>NC_057796.1:468178470-468884453 GCF_018294505.1 Triticum aestivum
AAGGGCGGCGATTTCGACGAGGATGTCATCGACGAGCTGTCGGAGGTACTACTCTGGTTTTTTGAGATTTATTTTTCCTTCATGTACTCTGTTTTTTCATGGCATTGGGGTTTTTCTTGTTAAGTACATGAGAATCAAATTCATAAGGGCGTGCTAGTTGAAAGGATCTAGCATAGATTTTCTTGCATAATGAATGGTGGTTTTTGAATCTGAATCATTTTCTTAAAGTATTGATGAGGTATTTCTACTCATGTACTGGCCCCTCCATAATGTTTGCGTACATGTAGGATTGTAGGGATCTAGCATAGATTTTCTTGTTGGATGGTGATTTTAGAATCTGATTCATTTTCTGTTCGAATAGACAGAAGAAAAAAAACCACTAGTATAGCTAAAACTCCATCAAGCAGGCAGATGATGCATTTGCAATATAATGGCAATTTATTGAATTGACACAGAGTTGCCATACTGATCTCTTAAAACACCACCCATCGACTCATGTCCTTCTTAACTATCATATGATGCATCTACATTCAGTTTTAATTGGTAAGAATCCTGTTCTGACCACTTGATTATTTCTTTGACACCATTTCCTGTTTTGGTAATTGGTCTGCCTTGTTGCATGAGGACAGAACCAATACCTTGACCTGATGCATCTGTTTAAAAAGTAAATGGTAGGGTCAAATAAGGCAAAGCCATAACAAGAGCAGTGACCAGACAATTCTTCAATGTTGTGAAGGCCTCAATTTGAGCATCTGACCACTGGAATGAATCTTTTTTAGACAACATGCCCTAAATACTCAACTTGTATTTGTAAAACTAGAATTCAATTTCTGAATCTTTTTAGACCACTGGAATGAATCTTTTTTAGCATATATTTGTAAAACTAAAATTCAATTTCTGATTCGAATAAATAGACAAAAAAACACTTTGTTTTGCATGACAACATTTCCTGTTCCAAGTTAAGTTGCTCCAAAGTATTTTCCTCACCGGTATCACCAGAGTCACAAGATAAGGGATAAAGATAGTAGACCATAGCTCCTTTGTAACTACCGACGACTAGACAGTTGGATTTAACCCTAACTAATTGCATATACCAATTGATGAGAGGCGTCGTAGCAAGGCATTGCATTCCACTGTGATAAAGCTTGGTCTATTTTGACATTTTGATTATGTCGTAAATCTAGTATCGACGCATCACTTGACGAGCACACTGACATCAGTTTAATGTCAAATTAGTCGCACGAAATGACAAAACAATCTCTCTCTCTCTCTCAGATAGATGAAATTGAGCTGTATGGGCTGCAGCGTAGTTCTGCATTATGCGTTGACTTGTCAGTGTGCTCTTGGCATTTTCGTCCATACTAACAATGTTGGAGAATTAGTATTGCTGCTCTCAGAAAGAATTATGGTTTCTTGATTCCAGTAGATAGAAGAAACCCCCGAAGCCTTTTTTCCGATTCCAATCAGAATTACACCTGTAACAAGTATCAAGTATCATTAAACCAAGCCACATTATGAATTCTTTCATGTGTTAATTATGTACTTCTTGTGCACTAATCTATCAATGCAACTATTCCACCGTCCATATTTATGCATGTCAAATTATTTGGGTCAATTATGTATGTGCATATACGCCTTATTTCAAGCAAATAGATAGTTGTCATGTTACACGTCTGTACTTTTCATACATTCTAATTAAGAGCAATGTAGCAGAATAGATTAACTGAGTTCTTCTTTGTGTACTAATTCATAGGAGGATGCCGATGATGTGGGGTATGACATGGACAGCAGGCACAACAAGAGCCGCTACATCGTGAGGCAGCTGATTGCTAGAAAATTCAAGTACCGTTTCTATGGAAAGCTTGGCTGCCCCTTCTGTGGCAAGGCGATCAAGGGCGGCATAGATGGCTTGATGCAGCATGCCGTCTCCACTGGCAACTCCTACAGTAGGAAGCAAAAGGCCAGTACTCTGGCAAAACATGTGGCCTACGGGCGCTTCCTCAAGATTGTCAAAGTCAATGAGCCCTACTACATCCCGCCGCGCCGCCGCTGAACAACGGAGACAAGTGATGTGCTACTAGACTGCTGCTGCTGCCCCAGGACCGCCGTGTCCTTTTATGTTATCGGTATTCGCTGGTCGACTCTAAAACTTATGGTCTATGGTGTGTAAGAACTTATGTCCTATGTCCTATGGTGGGTGTGAACTTATGGTGTGCGGTCTGCCGTTTAACTAAGTGTTTGCTGCTAATCTGCTTAAGTGTGGTCTAAGTTGTTATTAGTACTATTTTGCTGATGCATGTTAGGTATTGTACAATGGTAGATGCTAAGGGTGATGCTTAGAAAAATAAACCGGGTTTTTCTGAAGCACCATTGCCTATTCCTACAGGACAGACGCCTAGTTAAGTGTCTATCTTGTACAAATAAGCACCGGTGCTTAAGAAAAGCCTGGTTTATCTCTCTAAACACCTCGCCTAATCACCTTGCATTGTACAAGGCCATAGCAACTCAAGTATCGTACGGTGGTCTATGTTATGTTTGTTGTGTTATTCTTCCGTTCTAGAATCGTACGGTGATGCATGCTAGGAACTCTACTACAATGACTATGGTAGTTATACCTTGGCATGATTATGTTCAGTTTATAACTCAGGATGTTCCAGCCATATCTATGACCAGTTACAACTGAACTATGCATTAGTTTTTGCCAAAAGTAAAGCATGCAAATGATTGCCAATTCTACCTATTGCCATATGAAGCTTTGTACTGAGGATGCATTAGTTATTGCAATAAGTAGAGGATGCTCATGTTTCCCAGAAGTGCCTGTTTCCACTTTCTGGTAAGAACTGAACATGTATCAAATTATGCTAAAAGTAGACCATGAGCATGAACATGTATCAATTGCTGCTTCCTATTTGTGTTTGAATGGGCTCAACATATCTTGTGATGGTTTAGGGTCTCTGCGTGACTGTGATGATAACTCAAGATGTTCCAGCCATATCTATGACCAGTTATAACTCAACTATGCATTAGTTCTTGCCAAAAGTAAAGCATGCAAATGATTGCCAATATAACCGTATTGCCTGTTCAATTTTTGTACCGAGGATGCATTAGTTATAGCAATAAGTAAAGGATGTTCATGATTGCCAAAAGTACATATATCCACTTTATGATAAGAACTGAACATGTATGAAATGATGCTAAAAGTAGAGCATGAGCAAGATCATGTATCAATTGATGCTACCTATTTAAGTTTGAATGGGCTCAACATTTGTTTGGCTATGGTCTTGATGTCAAATTTAAGTGGATCATTTAACATATGATCTACTTATGAGTTTAAGCACACAACCTATTTGGTCATGCATAAAATAAGCGCAGTTTAACAAGGGTATCCAGTTGCTTAACCACGTGAAGTTGTGCAAACCCTATGAGGGTTCAACTACTAAAAGAGCGGCCGGCAACGATTAAAAAAAGCTACGATCAGGAAATACCTTCTCTCGGAGACGTCGGCGCCGAGTTGATGGCCGCGGATAGTGCGTGGCAAACTAGAAGTGCCCGTATAGCGCGGTAGACGGCGGCAAGGATATACGGCGGGTTCACGCGAGGACGGGGCGGCGAGAAGAACACTGAAGTCCGACCCCTCATGGCGGTGGGCGGTGGCCGGCAACTCCTGTAATCCGGTGAGCCCGGGTCTCCGATCTGATCTTGCAGCGGTCGTGGGAGCCGCGGATGGCACGACCGGGTGGTTAGAATGAGGCGCTGTAATCGCGGTATTTAGGGAGGGGTGGGCCGCGTTGAGTTATGTGAGATTTCAATAATATCACAATGATATCCCAAAATATCTAGAAGATATTGTCCTTGCTTTTTTAGTATTAACAATGGTTTCTTCGTGTCGCATATGCCCGAAAAACGCCATGCGTGACAAAACTTGCAATACATGTTGAAAATGGTCGACATTGTACTAATGAACGAAAAAATCACGCATGTGACGAAACTTCCAAAATTTGTTGAAGATGGTTGATTTGGAGATGTTCTACAATTTCACTGCAATATTACATATTTATTTTATAATTAAAATTCAATGATGCAAGGTTTTACATGTTTTTCAATTGTTTTCAAACTTAAACTTTTTACACATGTCCAAGAAAGGCAATGTGGCAAGGTTTTACATGTTTTTCATTGTTATCAAACTTAAACTTGTCACATAAGACACGTGTACCTAAAAAAGGAAGTGTTATTTTAGTATAAGTCAAAATGTCTCATAGGCAAAAAAAAGATTTCATAGAAAAAAAAGCCCACCTACCTAACATGATATTTCACACACCACAGCCCGCATACGACTACAAACCTAGTGATATGGGCTAGGATGCAGCCCCGTGGTGGGACTAAACTCAGACGCACGCGCACCCAGCAGTGCACAGAGCGCGGTTGCCACGACGGACTGCAACTGCGCCCCACCACAACTACCCCCACGTCCTAGACGAACCGCCTCCCCCACGTCCCCATCCCAGGCGTGAAAAAGCCCCAAATCGACTACGTCACTGCCTCATTCCGAGAACCTCCATTGCCGCTTCCATCTCTTCTGCAAACAACCCACAAACATCTCTCTTCGAAGCCCGCAGTCGCAGGAGGAGGGCAATGGCGGAGGAAGCGTCTGCCAAGCGTCATTGTGGCCAGACGTCCCACCAGAGCGGCAACCTCGACGTCGTTCGCGTTCCCGGTCAGAAGCGCGAGTACACCGTAACCCTCACAGGGGTTGAGCTCCACGGCAAGGAGACGCTGGAGGTCGTCTGCACCAGCGAACCAGACAAGGCCGACGAGATGATCTCTAGGATCAGGAGGAGCGTCTGCGGCTCGTACCCCCACATCATGGGCGTTGATGTGGAGTTTACCAAAGATGATGAACCTCCGCAGATGACAGCAGTTCTGCAGATCAGCGTGGAGGGTCTCTGCCTCGTGTACCACATCGCTGCGGCCACAAAATGGTGAAGTATCCTACTCATTCACCCTCTTCCATTCATCAATACTGCTCCCTCGAAATTTCATTAGACTAGTTTCATACTAGATGTACTAGTGTAGTTTGTGAAAATGGATGCACTAGTGCAGTTCCTCAAAGTAGATGCACTAGAATATATTTTGACCCTGATGCACTTGATTAGTATCTGAAACTGTTGCACAAGATTAATTTGTGAGGTTGATGTACCAGTGTAGTTTCTCATCTTGATTCATTAGTGTAGTTTCTGAACTTCATGTAGTGAAGTAGTTTCTGAACTTGGTCTGGTGTTATTTTCACCACCAAAAAAACTTAAGAACTTGGTGAAGCAGAGGTATATGTTATTTTATTCAAAATAATAAAACTAAACTGGCACTTAGAAAGCAAATAAATCATTGACTCAACTATATATTCTGAAAAGAAAAATAACATGGTGTACTTGATTTTAATTTCAGAACTTTGTGTACTAGTTTCTGAACTACATTCATCCATGACTTATACTGTATAAGCATCTACTCAATGTATTATTCACTTGTAAACCGTAAAAAATAGAAGATTAAATCTTGAAAAATAAACACTAGTACTCCATGTATTCATCACTTGTCTCTCCCCTAGCAGGCCAAAGCGCCTCAAAGAGCTCCTACAGGAGGAGAAGTTGTTCACCTTTGCCGGTTTCAGCATTAAAAATGACAGGAACAAGCTGAAGTTGTCTGGTTTGGAGATAAACCCCAACAAGCACATCGACATTCACCGCATTCCGGAGGAACCATTTGGTCTAACTTAAGCCATTTTTTGAACAAAGGTGATTTTTTCCACCACCTCCAAATCACCCAAATTTTCTTTTACACGGTGACCCACAGGTGCCAAACATGTCCATGAAAGAAAATTTGGAAAAAATATATTTTACAATGCCCCCTTGAGGTATAGACCGATGTTTTGACCAGTTAGTCTAGAGGGCAGTATAAATTCAAAAAAATTCAAAAAAATATAAAACCTTGGAAACCTAGCTTTGTTTGTGCAAGAGATCAGGTGTGCCAAAATTGAGGTGATTTGGAGGTGGTCGAAAAAATCACCGCATTCCGGCGGGACCATTTGGTCTAACTTAAGCCATTTTTTGAACAAAGGTGATTTTTTCCACCACCTCCAAATCACCCAAATTTTCTTTTACACAGTGACCCACATGTGCCAAACATGTCCATGAAAGAAAATTTGGAAAAAATATATTTTACAATGCCCCCTTGAGGTATAGACCGATGTTATGATCAGTCAGTCTAGAGGGAAGTATAAATTCAAAAAAAATCAAAAAAATATATAAAACCTTGGAAACCTAGCTTTGTTTGTGCAAGAGATCATGTGTGCCAAAATTAAGGTGATTTGGAGGTGGTCGAAAAAATCACCGCATTCCGGAGGGACCATTGAGGTGCAGGAGAGTTCGTGGCCGCAGAATATCACGTAGCCCTTTCTGGAGACAAGACAGCGACGGAATCCGAGGCAGATTAGCCTGCAGCAACCGGTTTCGGGCGGTCCTAATCTTCTGTGGCAGCGGGCCGAGGCGCTGGTGGGAGTGGAGCCGCAGAAGATCCAGGGCGGCTCGCAGACTCATCATGAGCCCATGATGCTGCAGGCCCATTGGAGTCAGGGGCTGTCTCCACGTCCGCCTGGCGAACGGCGGGGCGCCGCTTGTAGCACACGGGCTGGGCCGCAAAGCGCGTGCGTCCCTGACCGTTATCTGGTTGCCGCATGGCCGCCGGTTATTGGTGCGGGCCGGAGGGCGCGCCTCGCCCAGTCCGAGGTGGCCGCGTGTCGAGCGGCGGGTCGGAGGCGTGCGTGCAGCCGACCGCAGCTGGCGCGTCTGGTCGATCTGCCGCGGATCCGCAGCTGTCACCTGGCGCTGATCCCGGAGACGATTGCCTGGGCCTCTGCGACGGAAATCCCGAGGAGGATATGTTCCCCACGCCGCGGCACACGCGATATAACTCGCCCGGAACGATTTCTTCACCAGTTTCTTCGCCGTTTTCACAGTTTTGTTTGCCTGGCTCCCTTGTAGCATGGTGAGTTGTACATGCAGATACAAACACACTGTGATAAGAAGTCGCAAGCAGTTTTCCTTGCACTCTACGTGGAGGATATGTAGGATGAGTATGATTCATCATCTGTATTCATCCTGTATATTCTTCAATTGGAGAGCATGGATGACTAATGTATTTTTCGGATTTATCAGGCTTTTATTTTGTTTTCAGGAGCGAAATATAATTCCTCCATTACATCTATTCCAAATTTTATCGTGCAACCTAAACAAACTAACACGCTGGCCACGAAGAAACCATGATTCTTGAGGTTACACTTGAAAAACTCACATATAAAATGCAAAAAAAAAATATCCCAAACTAATACTGTTACAAGGGAGTGGACAACCAAATAGCTGAGTCATACAATATGAGTTAGTCACTAACTGACAGAATGAAGTATTTTAGAGAAAAGGTCACACGATACTAGACATAGACGACAATGCACACGCCAAAGGTTGATTGTCGACGTACTTGATGTCCGACCGTGCGCACAATGTTGTAGCTATCATAGTTCTGCTTTGAGATCCTGCACATAAGGATATTATTAATATTAGGCACCTCTATCAATTTGGCGCACGTACGTCGATTGTGACCATCTGCCTCATGACAATAGCTACATCTACCCTTTGTTCTAGTTTTCTTCATCTTTGCCTGTAGCCTTTTCTTCGGAGCACCTCGGCCTGGCACATGCACGGGATCCAGAACCTTTTCGAAACCTTCACCATCAAGGTTAGCCGATTGTGGCATCAACGGGCCAAACCTAATGCTGTTACCCTGAGCATTAGTTGATCCCTTGCTATCAGCTTGTTCACTTGTTGATCCCTTGCAAACATCTTGTCCTTCCAAAACCCTTTTTAGATCCTGAAACGCCTCATCAGAGTGGCATGCCTTGAAACATGCTGCGTGACTAAAATTCTTAGCTTACGGTACCTTTGTAGGGCTGCAGAGTATGCATACATCTCGCTCTTTCTGGTCGGTGCGAATGCACATTTTGCACTCATTGTCCACCTAGTGGGAACACAACACCTGGGCAGTGTTTCTTCTTGTAAAATTCCCAATATGTAAAATATGTGGGAACATGGTGTGCCTGCGCATTCCAATTTGTGGCAAGAACAACTGATACTGCGAAGCATACCTTCCTTTGACTCCGTGCGCACTTCGATCTTTTTATCCATTCTTTCCTTCTTAGACACAACGTATGTGGTAACCTCTGCTGCATCAAGTACCTCTCTGATCTCATATTTTTTGACAGCATCTATGCTCCATAAGACCAACTTAAACACAGCAGGAGTGAAAACTTTCGCGGCGTTCTCAAGAACTGAAGCATTTTCCTCTGTGAACGGAACGGACTGTAAGGCCTCGACGTCTTGGAGAGCCTCGTTCAAGCGTCGCGACGCGAGGCAACGCTCATAGTGCTCTAGCATTTGAAACAACGTCATCTTAGCCTCAAGATGCGTATGTAGCACCGAGTTTAAACTCTCACTCCGCTGATTGCTGCTCAATCCTAGAAAACAACGGCCCTCAAGATATGGAGCACACCACAGTTTTCTCATCTTATACATCTGATGCAACCAGGAGTCCTCACTTGTTACTTTATTCCGTTGTAAGAAGTGTAACCATTTTCTCTCACGCTCTTCAATGGAAGATGTATCATATATGAAAGATCGGAATTCCTCCTGTACCGCGTCATCATGCAGATGGCGTACAATGTTCTGCTGAATGTGCCATATACAGAGCCTATGGTTTGAGTCAGGCCACACCACCCTGATTGCTCTCTACATTGCAAGGTCCCCATCCGTGATCATAGATATAGGATGCTTCTGTCCCATAGCATCAGAAAAGGTCCGTAACATCCACTCGTATGCCTGGCTTGTTTCATGTGAAATGATACCACATGCAAAAATAACGGTGCTGCGGTGGTGATTCAACCCAACAAACGGCTCAAATGGCAGATTGTACTTATTGGTTCTGTATGTGCTATCAAAAACAATAACGTCTCCAAAAGCCACGTAGTCAAGTCGGGATTGACTATCACACAAGAACAGTCCCTTCAGATGGCCAGCTTCATCAACCAAGTACCTGAAGAAAAAAATCCGAATCTTGCTCTTGCCTCGCCACCATGTGATTGATCACCGTTTGAGCATCCCCGAAAGAAATTGTTTCTTGCTTGTTAGCATGGCAGAAATTGTAAATGTCCCTCATAATGCATCCAACCTCATCATATCCACCGTATTGCATGCACATAATATCCATAATATGGTGTTTTCTGATCCCAGATTTTTCCATGTCTGCAATGTCCGCTTTCTGCTCATCGCTAATTCTTCTGTGTGAACGCAAAAGACACGACAGATCCCGTGGGGCTAGAGGATGGTTGTGTTCATCGATGAAATCCTTGACAAACCACTGACATGTTTCCTCCTGTCTTGCAATCACCAATTTAGCTTTACACCCTACACGAGTTATACTCCGTGGCCTCCTCTTTCTATCTTCCATCTTCCTCTTCATGTGCTTCTCTTCACGAACCCCTTCACGACTACACACAAATTTCCTTAAAATTATATGGCAGTTGGATCCATCTCACTCGACATAGCTTCTCCGGACACTAAAACCTTTCTCAAGACCATATTTGTTATAGAATGTATAACCTTCATCCTCACTATTAAACATCTTGTTGGCAATATGATAGTACTCCATCATTGACTCGTGACTTACGTCCGCCATGTCTTCCTGCATCACAATTCGGACGAATAAAAATCTGAAAGGACAGACATAAATGCATGCAAAACCCAGTACGAAATCTTGCATGGAATTTTAAACTTTGCTCCTTGTACATGTTATGTCAAGCGATCATAAACGTCCATAAACTGGGTCCCCCGTAAACTAGTGAAGTGACCATGGATGATGAAAAATTCTAAATTGAATTGCATGCACTAGGGAAACCTAAATCGATGATGACTAAACAAATCTAAGTAGGAAGTGCAGGCTACGAATCAAAGTAAGTTGAGATTCGGGCGATTCATACCTTAAGATGCAAGTCCGGAAGCGATGGGATCAGCGGGGGGCTTTCTCCTATACCGCCGCCGCCGACACTGCCGCCGCAGATGTCACGCCTTATTCTTCTTCCTGCCGCCGACCACGTCTTTTATAGTGAAGGGGACCAGGAGGAGGACGAGAACGACGCCTACGACGGTGAATTGGTTCCTCTCGCCGGGCTCGTCGGACAGAAGGAAGAGGACGAGAACGACGCCGACGACGGTGAATTGGTTCCTCTCGCCGGGCTCGTCGGACAGAAGGAAGAGGACGAGAAGGAGGACTTGACCGAGCTACTAGATCTATATGTGGTTCTGGTCGTGGACGTGATCGGTTGATTTTTTTACCCTGGACCATTATGCCATTCTCTGATTAAACTAATTAAGTTAATTTATTCTTAATTCCTCACCAGATCGGACGGCTAATAAAAATTGAAGGGGTAAGTACTCGAAAGTACTCCCAGTACCGCCCCAATCACCGTAAAGGAGCTCGGGTAAATAAGCCAATGCAGAAATCCGTCTGCAAATACCGGTGGCAGAAATCCATCCGCAAATATCGGTGGTAGCTTACCTTGAGTCCATGTTGCTGTTATAATGGCGGTCTGAATAAAGTGGCAGAACCTGAATGGTACACCACCAACAGGTGGCCTCCAGCGATCTCCATGCTCGCCGCCGAGGACGTACACCTTGCACCCGATCCTCTGCTTCTCGTCCAGTTTCCCACAGGCCACCCTCAGCCTCACGACCTTGTACTCCTTGGTGCTGGCGTCAAACCCGAGGCCAGCAGTCGAGAAGATGGCGTGCTGGCAAGGCGGCAGCCGGGTGACCGCCCGTGTGGCCGCGTTGAAGACGTAATAGGCCGGCGCCACCGCGTCGTGCAGGGAGTAAATAGCATAAAACTATAACTTTTCGTGTTATGGTTTCAAAAAACTATCAAAAATTTGTTTGTAACTAATAACTACCACTTTTGGCATCGACTGTTTCAAAAAACCTAAAACGCACGTTGCTAAGAAACTAAACCGGTTTATGACAGGTCGGGCACGCACCTAAACGAACTGTCAGTTTGACCATTTGTTTAACCGTTAGCTGACATGTGGGCCCACATGACAGTGTCTCTTCCTCATTTAAAAGCAATTGGGTCCCTGTAAATGTTTAAAAAACGCAATCGGGTCCCTGTAATCCTTTGAAAAAAAGCAACCGAGTCCCATATCCGGCAAGTCAATCCCGCCGGCCATCCCCGCCTCGATTCCGCCGGCCATCTCCATACCAGGTCGCCGCCGCACGCCATGGCGCTGCCTAGAAACGCTGCAGCGAGCCATGGGTCGCCGCCAACCTCTTCCTCTCCCACGGGGCCGGCGAGATCCGGCACAGGCAGCGCCGCCGCGCGCTGCTCCCTCCTCACCCGCTCCGGCCCTCCACCACCGTGCGGGAGGTCGTGCTCCGGCCAGAGAGGCACCGCCGCACGCCCTGAAGGGGCGCACCGCCGCCGTTCGGGAGGCCGTGCTCCGGGCAGAGCGGCGTCGCCGCGTGCTGCTCCCTCCTCACCCGCTCCGGCCCTCCACCAGCATCCGGGAGGCCGTGCTCCGGCCAGAGGGGAACCGCCGCGCTCCATGGAGGGGCGCACCGCCGCCGTTCGAGAGGCCGTGCTTCGGGCAGAGGGCGCCGCCGCGCGCCATGCGGGGGTCCGCGCCTGGAGGCCGAGGTCCGCGCGGAATTAGGCCGAGCGCCATGGTGGATGGCGGCTCTAGTAGGGGGGCAGTAGGAGGGACGACCGGGGGGAAGGGAAGATGGGACGGGGGAGGAGGAGGCCGGTGCATATCCGGTGTGTTCGAGCTGCCATGGCTCGTGCGGGAAGAGAAACGGGAGGAGAGGAGGAGAAGAAAGAGAAGAGGAAGGAAGAGATAACTGACATGTGGGCCCCGCATGCCAGTTAACGGTCAAACAAACGGTTCGGTTAGATGCGTGCCCGAGCTGTCATAAACTGATTTATTTTCTTAGCAACAGGCAATTTGGGTTTTTTGAGACAGCCGATGCCGATTTTGGTAGTTATTAGTCAAACAAATTTCTGGTAGTTTTTTAGAACCCTAACACGAAAAGTGGTAGTTTTATGCTATTCACTCACGTGCAGGAGAGCGGCGAAGGTGATAAGACCGCAAAGTCGCCGCGCACGTCGTCGAGAGTAAATAGCGGGCCATTGCTAGAGTCCGATGACGAGCCCAGGTACACCCCGGTGGAGTCGTATGCTGCTGACGGCGAGATGAATATGAGCTTAGGTTGCGGCGCCGCCTTGGCCTCCGCCTCGGCCTTGGCCATGTGCACTAGTAGAAAAAGGGTCAAATGTCAAGACATTAGTGCCGGTTTGCTTTTGAGCCGGCACTAATGTGTGCATTAGTGCCGGTTCCAACGGCTAGCCAGCCGCTTTCATTAGTACCGGTTTGTGGCCGACCTTTAGCACCGGTTCGTGCCACGGACCGGTACTAAAGTGAGTGGTGGCAGAATGTTGTCAGTCCGGGGCCCCTCCAGCACCTTTAGTACCGGTTCATGGCACGAACCGGTGCTAAAGGTCGTCCTACATAAGCCCTTCGTCCACCCGAGCTCGCTCTGTTCTTCCCCTTTCCCCTCTCCTCTTTGTTCTTCCCCTCTTCCTCTCGAGCTCATCACACATTTTGGCCAAAATTTGTCAAGATTTGAAGGCCCCCATCCATTCAAATGATCACAAAGGTTAGCAACTTTGTCCTTTCATCTCTCATTGCTAGATTAGCTCTTGCAATGCTTTGTATAGTGATTAATTTATGAGTTTAGTAATTTGGTAGAAAATATATGTGCTAGTATTTGATTTATATGCAATTTGTGGTCAAAACTAACACTTAGTTTGCATATGTAGGTGTGGTTTACTTAGTGCCTTCTAAATCTCCGTCGTAACCACAGTCGATCGCCCGCACCGTTCCGTCGCCGGCACCACCTTGCGGTGAGCCTCTTGTTCATGAATGTTTTACATTACCAAATTGATGTTTGTGTGATTTGGATATATAGTTACTCGTATAATTATCTTACCCGTACGTTGTTTGTTATACATAGTGCCATGGTTTTGATATCCGTCCCCGTCGGCCCTCGTCCTTGTTATGATTCGGATGTGGAATATTCTCTTATAAAACTAGTTGTTGCATTTCGTGTTTATGACAAATTATGCCCATCAAGTTGACATAGATATTTTTGTCTAGGAGGTTTGTGAACCGGAAATTGCAACCGACCCTATTGTCGAGAGGTTAAATTTAGTTGAAAGAGAAAACGAGTATTTGAAAGAAAAATTGAAAAGAATTGAGGGGGAGAAGATGGAATTGGAGTTGCATGTTGCCGATGTCGTCGATGATCACAAGATCAAGATGGAGAAAATGCGCTTGAAGATTAGAAAGATTAGAAAATATGCCATTGATAGTGAGGCTTGGTATCATTATGCTGTTGGATCAATTGTTACCTTAGTTTCGATCTTGATCGCATTTGTTGTTGCATTTAAATTCTTTAGTTAGAGAGTTATTTGTTTGTCGCATTTAAGTCTTGTATGAACTTGTATTAATTTGGTCTATTCGGTGTTGTGTAATGAAGATGAGCCGACAATGAATGTACGATGACCGATGCTCTCCCGAGTTCATTAATGGCGTGCAAACTTTTCTGCTTGCGGCTGAGGCAAACAAGCGGGCGGATGGTTTTATGCCTTGTCCATGTTTAGTCTGTAAGAATGATCACAATTACTCTACGTCAAGAACCATTCACGTCCACCTGTTTAAGTCCGGTTTCATGCCCCACTATAATGTTTGGACCAAGCACAGAGAAAGAGGGGTTATGATGGAAGACAATGAAGAAGAAGAGGACGATGACAACTATCCTGGCCATGGGTTCCCTGAATACGATGATACAACAATTGGGGAAGAAGCTGAGCCGGCAATGCGGGAAGAAGCTGGAGAAGAGGCATCAGATGAGCCCGCTGATGATCTAGGTCGGGCCATTGCCGATGCAAAGAGAAACTGCGCAAGTGATTTGGAGAAGAAGAAGTTGCAGCGCATGTTAGAGGATCACAAGAAATTGTTGTACCCGAATTGCGAAGCTGACAAGAAAAAGTTGGGCACCACACTAGAATTGCTGCAATGGAAGGCAGAGAATGGTGTATCTGACAAGGGATTTGGAAAGTTGCTGGTAATGATAAAGAATATGCTTCCAAAGGACAACGAATTGCCCGAGAGTACGTACGAAGCAAAGAAGGCTGTCTGCCCTCTAGGGTTAGAGGTGCAGAAGATACATGCATGCCCTAATGACTGCATCCTCTACCGCGGTGAGTACGAGGATTTGAACGCTTGCCCGGTATGCGGTGCATTGCGCTATAAGATCAGGCGCGATGACCCTGGTGATGTCGAGGGCGAGCGCCCCAGGAAGAAGATTCCTGCCAAGGTGATGTGGTATGCTCCTATAATACCACGGTTGAAACGTTTGTTCCAAAACAAAGAGCATGCCAAGGCGATGCGATGGCACAGAGAAGACCGTAAGAAAGACGGAAAGTTGAGAGTACCCGCTGACGGGTCGCAGTGGAGAAAAATTGAGAGAAAGTACGGGAAGGAGTTTGCAGATGACGCAAGGAACGTATGGTTTGGTCTAAGCACAGATGGCATTAATCCTTTTGGGGAGCAGAGCAGCAACCATAGCACCTGGCCTGTGACTCTATGTTTGTATAACCTTCCTCCTTGGTTGTGCATGAAGCGGAAGTTCATTATGATGCCAGTGCTCATCCAAGGCCCTAAGCAACCCGGCAACGACATTGATGTGTACCTAAGGCCATTAGTTGAAGAACTCTTACAGCTATGGAATGGAACAGGTGTACGTGCGTGGGATGAGCACATGGGGGAAGAATTTGACCTAAAGGCCTTGTTGTTCGTGACCATCAATGATTGGCCTGCTCTCAGTAACCTTTCAGGACAGACAAACAAGGGATACCGCGCATGCACGCACTGTTTGGATGATACCGACAGTATATATTTGGACAATTGTAGGAAGAATGTGTACCTGGGACATCGTCGATTTCTTCCGAGCAGGCATCCCGTAAGAAATAAAGGCAAGCATTTCAAAGGTGAGGTAGATCACCGGACGAAGCCTCGCCATCGTACTGGTGCTGATGTACATGATATGGTCAAGGATTTGAAGGTAGTCTTTGGAAAGGGTCCTGGCGGACAACCTGTTCCGAATGACGCTGACGGACGTGCACCCATGTGGAAGAAGAAATCTATATTTTGGGACCTGCCCTATTGGAAAGATCTAGAGGTCCGCTCTGCAATCGACGTGATGCACGTGACGAAGAATCTTTGCGTGACCCTGCTTGGCTTCTTGGGCGTGTATGGGACAAAAGATACACCTGAGGCACGGGAGGACCAGCAACGTATGCATGGAAAAGACGGCATACATCAGGGTCATGCCAGCTACGCTCTTACCAAAGAAGAGAAGGAAATCTTCTTTGAATGCCTGCTCAGTATTAAGGTACCGTCTGGCTTCTCGTCGAATATAAAGGGAATAATAAACATGGCAGAGAAAAATTTCCAGAACCTAAAGTCTCATGACTGCCACGTGATTATGACGCAACTGCTTCTGGTTGCATTGAGGGGGCTTCTACCGGATAACGTTCGATTAGCCATTGTGAAGCTATGTGCATTCCTCAATGCAATCTCTCAGAAGGTAATCGATCCAGAAATCATACCAAGGTTAGAGAATGATTTGGTGCAATGTCTTGTCAGTTTCAAGTTGGTGTTCCCACCATCCTTCTTCAACATCATGACACACGTCCTAGTTCACCTATGCGAAGAGATTAGCGTTTTGGGTCCTGTATTTCTACACAATATGTTCCCCTTTGAGAGGTTCATGGGAGTCTTAAAGAAATATGTTCATAACCGTGCTAGGCCAGAAGGAAGCATCTCCAAGGCCCATGAAAATGAGGAGGTCATGGAGTTTTGTATTGACTTTATTCCTGACCTTAAGCCGATTGGTGTTCCTGAATCGCGGCATAAGGGCAGACTGGATGGAAAAGGCACGCTAGGAGGGAATCAAAAAATATGTATGGAAGGACATTCTCTCACTGAAGCACACTACACAGTTATACAGAATTCCGCCTTGGTGGCTCCGTATATGGACGAACACAAGAATTTTGTACGCTCCAAACACCCGGAGCGATCTGATGACTGGATTACACGTGAACAAACCAGGAGTTTCGCCGGCTGGTTGCAGACACGTACCATGCATGACGCCTCTATTGAAGATGACTTGTACTTGCTGTCCCAGTTACCATCTTCGAATATAATGACTTTCAAAGGGTACGAGATAAATGGTAATACATTTTACACGATCGCCCAAGATAAGAAGAGCACCAACCAAAATAGTGGTGTCCGCTTTGATGCAACAACCAAGACGGGAAAGTAAACATATTATGGTTACATAGAGGAGATATGGGAACTTGACTATGGACGTGATTTGAAGGTCCCTTTGTTTCGGTGCAAATGGGTCAATATGACACGATATGGGGTAACGGAAGACCCGCAGTATGGAATGACAACAGTGGATCTCAACAATCTTGCGTATGCAGACGAACCATTCGTCCTAGCTAATGATGTGGCACAGGTTTTCTATGTGAAGGATATGTCTACCAAGCCGAGAAAAAGAAAAGATAAGGAAGCGAATGCATCATACGATGAGCCAAAGCCCCACATAGTTCTTTCTAGGAAGAGAAACATCGTGGGAGTGGATAACAAGACAGACATGTCAGAAGATTATGAAAAGTTTGATGAAATTGCTCCATTCACAGTGAATATTGACCCGAG
This sequence comes from Triticum aestivum, assembly GCF_018294505.1. NCBI lineage: Eukaryota > Viridiplantae > Streptophyta > Magnoliopsida > Poales > Poaceae > Triticum > Triticum aestivum. The sequence continues at coordinate 468,195,407 of NC_057796.1, forward strand.
CATCCAGTTAAATGATGAAGATTTTCCATGGCTACGGCGCAAAGGGACATACGCGAAGAAAAAGTTTCACACCCAAAGATCTGGGATGTGATCGGCTTCACTATCATCACTTTCTTCTGTGTTTCACACCAGGAGGGAATCTCTGTAATAGTTAGGGTAGTTATGTGTTTTCGCATTTGAAACGCGAAGAAATTTTATGTGCAAACAAATTCTTTCATGCATTTACTGATATTTTTCAGCTAAATGACCCTGAAATTGAAAAGCATTTCAAATGAACTCAGAAAAGGTTGAAAGTTGGCATGGTATCATAATTTCACCCACATAGCATGTGCAAAAAAGTAGAGAGGGTTACCGCAAAAACTGGATGCACTTCGTGTATAAAATGGACAATCTCTTTCGAAGTATCAGGGTTTCGGACAAAAACTCATCCGTTACAAAGGGATTTCATTTTTTAAATAACCTAAGCATTACCAAATTGAATATAATGATAAAACACACTAATATTAAACATAAGAAAAAAGAATCACTGAAAATCTATTTTCAAAGTTAAGTTATTCACAAACTAGTGATTCACACAAATTTCAAATAATTCAAAATGTAAACTATTCAAATTTGTAAACACCGGCACTAACAGAAAGTTTGTAATTTTTTGTACCTAAAGCAAAAATATTCCCAAGGAAACTCTAAATACAGCAAAAAACAACTCAAAAATAAATAAAGCAAAAAAAATAAGAATATAAAAAAGCCCACCTACTGGGCCAGAGCGGCCTGCATACGACTAGAAACCCAACCTATAGTTGGGCCAGGATGCAGGCCCGCAAGCCCAGTAGGCCCACAGGCAGAGTAGGAGAGGTAGGCCCAGAAGGCCTGCTATTGAGAGGAGCTCAATGCAGTGCCCGCGTCGGGGCTTATAAACTGGTCCTGGTGCTCCTCAACTAGCGAGGTGGGACTAAACTTCTGCGCCCCTCGCCTGGCAGCGCACACCCTTTAGTACCGGTTGGGCCTTTAGTACCGGTTGGTGCCACCACCCGGTACTAAAGGTGGGCGCTTCCCGCCGCTTGGCCTGGCCAAAATCGACCTTTAGTACCGGTTGGTGGCTCCAACCGGTACTAAAGGACCATCCTATATAAGAAACAGTTACGAAAATTTCGTCAGTTTCCTCCCACTTCTCTCTGCTTCATCGCCGCAGCCCCGTCCCGCGCCGTCGCCGCCGCCGTCGCGCCGCCCCCGTCCTCGTCGCGCCGTCCGCGTCGCCGGCCCGTCCCCATCCCGCACCGGCCCGCGTCCCCGTCCCCGCACCGGCCCGCGTCGCCGTCGCCGTCGCCTCGACCTCACCCGCGCTGTGAGCCTCTGTCCCCCCTCTCCTCTCCCTCCAATCGAAGCCGCCGCACGCGCCGCCGGCGCCTTCACCTTGGCTCGCCGTCGCCGTCGCCTGCACACACAACACATACACACACATACACACACCCCATACACACACATACACAATTTTTGTTCTGTTTTTAGTTTTTAGTTTTTCTGTTATTAGTTATTAGTTATTAGTTTTTTCAGTTTTTTCTGTATTAATGTTATAGAAATGTTAGTTTTATAGAAATGTTAGTTTTTTCTGTATTAATGTTATAGAAATGTTTGTTATATAGAAATGTTAAAGAAAAATTAGTTATAGAAATGTTAGTTTTAGATATGGTCGATGTTTTTTTAGTTTATTATATTTTTAGTTATAAAATTTAGAATTTGCATATAAGAAATCACAATCCAATCATTTAAAAAATGTTACTTTACTTTTGCGGCATATAGTATTTGTTGTCGACGATGCCCAGCCCGCATCCTCGCCGTCGACCCGTTCGCGACGACGTCCTGCTTCAGAGGACCCAGGTCCGGGATTGGGCTCCGCCGGGCTGGCACTGGGAGGTGCTACCTGGAGGGGCACGACGCTTGGTGAGGAACCCGGCCTCGGGTCCCGTCGTCGACCCTGATCTCCTTTGGTGGCGTTCGCGTGGGCCACATTCGGTGCAGAGGGAGCCGGCCCTGTCGGAGGTGGTGTGTCGTCATGTCAGGGAGGAGGACGAGCACGTCCATCACTACATGGCTGCTATGGACGTCAGGTTCTCCAATACCTAGCAGGTTCTTTGGGCAGATGACCGAAGATATGATCCTGTGATGGTTCCTTGTCTTTGGGTGTCCACCGCCCGCGCCCCAGGAACCGCGAGTGGCCTAGATTCTTCTATAGTATTCGATCTTTATTAGCTACCTAGCCAGTGATGTATTCGAGATTATATATTATTTGAGACGATATATTCGAGATTATATATTATTCGAGACGATGTATTCGAGATTATATATTATTCGAGACGATGTATTTGAGATTATATATTATTCGAGACGATGCATATTATGTACTATATGATTCAGTTTTTCCTTATTGATTGCATCCATGCATTGTAATTTGAATACTAAATTGTTTTATATTTCTTCTGTATTAGTTAAATAAAAGCTATGGCGGACAATACCGGCAGAGAGGGAGAAGAGGCCCTGTTCGAGATCATACGCAGCCCTAGCAGGCCAGATGATCTGAATGAAGCAAATGACGGCTCCCAATATCTGAACAATACCGGGGAGGGTGATGAAAAGATATTCGATCTCGACGACCGAGCTGATGAAGTCATGAACTATGATTATGATTATGATGATGCAGACAATGCTTATGATGACGAATACAATGTTGATCTTGAAATAACAAAGACTATCGGCGAGGTATATTTATATAAGCAGGCATCTAGTGATCATCACATTTTTTTATTTGAAGATATATTAACGAATCGATCTTTCTTCTTTCAGCCCCCCCCGGATCAAGCAAATCTGCTTCTACAGACAGCAGGACAAAGCGCGGCCCGAGCAAAAAGTTGAAGGAGGGTGTAAAGTACAACATCGATTCCATCAAAGCTAGTGGCGAACCCCTCACGCCTAAGAACATTGCGAGCAAGTTCGTTCGTCAGTGCGGAGTTCTTGTGAAGGACCAACTCCCGATCTCCATTCAAGAATGGAAAGAGCCAAAACTAAACGCCCAGATGTTACTTGGGTCGACGACAGAGCAAAACAAAAGCTTTGGGAATCTCTGATGGAACATTTCACCCTACCAGATTATTTCACTGATGCAGATGTGCAGAAAGTTAAGGACGCTGCTCTTAAGAAGATGGCAATTGCATTCAACACCCACAAGAAAACTGTATGGGCCAACTACCTCGCTGCAGAAAGGAAGACTCCAGAATTCAAGGGAACACTGGAGAAGCAAAGAGAACACTGGCCCGCTTTCGTGAAATTCAAGGAATCAGAATTATCTAAGGAACGGTCGAGAAAAAACAAGGCCAATGCCGCAAAAAAGACGCAGTTCCATAGGCTGGGTCCAGGTGGCTACGCGGTGGCAATGCCTAAGTGGGATAAGTCTGAGCAAGAGATGGAGGATACAGGGGTCACTCCGGTTACTAGGAGCTGGCCCCCCAGGTGCAGAACTTGGTTCTATGCGCATGGGGGGCGTTGGACCCGAAGACAGGCCTGGTTTCGAAGAAGGCAAGTCTAAAAGGAGCAGAACAAAAGTTACTTGACGCAATAGAAGATGCTCGAAAGGGGGTGTTCACGCCCAACAGAGAGAACGACGAGCTTACGCGCGCCCTGGGAAATCCTAAACACCCGGGAAGAACACGAGGCAAGGGCGTTATTCCCTGGTATGAGGGCTTTTCGGAATGGAACGACGACTACTGGACCTGTGCAAGAAAGAAGATGGAGGAGGAGAAGAAGAGGAAGCTGGAGGAGGAGCAGAGGAAGCAGGACGCGGAACGCCTTCAAGGCCTAGAAGCAAGGCACGCGGACTTGGCACTCAAATTCCAGCAGCAGCAGCAGCAGATCGACTCACTTAGCCAGGAAAGGGGGTCTCAGCAGCGGCAGCAGCAAGCGGATGATCATCCAGCATTGGATAGCACCGTCCCATCCATGCCGAGAAGCAGCGTTGGTTCCGCCCCGGGCGACGCACTGCTGGATACATACCCTGTGGATGACATCATAGAGAACACTAACTGTGAGCTACACTTCAAAATGAAGAACATATCCATGAAGGTGGCGAACGCCGTTGCTTTTACAATTACCCCCGAAGCAACCTTCCATTGCGCCCCGATTCCAGCGGGCTATGCTCGTGTCTTGGTTGATGAGGTGGTGGTCCCATATTCGGGGCTAGAGCTTGACATTCCTGGAGGTGACGACGAGCAAACACTGGGAGAGGCCATACATCATTTCATCCTATGGAAAAAGGATTGCATCATCTTTCGAAGTCCACCGACACCGCGTCTGCCGACTCCTCCTCGAAGTCCGCCACCGTGTCAGCAGACTCCCGCTCCTCCAAGTCCACGAACGCGTGAGCAGACTCCTGCTTCAAGTCCGGCACAGCGTCAGGCCACCCCTCCTGTTTCAAGTCTGACACCGTGTCAGGCCACACCTCCTGCTTCAAGTCCGGCACAGCGTCAGGCCACACCTCCTGCTTCAAGTCCGACACCGTGTCAGGCCAAGAAAATTGCATGATTTCCAACGAGAATGTATGAATTGCATGATTGGTACATGAAAATTACCAAGATTTCCAATCGAGAGTCCCTCATGGTGCAAGTCGAGGAAGATCATTACTTCCATAAGAAAGCTCTGGCCGTTGAGTATTCAGAACTATTTCAGTTATTCAATCAAGATGCACTCGACAAATCTATCGTCAGTTGCTATTGTGTGTAAGTGATTTCTTTCTGTAATTTAAGTCTCAAGATAGCTCTAGTGCTCATTGATTGATCATTAATTACCTGTAATTATATATCCTCACTATATATTCTTTTTTGTGGTATTATGCAGGATGAAGATGTATGAAATGAAAAAAGCTGGATGCTATGGCATTGAGTTCATTGACCCAAATACCGTTAATGAATACACATGGAAATTGGAATGGTGTAGACAAGATGTAGAGAAAAACATGGTAGAGTTCTTGAAGCGCCTCAATAGCAATGAATATATACTACTTCCTTACAACTTCGAGTGAGTCACACTGTCTTGTACTACAAATTCTGTTTTTGCTTACTAGCTACATGTTAATAAGTGTATAGGGTTTAGGGTTATAGTTGATTAGTGTTATGCACATGCCCGCTTAATTTATACATGCAAACGTATGCGCATGCAGCTTCCACTGGATCTTGTTAGACATTAAAGTTGACGAAGGAAAAGTTGAAGTACTGGACTCACTACTTAAAAAAAATAGTGACTACAACATCGTGAAGGGGATAGTCGACAGGTTATTTCAATCATTATTAACTATATCTCGGCCTATTTAGTTCGTCATTTCCTGATATGAACTATTTTTAATAACTCCTTTATTAATTTTCTTTGCCGGCGGGTAGGGCTTGTGCAAAGTACATCAAGGTGACTCCAGGAAAATGGCGACACAAGCTATGTTGGTATCGACCCAAGGTAAGTAATTAAGTAGTATTAGCTAGCTAGCTACCATCTCTTTAATTCTTGTTTCAATACCATTAATTAATTAACATGCTTGATTAATTATTATCTGATTAAATTCTATTGTCGTAAAGGCCCTGAAGCAGGCGCCGGGGACTGAGGTGTGTGCATACTACGTTTGCGAGAACATTCGCATGATGGCGTCCAAAAGGAGCAGATCTGATAGACAGGACTGGGTACGTTTACCAGAACACTATTCACAAATCTTACATGATTGTCGATATCTAGTCACACAACTAATACACATGCATATTGATCTCCTTCTTAACAGTTCAAAGAGGTGCGGGACAAGCTCCTATCAGAGACGCGCATACGAGCACTTCAAGAGGAAATAGCGGGATATTTGCTCGACCAGGTCATAGATCCCAAAGGAGAATACTATTACCCGCTACCGCCCCCATGAACCACTTGTCATCGTGCTCCGAAGGCACCAAGGCAACATGTAGGAGAAATTGTATATATATATATATACATGTGTATGTGTGAATAATTAATGGTGGTTGTGAGACATTCGATTATATATATATATGATCAGTTCTATGAGAAAATCTATTTATATATATGCATAACGTGTACAATATGTAGTATCGTAAAATACTAGCAAACAAAAAAGAATTAAATGGAAAACACAAAATTAATGAAAAATAAAAATTAAAACCAAAACCCCCCAAACATTTAGTACCGGTTGGTGCTACCAACCGGTAATAATGGTCTACCAGCACCCGGGCCTGGCTCGTGCCACGTGGTGGCACTTTAGCGCCGGTTCGTGCCGAACCGGTACTAAAGGGGGGGGCCTTTAGTCTCCACTCCATAGTGCCGGTTGCAGAACCGGCACTAAAGGCCCTTACGAACCGGTGATAAAGGCATGTTCTGCACTAGTGAATCCTTGTCGGAGAACCTCACCCTCTCCTCGAACATGGACATGCGAATGATGTTAGTGCAGATATGTCCCCACCGCGATGGATCGAGAATCCCTGGCCACTACTTCATTGCTCTATGCACCGTTAGGATCATGGTTTTGGTAAATGGGCAAGTTCTGGGGTGGTGGTAACAACCTATTTCCACCTTTAAAAGGTAGCTGGTTCAAGTTCTCCTTGCACTTTTTTAAAACTAATATAAGTTAAAGTGCTATCTATATCTATTTTGAAAAAAAATTAAATTCAGAACTGAATTATAAATTTTGAGCAAATTGTGGTAACCGTGGTAACCATGTTTACAAGGCCCCCTTGGTAAAAAATGCCCCATTCGGTAACCATGTTTACTAGTCCCCCTTGGTAAAAAATGCCCCGTTCGGTCACCAAAACAGTGGTCAGGTTTCATGAGTCACTGGGTAGATTCGGGGCAGGTGGTGCCACAGACGAGGCGACCTGCACCCGCCGGAACCGCACGCCTCGCCGGCTGGAGCTCGCCAAAGGATGCGGTGGGGGGGGGGGGAGCATAGGCAATGGATCGAGTTGGGAGCGCCGGGGCGGGAGACAGAGGAGGGGTCGGATTTTTTTTGCGGGAAGGTGGGGTCAGTGGTTGACTCACTTGCATCCTCCATCCGTTTCTCGCTTTACCCCGACGATCCACAGCGTGGTAAATATTTTGCCTCCATTTCTTAAAAAACACATCATTACCTTGCAGCAACTAACATGAAGAGTGTCGCCAGTTTGTTCAAAAAACAATACTAGGGGGTAATAAAGAAGAGGGTCACCGGTGGCATGGTTCTGTGCCAGATAACTAAGGCTGGTCATAGTGGGGAGTAACTTAGACTAGTCATGCATATGACACTAGTCTAAGTTACTACCTTCATAATGCAAAGTAATATAATAGTAGTATCATAGATGACTTCATTGATTAGCTCGTAGACTCATTTTGTCTTGGAAAGCGCTATGTTACAGTAACATATTATGTTACCACCTCTTATTAATTACTTGTCACATAAGCAGAATTTTCTCGAAGTGCACTATGTTACTAGTTAAGTTACTCCCACTATGACTAGCCTAATACAGTAACTAGATCATGCTGTTTCGGCCCCTCTTCGACAGGCTGCATGGGTACATCACTTGCAAATTGCAATGCACTTGCGTCATATCGGTGTGGTTCGTCTTGCACGGAGCTTCAGTGGAAATGTCAAGTCATGTCTGGCCGACAGATGCTACGCTTTGTCATGCCTGTTCGGCAGGTGCTACGCACGACAGATCTTTCAAAGACTTCAAGCTGTGTCGGCTGGTGGTACTTGGCGGTATGGCGCTGAGGTGTACCGGCGGCGACCGCGACGTGCTCAGCAGTTCGCGCGTAGGGAGGTGGTGCCGTCGACGGTAGCTAGACCGGGCAAGGTTGATGCGTCAGTACAGCTCTGAAGATGGAGTGTTGGCAGTTGGCGGCGGCGGCCTCTGAGAGCGCGCCGGACCAGTGTGTGCCCCATACCCGGCAAGTGGCTTGGTTGGGGCATCAGGTCTTAGATGTTAAGTTTGGCTGCGAGGCTTGTTTGGTATTAGGCCCAGACTATTAGCATCCCTACATCAACTGGATAGGAGTAGCAATAGTTGTTGTCTAGACGGTGGCTTCAGACTTACTGTTATATCTTTTTGTAAGGTCTTTGTGAATAATTAATAAAGTGGCTGCATGCATCGCCCAGATAGTACAGAGGCCGGGGGTCCTTCTTCTTTAAAAAAAAAATATTGGTGTGGTTTGAATCGTGTTGAACAGAGCGGTGCCTAATCCGATAGCGACCCGTTCGTTCAAACCAAATTAAACTTGCCCCGTCGTACCGGGCGGCCGGCGGACGACGACGAGTAGGTTGACCGCCGAGTCGCCGGCTGAGATGGTGCCATCAGTCAGTGCAGTGCACCCCTCGTCACGCCACGACGTAGACTTACGCCCCCACCACCACACGCATCTCCATCTCCGGTCTCCCCCATCTCATGCCCTCAGTCTTCACGCCTCGCGCCAGAAAAGTCGCGAGCCAGGCCAACACCCGTAGAGTATAGGGACGTTCGACGTAGTTTCCTGGAAATGTATGCCATGGCAACCGCCAACCAGTGGACATGAACGGCCGGCCCGACCCAAGGGAAACGACGCGGGCATTATGGCTGGACTGTATGCATGGTTATCATCGCGTGGGCGTGGTGTGTTTGCGTCGTCGATCAGGCAGCCAGTAGTCCATAAAATACCCCTCGCCCGCCCCGTCCGGAACAAGGCCAAGGCCATCCACGGCACAACCGCCAACGGTGTTGGGCAGTTTCGCTTGGCTCCTCCTGTCTTGTAGCAGTTCGCGTGCACAAGAGGTCCCCATGTACCCGAAGCCGGAGGACGGTCCGGCGACGGGCTTCCCGATGAGCGCCGGCACGGCCCGCACGGGCGGCGGGCCGGGCGCTTACTACCAGGCGGCGCCGCCGACGGCGGCGTTCGCGATGCAGGCGGGGCAGGCGCCGCTGGCGGCGTGGTCGACGGGGCTGTGCGACTGCTTCGACGACTGCGGCAACTGCTGCATCACGTGCCTGTGCCCGTGCATCACGTTCGGGCAGGTGGCGGAGATCATCGACCGCGGGTCGACGTCGTGCGGGGCCAGCGGCGCGCTCTACGCGCTCATCATGCTGCTCACGGGCTGCCAGTGCGTCTACTCCTGCTTCTACCGCGCCAAGATGCGCGCGCACTACGGCCTCCAGGAGAGCCCCTGCGCCGACTGCTGCATCCACTGGTGCTGCGAGCCATGCGCGCTCTGCCAGGAGTACCGCGAGCTCAAGAAGAGAGGCTTCGACATGAACCTCGGTACGCACCTACTGCTAATGTTATCTCTCTATATGTCCATATGCATGTAACCTAATTGGATTAGTTATGTGCTAACCGGCGACATGAACCTCTGCATGCAGGATGGCACGCCAACATGGAGAGGCAAGGACGCACTCCGGCGACCATGCCACCCCTCATGCACCCAGGGATGACCCGTTGATCGATCTGTGCTTTTGTTCTCTAAGACACGCCTAAAGTGTGCGTCCTTGTGTAGTAGAAAGAAGTAATCTCTATGCTGTTCGGCGTCTTTGCGGTGCCGGTGTCTACTTACTTTGCAGGTTTCTGTATACAATACTGTGTAACACACGACTACTACTTTGTGTAATGTTACTGCAAACGTATTTTCCCTTTTTTATCTAGAATATGCATGAGTATGTCACCCGCAAAAAAAAAAATGCATGAGTATGCGTATTTTATATTAAGAGGAGAAAAGGGTAAGGACACCTCTAACGGCGACCCGTAAATTTTCTCCCGCATCCGTCCGCGGATAGGGGCACCAGTCCACAGAGACGGATGCGGGAGGACGTCATCCAACGCTAGCCGTATACATCTTGCCAACAAATCGAATTAACTGGACGAAATTCCTTCAAACAGATTAAAAACTAGATTTTATTTTTGAAGTTTGGATAAACCAAACATGGCCAGATTTCATATAAACAAGACGGATTTCATATAGACACGACGGATTTCGTTATATTTATGTCAATTAAGCGGTACTAGTCCGGCTCTGGAGGTATAATTAATACCTAATCTAAATGGTCGTCGTCCCCTTGTACAACCATGAACCCAGAGAACCAAAGCTTCGCTTTTTCCAGCTCCGCCTCGGCGCTCTCCAGCTCTGCCTCCGTAACCTCTGCCTCCGGAGCCTCGGGAAGCGGAGCTGTCCGCCTCCGCGTCGCCGCCAAGCGGCCGACGATGTTCAACCCACAAAACTTGGCGTCAACGGGAGGGGAGGAGCGGTGGCCTTCTTGGGACCCGAGCAGCGGTGACCTACCGTGCACTACTCTTCCTCGCTGCCGGCGGCTCCCGCAGACATGACGGCTGGCGGTGGGGCGCGGCCTCGACATTGTCCTCCTCGTCGTCGGTCTCGTCGAACAGCGCCTTGCCCGCCTCACCGCACTCCTTGGACGTGGCGGCCACCTCCGCCACCCGCTATCGGTACCGCCAGCTGGCGAGGCGGATCTTGCGGGCGAAGCGGTAGGACTGGAGCAGCGCCTCATACTCCGCCAGGTCCGCATCCGGCGTGACCGCCCCGCAGGCGCCGAGCTGCTCTTCTGCCTGCAGGTGCTCCTGTAGGAGATGGTGGTTGTAGGCGGCGTCGGCCTGCGCCTCCCTGAACTGCTCCTCCCACACCATGTTCATGTAAAGGGCATGGGGCCTCGCCGATGGTCATGGTGCAGTGCACCGGCAAGGGAGGCGCGGCGGAGGAGGAAGAGGAGGGTAGCGCGGGTGAGGTATTAGCTTGCCTCAGTGTGTAGGTGTATGCACTAACCAAAGAATGAGATACATTAAGGAGAGAGCAAAATAAGAAAAGTGACGCAGCCACGGTTTTGAAAGAAAAGGACGAGATTATCACTCGGGTCATGGCTAAAGGTATGCAGAATTGTCGTTTTTGTGCCTGTTCTTTTATGCTTATGTGTGAACAATTGTTGACTTTGTATTACTCAAATTATTACGTTATTATAATTGTGAAAATATGAAATTACCAGTTTTATCATTTGTACTATTGTCTTGTGACCATTTCATGTACTCTCTCCGATCTATATTACTTGTTGTAGATTTAGTACAACTTTACTAAAGCAGCGACAAATAGTATTGATCGGAGGGAGTATTAATATTATCATACAGTATGGTCCACCATGTTGAGTATTCTTTATCAGTGACGGTCATTGCAATTGTGACTCCAATGATCATGCACCGACATCAGAAAAGATATAATTGCCGACAGTTGCTACAGAATATAGATAATAATGACATAATAAACATTTCAAACATATCTTGTAAATCAGAGTCACATCTACAGCTTCGATATGGGGTCTCTCATCTCCAGTTTATTGTGGTATTTCCGTATTTGTAAGCTGTATGACCTTAACAAGGCCTTGGTTGAGTTTGTGCTTAGTTGGAGCCAAAGTCCTCCGCTACCCACTGAGTTCCTGCTTTAGTTGGAGCTAATGTGTGTATTGTAACTTAGCTGATATTCGTTTCTTAACTACTTTAGTTTGTGTTAAACAATTAAGTCATATCTTGGCTGATTGATTTGGTTAGTATTCATTCCTATACGGCTGTCTAGATTGATCCTTAGGATCTCCGGTAATCTCATGTGATCTGTTGTAAATTTGGCAATCAAGTTTGCCCATGTATAAATACAAGGTAAAGCCCGTGGGGATGATTACACAAACCAATCTCTCTGACTTGGTATCAGAGCAAAAAGATCCAATCTTCCTCTACCACCATGACCGGCACCTCCGCTGCTTCCCTTTCCGACACCGCCGGCACTCTCTTCTCTGTCAACGCCGGCACCCTCGCCGTCAGCTCCAGCTCCTCCACCCCGGTCTCCGTCGACTCGCTCGGCAGCCTCATCACGCTGCGCCTCACGTGGGAAAATTTCCTGCTGTGGAAGACTCAGGCCGTCCCCGTGCTCGACGCGAACAGCCTGTTCGGCTACGTCGCCGGCACTGAGCAAGCGCCGCCGCACACCATCACGGAGGGCACCGGCGATGCAGCCATCGAGGTGGCCAACCCGGAGGTCCTTCGCTGGTACCAGCAGGATCAACTTGTCATGATCGCTCTCCTCGGATCCATAACCAAGGACATCCTTGGTCAGATGACGCAACTGACCACCTCCGCCGCTATTTGGACTGCACCCCATGACATGTTTGCGTGGCAAAACCGTGCCCGCATCATGCAGCTAAGGTACCAGCTCTCAAACCTGAAGAAGAAAGACCTCTCTGCCTCGGACTACTATCGCAAGATGAAGGGATTCGCCGATGCGATGGCGTCCATCGGCAAGCCCCTTTCCGATGATGAAGTGCTCGGCTACATGTTGGCTGGGCTGGGCTCCGAGTTCGAGCCACTGGTCGCGTCGATCACGACGCGTGACGACCCTGTAAGTCTCAGCAGTTTTTATGCATTCCTCCTTAGCGCTGAGCTCCGCCTCGAGCAGCAAGCCTTGCATGGCGAGATACATCCTTCTGCCAACACTGTTGCACGTGGTCCTGATGGTCACCGTGGTGGACATGGTGCACGTGCTGGCCAAGGAGGACAAGGTGGCCAAGGCCGTGGCCAAGGCGGGCGTGGCCGCGGCAACGGTGGTAACAGCCGCTCCAACCTGAAGTGTCAGGTCTGCTCCAAGTACGGCCACGACGCGCTTCACTGCCGCAACTGCTTCAATCACGCGTACCAACCTGAGGACCAGCGTGAGCGCTTAGGCAACGTCGCCAACACCAGCTCCGGCGGATACATCGTCGACATGGACTGGTACGCTGACACGGGTGCTACGGATCACCTGACCAGTGACCTCGACCGCCTCGCCGTCCATGAGCACTACGGCGGCAAGGACAAGGTGCATGCCGCAAACAGGGCAGGTCTGTCTATTTCCCATATTCATTCCACGATTTCTGGTTCATCATCCAAGCCACTTTATCTTCATAATATTTTGCACGTTCCACATGTCAACAAGCATCTTCTTTCAGTGCACAAACTTGTTTCTAACAATGACGCTTTCGCTGAATTCCATCCTCATTTTCTCTCTCTTAAGGACCGAGCAACGAAGGCAGTTCTTCTTCGCGGTAGATGTCGCAATGGTCTCTACCTAGTTCCAAGCTTCAATAAATCATCTGTCGTCTATCCCGGTCCTCGAGTCCTCTCCGCTGTCAAGCTCTCTCCAGAACTATGGCATCGAAGATTAGGCCACCCCTCGAAAGCTGTCGTTGAGTCAGTCCTTAGATCAAATAAATTTGCTTGTGCACCCTCTCTTGAGTCTAGTATTTGTGATGCTTGTCAACGTTCAAAAGTTCATCAATTACCGTTTCGTGATTCCACTCATGTTACACATGAACCACTTGAACTTATTCATTCAGATGTATGGGGTCCTGCCATTACTTCAGTTGGTGGTTTCAAATATTATGTGAGTTTTTTTGGATGATTTTAGTCTTTTTACGTGGATACATCTCCTCAAACGTAAGTCTGATGTTGAACAAGCATTCTATACCTTCCAAAAACATGTTGAGCGCATGTTGAATGCAAAAATTAAAACTGTTCAAACAGACTGGGGTGGTGAGTACCGTCGCCTCAATCGGTATTTCCAGAAGAAGGGCATTACTCATCGAGTCTCCTGCCCCCACACGAGCCAGCAAAACGGCATTGCCGAGCGAAAGCATCGCCATATTGTCAAACGGGCATAGCACTCCTTGCTCATTCCTCACTTCCGGTTCGCTTTTGGGATGAGGCATTTCTTACCGCATGTTATCTCATTAATCGCATGCCCACACGAGTTCTTCAAAACTCCACACCCGTCTCTTGCCTTCGCAATGAAACGCCCGATTACACTTTCCTTCGTGCGTTCGGTTGTGCGTGCTGGCCCAACCTCCGACCGTACAATAATCGGAAACTTGAGTTCCGCTCGCGCCAATGTGTTTTCTTGGGCTATAGCTCCATGCACAAGGGATACAAGTGCTTAGATCGGTCCACAGGACGTATTTACATGTCACGGGATGTTGTTTTTGATGAGCTAGTATTCCCATTCGAGCAAACTTGTACGTCAGCCACCACACCCTCGTTACTACCCACGTCTGCTTCCATTTTTCCTATTGCCGAACCAGCCCTCGTGGATGACAGTATGCGGACGTATGACACTACGTTGCTCACTAATCTTTGTTCTAGCTCGTCTCCGTGCCATGCAGGAGCACAGCAATCGACGTCGGTCGAGTGCACGTCCCCATGCACGCCACTTCGCGGCCATGCAGCTGGCTCGCCGCGTGATCACGCTACGTCGCCTGGGCCTGGGTCACGCAGCCTGACCACCCCTGTGGCCCTGTGCGGCGTCTTGATCTGTCGCCCGCGGCGTCCGGTGCTGATCAGGACTCGCCCGTTGCCAGCCCTTCTTCGTCCGATGGACCATCTCCAACAGCATCGTCTCCTGCTGCTTCATCCACGAACGTGCCGACGTCTCCTCTCGTCGCTCCAACCAGTGCGCCAGCGACTTCTCTGGACGCTACAACCGGCACGCTGCATCCAATGACCACGCGGCTTCAGAACAATATCGTCAAGACATTGGTGCCGAGTGCTTTCCATGCCGAGCCGCCTCTTACCGCGACGCCTTGGCCTGATGAGCAGTGGCGCCCGGCAATGGAGGCCGAGTTCCTCGCCCTACAGCAGAATGAGACTTGGTCGCTGGTGCCTCGACCTCCCGGCAAGAATATCATCAGCTGTAAATGGGTTTTCAAGGTGAAGCACAAGGCAGATGGCTCCCTCGACAAGTTCAAGGCACGTCTTGTAGCCCGTGGTTTCACTCAGCGGTATGGGCTTGATTACTCGGACACTTTTTCTCCGGTGGTAAAACCTGCTACCGTGCGTCTGGTGCTGTCTCTTGGTGTCTCCCGTGGTTGGCATTTCCGTCAGGTGGACATCAGCAATGCATTTCTGCACGGAATACTCACTGATGAAGCCTATATGCAGCAGCCTCCTGGCTTCCACGATCCATCTCGGCCGGATTATGTCTGAAAGTTACACAAGGCGTTGTATGGACTGAAGCAGTCGCCCCGTGCCTGGTATGCTCGTCTCAGTGAGCGCCTTCAACAGCTCGGTTTCTCTTCTTCGGCGGCCGACACTTCACTGTTCATTCTTGTTGATGCCGGCGTCACCATCTACATGCTTGTTTATGTGGATGACATCGTCATTGTCAGCTCCTCTCAATCAGCTATGACAAACCTGCTTCAGCGACTTTCTGCCACGTTTCCTGTCAAGGACCTTGGATCACTTCATTATTTTCTTGGTATTGAAGTGCTTCCCAATTCCGGGGGAATAACTCTTACACATAAAAGGTATGCTATGGATTTGTTGCAGCGTACTCACATGGCGAATTGCAAAGCAGTTTCAACACCAATGTGTACACATGAGAAGCTTACTCGTGACTCCGGACGTGGACTGAATGAAGCTGAAGCCTTCCGGTACAGAAGCACGGTGGGAGCCCTTCGGTACCTAACCTTGACACGGCCAGATCTTTCGTTTGCCGTAAACAAGGTCTGTCAATACTTATCATGTCCCACTGATGTTCATTGGAAAGCCGTCAAGCGCATTCTCAGGTTTGTCAAAGGAACGGTATCCACTGGTCTGACCATCCGTCGATCGCCATCAACTCTGCTAAGTGTATTTACAGATGCCGACTGGGCGGGCTGCGACGACGACAGGCGATCAACAGGCGGGTTTGCTGTATTTTTTGGATCTAACCTCATCTCTTTGAGCGCACAGAAGCAGCCTACAGTCTCGAGATCATCGACTGAGGCGGAGTATAAGGCGTTGGCAAACGGTACAGCCGAAGCAACATGGGTGCAGTCATTGCTAAAGGAGTTGCAAGTTCCTCAACCTCGAGCACCTGTTCTATGGTGTGATAATCTCGGTGCAACGTACCTCACAGCCAACCCAGTATTCCATGCACGCACCAAGCACATTAAGGTGGATTTCCATTTCGTGAGAGAGAAGGTTGCCATGGGAAATCTCGAGGTTTGTTTTGTTTCATTAGCTGATCAAGTCGCTGATGCATTTACTAAACCTCTCTCGAAGATCATGTTGACTCGATTGCGGTGCAACCTCAACCTTTGCATAGTCTGAGTTTGCGGGGGAATGTTAAACAATCGAGTCATATCTTGGCTGATTGATTTGGTTAAGATTCATTCCGGCTGTGTAGATTGATCCTTATCGAAAAAGGCTTTCGTCCCCCTTTATATATAAAGCACCGATCAACAAGCACCTAGTACAAATGCACACCACCGCAACAAACGCACACACCCAGGGCAGGATACATAGGCGCTGAGCGCAACAACACCACCCCTAGCACTACCATCATGAAGAGATGAAGCTACATATGACGAACCATGTGCTCTAAGGCGGCGCCTTCAGAAAGGGTACGACACCAGAGCGCCGCCACCGCCCGATCCAAGGATCAGAGTTTCCCCTGGAGCCACATGACGGGCAATGAGAGCCGCGAGACGCCTTCAAGAAGGGAACGATCTTCGCCGCCGCCAGTCCGTTCGAAGATAGAACATGTTTTCACCTCGGCCAACACTCACCGCCACTGAACGCCACACCCCGGCAACCACGCCGCCCACACGGCCATGATTGACCGGGCAACACCAAGGCACGGGCTCTGCCCAAGAGCACTGCGCTACCACCACTAGTAGAAAAGGGGGGCTTTTGTCCCGGTTGGTAAGGGTCTTTAGTCCCGGTTTTTGAGCCGGGACTAAAGGGTCGTTACTAATGCCTCCCCCTTTAGTCCCGGTTCCGGGACTAAAGGCCGCGGCCACGTGGAGCTCCATCTTTAGTCCCGGTTGGTGTGTTACCAACCGGGACTAAAGTAAAATTTTATGATTTTTTTTTGAAAATTTTTTTGCGAATTTTTTTATTTTCAAATTTCTGAATTATTTTAACCTCTAATCTCTAATCACCACCCCTCATCACTGCTCAATTTATCCTCTAATCTCTAATCACCCCTCATCATTCCAAATCATCTAACTTTCCGGACGGTCACCCATCCTCTCACTACTCCAGCCTGAGCACGATTAACTTCCGGGTTCTATTCTCCCTCGTTTCCAAGTCTGCACTTGTTGTTTTCCTGACAATAGTAAGGTATCAATCCTATTAACCCTCAGGAATTTAGCTTGAGCATGAAGTGACACATTTCACTGTTTGAGTTTGAAACTATTGTTCTAAAAAACAATAATTATTTAGTAACACTAATATTTCTGGAATAATTAGTTTGACCACTGTTTGACCACAGTTTGACCAGATTTGACCAAAATTCAAAAAACTGAAATAATTATTTAGTAACACTAATATTCTAGAATAATTAGTTTGACCATTGTTTGACCACAGTTTGAATTTTTTTGAATTTTTTTGCCTCTCCAGATCTTAAAAGCCCCGTAACTTTTTTTCTGTTAGGTTTTTGAGGATTTTGAAAATGTTTAACGGGGTTCCCCCGGTTAAAATCGGATGTAACTTTTTGAGTAGATGATTTTTCATATAAAAAACTTTTTAATCCGAGTTCGTATGCAAAAGTTATGCCCATTTTACAAATTCCAGAGAGATTTTGCAAATAAAGTCGAAATTCATATTTGTAAATTTTCCCAACAACTAGACCACATATCACATGGGAAACTTATTTTTTTTTTTGCATTTTCTTTTGTTTTTTCTAAAACTGAAAAGGCGGTCCGGGGGGTAGACATTGCCACATTTTCTTTTGTTTTTTCTAAAACTGAAAAGGCGGTCCACCGGGGGGGTGTAGAGTTTGAAAATGGGCCCTTTAGTACCGGTTCGTGCCATGAACCGGTACTAATGCCTCAAAGCCCATTAGTACCGGTTGGTGGCACCAACCGGGACTAAAGGTCTAACCTTTAGTCCCGGTTGGTGCCACCAACCGGTACTAATGGGCATCGCACCCTTTAGTCCCGGTTCGTGGCACCAACCGGGACTAAAGGGCCCAGGTGAACCGGGACTAATGCCTTAGCCGCACGAACCGGGACCAATGCTCACATTAGTCCCGGTTCGTGACTGAACCGGGACTAATGTGAATATTGCCCTGTGACGAAAGCCCTGTTTTGTACTAGTGCACCACCAGGACCGCCGCCCCGGCATCCAAGACCTTGACACCACCTCACCCGAAACTCGCCACCACCCCAACGAAAGAGACGAGCGGAAAGGTCCCACCTTTCGCACCCCTGGGCGGCCCCCAGCGCCGAGACCCAATAGGCCGGCTAGAACTGGCATCCACCGACCCGTCATGCTGCCCCGAGCGCGAGACGAGCTCGGTCCTGCAGCACTGAGAGGGGGACGAGGTCAGTCCTGCTGCACCGTGCGCAAGACGAGCTCGATCCTGCAGCACCGGGCGCGAGACGAGCGGTGGACCGCAGAGAGGAGAGGACCGGCCCTTTGATGGGAGTAGCGCCCGGGCGACGAGGAGATGGGGCGAAGGCCGAGACGGTCCGAACGCAGACGAGCCGACGCCGGAGAAGCCGGTCGCTGCCGCGGGCAGATCCGTCGAGCCACCGTGAAGCCGCCACGACACCGGGAGGCCACCACCGCCGGACCTCTCCATGCCGCCGCCGACGGCCGGAGCAGCGGCCACGCCCAACCACAGCCCTACCCGCGTTGCCCGGCGAGCTCCAAGCGCCGGAGCCGCCGGGCACGCACCACCGGTGCCACGCGCCGCCGGCCGACCCCCAACGCCAGATCCGGCCAGCACACATTGCCACCACCGCCACCAACCACGGCGCTGTTACCTCCATCGAACCGCGCGGAGGTCCCAGCCGACCGCAGCCCAAGCCAACAGAAGCCCCCGGCACCAAGGAGCAACAGCCAGCCGCCGCCCCAGTCCGCACCAACCCCACCACCACCACGCCTCCCCTACCCCCGCAAGCAGCAGGGAGGAGACGGCCGTGGGCCTTGCTGCCCGCAGCCCCGGCCAGCCAACGGCCGTCGGCGCCAGACCCGGCCAGATCTGGATGCGAAGGACGCCGCCCCGCAGCCCCCGCACGTCGGCAAGGAGCTAGAGCGCCGCCACCCGCTGCCAAGCCGAGGGACGGCCGCCACCGCGCCGCCAGGCCCCGCGGCAGCCTGACGCCCCCGCGCGCCGTTCAGACCCGCGTCCTGCGCCGCACGCGCCAAGAGGGAAGAACGCCCCGCCGCCACCTATGCCGGTGGGGGGAGGAAGGCCGGAGGGGGAGGCCCGAGCTACGGCGGCTAGGGTTTGCCCCCGAGGACGCTCGCGGGAGCGGCTCGGGGGGTAGGCTCTATTTCGTTAGTTTTTCTTTTGAGATCCTTAGGATCTCCTGTAATCTCATGTGATCTGTTATAAACTTGGCAATCAAGGTTGCCCATGTATAAATACAAAGTAAAGCCCATGGGGATGATTACGGCAAACAATCTCTCTGACTGTTCGCATACTGGCTATGGCACCCATGTGATTGTTTTGGCCTTTTCAAGTGTGCCAGTGGCCTGGAAGACACGGCGATTTCTTTCTTTCCATAAGTTCCAGGCCATATACACCGCGAACTTAACCTGGGTTTTTTTAATCTCCTTGGGTACATTCGAGTTAAGCTTGAGCCACCACATTTTGATGGATGTTGCAGCGAGAGCAATATCAGCCATGCGTTGGTGAGACCTCGAGCAGAGAACCAAAGTTCCTTGGCATACGAACAACTGAGAAGGAGGTGCATCGATCGCAGTTTCCGGCGCTCGATCGCAGTTTCAAGCCTGTCTGCTGTCCAATTTCTATTCTGAAGCAGGAGCCAAGTGTAGAACTTAACCTCCCCCTCTGCCTTTGCCTTCCAAACCACTTCGAGCTGCGGTTGCGGGATACGGCCGATGAATTGAGCTTCAGGTCTACTCTCTTCTGATTTTTAACAGGAGTCAGCTGCTCGAAGGGAAGAAGCTTGGGCTGGAGTGGAGAGAACCTTGAACTCTCGTCTTCATGTCTACTCTCTTCTGATTTTTTTTTGTTAGCAGTGGCGCAGAAAAATAACGAAGATAACTAGAACCACAACATGAGATTTAATTGTTATAAACGTAGTTGATTAGGGGCATCAGAAGGAATGGCCCCATTAGTAGCTATTTTTGTGCAGATGTTTATGCTTTTCAGCAATTAATAGTACATAGAAAGATGTCTGCTATCTTGTTTTAACGCAATCAGGGAGAAAGCCAGACACATTCAGCGACATAGTTTTACTTTTATCTGTTCTACTCAAATATTCAGGAAGCGGAAGCGAAAGCTGCTGCCTCAGAAGAAAAGGAGCGGCATTTCCCAAAAATAAAAAAATAAATAAATGAGAGACTGTCACAAAATTTTGTCCCGCATAACTGTTCTGGAGACTCAGGTTTGTGCGTCATTTTCTTCTGAGACTAAAAACATGTGACATTCCTATAAGTCTAACCATGGTCTTGGGGATTAGTTTCAAAGTTTTAGTGGGAAAGGTAGTTCTGTTGACATGAATGTTGGTCCTTATGCAGATTACAATTCTTAGGACAGAACACAGACAGCTGAGCCGATCTGTTGAAAAGGATAGACGAAGAGCATCTGAAAGTAGACAGTAGTACCTAGCAATTAAGGAGGAGGCGGCATTACAAGAAGGACAAGCCGAACAGCTTGAAGAAGAAGAAAATGAGCTTAGAGCTAGGCAGACAAATGAGCTGCAGGAAGCAGCAGAACACAGGGGGCTGCTTGAGAAGGTAATCAACTTATCTTGAATCATCTTCCGTAAGTAACTGGGTATACATGTTAATTAATCTGATTGCTTTGAGCACTGTACGGAGCAAGCATTTCTCCTGCCAAAATCGTTAATGTGCCCAGTGACACTTTCTTTAAAGTTAATCAAATATACTCACGTGACACAAATTTAAACTTTGGGTTTGTCTTATAATAGGATTTTGTAGGGTCAACAGTCATCTTTTACTTGTTTCTCCTACATGAACAAAATTAGTCATGTCAAAAGTCGCATGAAGTTCTCCTTGAATTGTTTAATTAATGTCTCATGAAGTTGTGTCACTTCAATATAGGCGTTCTAGAAACTGACAGTAGCTGGTTATTCAATCTGGGTCGTCTGAAAGTATACCAGTTGGAGCCAAAAGCTGTTTTAGCTGATTTAATCAAGCATTATGGATGTCTGCATGTGTTTAATTGATTTTAGCACTTGGCCTGTGCAACACATCATTTCACACTGCCAAGTGAAAAATGGTGGAGCTACCAAGCTGCTGGCCACCCTGAACGTCCACTGTATTTGGCCTCAAAGAAGCCAGTTTGTTTTTGATTGTTTCCGTGAGGTGCCTGGTTACCCAACTTATGTTCAGCATCATCTAGAATGTTTATATGGACCATTTACTGCCTGTAAATGCCATCAAGACATCTCCAGTCCCATACCGGTGTTACTGCAAATTCACGTGTCATACTCGTTTATCTTAATGCCTGAAGAAGCTGATGCAATAACTTGGAATAGTTTCATGACTTAGTTTTAATCAAAAAGATGCTTTGCATGTACATGGTTTTATTATGACGTCGGGCCACCTCAAACGTTCATGATGTATGATTTATGTTTCATTTATAACCATTAACCATGGTCTAGGATATTGTATGTTTTACAACTTGTGTAAAGACGTCAGAGCATGAACTCTTGCCTTTGGGTGGGTGTTTTAGTTTTCATTTGTTCTTGCCAATAGTTGGGTTTACAGGTATTTGCATGGCAATGACTTGTTCTATTGTTGTGTCACTGCATTAATGCCACTACTGCATTACAGACCTCATTGGAATCTATTCGGAATTCCCTGGCAGAGGAGTTGGTAAAACTGACGGAACAAGTAAATCCTTGTGAACTACTTCCTCTGTTCACTTTTATAAGGCCTTGAAGACATTTCAGACAGGGTGCAAAGTAGCTCATTTTCAGTTGTCTGAAACGACTTATAAAAGTGAACGGAGGGAGTACCTACATTATATCCTTATCTATGTGGATGCTAGTTGAACTGATCCTTTTATATATGCAGTGTGAAAAGTTGCGGACTGAAGCTGCTGCTCTGTCTGGCCTAAGAGCTGACCTGGAAGCACTGAAACAGAGACACTTTCAAGCTCTAGAACTTACGGGAGAACGTGATGAAGAGGTATGGCTGCCATGCAAGCATATCATGACTTACCATCCATCGTTACTCTTTGTGTTAATGAGCTTATCACTAGATACGGAAATCAGCCAAGTCGAAAATCTTTCATCATATTTAGTTTCTGGACATAGAAGTTGGCCAGGTCGTCTTAGGAATGGACCTATGAATAAGTTTGACAATGAAGTAGTGTTTGAGTCAGTTAATTAACTAGCGTTTACAATGAACTAGCGTTTGACAACCAGGTCGTCTTAGACATATTATCAGTGCTACTTTCCTCTTAGAAACTGACCTATGTCGATGTTGACAATGAACTAGCGTTTGACTCTTAGCATAAGTTGCCCAATTGTTAAGTTGATCAAACTGGGTTTTGCTAGTGTATTGTTTTGTAAAATCTTACTTGCTATTTCATGCACACTTACTATATAAAAACACCGTGCTGCTTCTGCAGTTGGAAGAGTTACGAAATGGTATTGTTGACCTGAATGTCAGATCCGAGGAGATCGAGAGAGAGGAATTGAGATGAACTTGGGGAAGAAGTCGAGCTAAGAGGGCCAGCCGGCCTTGTATTACTATAAAGTGTATTAACTATATGTTGTAGGCAGTGGCTGAATTCAGAATAAGGGGATGGCTGTTATATAGCCCGACACAGCAAGAAGTAAAACAGTAATTAACTGTATCATATCCGGCGAGCAGTGCGAGCCGTCGATCCTCTTTTCACTTCCATCGTAAGCCGTCGGATAACTGAACGAAACAGTACGCTTGACGAACAGGGCTGATGCCTGACACTGAAGGATATGTACAGAGAACAAGTGGATCTTCTTGTTATCCAGGTTTGAATCATATCAGTCAGTTTAAACTCTCCTTTCCATCGTACGGACCTAATGAACCGTGTAGCCCTAAAACATCATATTTTCTTCTTCTGTTCTTTTACCAGCTCCAGACATTGGGTGCTCGTGTATAGTGTGCTATTGACCAAAGACAAGAGTTTTGAAGGCTGAACAAGTCCCATCAAAACCGCAGCGAGTGTGGGAAGTTCATAGTCATGCGAGATATATTGATTTTGTGTACACCGTGACGGATCTTTGTTGTCGATTTCAGTAGGATATAGTGTGTTGTACACTTAGACTGAATAGCTTCACAGTTTTACACATTGCTTGCAAATGCTTCACAGTTTTACTCATCGTGATGGAACTTGCGAAATTCACGATACAACAGATTTTTTTTGCACCCAAGCCTTCCGGGGCCCTTGCAGATAGACGGAGAGCATCGTCAGCGTCACAGCAGGACGTCGACTGCAATGTTGTGGGTAACCACCACCACCAGCTGGGCGGTGATCGTGGAGTTTCTGCTCTTCCAAATACGCAAAGGGTGGCAATCGCCAACGTAGGCTGAAGGCGAGCAGAGGAAGGAGGGCCAGGGAGGCGAGCAGAGGTCTTCCAACGAGGATTATATCATGGAATCACATCGTCAATACACTGTACGAGGGGACCTCTGTTTGGTTGCAAGGTTTCCCGGGGGGATCCCCGCTGTTTCCCCGGGTCGAAGAACCACGAGCCAAGTTGGCCCAGGGAAATCGAGCTGGTCATTTGGACCGCATCCTTCGAGGGTAACACTGCCCGACCCACGTCTTTACCACGGGGAGGAAAGCCACGACTCGAGAGGTCGGGGAGGAAAGCCACGCCGCGAGCCTCAAGGGAGAGACGACCGAACGATGCGCCGTTGGCCAAGATCTGGTGCCCCACCTCCTCCGCCCAGGAGCTATTCCGCCGGCGACAGAAGTGATGCCCCCGAACCACCCCCCCTCCAGCGACGGCAACGGACCGCGGCCCTCCGCCTCGAAGCTCCGGCTCCGGCTCCGGCGACGGTTCCGTGGACGTATTCTATGTCATCTCATCAAGGGTTAGCCCCCTCCTTCGCTAAATCCTATTTGGCGCGTTTAGCGCCCGCTACAGGTCTTTCCACTGACGGGCGCATACCCCCCTCACCACGTTGGGCCGGCCCAGTTTTGACTTCTTTTTCTGTTTACTAAAACTGCAAAAAGGTGCGCCAATAAGACGCCACGACCAACCCACCACATCCTTTCACGTGATTGTTTGCTTGTTTTCCCTTCTTTTACTTCTTTTTCTTTTCCTTTTTTCTTTCTTTTTTTAAATTCGCTAATTTTTTTTCTTCACGAATATTTCTGCAAATCGATGAATTTTTCTTGAATTTTGATAATTTTTTCAAAAATTTGATGAACGTTTTTAAATCCGATGAACTTTTTTCAAGTTGATGAACTTTTTTCCGAATTTGGTGAACTTTTTTCTGAATTCGGTGAACTTTTTCCGAATTTGATGAACTTTTTTCGAACTCGTTGAATTTTTTTTCGAATTGGGTGAACTTTTTCGGAATTCGATGAACTTTTTTCAAAGGACCAGAGTACATACTGTAGCAAACCAGTTCATTTTTCCAAGAAAACTAGTACGTACTGTAGCATTTTTTGAGCAAAGACAAAAAAAGTGATCGAGCGGGCAGCTTTTTTTAGGACGTCGATAACTGCCACACGTGTGGCAGGAAAGAAGACGCACCACACGACTCTAATGCAAATAGATTGCCACGTAAGTTAAAAGTTGCCATGTCTATTGCACATGAATTGCCATGATATTTACACTGAAGTTGCCATGATATATTTCAACTATTTTCTTTTACATTTAAAACTAAATTTTAACATATTATAAAACAGAGAATCAAGAAACTAGACTGGCCATGCATCATAAACTAAAATTGCCATGATACATGCACTTAAAATTGCCATGGTTCAATAAAAAAATATATTTTCATGGTCAAAATACTGGAATTGCCATCATAAAAAAACAAAAATTGCCATGATCTACAAACTAAAATTGCCACATGGCAACTTTAGTTTAAGCACTATGGCAACTATAGTGAAAACATCATGGCAACTTTTGGGCAAAAAAAAAATTTCGTCGAAACATATCAACATGGGATCTAGTTTTGAAGATCTCGTCGAGACGGATTTAATGGTGAAAACGGATTTTTAGTTCGCTTTTTTATTTAGAAGATAAAATATTTTTAAGCCGAAAACCAAAATGATTTCTACTGATGTCACATATTCATACGTGGCAAAATGAGTGGTGATGGAGGCGTGTGGGCGACCTGCAAACATCCAGGCGTTAGTTTTTCCGTTTTTTTATGAGCAAGCGACGCAGCTGGCGACAGAACGGCAGGAGCCCACTATCGAGCGACGGCAGCAGCCAGCGAACGAGCAGCGGCAGCCAGCGAGCGTTGTTGGGCCAGGCCCATGCAAGCGAACGCCCCATCCACGGGCCCTACAGGCCTTTTTTATGTGAAAAAGAAGAGGCCCATGTTAAGTTATGACTAGTAAAAAAGCCCAGTTTTTCTGTAACTTTTTTTAGCAACAGTTTTTCTGTAACTAATGAACTACTAGACTTCTGCACGGCAAAATTGCTATTGTCTTTTGCCATTGTATGAAAGAAATTGCCATTATCAAGTTTGTGCTTTCATAAATGGCGTAAAATGGAAGAAGTCATAGCAAATCTGCATCTTTACAATACGAAAAGTTGCCAACACTACGAAGTTCACAAAAAATGAAGAAGTTGCCGTGGCAAGTTTGCCAAGTTTTTGTACATCTTAGGTTGCCATGTTTTTGAACATCCTTTTGTTGCTATGGCAAGTTCGCCACATTTTTTGAACATCTTAGTGAAAGAAGTTTGCCATTTTTGTACAAACTTAATTACAAAAAAAAGTTAGCCATGTTTCTGCACATATTAACTTTGCCATGGCAAGTTTGCAAATGTTTTTGACATCTTAAATTGCATGGCAATTTGCCATGTTTTTAAACATCTATAATGTTGCCATGTTTTTGAACATCTTTAGTTGCCATGGCAAGTTTGCATGTTTTTCAACAAGTTAGTGAAAGAAGTTGTCATGTTTTTGAACAAAACTAATTAAAAGAACTTACCATGTTTTCGCACATATTAAAGTTTGCCATGGCGAGTTTGCCATGTTTTTGAACATTTTAAAATGCCATGGCAAGTTTCCCGTGTTTTTGAACATCTACAAGATCATGGCATGTATTTTATCATCTTAAGTTGTCATGGCAAAGTTTGCCATGTTTTTGAACACCTACAACTTTGCCATGGCAAGTTTACATGTTAATTAAAGAATTTTTCCATGGCATAAATGGAATTAAATTTGCCGTGGAAAAAAATGGAGTACCTTTGCCAGGGAAATAAATTAAAAAAAATTACATGGCTATACAAGTATATTTACCGTGCTACATAGTTAAAATTGCCATGTTCTGGAAAATGTAAATTTGCCATCATATTTAAAACAAAAAATTGCCATGCTCTTTACAATAAAATTTGCCATGGCAACTTAAACTAAAAATTGCCATGGCAACTTAAACAAAAATTTGCCATGATGTAGATATGTTTCCGCCTTGAAATTGCCATGGACCAAAAAAATGCAGAACATTTCCAACAAATTTTCATGGACTCTATAACAGACAGTGCTACTTGCAATGCTAGTCAATGATGGTTAGACCAAAGCCGAGTGCCTGAAATGCACTAGGAAGAACAGTTGGGAAATTGAAGACACCTGGAGATCACAACTCCAACACTAGAGAGATGGAAGACTCTTGCATCGGTGCCTACATACACTGGCCACTACAGAATTTGCCATAGCTGCAAAAAATTACACACCGTCCAGTGTCCACTGCATTTTAATGGCAAAAAATTTAGTAAAAAAATTGCCATGGCTGCAAACATACCTATTCACTGCAATTTCAGCCGAATGAAGCCGTCGTGTGGGGAGGAATGGAGCAGAAATCTCACCAGCTCTATGTCGATGGCGTCGCCCGTGATCCCTAATAAATGGCAATTTTGGATCATTTGTCATGGCAATTTTAGAGATCTCTAATTAGAGTTTTGAAATACATGGCAAAAATTTGAGAACATACATGGCAAAACGATCTATAAAAGAGTGAATGTCAATTTACCATGGTCTGAAAAAAATCATAGCAAAAACGTGGCAAATTTGCCATGGCAACTATTCACTTTTCAAAACATGGTAGCTACAATTTGTTGATGTCGAAAAATTGATGAGAATTTACTCTATTGCTGCACAAGTACAAAAAAACAACAATAATCAAACTAGACAATCAAAAAATACGAGACTTTCAAGCCATGATGCCAACTTCATGTTTACACAAAAGTTGCCATGGCAAAATCGCATGAATTTGCCGTCATTTATGAACATACATGGTAAGAACTAATCCAAAAAACATTGGTGTTTTCGTCATCAGGAGTCAAAGTAGTGTTGCTGTAGGCTAAAAATAGTAGGGATGTGGACTCATTTTTGCATCATCACAACTCAAATAAAAGTAGCTCTTCGCTTGCTGAAAGAATACTTCTCTTGTATGCTTTGTTTCTGAAGAGTAGTAACAGAGGATTCACAAACTAGGAGCAAATCTGCAACTAAATGACTACGATTATGGAGTACTGATGGAAGTGTAGAGCAATTTCAATGGGGGGTGGCGGGTGGTGGCAGAGGGGAAATAGTGGCAAAATACCTTCGGTCTCGTCGTCGTCGGTGGCTGCATTCACCCGGAGCGCGGCACACGAAAACCACGTGTAGATAGACGGCCCCGACGTCGGTCGCGTCAACACAGGCGAGCAGGCGGCGCTCGGTTCTCTTCCCGCGGCGGCACCTCGAGCCGGTCGGCGAGGAGCTTACAGAAGGAGGTTGACCCGGAGCGCGACGGAGGCCTGACGGTTATCGTCACGCGAAGACCTCGACGAGGGGGAGGTGGCCTCGACGCCCGCCACGGCGGAGCAGGTGAGCAGGCCTCGCCGCAGCGCTCGGCCTCCTCCAGGAGCGCACCTCTAGCCGGTGCCGGCGCGCGATGCAGATCTGCAAAGGAGCGGACATGGAGGCCCCCGAGGCCGGTCGCGTGTGAGATAGTCTCTCCGTCCGGTGGCGGCTGGAGAAGAGGGCGCACGGCGGAGGAGGTTGTTTTCGGGCGTCCGTGAGAGCATCTCCAGCCGCGCCCCAAGAACGGCCTCCCCAGACGGTTTATTCGCGCCAGCGCCAAAAAAAAGCCCAGTCGCGCCCCCAGGACGCCGAATTCCGCCGGCTCGACCTGTTTTTGCGCCCGGCGCTCGCAGGCCGAACCCGGCGCACTAGGGGCGCTCGGGGCTCCGGCGCAAGGAAAAAGCGTTCCTGGGGCCACATTAACAGGCGAAAAGTCAAGCCACCCGCCCAGATTCGCCTCCTACCCCCCGCGCTCGGCCGCCACCTTGCGCCACCCTGCCGATCCCGGCGCCGACCACCGCCCGTCGTAGCTAGGTAGACCATCCCCAGCCGGGAAAAAGAAGGGGTTTTGCCGAGGCAGCCTCTCCGCCGCCGCCCGGGCACCTTTTCCGGCGCTCCGGCGGGCTTGCGCCCACCTCGCCCACAAGGTGTTCGGTGAATTTCCCGGCCCGGCGATGGAATCCGAAGATGAGGAGGCGCTCGCGGCGTTGCTGGATGAGGAAGCCGAAGCCAACGTCCAGGAGCAGGAGCATCTCATGGTGCTCGCTGCCCTCGCCGGCCTGCTCGCGAGCAGTGAGAAGCCGCGGCGAGGTGGCTCGGCGCTTGGGCGGGTGAAAGCAAAGAACCGGCATCGTTTGGAAGGCTACTGCATGCTCTACTCCGACTACTTCGCCGACGCTTCATTGCACGGTGAGAAAACATTTCGGTGCCGTTATCGGATGAGCCGAACGCTTTTCCTTCGGATTGTGAATTCCATCCGGGAGTTCGACAACTACTTCAAGTGCAAGAAGGATTGCACCGGCACACTTGGATTCACCTCCATCTAGAAGTGCACGACAGCTATGAGGATGCTTGCATACGGAGCTCCCGGTGATTCACTCGACGACTATGGGCGCATGGCCGAGTCCACCAGCATAGAGTGTTTCTACAAGTTCTGTCGGGCAGTGGTGGCAGTGTTTGGACCGCAATACTTGAGAACACCCAATGCGGAAGACACTGCTCGGATCCTAGCAAAGAATGCAGCAAGAGGATTTTCTGGGATGCTTGGAAGCATCGACTGCATGCATTGGAAATGGAAGAATTGCCCATTTGCTTGGCAGGGGTTTTACAAAGGCGCCAAAGATGGTTGCAGTGTGGTGCTTGAAGCAGTGGCCACACATGACCTCTGGATTTGGCACTCTTTCTTTGGGATGCCAGGAACTCACAATGACATCAACGTCCTGCAGTGCTCCCCAGTCTTTGCCAAGCTTGTTGAAGGTCATTCTCCTCCGGTGAATTTCGAGGTCAATGGACGGCAGTACAACAAGGGGTACTGTCTAGCTGATGGCATCTATCCGAGATGGTCGACATTTGTGAAGACCATCTCAAACCCTGTGCCAGGAGGCAAGAACGCCTGGTTTGCGAAGATTCAGGAGGCTTGCAGGAAGGATGTCGAGCGGGCATTTGGTGTGCTCCAATCTCGGTTTGCTGTTGTTCGGTACCCCGCTCAGACCTGGTCGAAAGATCAAATGTGGGAGATCATGACTTGCTGTGTCATCTTGCACAACATGATCATTGAGAGCGAGCAGGAAGAGCCAGTGTTTGACACTGAACCATACTACAGGCAGGGTCCTCTAGCCGAAGTTGATCACCAGCTACCGACAACCTGGACTGCCTACCTCAGTATGCGTCAGGAGATCCGAGACCCACAGGTGCATCATCAGCTGCAGCAGGATCTGGTGGAGCACCTATAGAGGCTCAAGGGCGAGGCCGGGAATGACGTGCGATGAAACTTGAGTTTTTATTTGTTAAACTATATAATTTATAGTGAACTATTTGTTGAACAGGCCGAAACACGCCGAACCACCCCGAACTATGTGACGAAATAATTGATTTATATATTTGTATGCGAAAATTAACGCCGAAACACGCCGAACCGCACCGAATATGGGCCGATTCACGCAGATATCGGGCCGTTTTTGAGCCGAAAGCTGGGCTGAATTCGGCGCCTGGGGGCGACCGGGGGGCGACGGCTCGGTGCCGAACCGCCCCCAGCGCCGAGTTTATCGCCGGCGCACCCCAGGCCGCTCTTTTTCGGCGCCCTGGGGGGGCGAACGGCTGAAGATGCTATGAGAGAGTGGGGATCGTGGGGGATAAGGGGATAAGGTTAGCTGCTCTCAAGTCTTTTTGCTCAAGATTGGTGCAGCCCGATCTGACTGTGAGGGAGGGGCTGGGAACATGGACGTTCGGGAGTTATCGATACCGTATATTTTTCTTCAGTTCGTACCTTCACCGTCCATGATTTGCACCACCAGTTTCATATGAATTTGTATTTTCTTGTGTGGTTCATGAACCACCAGTTCCATACGAGTTGTATTTTCATGTGTGCTAGCTACGATTTGTTTCTGTGTACCATGCTTATGCTGCCCATACAAATTGTGAAATGTAGTCTGAAGCTTGATGCATATAGTTTCTCATGTATTTAATAAAACTTTGCACTTGTATGCACCAGACCTGTGGGTCAGTTGGTTCAGTTTCATAGTTGTGTATCTGTCCATAGTATTTTCATTGTTGACATCAGATTTCATATGTTATGAGGTACACAACACTGATTACTGATTAGATTTAGACACAAACAGATCAATATAGTTGTATGAATCAAGCTCTTGTGAGTAGGTGACATTTGTGAGCAACTATTCTGCACATTTTTTAGATAGAAATAGTAACTCGAGCACTGCTGGCCTGTTGCAGGCTTTCAACTCACTATATCATGTTGATCTTGTTGTCTTTATCGATCATTGAGAAGAAAGCAAGAAAGGTATGCTAAAGCTTATATATATTGGTTGGTATGAATTGAACCTCTAGTCAAGAAGAGATGTGTTTGGTGATGTTTATGTGCTGAGTTGTGCTACCGTTTACATGATGAATCTTTTGCTGCTGGTTCTTATTAGTTGAAATTGTATATGGATTGTCAATGCTTTTAATCCCAGTGCTTTTTATTGGTTTTTCAGTGTGCAATTTCTATCTCATATTGATAGTTGATAGAAGGGACCTTGTCACATTTGTAGGGAGCTTGCTGGTTAGAATATCAGCATATGTAGTCTTGGCACATTTGTCGTCTTCTGTAGTCCTTTAGGTTCCTATGCACACTGTAGTCTGTACTACCAACATTTAATAGGATGTACTTGCAATTCATTGATGTTGCTTTACACAAGTTTCATTTGCATTGGTCAATAGTAGTTCTCCGCTAGTGCGCAGAGAACTAAAGTATAAAAGAGGAGCTAGAACTTGTCATCCTGTATGTAGAACAGGGAACACTGTAGTACAGTTCTAGATGCATGGTTTGTAAGGCTGTTCTATCTAGCTACATGTATCTTGCTTATGAATTATTAAAATACCAGTAGTGTGTTTGGTTTGCCTGGCTGGTCAGCGATCATCGATATCTAGTGGGTGCTAATTTGTGAGTCTGACTGATAAATATTTTATCGTGTGTCAAATGCAGGTGCTCTGACATTAGAACCGTTTTGCTTTGTCCGAAGACGTCGTGTTCAGTTGCTTGGTGCCTTTTGGTTCATTGGTTTTGGCACTCGAGGACTACATAGATTTTCTGAAGCAATCTGCAAAATTAGTTGAAGAGGTAAAGGAATCGAAGCAAGAGGACTTGTACTCGATTGGAAATTGTGTTTCTGCGCTAGAGATAATTGAAGAGCTATCTGTTTCAGCAAAAGCAAAGGCGCTGCGGCTTTTCAAATGCCCAATGAATAGAGATATTCATCAATACCAAGAACTTAGGCTTTTCTGGTTGAAGGAGGAGATTACTGCAATGGAGAGAACATAGGGTATTCATTCTATGCTAGCTAGACATCCAATGGTTTCTACTAGGCTTTCTTTGCTATGTATATACTAGCAGTTGTCTCTAGTTAACTCCCGTGACAAATATACTCCCATCGGCCTCTACTAGATAGTAACACCTGAACGTTCAGTGGATACTTAATTAGGTCTTCAAGCTAGTGGATCTATCCAAGGAAGCTTCCGAGCTCTGTACCGGAACTTGGCAGCACATGTCACCTTTTTGTAAATTCAGTTCAGTTTGTTCTGGATTCTGTTCATCCTTCTGTTGAGAATGTTAAACGGAAAGCAAAGCACATGTGAGATGCCTGAGTATTGAGGAGAAAAGGCATGTGTTTCTGCTTTGCCGGGAGAGGCATGTAGACACTCCAGACTTGGTTATATTCTCTGTGCAATCTCGGCAAGAAGCACCATGCACAACTACAACTTGAAACAAACAGTTTGAAATAGGAAGCTCCCAGTCATATCAAATTTTGGTTGATAATATTTCATCTTAATCCGTTTGTACTAAAAAATAGTCTATTGAAACTGTGAACTGGTGCTAACTTAATTTTTTTGTGTAGTTCAGTCAACATCAAGATGCAGTACCTGATGTCGATGAGGATGCGGAGTGGAGAAACGACTTGAGTAGGGCTAGTGATCGCCGCCTTGCAGTTCATCTAATTCGAAAGTATCTCTTGCCGTGGACATGGCAAGTGATAATTCATTTTGTTGTTGTCGTGAACAAATTTGAATGATGATGGCACATGAAAACGGTTTCGACCAACGCTCGATCTGAATGAGATGTGGACCGACCGGTATCTGAACCCTTGTGAAGTGATGGCTATTGGTCGTAATAATTCCAAAAAATCTAGTTTACATAAATTCTGAGATTTTATATGTGTTTGTTTTTTCAGAATTATTCGTGGAATTCTTATCTATGGTCCATTGTTATCTGTAGAATTTTGTATGAAGGATATGAAATTTTGTAGAAATATATTGTTATATGTGTAGCAAAGTCTGTTATGATATGTGTTAATTTGAGGGATTTCCTTCCCTCCCCCTTCTTGCCGTTTGGACACCTGGGCAGTGGGGAGATCTCCCACGTGGTGGGAGGGATATCATGAGCACAGGAAAATCCCCGTAGGGGTTGATTGCCCTGGTTTTTTCCTACCCAACAACCAAACAAGGCTAATTGACGCGTTCACCGCCGGGTTTTTTCTTTCGAGAATCGTTCACCGCCGGTTAAGCTGCTTGGCGCTCGCAGTCCCTCCTGCATGGTCCGGCCCAATAAAACCGACTGTGCCTTTCGTTCGCTCAGTTTTGTTTTCCTTTTTTTTGAGCTGCTTGTTCGTTGGATCAGTTGATCGGTCAACGTTCGCTAAAAAAAAGTTGATTGGTCAAACGTTGATGAGTAGACCTGGTTGATCGCGATTAGTTACTAGTTCATGAAAATGAAAATAATTTTGAAATTTGAAAAAAGTTCAAAGACTTCGAAAAAAGATTGTAATTTGGAAAAAGTTCACAA
This sequence comes from Triticum aestivum, assembly GCF_018294505.1. Taxonomy (NCBI): domain Eukaryota; kingdom Viridiplantae; phylum Streptophyta; class Magnoliopsida; order Poales; family Poaceae; genus Triticum; species Triticum aestivum. The sequence continues at coordinate 468,228,960 of NC_057796.1, forward strand.
AATAATAAAAAATCCTTGATTTTAAAAAGGAAACAATTTTTAAAACAAAGTTCACCAATTTTGAAAGAAAAATATTCACAAAATTTAAATAACTTCATCAAATTTGAAAATAATTTGCTCAACTTTGAGAAAGATCATCGAATTTGGAAAAGGTTCATTTAAATTTGAAAAATTTCATTAAATTTGGAAAATAAATTAACCCAATTTGAAAAATGTGCATCATTTAAAAAACCATCAATTTCAGGAAAATGTGCGCCGATTTTGAAGAAATTTTCACGAAACTGAACAAAAATCATCGATTTTGAAAAAAAATCATGCATTTAAGAGAAGAAATAGAAACACAAAAATAGAAAAAGAAAAAAAGAAAGTGAATTAGGAAATTAAACATAAAATAGTGCATTTTTTCACTGTTGTATATTAATAATAAAAAGAATCTTGCACAGGATGTCGGGTTGCCCAGTTTGTTTGTGTGATCCGTAGTAAATCGTGAACGGCGCGGTTCAAATCCCGTAGGGCGCACGTTTTTTGCTCTTTTAAAACAGAAGAGATAAGAGTGAATTGGCCGGTCCAGCGCAAGAGGGGGGGGGGGCGCTGTGCGCTCGTTTGTAAAATATGTTGGAAATATGCCCTAGAGGCAATAATAAATGGTTATTATTATATTTCTTTGTTCATGATAATTGTCTATTGTTCATGCTATAATTGTGTTATCCGGAAATCGTAATACATGTGTGAATACATAGACCACAACGTGTCCCTAGTAAGCCTCTAGTTGACTAGCTCGTTGATCAACAGATAGTCATGGTTTCCTGACTATGGACATTGGATGTCATTGATAACGGGATCACATCATTAGGAGAATGATGTGATGGACAAGACCCAATCCTAAGCATAGCTCAAAGATCGTGTAGTTCGTTTGCTAGAGCTTTTCCAATGTCAAGTATCTTTTCCTTAGACCATGAGATCGTGCAACTCCCGGATACCGTAGGAGTGCTTTGGGTGTGCCAAACGTCACAACGTAACTGGGTGACTATAAAGGTACACTACGGGTATCTCCGAAAGTGTCTGTTGAGTTGGCACGGATCGAGACTGGGATTTGTCACTCCGTATGACGGAGAGGTATCTCTGGGCCCACTCGGTAATGCATCATCATAATGAGCTCAATGTGACTAAGGAGTTAGCCACGGGATCATGCATTACGGTACGAGTAAAGAGACTTGCCGGTAACGAGATTGAACAAGGTATTGGGATACCGACGATCGAATCTCGGGCAAGTAACATACCGATTGACAAAGGGAATTGTATACGGGATTGATTGAATCCTCGACATCGTGGTTCATCCGATGAGATCATCGTGGAACATGTGGGAGCCAACATGGGTATCCAGATCCCGCTGTTGGTTATTGACCGGAGAGGCGTCTCGGTCATGTCTGCATGTCTCCCGAACCCGTAGGGTCTACACACTTAAGGTTCGGTGACGCTAGGGTTGTAGAGATATTAGTATGCGGAAACCCGAAAGTTGTTCGGAGTCCCGGATGAGATCCCAGACGTCACGAGGAGTTCCGGAATGGTCCGGAGGTGAAGAATTATATATAGGAAGTCCAGTTTCGGCCACCGGGAAAGTTTCGGGGGTTATCGGTATTGTACCGGGACCACCGGAAGGGTCCCGGGGGTCCACCGGGTGGGGCCACCTATCCCGGAGGGCCCCATGGGCTGAAGTGGGAAGGGAACCAGCCCTTAGTGGGCTGGGGCGCCCCCCTTGGGCCTCCCCCTGCGCCTAGGGTTGGAAACCCTAGGGGTGGGGGGCGCCCCACTTGGCTTGGGGGGGAAGCCACCCCCCTTCCCCCTTGGCCGCCGCCCCCCCATGCAGATGGGTTCCAGGGCCGGCGCCCCCCCTCCAGGGGGCCTATAAATAGTGGGGGGGAGGGAGGGCAGCAACAGATCAGCCCCTGGCGCCTCCCTCTCCCCCTGCAACACCTCTCCCTCTCGCAGAAGCTTGGCGAAGCCCTGCCGAGATCCCGCTACTTCCACCACCACGCCGTCGTGCTGCTGGATCTCCATCAACCTCTCCTTCCCCCTTGCTGGATCAAGAAGGAGGAGACGTCGCTGCTCCGTACGTGTGTTGAACGCGGAGGTGCCGTCCGTTCGGCACTCGGTCATCGGTGATTTGGATCACGGCGAGTACGACTCCATCAACCCCGTTCATTGGAACGCTTCCGCTCGCGATCTACAAGGGTATGTAGATGCACTCCTTTCCCCTCGTTGCTAGTATACTCCATAGATGGATCTTGGTGATGCGTAGGAAATTTTAAAATTCTGCTACGATCCCCAACAGTGGCATCATGAGCCAGGCCTATGCGTAGTTACTATGCACGAGTAGAACACAAAGCAGTTGTGGGCGTAGATGTTGCCAATTCTTCTTGCCGCTACTAGTCTTATCTTGTTTCGGCGGTATTGTGGGATGAAGCGGCCCGGACCGACCTTACACGTACGCTTACGTGAGACAGGTTCCACCGACTGACATGCACTAGTTGCATAAGGTGGCTAGCGGGTGTCTGTCTCTCCCACTTTAGTCGGAACGGATTCGATGAAAAGGGTCCTTATGAAGGGTAAATAGAAATTGGCATATCACGTTGTGGTTTTACGTAGGTAAGAAACGTTCTTGCTAGAAACCTATACAAGCCACGTAAAAACTTGCAACAACAATTAGAGGACGTCTAACTTGTTTTTGCAGCATGTGCTATGTGATGTGATATGGCCAGAAGATGTGATGAATGATATATGTGATGTATGAGATTGATCATATTCTTGTAATAGGAATCACGACTTGCATGTCGATGAGTATGACAACCGGCAGGAGCCATAGGAGTTGTCTTTATTTTTTGTATGACCTGCGTGTCATTGAATAACGCCATGTAAATTACTTTACTTTATTGCTAAACGCGTTAGCCATAGAAGTAGAAGTAATCGTTGGCGTGACAACTTCATGAAGACACAATGATGGAGATCATGATGATGGAGATCATGGTGTCATGCCGGTGACGAAGATGATCATGGTGCCCCGAAGATGGAGATCAAAGGAGCAAAATGATATTGGCCATATCATGTCACTATTTGATTGCATGTGATGTTTATCATGTTTTGCATCTTATTTGCTTAGAACGACGGTAGTAAGTAAGATGATCCCTTATAATAATTTCAAGAAAGTGTTCCCCCTAACTGTGCACCGTTGCGAAGGTTCGTTGTTTCGAAGCACCACGTGATGATCGGGTGTGATAGATTCTAACGTTCGCATACAACGGGTGTTGACGAGCCTAGCATGTACAGACATGGCCTCGGAACACACGCAATACACTTAGGTTGACTTGACGAGCCTAGCATGTACAGACATGGCCTCGGAACACGGAGGACCGAAAGGTCGAGCATGAGTCGTATAGAAGATACGATCAACATGGAGATGTTCACCGATCTTGACTAGTCCGTCTCACGTGATGATCGGACACGGCCTAGTTAACTCGGATCATGTTTCACTTAGATGACTAGAGGGATGTCTATCTGAGTGGGAGTTCATTGAATAATTTGATTATATGAACTTAATTATCATGAACTTAGTCTAAAATCTTTACAATATGTCTTGTAGATCAAATGGCCCACGTTGTCCTCAACTTCAACGCGTTCCTAGAGAAAACCAAGCTGAAAGATGATGGCAGCAACTATACGGACTGGGTCCGGAACCTGAGGATCATCCTCATAGCTGCCAAGAAAGATTATGTCCTAGAAGCACCGCTAGGTGAAGCACCAATCCCAGAGAACCAAGACGTTATGAACGCTTGGCAATCACGTGCTGATGATTACTCCCTCGTTCAGTGCGGCATGCTTTACAGCTTAGAACCGGGTCTCCAAAAGCGTTTTGAGAAACATGGAGCATATGAGATGTTCGAAGAGCTGAAAATGGTTTTCCAAGCTCATGCCCGGGTCGAGAGATATGAAGTCTCCGACAAGTTCTTCAGCTGTAAAATGGAGGAAAATAGTTCTGTTAGTGAGCACATACTCAGAATGTCTGGGTTACACAACCGCTTGTCTCAGCTGGGAGTTAATCTCCCGGATGACGCGGTCATTGACAGAATCCTTCAGTCGCTTCCACCAAGCTACAAGAGCTTTGTGATGAACTTCAATATGCAGGGGATGGAAAAGACCATTCCTGAGGTATATTCATGCTGAAATCAGCGGAGGTGGAGATCAAAAAGGAACATCAAGTGTTGATGGTGAATAAAACCACTAAGTTCAAGAAAGGCAAGGGCAAGAAGAACTTCAAGAAGGACGGCAAGGGAGTTGCCGCGCCCGGTAAGCCAGTTACTGGGAAGAAGTCAAGGAATGGACCCAAGCCTGAGACTGAGTGCTTTTATTGCAAGGGAAGTGGTCACTGGAAGCGGAACTGCCCCAAATACTTAGCGGACAAGAAGGCCGGCAACACCAAAGGTATATGTGATATACATGTAATTGATGTGTACCTTACCAGTACTCGTAGTAGCTCCTGGGTATTTGATACCGGTGCGGTTGCTCATATTTGTAACTCAAAACAGGAACTGCGGAATAAGCGGAGACTGGCGAAGGACGAGGTGACGATGCGCGTCGGGAATGGTTCCAAGGTCGATGTGATCGCCGTCGGCACGCTACCTCTGCATCTACCTACGGGATTAGTTTTAAACCTCAATAATTGTTATTTAGTGCCAGCTTTGAGCATGAACATTGTATCTGGATCTCGTTTAATTCGAGATGGCTACTCATTTAAATCCGAGAATAATGGTTGTTCTATTTATATGAGAGATATGTTTTATGGTCATGCCCCGCTGGTCAATGGTTTATTCTTGATGAATCTCGAACGTGATGTTACACATATTCATAGTGTGAATACCAAAAGATGTAAAGTTGATAACGATAGTCCCACATACTTGTGGCACTGCCGCCTTGGTCACATTGGTGTCAAGCGCATGAAGAAGCTCCATGCAGATGGACTTTTGGAGTCTCTTGATTACGAATCATTTGACACGTGCGAACCATGCCTCATGGGTAAGATGACCAAGACTCCGTTCTCCGGAACAATGGAGCGAGCAACCAACTTATTGGAAATCATACATACCGATGTGTGCGGTCCAATGAGTGTTGAGGCTCGCGGAGGATATCGTTATGTTCTCACTCTCACTGATGACTTAAGTAGATATGGGTATGTCTACCTAATGAAACACAAGTCTGAAACCTTTGAAAAGTTCAAGGAATTTCAGAGTGAGGTTGAGAATCAACGTGACAGGAAAATAAAGTTCTTACGATCAGATCGTGGTGGAGAATATTTAAGTCACGAATTTGGTACGCACTTAAGGAAATGTGGAATCGTTTCACAACTCACGCCGCCTGGAACACCTCAGCGAAATGGTGTGTCCGAACGTCGTAATCGCACTCTATTGGATATGGTGCGATCTATGATGTCTCTTACCGATCTACCGCTCTCATTTTGGGGCTATGCTTTAGAGACTGCCGCATTCACTTTAAATAGGGCTCCGTCGAAATCCGTTGAGACGACACCGTATGAATTATGGTTTGGGAAGAAACCTAAGCTGTCGTTTCTAAAAGTTTGGGGATGCGATGCTTATGTCAAGAAACTTCAACCTGAAAAGCTCGAACCCAAGTCGGAAAAATGCGTCTTCATAGGATACCCTAAGGAAACTATTGGGTATACCTTCTACCTCAGATCCGAAGGCAAGATCTTTGTTGCCAAGAACGGGTCCTTTCTGGAGAAAGAGTTTCTCTCGAAAGAATTGAGTGGGAGGAAAGTGGAACTTGATGAGGTGATAGTCACCCCTTCCGAACCGGAAAGTAGCGCAGCGCGGGAAGATGTTCCTGTGGTGCCTACACCGACTGGGGAGGAAGTTAATGATGATGATCATGAAGCTTCGGATCAAGTTACTGCTGAACTTCGTAGGTCCACAAGGACACGTTCCGCACCAGAGTGGTACGGCAACCCTGTCCTGGAAATCATGTTGTTAGACAACGGTGAACCTTCGAACTATGAAGAAGCGATGGCGGGCCCGGATTCCGACAAATGGCTAGAAGCCATGAAATCCGAGATAGGATCCATGTATGAAAACGAAGTATGGACTTTGACTGACTTGCCCGATGATCGGCGAGCCATAGAAAATAAATGGATCTTTAAGAAGAAGACAGACGCGGATGGTAATGTGACCATCTATAAGGCTCGACTTGTCGCTAAGGGTTATCGACAAGTTCAAGGGGTTGACTACGATGAGACTTTCTCACCCGTAGCGAAGCTGAAGTCCGTCCGAATCATGTTAGCAATTGCCGCATACTATGATTATGAGATATGGCAGATGGACGTCAAAACGGCATTCCTTAACGGCTTCCTTAAGGAAGAATTGTATATGATGCAGCCGGAAGGTTTTGTCGATCCTAAGAATGCTAACAAGGTATGCAAGCTCCAGCGCTCCATCTATGGACTGGTGCAAGCATCTCGGAGTTGGAACATTCGTTTTGATGAGATGATCAAAGCGTTTGGGTTTACACAGACTTATGGAGAAGCCTGTGTTTACAAGAAAGTGAGTGGGAGCTCTGTAGCATTTCTCTTATTATATGTGGATGACATACTATTGATGGGAAATGATATAGAATTCTTGGAAAGTATAAAGGCCTATTTGAATAAGTGTTTTTCAATGAAGGACCTTGGAGAAGCTGCTTATATATTAGGCATCAAGATCTATAGAGATAGATCAAGACGCCTCATTGGTCTTTCACAGAGTACGTACCTTGACAAGATATTGAAGAAGTTCAATATGGATCAGTCCAAGAAGGGGTTCTTGCCTGTATTGCAAGGTGTGCAATTGAGCACGGCTCAATGCCCGACCACGGCAGAAGATAGAGAAAAGATGAGTGTCATCCCCTATGCCTCGGCCATAGGGTCTATTATGTATGCCATGCTGTGTACCAGACCTGATGTAAACCTTGCCGTAAGTTTGGTAGGAAGGTACCAAAGTAATCCCGGCATGGAACACTGGACAGCGGTCAAGAATATCCTGAAGTACCTGAAGAGGACTAAGGATATGTTTCTCGTTTATGGAGGTGACGAAGAGCTCGTCGTAAAGGGTTACGTCGACGCTAGCTTCGACACAGATCTGGATGACTCGAAGTCACAAACCGGATACGTGTATATTTTGAATGGAGGAGCAGTAAGCTGGTGCAGTTGCAAGCAAAGCGTCGTGGCGGGATCTACATGTGAAGCGGAGTACATGGCAGCCTCAGAGGCAGCGCAAGAAGCAATCTGGATGAAGGAGTTCATTACCGACCTAGGGGTGATTCCCAATGCGTCGGGCCCGATGACTCTCTTCTGTGACAACACTGGAGCTATTGCCCTTGCCAAGGAGCCCAGGTTTCACAGGAAGACCAGGCATATCAAGCGTCGCTTCAACTCCATTCGTGAAAGTGTTCAAAATGGAGACATAGATATTTGTAAAGTACATACGGACCTGAATGTAGCAGATCCGTTGACTAAACCTCTCCCTAGAGCAAAACATGATCAACACCAGGACGCTATGGGTGTTCGATTCATCACAATGTAACTAGATTATTGACTCTAGTGCAAGTGGGAGACTGTTGGAAATATGCCCTAGAGGCAATAATAAATGGTTATTATTATATTTCTTTGTTCATGATAATTGTCTATTGTTCATGCTATAATTGTGTTATCCGGAAATCGTAATACATGTGTGAATACATAGACCACAACGTGTCCCTAGTAAGCCTCTAGTTGACTAGCTCGTTGATCAACAGATAGTCATGGTTTCCTGACTATGGACATTGGATGTCATTGATAACGGGATCACATCATTAGGAGAATGATGTGATGGACAAGACCCAATCCTAAGCATAGCTCAAAGATCGTGTAGTTCGTTTGCTAGAGCTTTTCCAATGTCAAGTATCTTTTCCTTAGACCATGAGATCGTGCAACTCCCGGATACCGTAGGAGTGCTTTGGGTGTGCCAAACGTCACAACGTAACTGGGTGACTATAAAGGTACACTACGGGTATCTCCGAAAGTGTCTGTTGAGTTGGCACGGATCGAGACTGGGATTTGTCACTCCGTATGACGGAGAGGTATCTCTGGGCCCACTCGGTAATGCATCATCATAATGAGCTCAATGTGACTAAGGAGTTAGCCACGGGATCATGCATTACGGTACGAGTAAAGAGACTTGCCGGTAACGAGATTGAACAAGGTATTGGGATACCGACGATCGAATCTCGGGCAAGTAACATACCGATTGACAAAGGGAATTGTATACGGGATTGATTGAATCCTCGACATCGTGGTTCATCCGATGAGATCATCGTGGAACATGTGGGAGCCAACATGGGTATCCAGATCCCGCTGTTGGTTATTGACCGGAGAGGCGTCTCGGTCATGTCTGCATGTCTCCCGAACCCGTAGGGTCTACACACTTAAGGTTCGGTGACGCTAGGGTTGTAGAGATATTAGTATGCGGAAACCCGAAAGTTGTTCGGAGTCCCGGATGAGATCCCGGACGTCACGAGGAGTTCCGGAATGGTCCGGAGGTGAAGAATTATATATAGGAAGTCCAGTTTCGGCCACCGGGAAAGTTTCGGGGGTTATCGGTATTGTACCGGGACCACCGGAAGGGTCCCGGGGGTCCACCGGGTGGGGCCACCTATCCCGGAGGGCCCCATGGGCTGAAGTGGGAAGGGAACCAGCCCTTAGTGGGCTGGGGCGCCCCCCCTTGGGCCTCCCCCTGCGCCTAGGGTTGGAAACCCTAGGGGTGGGGGGCGCCCCACTTGGCTTGGGGGGGGGGGAAGCCACCCCCCTTCCCCCTTGGCCGCCGCCCCCCCATGCAGATGGGTTCCAGGGCCGGCGCCCCCCCTCCAGGGGGCCTATAAATAGTGGGGGGGGGGGAGGGAGGGTAGCAACAGATCAGCCCCTGGCGCCTCCCTCTCCCCCTGCAACACCTCTCCCTCTCGTAGAAGCTTGGCGAAGCCCTGCCGAGATCCCGCTACTTCCACCACCACGCCGTCGTCTGCTGGATCTCCATCAACCTCTCCTTCCCCCTTGCTGGATCAAGAAGGAGGAGACGTCGCTGCTCCGTACGTGTGTTGAACGCGGAGGTGCCGTCCGTTCGGCACTCGGTCATCGGTGATTTGGATCATGGCGAGTACGACTCCATCAACCCCGTTCATTGGAACGCTTTCGCTCGCGATCTACAAGGGTATGTAGATGCACTCCTTTCCCCTCGTTGCTAGTATACTCCATAGATGGATCTTGGTGATGCGTAGGAAATTTTAAAATTCTGCTTCGATCCCCAACAAAATACACCGTAACGGGTGAGGGAGTCCTGGATTAGGGGGTCCTCGGACAGCCGGACTATATCCTTTGGCCGGACTGTTGGACTATGAAGATACAAGCTTGAAGACTTCGTCCCGTGTCCGGATGGGACTCTCCTTGGCGTGGAAGACAAGCTTGGCAATACAGATATGTAGATCTCCTCCCTTGTAACCGACTCTGTGTAACCCTAACCCCCTCCCGTGTCTATATAAACCGGAGGGTTTTAGTCCGTAGGACAACAACAATGATACCATAGGCTAGCTTCTAGGGTTTAGCCTCTACGATCTCGTGGTAGATCAACTCTTGTAATACTCATATCATCGAGATCAATCAAGAAGGAAGTAGGGTATTACCTCCATCGAGAGGGCCCGAACCTGGGTAAACATTGTGTCCCCCGCCTCCTGTTACCATCCGCCTTAGACGCATAGTTCGGGACCCCCTACCCGAGATCCGCCTGTTTTGACACCGACATTGGTGCTTTCATTGAGAGTTCCACTGTGCCGTCACCATAAGGCTCGATGGCTCCTTCGATCATCGGCAACGATGCGATCCAGGGTGAGGTTTTCCTCCCCGAACAGATCTTCGTATTCGGCGGCTTCGTACTGCGGGCCAACTCGCTCGACCATCTAGAGCAGATCGATAGCTACGCCCCTGGCCATCAGGTCAGGTTTGGAAACTTGAACTATATTGCCGACATCCACGGAGACTTGATCTTCGACGGATTCGAGCCTATGTCAGGTGCGCCGCACAATCACAACGAGCATGATTTAGCTCTGCCGTCGGACAGTGTTCGGGAGATCACACCTGCAACCACTGCGGCCCTCAATCCGGAACAAATTGCGCCATCTGAGGACGGGTGGATGGACCCCGCCACGGAGGCCGCACACTCAGTGGCGATAGAGCCGAATACTGACTTCACCTCTTACAAGACCCGTGTTGCCGAACCGTGGGATTCGACCCCGGCCACGGACTCCGAGCCGCCTGCGTCCGTGCCCATCAAATCAGATTGGGCACCGATCATGGAGTTTACCTCCGCAGATATCTTTCAGCACTCGCCTTTTGGCGTCGTACTAAACTCGTTGAAGTCTCTCTCCCTGTCAGGAGACCCTTGGCCGAACTATGTCCGGCTAGAACGGGATGCGGACGACGAAGAAATTCGCGCCCCACCCACCACCCACTTAGTAGCCACTGTCGACGATTTAACCGACATGCTCGACTTCGGCTCCGAAGACATCGACGGTATGGACGATGATGCAGGAGACGAACAAGAACCACCGCCCACAGGGCGCTGGAATGCCACCTCATCGTATGATATATACATGGTGGACACCCCCAAAGAAGGCGATGGCGATAAGGCAACGGAGGATAATCCCTCCAAGAAGCAATCCAAGCACTGACCTCAGCGGCGCCGCTCTAAGTCCCGCCATAGCAAAAGCAGCGATACCGGCACAAGAGACAATAACGCTCCAGATAGTGCCGAAGACAACGACAATCCCCTCCAGCCAGACCTCGAGCGGGAGGATGAACAAGCTAGCCCTCCGGAACAGGCAGCAAACGGAGAATCAGAGGATGAAAATTACATGCCTCTCTCCGAAGACGAAGTGCGCCTCGGCGACGAAGAATTTGTTGTGCCTGAGGACCCCGTCGAGCAGGAGCGCTTCAAGCGCCGGCTTATAGCCACAACAAACAGCCTGAAGAAAAAGCAACAATAGCTTCGAGCTGATCAAGATCTGCTAGCGGACAGATGGACTGAAGTCCTGGTAGCCGAGGAATACGAACTCGAGCGCCCAACCAAGAGTTACCCAAAGCGTAGGTTGCTACCTGAACTCGAGGAGGAAGCATTGAAACCTACTTCACCAGCGTATGATGCGGCTGATCGGCCACCTCGTGGCCGAGACAGAGATGCATATCAGGCCGAAGTCCAGCCCGCACCCCACTGCCATTCAAACAAAAATACCAAGGCCCGGGGCAACACGCGGGACCTGCGAGACGTATTGGAAAACAAAGAAAAACATGCAAGATCGATCTACGGATCACGGGGTCTCGCCCCAACGTGTGACGATGATCGTCACGCCGGATACACTAAAAGCAAATCCGGCCGGGCCGAATATAGGAGACAAGACTCGTATGAACTGCGTCGTGATATAGCCCGGCACAGAGGCGCCGCACACCCCCTATGCTTCACTGATGAAGTAATGGATCACGAATTCCCAGAGGGTTTTAAACCCGTAAACATTGAATCATATGATGGTACAACAGCTGGGTTTGCCCGGCTCCCATGTTTTGGTACCTTACGTTCCGCAATATCGGCTAAGGTAGCACTGGGAGAACTACTGCGATTGTGTCCCGGTTCTTCCGGACGAGCACCTCAGTAGAGAAAGCCGAAAACTGACTGTCATGATAAGGCGAGAGCTGGTCGCTGTTCGAGAGGTCTCAAGTCCTTAAAGACTTTTTCTGCTTCGGGCGAGGAGTCGGCCTTGCTCTACTTAGGCGTATATAGCGCCCCAAATTCAGCCTTCCGAATACTAGGGGCTTCGCCAAAATTTAAAATTGTAGACTTCTTGTCAGGACCGGTTTTTCGGGATATTAATTTCCCAGAAAATGGCCCTTGTGCTCACCAGCCCCAGGATTTACTGTTAGCTGATGAGGCACCAACTTGATACATAAATTCCAACCAAAGTACAAAATATGTAGTACAAGACCATTGTGGCCTATGAGTACAAAAATTGGTTTCTAGTGGTTGAAGGCGGAAGCGGTTTGTGGTTCATCTGTGTCTATGGGACTCCATTTCCCACAGGAACAACTGACCAGGATAACTCCTATCTTCGCTCGGCTGCTATCTTCTTTGCGTAGGTTCCGGGGCTGTCATCGCAACGCTCCTCTCCATGCGAGAAATCTGGCCAAGACAATAGCCAGGGACAAGCCAGTGAGTACTTTTGAATGTACTCGCAAACATTATGAACACGGGTATAATATAACAAGGGACAATCATGCTCCAAAGTATTCTATGATCATAACGTCAGTCACGAAATAAACAAAATTCATGATGCACACATGCAGGTTGTTCATATAAAATATGAATATGCAAATCGGGAGTAGAAATAGAATGCACCGATCGAGTGTCTGAAGCGACGCCTCGAAAGGATAATTAGATAAATCATGCCTCAGTCGGGCGTCTGAGCGACACCACATAAAGGGCTTATAAATAAAACAAATAACAAGCATGCCACAGTCGGGCGTCTATGCGACACCACATAAAGGGCTTATAAAGAATTTAAATAACAAGCATGCCACAGTCGGGCGTCTGAGCGACACCACATAAAGGGCTTATAGAATACATAAATAACAAGCATGCCGCAGTCGGGCGTCTGAGTGACACCACATAAAGGGCTTATATAAGAATAATCACAGTGAATATCCAGGAGGTAGAACCGTCCCAGGGATACTCAATATTCAAATAATGTAAATGGTTAGTCCATAATAATAATAACCCTAATCATCGCAAGTCACAAGTCACGATCCAAGTTCTGGTTTAACAGTTTTCTCCTCCGAAGACCGACACTAGACCCATCTCAGACTGTAGTCCTTACCCATGGACACGGCTATTCGAATAGTTTTAACCTCTGCAGAGGGTGTACTCCTTACCCACGAGTAACGGATTCCTTTAGTCCATCGGGACTAATTCCATTTACGGTCTTTTAATTGAAAACACACCTGGCCCGCAAACACCAGCTTAACTTACCGGTGTCTGGAATCACCCACGACACCTGTCAAGCAAAACTCTAAGTGGGGAGGCTACAACCTCGACTTAGCATGGGATCAAATTTATATCGCGCGCTCTAAGGGGTGCCCCCTCTCGGTCCCAACCGGAAACACCCATGCCCCCGGACCAGGTGGCATGCCTACCGCATGCAGCCGGTATCTTCCACCATGGCCTCTCTGTACGGTGTGTGCTTGGAAGGGGTTGACAACTTACTGAACCGTACCCTACCTGCGGCAGGGACAAGTGGTAGTACAAAACAAGTATGGGGGTTACTGGAACAAGACTCGATCTACGGCCGACTCAGGAGGTTCAAGTATTCCCTGTATGATTAGCATAACAAATATATTTCAACTAACAGACAGAATCACCACTCATCATACCTCATCATGCCATACCGGACACACTCGTCTCGACGAGGAACTAGGGACAAGCTCGTGTCTACCCAAGACAGAGACTTTCCCGGCTTCCTTCTGGTATGCATGAAAAGCATACGAGGATGATTGCTATCACCAGCATATCCATTTCTAACAGCAAAGAATCTCCATTATGCACTCATGCGTATGATTGTATCATCACATAAAATAACGAATGCTCCATGTCAAGGTGGTGTTGTAACCGTATTCAAACAACACCCAAAAATATTATGCCAGGGTTCAGAATGCTTGCCTTCAAGTTGTGGAGAGGCAGGGTGCATTCCAGAACTTTTGAAAGTTTTCTCCTCTCTCCAAATATCCTATTTTTGAAAATATTCAAATTAACACATAGTTTCAAAACAGTACAAAAAAGTTGTTTGGAAAATTTTCAAATAAATACTAAAATAAACTAGACAGAATTTGAGAAACAACAGAAAAAGAATCAAGTCATTTGGACTTATATTTAAAAAGTTATAGTCAGTCAAAGTTTAGTCAAAGTTCTGTTTTTAAATAAAACAGAAAAAAGAAAACGGTTCTAATAGAAATACGCTTTCGAGACGGAGGAGACGTACTTCTGGGTTTACGCTTTCATTTGAAACAGCGCGGGCCGTCGCTGTGTCACTGACAGTGGGTCCCTTGGGCCCACTGGTAAGGTTTGACCAGTCGCCTTTCCCTCCTCTGCCTCTGCCCGAGCGGAGGCGGGACTCTGGCGATCGCCGTCGACGAACGGAGGCTCCCCGCGGGATTCTGGGGGCGGGGATGGATCCGCTGGTCCAGGGCGGTGCTCCCGGTGGTCGAGGAGGTGGCGGGGATGGAGGGAGTCGCCGGCGGCGAGCTCCGCGGCGGACGGCAGCTACGGGAGGTTTGGGGCTTTGGGCTACGGTGGTTCCCGAGCGAGTTTGGGGTGCTGGGCAGCTCCGCACGGCCAAGGGGAGTCGGACGGTGGCGCTGGAAGGACTAGGGAGGCCCTGCTTGCGACGAAATGGACCGGAGGGCGGCGGCGGCCGAACCTGCCGGAGATGGGGAAGACGGCCTCTTCCGGTCAATCCGCGGCTAGGGGAGCACTAGGGGGATGGCCTGAGGTCGTCTGAGGGTCTGGACGAGCTCGGGGACTCCTATTTATAGGTGGACGAGGTCGGTTCCCGCGACGGCCATGGATAAGAACGCCGGCGACCGCCGTTCTGTAGCTGCAGGGCGACGTGGCGGCGACGAGCGCTTGCGGACGAGCTTGCGGATGAGCTCGAGCTGTTCCAGGGGGCAGCTGGCGTGCGCGGGTGGCTTGGGCGGCGCCGTCCATGGCAGAGGCCCGCTGCCGACGCCGGCGTGCCGCCAAGGGGCTCTGACGGCGGCGCTGTAGGGCGCGAGGGGAGGGCTTGGAGCGCTCTGGTGTGTGGACGAGGACGGCCGTGGCTCTGCAGGCGAGCAAGGGCCAGGGGCGGGATGCGGCGACCCGTGCGCACGCACGTGCAAAACGCGCGCTCTGGCCACGCCCAGAGCACGCACGCTACGTGTTCGACGCAATGCCAGGGCGTGCTAGAGGATTAGGATGAGGCTGGGGATTAGCAGGCCTGGGTTAGGGGTGGCTAGGAGACTAGTGGACATGCTGGTTTGTCCAGAGGAGCAAAATCACAGTGCAAACACAAAACTATGCCAAAGCTGTCCATGAACACACGGTGCTCGACAGAATGCCATGGGCATCTAGGCAACTCTTGGGGTGACCAAACTCTCCAGATCATATTCTCTTTAGATGATAAAGAGGGTGGCAAGGTTAGTTGGTCAAGACCAGAAACTTGTTAGTGCAAATATTTGAGAAAACCAATTTTGGGCAGAAACTAAAGGTTATTATCTCATGAACCAAAAGTACTCCAATGGGTCCATTCTCCTGGACTTAAGGGTTTGGTAGGGAGGACTATAAGCAAGAAGAAGAATCATGGGCAATAGAGCAATACAAAATGGAGTTGCAGTAGAAAAGGCCAATCTGGTCCAGAGAGCAAAAGAGGATGTTTTGCTCAAATTTTTCAAAGAGCACTCATGGGTTTTTGCATGAAGTTGAATTATATGCATCTACTGACATCTCCAAACACTTGGAAGAATTTTTAAAGAAATATTTAAATAGGTTGTAGTGCAAAAATACCTACTGGACCAGATTTGAAAATTTGGTGTAGAGCTCAAAATCTCCAATGACCAAAAGATATTTTTTTGCATAAAAGTGATGTGGAAACATCACAGGACATCCCCAAATTTTGGTGAAAATTTTAAATGCATTTATCAAATGGTTGCAGTGCAAAAGAGGCTCCAAATTTATGAAAAATCATTTTAAAAGAACAAAGCTCAGGAAAAACAATTATGCAAATAAATCCACTGATAAAGAATTGTTTTGTTGAGAGAGTATACAAGTCCAATAATATTTTTGAAAAGTTTCCACTTGAGGTAAAAACCCACAATATTAAAGAGAAGAGGGGTTCTGAAATCAAAAGATAAATCCAGAAAATAAAATTTTTATTTCCTAGCAAAATTTTAATTAATAAAACAAGGTCAAAATTTTGGGGTGTTACACTTCTATGGCTAAGTGAGAGTGATAAAGCCTTATAGTCCGATTGCCTGGTTCGTTGTGCTGAACACCTCCCTCGAAGGACCCAAAATTGGGATAAAGAGTGCTCAGGTTTATCCCGAACACCTCAGTACTTGTTACATGGGGGCAGAACCGATGACTGGCCAACTCTTAGATTTTATAAACAGCCGCACAGAAGGTAATATTTTAAATTCACAAGCATTGCATAGCACAAATGAACTCATTTCATATTACAGGATCACATGAGTACATTCATTCGAATATTACATCCTTAGCACATTCCTCCGCCACAAGGCGAGAACCCTTCAGGACACTGTTATAATACATTTCGGGGTGGCGATGCTCCTTGCCTTCCGGCGGCCCCTCCTTCACCAGCTTCTCGGCGTCCAGCTTCGCCCAGTGCACCTTTGCCCGGGCAAAAGCCCTGCGCGCACCCTCGATGCAGACAGACCGCTTTATGACTTCAAGCCGTAGGCAGGCATTCACAAGCTGCCTCACCAGGCCGAAGTAGCTATCAGGCAGGGGATCGCCAGGCCACATCAGGACTATAAGACCCTTTATGGCCCGTGCGGCCGCCTTGTGGAGCTCGACCAGTTGCTTCAGCTGGTCGCTCAAGGGCATGGGGTGTTCGGTCCCAGTATACTGAGACCAGAACAACTTCTCCGTCGAGCTCCCCTCCTCGGCCCGGTAGAACTCCGCGGCATCTGACACACTGCGGGGTAGATCTGCGAACGCTCCTGGAGAGCTCCGAACTCGGGTAAGTAAAAGGAAATTTTCTTTCACATGCTTGCTTTGCATAATGATTGCCTTACGCGCCGCTATCTTCTTAACCGCCTCAATTTTCTGGACGGCCTTTTGGGCTTCGGCCTTGGCATGTTGTGCGCTTTCGAGGGCCTTCGCAAGCTCGGACTCTCGCGTCTTAGAGTCAAGCTCCAAGGACTCGTGTTTTTTGACGAGAGCCTGGAGCTCTTGCTGCACCTCCCCCACCTGGGCCTCTTGCTTTTCTCTCTCAATGCGCTCCTTGGCCGCTTTGTCTTCGGCCTCGGATAGCGCCTTCTGCAGGGTCGCCACTTCGGTCGTGGCCCCTAGCAAAATTCATGACGATCCTATTATTCTAAAACCAAAATTTTATAATATACAGACGGGGTATAACTTACCTTTGTTCTCTTCGAGCTGCCTTTTGGCAAGGCCGAGCTCTTCCTTGGACCGCTCAAGGTCCCGCTTCAGTGCGGCGACCTCCGCAGTACGTGCGGTAGCGGCCAGCAGTGAAGCCTGCATATGCACATAGACATATTTCGATTAGACTCCTGCGGTTATTATTTGATCCTCTATCCGGCCTTTCTTCGCAAACGCCAAACAGAGCATCAGGGGCTAGTGTCTATGCGGTAACATTCTCTTATAAACTGGTTACTTACCTCAAAGCCTGTTAGGAGGCTGGCACAGGCTTCAGTCAGTCCGCTCTTGGCGGACTGAACTTTCTGGACCACCGCACTCATAAATAGTGCGGTGTTCTTCGTCGATGGAAGCGCCGCGAAGCGCTTCCAGCAAGTTGTCTGATGCCTCTGGATGGACAGAGGCCATCGGCACAGGCGGCTTGCCCCTCTTAGCGAGGGGTTGCCTGACATAGTCTGGAACCACTGGAGGTTCCGGCGCAGTATTCGGTTGGGGGCCGAATTTGCTGCCCCCATCATCAGAGCCCATGGGAGTCTTGCTCCCTTTGCGCCCTCGGGCTCAAAAACGTCGGTGCAACCTATCAACGCATGATTCAGACATGCTTGGAGACACAGATTGGCAAAACAGTGGAGGCATACGTAGATGATGTGGTCATTAAAACCAGACACGTCGAATCCTTAATAGACGACTTGAGGCTCACGTTCGACAATCTCCGAACATATGACATTAAGCTCAACCCGGAAAAATGCGTCTCCGGCGTGCCCGCCGGAAAGCTCTTAGGCTTCATCTTCTCCAACAGAGGAATCGAAGCAAATCCAGCTAAAATCCGAGCTCTGTCACAGTTGGCCATCCCAACAGACCTCAAGCAAATCCAGAAACTAACTCGATGTGTGGCTGCCTTAAGCCGCTTCATCTCCCGATTAGGAGAAAAGGCATTGCCTCTTTATCGCCTTCTGCGACGCACCGCACACTTCGAGTGGATGGGTGCGGCCACGGCCGGATTAGAAGAAATAAAAGCCATTTTGGCCACAAACCCAATCTTGGCCGCACCTAATGTCGGCGAACCAATGCTGCTATATATAGCGGCAACACACCAAGTTGTAAGCGCAGTGCTCGTCGTCGAACGAGAGATGGACGGACATAAGTTCCCGCTTCAAAAACCGGTATACTATGTATCCACTGTCCTCACTCCATGCAAATCACGGTACCCACATTATCAAAAGATAGCATATGCGGTCTTCATGGCATCCCAGAAACTATGACACTACTTTCAAGAGTGTTCAATTACGGTGGCCTCTGAAGTGCCACTCAACGACATAATAAACAACCGCGAGGCCACGGGCTGGATTGCTAAATGGGCTATTGAGCTCCTCCCGTTCGACATAATATACAAACCACGGCAAGCCATTAAGTCACAAGTACTGGCTGATTTCGTCGCCGAATGGACAGAAGCCGAACTCCCTAAAGAGTACGGCGCGTACTCCAACTGGATTATGCACTTTGACGGCTCTAAAATGTTGGTTGGTCTAGGCGCTAGCATCGTCCTGACGTCCCCCACCGGGGATACAGTCCAATACGCACTCCAAATACTGTACACAGACTCCAACAACGCGGCAGAATATGAGGCCCTGTTACATGGTCTCCGGATGGCAGTCTCCATGGGCATTCAATGCCTGGAGGTGCGTGGGGACTCGAACCATGCAATATCTCAAATAAATGGAGACTTCGACGCCAAGGATCAAAAATGGCGGCTTATCGCAACGCCGTCCTCAAAATGTCAGCTCGGTTCGAAGGGCTTGAATTCCACCATGTGGCCCGGAAAAACAATCAGGCGGCAGATATCCTCGCCCGCATCGGCGCCAAGCGCGACCCTGTCCCGCCTAATATCTTCTTGGAAAAGCTGTTTAAGCCATCTGTGGTATGGGAAGGGGAGACCGGCAACAATAGTCCGGACCCGACCACAACAACAGAAACCGAACACTCTGACATAATCGGAGGCTCTGCCACCGAAATAACACCTTCCGCCCACGTAATAATGGCTGTCATCGCCCCGTGGACAGAACCATTCCTGGCCTACCTAACTAGGTAGGAACTACCCGAGGACCCAAACGAGGCGCGCTGCATTGTGCGGCGGTCTAAAGCCTACAAGGTCCACGAGGGAGAGCTTTATAAGAAAAGCGCTACGGAGTCCTTCAAAGGTGCATCTCCGAAGAGGAAGGGCGGCAACTTTTGGCAGAAATTCATGCTGGACTTGGCGGCCACCACACCGCAGCTCGGGCCCTTGTAAGCAAGGCCTTTCGTACAGGTTTCTACTGGCTGGCGGCCCGAGCAGACGCACAGGACCTCGTTCAACGATGCGTCGGTTGCCAGCTTTTTGCAAACCAAAGCCATATGCCGCCTACCGCTCTCCGAACAATCCCCATTACTTGGCCCTTTGCGGTCTGGGGGCTTGATATGGTCGGACCCCTCAAAGGGGGAAGCCATAAGAAAAAATACTTATTGGTCATGGTGGATAAATTCACCAAATGGATAGAAGCCAAACCAGTTAAAACGGCCGAATCCGGACCAGTGATAGACTTCATATCTGGGGTTGTACACCGTTATGGCGTCCCCCACAGCATCATCACTGATAACGGCTCGAACTTTACAGCCGACGAGGTAAAACTTTGGTGCAGCAACATGGGCATCAAGCTCGATTATGCTTCTGCCTATCACCCGCAAACTAACGGTCAAGTCGAACGAGCAAACAGTCTTATCATGAGTGGCATTAAACCCAGATTAGTGCGATCCTTGAAGGAATCCGATACGCACTGGGTAGAGGAGCTCGACTCCATACTATGGGGGCTGCGGACCACGCCGAATCACACTACCGGATACACACCGTTTTTTATGGTGTACGGCGCAGAGGCGGTACTGCCCTGCGACATAATTCATGACTCGCCTCGAGTGCGCTTGTATGAAGAGAAAGAGGCCGAGCTTGATCGGCAGGACAGTTTGGACGCCCTGGAGGAGGAGCGTGACGTGGAAAAAGCCCGTTCTGCATTCTATCAACAACAGGCTCGAAGGTATCAAAGCAGAGAAGTACGGGCCAAAACTTATAATGTTGGCAAACTCTTTCTACGCATACCGGAGAAGAAAAAGAACAAGCTCAAGCCCAAATGGGAAGGTCCCTTTGTTATCGACCAAGTTCTGACCGGTGGAGCGTACCGTCTGCGGGATGCATCGGACAATCGACTCGAGCCAAACCCATGGAACGCAGCCAGACTCCGAAGGTTCTACGCCTAGTGCCAGACTCCATGTTCGTCTCCTTACCTCCGTCAATTTTATATATATCCATTATCTGTCTTTTATTTCTTTCTTTCTTCCCTTTTTCTTCAAGGCCTTAAAAGGCTAAAATGTGTCTTGATTACACAATCTTGACGCGCTAGCCGCGCTCATTATACCTGGGGGCTTCTTATATAGAAGCTTAATATAACTATTTTCCGGGCTCTATGCCCCACACATGTGTTATTCTTCCACATGTACCTTTTTTTGCCATTATATGCATCGATATGACTTAAGTTTTGGCCAAGCTGGATTCCCTGGCTCTTGTCTTTATGCCCTACGTTCCGGTTAATTCGGCTAGGGCATAAGGGGAGCACCTCTGCGATTGTTACTGCCGGGTCAGCCGGATGTGTACCTCAGACTGGGTGAAGCCGAAAGCTAGCGTTCTTAAGGGAATACTCAGTCGGTGAACAAAAGATGATCCTTATTTATTGTAATACATGCCCCCAGATGTTTTTATCCTGCGTCTCTTTTCGCAGCTCGGACATGCACATTAGGGCATGCGTACCCAGGGAAAGGAACCCTTAACGGAACTATTCTCCCTGGAAGATGTTTCTTACTATCCATGTAATATAACATAGCTAGTTGGGTACTTATCTGTTCAAGCACTTATGACCCCTACGCCTTGTTTCCACGCGTACCCCGATTTTTTCATAACTGAGCGGGTATTCGGATACACTCCGGACTGTTGGGTCCAGAGGTTGAAGCGAAAAGGTCCGCCATGACAAATAATTTACAATATGGCTAGGGACAATACATGTCACTTGAAGTACATAGTCACTTAGACTGACTAAATTCTTCTTCTATACCATCCAACAGGCTATCTAGCCTACAATCCTGTTGGGAATACTTTGTGGCTAATTCTACTTGGTCATACAGCAAACTGACGGGGATCTCTTTCCCATCAGGCCCCACAGGTCCGACCTCGGCCATGTGGTTCGGGTCAGCCTTGGTATATCGCGTCTTCACCATGGCCCAGGCTTCCCTCGCACCTTGCCGGCAGGCTAATATCTTCCATAATCGGAAGCGCCGCCACGCTCCCTTGAGCTTCTCTGTAAGCTCCCCCAGGCCTCTTGGCGGGGAGGCGGATGGCCACAAAGCTTGGGCAATGCCCGGCATCACCTGCTGAACTTGTTCGTGCAGTTGTGAGAGCTCTGGCAGAAGATCACCTGCAGACCCGGGCATTTCCTCTGCGGGACGACCCGTCAGCATACCTACACATATAACTCTGTTAGCCGGTTTCTTCGCCGAACTCAATAAAAAGTTCGTTCGAGCACTTAAAATGCCGCGTCGAAGCCTCTCATTCTCCTTTACGGAGTCAGCAAGTTGGGCCCGAACATCTTTCAGTTCAACACTCAGTTGGATATTGGCATCTTGGAGATCGTTTTTCTCCTGCCTAACCTGCTTAAGCACGCGCTCGCCAGCCTTTAACTGTCGTTGAGCATGTTGCTCATCCCCTTCACTACATCCGGATTAACCCCGGCATCATCTGCAGAATCTATTGTTAGATTTGCATGCATGCCGCATACTCAACGGTACATGTCATTCTTTTTGATAGAGACAAGTGTTACCAGAGGGGGCCTTTTCGGACTCCTTCATTGTGGTAACTGCGGCCCGTAGCTGGGCTTTGCACTCTTCCAGCTCTTGAGACAATTGGGTATTCTTCTCCGTAAGAACCTGCACAAATAATGATCCTTAAATCAGTTGTGTCAACTGTTTCAAGTCTCAGGGGCTACTGATATACATAATTATTAAACTTCCTTACCCGTATATCCTTTACATACTGGTCCGTGGCTCTGGCAAGACCATTTTGAGTAGCTCGAATGTACGCGTCTCCTGAGTTGAAGGCATCGAACGCCTCTTGGGAGAAACAAGCGTCACGGAGTACGGCCCGGCGACGCCTGTGATTCATGGCGCTCTCCACTTCGGAATTTGTAGCGGATAGCCTATCCGCATCCTCTGTAGGAGGAACCTCTAGCGTTGCCTCATGTTAGCATCCGCCTTTATGTCCAGCTCTCGAGCCCGACTGGTGGAGGCGTGACCGGCAACCTCTCCGGATATAGTCCGCCGAGCGTTTTTCCTACTAGGAAACATGGATGTCATTATATTTTAAAAGACGACAACCACGGAGTGGGGTTCTGTTTCATACCTCTGCGACGGCGTCTCAGTCCTGACCGCCTTCCTTTTAAGCCTACCCGGCTTCGGTGCCCCTTGCGGGTGAGTCACTGCGGGTTCGGCATGGCATCCCGAGGGCCTTCCCTGTAAGACACCATATGTGCGGTAGGTGAAGTGCAGAAAAAGGGATCCTTTTCGGAAGTTGGGACTCCGGTTTTACTTACATACGATGCAGGGAGTAGTCCAGGATAATCGGCTATGATGGCCACCATGGCATCATCGCAGCTCAATTGATAGAATGTCCTGTCAATCAACTCCACAAATATGTCCGGATCCTCTTCGAGTCCGGGGTCGAGGGCCCGGTCAGGGTCCTCTGGTTGTGGAGGCGGGCTATGGACCTCCCTCACAGCTTTTCGCAGCTCCTGCTATGAAACAGCAAGGTAAATATTTATGACAAAGAATGCGGGAAGGTCCGGAGTAAACTGTAGCAGCTCACCCAGCTTGGAGGGTTGTACATGGAGAATCCATCCCGTGGCTTGATACGGATGAACTCCTCTTCCTCTCCTTTGTATAGATTGGACAGAATTTTTGCTAGGGCAGCGACTGAGTCCGGTCCCTTACGACCGCAGTGGGTGGCATCGTCTTCTATGTTGAAGTGCCACATGGGTTGCCCCCGATATTGAAGTGGCTGCACCCCCCGCATTATACATATTGACATAACTTCGATTACTGTCAATCCTGACTGGGCCAGCATCTGTATCCGACCCATCAGGTAAAGGACCTCCCCGTTATCTTCCTCCTGAGGGCTCCGAGGGCGCCAGCTGCGGCGTTTCTTCAGGGGAGCGTTGTCGAACTCAGGAAGGCCCATCCGAATAGGGTCCGGAAGGGGGACGTCCTCCATATAAAACCACTCCGAAGGCCAGTCTTCGGATGTCTTCTTCGGTGTACCGGACAGGTATCCGGTCCCGGCGATGCGCCATATTTCGGCTCCGCCCACTTGGTATATTGACCCCTCCTGTGTACGGGGTACGAGGCAGAATAGCCTCTTCCATAGCTCGAAATGAGCTTCGCAGCCTAGAAACAGCTCGCAAAGGGCGACATAGCCAGCAGTGTGTAATATGGAGGCGGGAGTAAAATTATGCAGCTGGAGGCCGTAGAACTCCAGGAGCCCGCGGAGGAACGGATAAATTGGAAATCCAAGCCCTCTTAATAAGTAAGGGACAAGGCATACCCGCCCCCCCATGGATGGGTTGGGAAAGCTCTCCGCTTGCTCCCCGCCATTGTAGGTGGCGAGCCCGGCTTGAAAGGGGACCATATACGCTGGGGGGAGAAATCCCTGGGTCTGTAACTCTACTAATTGGCTGTGGGGGACGGAACACTTCTTCCAATTTCTGGGCTTAGGGCTACGGGAGCGAGAGGAGGAGCTGCGATGGCCGGCCATGTTGGAATGGATTTTTCCGGTTGCGCTCTGATGGATACTCGCTGTGGGAGGATGGTGTGATCTGGATCTGACAATCCCCGTCTCTTTAATAGGCGATTTACTCACACAGCTAGGGAGGCAAATGTAAAAATGCCCTGGCTTCTCGCATTCGCTCGATGCGTGGAAGATAGCCATTATTAGGCGCGGAAGCCAAGGAGTGCGACATTTATGGGAAGCCGGACACTACTCAACAGGTACTCAGAATTTGGAGAAGAACCCGCCTTACAATGCCGAAGACAATCTGCGCGCCGGACTCATCGTCATTGAAGCCTGGTTCGGGGGTTACTGAGGGAGTCCTGGATTAGGGGGTCCTCGGACAGCCGGACTATATCCTTTAGCCGGACTGTTGGACTATGAAGATACAAGATTGAAGACTTCGTCCCGTGTCCGGATGGGACTCTCCTTGGCATGGAAGGCAAGCTTGGCAATACGGATATGTAGATCTCCTCCTTTGTAACCGACTCTGTGTAACCCTAGCCCCCTCCGGTGTCTATATAAACCGGAGGGTTTAGTCCGTAGGACAACAACAATCATACCATAGGCTAGCTTCTAGGGTTTAGCCTCTACGATCTCGTAGTAGATCAACTGTTGTAATACTCATATCATCAAGATCAATCAAGCAGGAAGTAGGGTATTACCTCCATCGAGAGGGCCTGAACCTGGGTAAACATTGTGTCCCCCGCCTCCTGTTACCATCCGCCTTAGACGCATAGTTCGGGACCCCCTCCCGAGATCCGCCGGTTTTGACACGGACACCCGTCCCCAGTTATGTTTCAACGGGTGTCTCCTCGTATTCGGGTGTGAACGCCACGTGGCATCGCTCTGGAAACCCAAGGGTCCGACGGGCGTCCCCGCCGGTGACGCCGCTCTGGCTCGTCGCCCGAGGCCAGGCTCCGGCTATTTAAGGCGAACGGACGGCGTCTCGAAACCCTAGACACACCCTTTTCCTTGGTCTTTTCAGATCCACGCCACATATAGAGGCGCTCGCAGGCAGCGCGATCCCAGCAACGGAGACGGAGATGGAGATCCACTCCGGTGCGCCATGCACCAAGAGGGCGACGCCGTCCTCTAGTGGTTTGGCGGTAGCGGCTGGAAGCGGCGAGGACCGCATCAGCGACCTCCAGGACGCCATCCTCGGTGAGGTCATCTCCCGTCTCTCCACTAGGGAGGGCATCCGCACTCGGATGCTCGCACGTCGTTGGCATCCTGTTTGGCCGACCGCTCCTCTGAATCTTAACTGCCGTGAGATCCCTGTCGCTCGTCTTTTTAACGCCCTAGAAACAGTTCATGTTGAGATCATCAGTAGGGTCTCTGCCTACAGTGAGGAGCTTGCTCGCATACGATACATCGGAACTTGGCATCAGGGTAAAACAGTTCCTAGTGATGGTTCTTGCCTTCCAGAGTCCATCCTCTCCAGCCATGTGGGCGCAGTTCTCCGCCTTTGTATACCGGCGTGCTACCTCCAATGCAGACCCTCTACTGTCCACGCCTGGCTTGAGTCCCCCAGATTGAACAATCTCCAGGTGCTTGAGTTTTACTACCTGTTTCCACGATTTGTGAAAGAAACTGTCAAACTGTCGCACACATGCTCTTCATCTATGCCCTCACTACCGAAGTCCGTCTTTCGGTTTTCCTATTCTCTGCGAACTGTGAGCTTCGCGTGTTGCCAGATACTAGACCATTATGTAGAGGTACTTGAACTACCACTGATCAAGAGACTTTCGCTTGTTGAGGTTGATATATCAGACTTCTTGTTGCAAAGCATGATCAACTCTAGTTGCCCTGCACTCGAGTGCCTGCTGCTTGTTTGCAATAGAGAAAGGCATCGGATCACAATAAATTCCCCTAACCTTGTAAGCATCGACATCCGTGGTTAGAAAGGAAAATTCATCATTGAGGATGCCCCCTCACTTCAAAGGTTGATCCACAATCTCCTGAGCAATAACATGGAGGTATTCACCATCTCTGCACCCAAACTGGAGACATTGGGCAAATTCAGTATCTCGCTTGACCCCACATGTCTTATGGTACTGACATTTCACAATAATTCCAGCTGCATTTCCTTGAGAAGGTAGTTTCATCTCATCCAACCTTTTGTTCTGATAATTTTATGTTTTATTTTCCATGTTATGTGAAGGATTTGGCGACGGTCAGCCTATCTACAATGCGGCAATCTGTCAAAACCTTGTTTTTGGCCATGACTCATAAAGTGGACCTGGTCATTCACTTGCTTAAGTGCCTTCCAAATCTGGAGAACTTGTTTGTTCAGGTGATGATTCTCACGCCCGACGAACTGATTGGGACGGGGGTCATGGAATTTATCGTTCATTTTGTCCTTCCATTGATCTTGAGTATCTTTCAACCTTTATGTGTTTTTAGGGAGGAAACGTTCCTGATGGTGCAAGAAATATTTGGCGTCGCAAGCACCGTGCGTTTCTCAAAGAACGCATCATTCATTTAAACACAGTAACGCTAGAAGATTATGAAAAAAGCGGGAAGAACACTGAGTTTGTGAGGTTCTTTATTCTGAAGGCAATGGAGCTAGAGACCATGAGGATTAAGTTTTTCTTTCCCTCAGACTTCACGCAAGAATTTTACGAACAGCAACAGTAGTTGTTCTTGTGGGAGAATAAAGTTTCCAAACGCGCCCATCTCAAGTTATCAGCATGCTGCAATCATCTGTGCTGTGATTTGAAACACAGGCGTGTTGAATGCCTGGATTTGTCAGATCCGTTCACTTGTGCCTGCTGGACACAGGGCTGTAGTTAGTTCCTCAAGCTAGTACAGTTAGATGTTGTTGCGCCAATCTGATTCTGTGTTATGTCTAAACATGGCTGAAGCCTTTTGCACCGTTTTGTAAGCTTGTTATAACAATGATTTTGTGCTATGCACCCGCTATTCTGAAAATTTGATAGTTTTATGTCACTTTCGTGATGCTACAAAAACATTCGTGTGCGGTTGTCGACTAGGGAACAAAAACATTTGGAAGAGAAGAGGCACTACCTTGCCTGTTCTGCAAGGAACGTGCATCTAGTGCATGTAAACCAGTGCGTCTGCAGTGACCAGACGACACTGCCTCCTTTCATGGCAGACTGTACGTTCACATGGCCGTGGCTATGCTTAATCTCAAACCGTGCTCCCAGCAACCTCAGACTGTACGTGCCTTTCGTGTAAACGCATGTCCGTGAACGAGTTTATGTCTGAGTACAAACAATCGAGTCGGCACTGGCGTGCGTCGGCTTCAGGACTAAGCGCGACTCTGTAGATTCTAGATTTTATGTGTATCAGTGCTAGTGCGGTGCTCCTGTCTGACATAGGACCGTGCCTTTGACAAGTCAGTGCCACGTCACCAGAGGCATGGTTCCCCATGCCTGCCAAAGCGACATCTGTGCCTTGCTAGATTACAGTAACCCATGTCTCGTGGAACGATCCAAGACGAAAGATTGCCGGATGCGCCTCGCTAGCAGCACGTTTCTTTGAAATATAAAAGTATTCAGGAGATCAATATTTGATGTGAGTAGACCGTCACACACTCTCTGAAAGATTGCAAAAAATGAGATACATGCCTTTAGTCAAGTAACCATGTCCAAGCATAAACTTATACTAGACGAGTATCCCTTGCAACATTTCAAAAGAAGGCAACTGTTAATGATCATTCTTCGAGGATTGCCTTGATCATCAGGAGGTCATCAGTGTTCGCAAACCCTTGCCCCAAAAGATCACAGATGACGCTTTGCATCTTCTTTCTATTCTCCTTCAGCTTATGCACCTCCTCCTTCAGAAAATCCCTGTCCAACTTAATCTCACCCTTGTCGTCCTTAAGATTATGAATGGCACTTGTGAGAGACCTCTGAATGAGCTTGACGTCTTTATCAACGATACCCATCTGCTTCTTCTGCCTGTCAATCTTCATGGTAGTTACATTAGTTCTTTCCACAGCTGCAACGAGATTCTCGAGCTTAAGGTTCACTTGTTCATTATCCATTTTAAGCCTGCTTATCTCTTCATCCTTTGCTTGCCTATCATCATTGCTCTCATCTAATATCCCCCAGAGCTTGAGTAGGCACCTCTGCATAATGATAGGCCATGGGCGGTCAACCCATTCGACGACTCCACAGTTAACGCCTCTCTGCGAACAAAAAAGGAACAAAATAAACAGAGACTATTAATACACTGCTGCAGAAGCTCTGGGATATAATAAAGTTCACATATACTTGGTTTATAACCTCATTCAACTAACTATGAACCGTGTTTGTGCAATGTGGCACTTCAATGGTTAGGTACTCACAACACTAATTATGGTGCTTCGCCCACCCTGTCCGCGGAGTTATTTCATAATTTTACTTAGTTTCTTTTAAGCCAGCTTGAATTAATCTGGAGCTACCTTTGCAGACAACTTATTTAGAGAGTTTTTTTTGAAGAATATGCTGACTATTAAACAGAAGTCCCATTTGTAAACAAACATGAGAGTGTCTAGATCACTTCTTTTGTGTTCATTGATGTAAAATAAGTAGTGACCTTTACCCTTTTATGTAAAGTAAAAGGACTACACAATGTTTCCTACAATCAACCGGAAAACACAAGAAGAAATCAGTCTTCTTTGGTAGACTACAAGTCCTATATCCAAATGGTTTGATTCAACAAGAAAGTAACTTGGATTTTCGAAAGTGACTAACTTGCACAGCACAGCCGAAGAACCTCCTCCCCGTGTCACTTCCTTCAAAAGCCACACACCTGAGAGGCTTGGTATCGTGGAGAACACAGTAGAGAGGACGGTCGAGCCCTTGCTAATTTTTTTAAATAATACATTTTTTAATTAAATTACACAAATATTACGCCAAAAAAATATTTTTCACAAATAATACACCGTCGGCCGTCAGCCGGCCGACTGGACCTAATCGGCCCACAGCAGGCCGATCGGCTTGCTGCTAGCCGACTGCTGGCCCGCCTAGCACGCGTCGGCCTCTGATTGGGCTGGCCACGTCGCGAGGGGGAGGGAGGGAGCTGTCGGCGCGGGCGTGCCCCTGTCGGCCTACCGCGGGCCGATCGGCCAGCTGCTGGCTGACAGGGTGCTGCCCCACCTCGCGCGCGGCTGGCCGGCTGCTCCCTGCGGCCTTATCCTCCCCTTCCTCCCATTTCTTCTGTTCTTCTTCTTCTCTTACCTTCTCCTCTCTCTACACAAAAATTCCACCAATTTATACACCTAAATGAGCAAGTTTTTCGCGATTTTGGCACCGTGAATGGATTCAACTCAGTTAGGGCAGCCAAAAGAGGTCTCGATCTACTGATGGGGTAGCTCGTGGTGGTCGTGGTGAGCATTTTGGTGGAGGTGGTGGTGGTGAAGTTGGGGCAGTGTGGTGGTGGTGAAGTTGGGGCAGTGTGGTGGAGGTGAAGCTGTCGTTCGTCGTTCTTCGTTGGAGGCGGAGCACCGGCAGTTTGGTGGCCGCCGTTCGTCGTTCTTCGTTCGCACACACGCTTCAAGGGTATATTTCAGCAAACATTTTATTTTTCGTAGGTGCTCCGGTACTATTTGTTAATATGTTTTGATGTGAAATAAATTAGGTGTGCGATTATTGTTATTTGCCCCGGTAGTATACGTAAATATATTTAGATGTCAACTAATTAGTTGTGTTAAAATGTGTAGTTGCTCCGGTAATAATCCGTACTATATGTGGATGTCAAGTATTTAGGAGTGTCAGTATTTGTAGTAGTTCCGAAAAAGGTCCGTAATATAGGTAGTCCAGTCAAATATATTAATCTGTCAATATTTGTAGTTGCTACGGCAAATATTCGTAATATACTTGTAGGTGTGTGAATTGTATTAGTTGCTCCGTTAATATTCTGTAAAATATAGCTAGGTAATATATAGACATGTCTAATATTTGTTAGTGGGATATTAAGTTGTTGCTTAATACTTGCATTTCATTGTTGAAAAAAAATAGGTGAGTCGAGATGTCCGATGTAGTGAAGTTCAGATTTTACTACGGTCCTGGTACTGTCCAAACAACTGAGATGGGAGCAGATCTGAGTGAATTTACTCACATAGAGGTGCCAATGAGCGCACCGCAAACATGGTCTGTTAGTCAGTTGAAAGAATGGATTGCGGCAAGTTTAGGTCTTGATACTGAAACACACACCGTCGGTGTTCATGCATTGTGGACACGGTCAAGTTCAATAATTTACTTTTATTTGAGGCCAATAGAGGGAGACTCCGATTTGGTGCGGTGGTTACAAGGTTGTGAACGAAGGGGTTGCAATCCTGTTGCTTTAGTGCTTCCCGTCGTGAAGGAGGTCACTGCACATGAAGGCGAGGGTGGCTACAAAGGACAGAGCAGTCAGGTAGAAGGAGGAAATGCTTATGGTTACGAACAAGGACAGAGCAGTCAGGTAGAAGGAGGAAATGCTTATGGTTATGAACCAGGGCAGAGTAGTCAGGTAGAAGGAGGAAATTCCGATGGTGATTACAATGGCGAGGTGGACGCTGACGAGGTAGATGGGCACATGCAGAACCAGATGGAAGAAGAAGACACCGATGTTGAAAGGGGTCATGCCGATGATTCTGACGAGTCAGATGAAGAAGAAAATGCAGAGGAGGTCCCGAATCCTGCATGGTGGATTCATGACTTATCATCTGCAATGACCGTGAATGATGGACATGATTCAGCCT
Organism: Triticum aestivum; assembly: GCF_018294505.1. Classification (NCBI taxonomy): domain Eukaryota; kingdom Viridiplantae; phylum Streptophyta; class Magnoliopsida; order Poales; family Poaceae; genus Triticum; species Triticum aestivum. Next base: position 468,259,864 of record NC_057796.1, read on the forward strand.
GGCAATATCACCAGAACAATATTGCGACGGGTGCTATGTATCCGAACAAGCAAGCCTGAAGGATGCAATAATTAATTGGGCAATGTCCATGCAAAGGGTTTTCACAGCTCAGGTGTCCAGTCAGAAATTCCTGACAATGGTATGCAAGAACGCAGATTGTCCCGCCAGGGTGCACGGCTTTCTTCCTAAGTATGGCACAAGTTGGGTGATAAGTGACTTAGTTAATCACACTTGTCTTATTCCCTGCATCCCTCAAGATCATGCCAACCTTTCATCCACGCTTATTTCTCGATTGTTTTACGATGAGATAGTGCAGGGCAAAGCTATGGAAGTGAAGGCAGTCCAGACAAAAGTCTTCACCAGGTTCAAGTACAGAATTTCTTATGGCAAGGCTTGGAGGGCTAAGCATGCGGCGCTTGAGAGGAGATTTGGTTCTTATTTTGATGCATATGAATCTGTTGTCCACCTCCTCCACACCCTGCAGCAGCGGAATCCAGGCACCTATATCGATATCCAAGACATGTTCATGCCAGAGTTCCCAACTGTGAGGGTGTTGCATCGTCTCTTCTTCTCTTTCGGTGTATGCATCGAAGCTTTCAAGCATTGCCGACCGGTGATATGTGTTGACGGTACTTTTCTCACAGGCAAGTACAAGGGTCAGATCCTGACAGCCATAGGTCAAGACGGCCAAAATCAAGTTGTCCCATTGGCATTTGCTTTTGTGGAGAGTGAGAACATTGAAAGTTGGACATGGTTCTTCAGGCAGTTGAAAATATCAGTTGTGAAGGAGAAGCCCAATGTGTGCATCCTTCATGACAGGCATGTAGGTATACTCAGTGCGATAAGGACACTGACAAACCCAGGCCCTGAGGAACAAGTTCCATGGCAGGACTTGCAGAGCCGTTGGTGCATGCGCCATCTGGGGGCTAATTTCTTCTCGCAGTTTAGAAATAAGAACCTGATGAATCTGTTCAAAAAACTCTGCAAGTAGAACCAGTTATGGAAGTACAATTTGATATGCGACAGACTTAATGTGTGCACGCAGAGACACGTGAGGGACAGGAAAGCTGCAAGAGATGCAGCGGTGAGGGCACATGTTGAAGCAGTAGCTGCACAATTGGCAACAGGAACAGCGGCCGTGGAGGAGGAGCCTGTTGGGCTATGTGACCTGCCAGGCTTTGACCCACCTGGTACTAGGAGAAGGCTCGGGAGGTCGATTAAAACCTTCGAGCAGTGGATAGAGCATGAGCCTCTGGAGAGGTGGTCTTTGCTACATGACACACATGGAGCAAGGTACGGTGTCATGACAACGAACCTCGCGGAAACATACAACTTTGTCCTCAGAGGAAACCGGGCATTGCCACTTACAGCCATCGTTGAGGGTATTTTCTATGGCACCGTCAAGTATTTCAGAGATAGACGTCAAAAAGCAGAGCAGCATATCTTGAACAACCCAAATACACGGTACTGTGAAAGAGTCACGAAGTACATGGACAACAAGATGCAAAAAGCTAGGTCACACACTGTAGTCGCCATCGGTAATCAAGAAAGAAGGTTTGAGGTCCGCTTAGCCAACAACAAATTCGGATGTGCAAATGAGTTGAGGACGCATGAGGTGAAAATTGGCAATGAAGCCTGGCCAACGTGTGAGTGCACAGGCAATAAACCGAAATTGCTTCACCTACCTTGCTCACATGTACTTGCTGCTTGCGGGCATCTTGGAATGGACGCAATATCGTTTGTGTCTCCATTTTTTCTGAAAGAGTCTGTCCTCAATACCTGGACAGGTGAGCTGATGGATTTTCGATCAATGGGTAATTTCAACAGCATCAACCCCGCCGAAAGGCGTTACATTCCAAACCCAGAGCATATGCGTACAAGTAGAGGCAGACGGCAGTGTCAGCGCATCCGGAATGATATGGATGAATCTGAAGCAGGAGGTCCGACTAGGCAATGCATTCTATGCAATGAATTTGGCCATAGGGACACTAATTGTCCCACTTTCGTCATTGGGCGTGGACGAGGCAACCGGGGAAGAAGAGGAGGTAGAGGCAGTAGAGGAGTAAGGGCGAGAGGAAGAAGCTAAGCTAGCAGTAGTATGTTCTGAATTTGTATTAAGTGTGGTGTGGCACTATGTTCTGAATTTGTATTAAGTGTGGCACTATGTTTTGAATTTGTATTAAGTGTGGCACTATGTTCTGAATTTTTATTAAGTGTGGCACTATGTTCTGAATTTGTAATAAGTGTGACACTATGTTCTGAATTTTTATTAAGTGTGACACTATGTTCTGAATTTGTATGCATGCGGCGCTTGAGAGGAGATTTGTATTAAGTGTGACACTATGTTCTGAATTTTGTATGTGCAGGAATGTCGGGATTGTGGTTGCTGAATGGGGACATTGATAGGGGTCATCGTGCTGCGATATGGTATGAGCGCAAGCTTGAGCCTCTGGTCACTCGCACTCCTAAGGAAAACTGGATGATACACTCAGGATGGCTTCAGCGGTACGTGCTTTATTAATTTGCACACTGACATGCATATTAATGGTTGAAATGGGAGACACTAACTGAAATGTTTTCTGATGAAGGTTGAAATGGGCCGGCCTTTTACCTTTCGCGCGTCTGGTTGAGTCTATCCCGGGTGAGAAACGCCTCGCCATCGATGGGTCTTTGCTGAGCTGCTTAGTGGACCGTTGGAGGCCAGAGACCCACACGTTTCACTTCAGATGGGGAGAGATGGCTCCTACTCTGGAGGATGTGTCACTTTTGCTCGGACTACCGTTGGCAGGTCATGCCGTAGGACCGTTGGACGCACCGGCTGGTTGGGAGCGAGCTCTTACACAAAATTTTCATGGTGTTTTTCCGGATGCTCCGGATCCGGTATGGGAGCATCACGGACCTAAGTACGAGTGGTTGCTAAATTTCCGGGTAATTTCCCCTACCTATTATCTTCAAGTTATCGTGCATACAGTTTTACAGAAAATAATTGCGGCTTACTAAAACTTTCTCTTCGCTTAATGCAGATCCAGAACTTCCGGGCGCCGTTGACTGCAGAACAGATCACTCGGAGCCTGGAGGCCTACTTAATGTGGCTTTTCGGCAAGGTGATGTTCACGGAGAACCATGTCACCACTATTAGCGCGCTCTACATCCCTATGGCACTCGAGATAGCGAGCGCTCAGACGGCGGATCAGATCAGACAGAGGAGTTGGGGTTCGGCGGTCTTAGCGGCTACATACCGAGGTATGTGCAACGGTTGCCAGCTTACATCGAGAAAGCCAGCCCTTCTTGGATGCCCTCTATTCCTACAGCTGTGGTCGTGGGAGAGGTTCTCTATAGGGCGACCAGATGTACATGTTCATGAGCCTATAGACGCCATGTTTGATGTTGACGGCATCGACATGCCTACTTTCGGTCTGTGTTGGACACGTCGTGAGGTATGCACCGTGTTGTAGTTTAATGCAACTTTGTTCTGCACAAGAGATAGTTCGATGCTAGCGGCTACTAACTTTTCTTCTCTGCAGAGACGCTTTGCTAGTGATCAGGCCAGGAAGGCATACACAGCATTGAACGAGCAGTTCGATGCGTACACCGGGGTCATCTGGCAGCCCTACACGGAAGCAGCCATACAAGCGAGATACCCTGGTGGTATGTCTGTGCTATGCACAAGGGACCGAGATTACTGGATGACAAAATCTAAGATCATCTTGGATGTCTTCATCGAGGAGATGGCACAACAGAGGTTTGTGAGGCAATTTGGTCTTCTGCAGTTGGAGCTACCTCCCCCTATAGAGAACCCGGTGCCAGCACACATCCACAGGTATTAACCAGTTTTTCAATGTTGCATTATCTTTCATAGTACTCCATTCGAAGCTTTAGGTAATTGTTGAACACACACCACAATTTTAGGACGACAAGGAAGGGCATGACCAGGACAACTGCTGACTGGCTAGTTAGACTAGAGCCGTATGTTATAGAATGGGAGACAGCAAACACAAATCTATGGCACGAGAATCACAATTTTGATCTCGATGAATTCAATCTCTATTTGCGGCGCTACATGACCGGAACACGGTTACGCATCGTTTAGTACTCCCACCCAGAGGAGATACCGGATCCTACTCCGTCGGATATGTACCCGAGCTATGATACTTTGGGCTCTAGGCAGTATGCGGTAAGATATATTTTCTTTACGTAATGTTGTCACATACTTTGACGTGCAAGAGACAGACATTATTAATCGTCATGGAAATTTGCAGGCTACCTTGACACGCGAACTCTACGACGACGTGACCACCTTTGGATGATCACTATCGTCTGGACCTCTTCTTCAGCATCGTCCAGTGCTACAGCCCTTCTTGGAAAGAATTCAGAATAAGATACGGACTATGTACGAGGCTACCACGTGCACCCGGAGAACCGATGTTGTTCAGCACCAGCAGGAGCAGCCGCGTCACTCCATGCACCGACATCAACCACGTCCACGTCTAGCACATCAGCCGACAACATGGCCACCCCGTCCTGACCAACCTGGCAGTTCTACGTGGCACCCGCAGCACTATGGTCCCATGTCGAGCTTCGTGTTTTCTCCACAGCCACAGCAACACGGTCCCTCGTCGAGCTTCGTGTTATCTCCACAGCCACAGCAGCACGGTCCCTTGTCCAGTTTCGTGTTTGAGCTAGAGCAGCCGTCACAGCCAGCAGGTATGTGTCTTCATATTTATTGTTTTCAATATTAATGACGCGACCTCATTCTTCATGATGAAACGTTCCATCGCGTAGGAGCCTACGGATATCAGGCGTCTATGTCGGCATCACATGATACGTGGGGGAGTGATCAACATCCCGAGGAGAACATACAGGCTCAGATGTCGCAGCACACCCAGTGGATGAACATGTTTTCGACTACTCCACCAGGCCCCACACAGGATACACAGCATTACCAGGGAGAGTCTGAGATTCCTCCTCGTCACATTAGGGCACCCGACAGGTTGGGATGGTCGCCGCTTCCAGATCCGCCTCCCCGCCAGGCCAGACGTCGTCACTGACGCTTCTATCTATCAGTAGAGACATTACCATCTATTTCTGTGTGAGACTTATGTCTATTCTATGTATGAGACAAATGACTATGTACTTATGTATGAGACATATGCCTACTCTATTTTAGTACTCTGTTATCCGAACTACAAGATCATATTTAGATAGAACATAATACTCATACAATGAGACATTACAAACAACTAGATAGAACTACATCTAAATTAAATGGTACGTAACTGAACTCACAACATACAGCATAAAAACTACATGAAGTCATCATCGTCATCCTCGTTTGATGTAGAACTCTTGGCCTTCGACGATGAAGAACTCTTGCCCTTCGACGATGCAGAAACCTTGCCCTTCGATGATGAAGAACTCTTGCCCTTCGACGATGCAGAACCCGGAAGCGGCGGCATGAAGATATCATCTTCGTCCTCGCTCTCCTCAGTCCATAAACATGGATTATTTGCTGCAATCCTTCTGAAAGTTTCACTCTTCGGCACCACTACCTTCTTCCACCTGTCATGCAACCTAAGAAGTTCTTTACGTACCTCCTCACATAGGTCCTTTCAGGCCACCCAGACCTACGTAATTGGTGAGCCAACTCATTCATTATGGTGTCACTACCGGTGAGTTCGTCCCATGGAACTATCCTATTATCCATCCTGAAATCGGTAGCTAGCCTCAGAAGAGTCCTACTCATCCCAGGGTGAAAACTACGATCGAAAGGATAATGGGACATCTCAACTACACTACACTAGAATGCTTATCCACCTCCGTCTGAAGGGGGTTTTACAGGTAGAGAGGAGAAAATGGCGGGAAAGAACGACTGCGGTATGGTGGGAAAGGGTTGGCGGGAAATGGGTGGCGGGAACATATGGCGGGAAAGGGTTGTGCGGAATACGTCATAGTTTTAAAAAAACCAGGGATCGTTCGGAAAAAAATGGTGGCATGCACCAGTCGGCCCACAGTAGGCCAATTAGTCCTTGTCGGCCCCCTACAGGCCTATCAGCCAACTGCAGGCCGACTGGACCCTGTCGGCCAACTGCAGGCCGACTGGACTTGATCTAGTGGCCGACAGCCCAATCGGCCAGCAGCAAGCAGATGGGCCACCAGTCGGCCTGCTGTGGGCTGACTAGGCTCAGTCGGCCTGCAGCGGGCCTACGGTGTATTATTTTTGAAAATTATGTTTTCAGCGTAATTTTTTTGTAATTTAATAAAAAATGTATTATTTAAAAAAATTAGCCGAGCTCTTTGCCACAGAAATCATGGTCTTCGATGGTGTCAGGGTTCTCCTACAAGGACACATGAATTTTTAGAGCTCAGATCTTTTGTTTGGAAAACAAATCCCAGTTCAACGCTCCGCATGTAGCAGGAAATCACCTACATAGAAATCAAAATCCAGTTCAAGGAAGTTCAACCTTCCTTCCTCCCCTCTTGTCCGAACTTCTGTGTCGACATGGCCCGGAGGATGTGAGCAGATGCGATGCCGTAGGCGGCGTCGAATTCGAGAGGAGAGAGAGAGAGGGAGAGAGAGAGGGGGGAAGAGATATAGTGAGAGAGCGAGAGGGGAAATGAAAGCGAGGGACTTCGACATGGTCCGGCTCAACCAAATACTCCACCTACTCGCCAGACCCACCAACCCCCACCCCCCTCCCACGCCCCTTTTTTTTGCGCTGGGATAGCAAGGAGCCATTTACTATTGTCAGTAGTTTCAGCTTTGCGAGCGAGTACACAAAATTTCTTCCCTCTCCATAATTACTCCATAAATACATCGTTTTGTGCATCTTCCCTCCCGAGTCACTTGCTCTTCCGCTCCCCTTCTCTGGTTCCTTCTGTCTTTCTTGCTTCGTCTTCTTCACTCTACAGTCCACATAGATGGATCTACGATTCGCCCACTTGCTCTGAAATACAGTAAATTTTTCCCCTTTGCTTAATACTTATGTGTTGCGCACTGTCTTTTTTAGATGGATTCTTGTTGTATGTTACCCTATTAATTTTAGTTTTTGAGTTAATATCCTACCCCTTTGAAGAGGTTCTATAGGGGAATAATCTTGGAGGACAACAGTTGATTTTTTTTCACCTAGTTCGCTGCAAGAGCTTGTAGATTTGAAGAGGTCTGTGCGTGTTCTTTCATTTTTTACAGAGACACTAACATCAATGGATATCACCATATCAGCATTCGCTCCACTCTGTCTTACTCATTGAAACAAGCGTGTATCTGTGATATACAGTCCTTTAATTCTTTGTACCATTAGCGGAGTGTTGAAATAAATTTTTCTTTAATAATTAATGAACCCGAGTCTTATATATTGTTACATCTCGCAGAAAAAGATGGCGTGTGATGTTTGCAGGAACCTCAACCGTCCCGGTGTTGAATCTGATGTTGCCCAATCTTTCTTGATTGTGTCTTTGCCTTGTTGTTATGAGTCATACCTGGTAAGTTTTGCTACCAAATCACGCGTGGCCAGTAAAAAACCTTCATCACTGTATTTGTTACAGTTATCTTTATTCACCAGTCAGCAACCACACGTATTCCTTCGGACCGAACTATACTGCGCATGCTTGTTTTTATTTTATAGGCCTTGATGTAATTAGAAGTTCAATTGTTTTGTATAGGTTTAATTAAATGTCATAGATGTTGCCTGTGCCCGTGCCTGAAAGCCAAGAAATTTCAAGGAAAAAAACTCTTTCATGCATTTTTTTTCTTCTGAAAATCAGTAAAACATTTATATACCTTTGTCTTAATTTTACTTTTATGCAGTATGTCCCATGCTACTATCGGAACCAGGTCCTTTCTTTGATCTCTTTATGGAAAGATGAAGCTTTCGAGGATGGTTTTGAAGACGAAGATTTTGACCTTGTGTTTGGCACTACTGAGGAATTGTCTTACAGGATTAAGTTTACAAATGGCAACCACAGGTCTAAGTTTCATGGACCTGGATGGGAAAAGTTGATACATGACTATGATCTGTTTTATGGTGATATTATACAATTGGATTTGCAAGCAAAAGATTTCTTCTTTCCCATTGACTTGATGTTGAGTGAATCTCGAGGAGGTCACAAAGCGTTTCCCAAACCTTCCGTTGGTATGTTCTGATCGCTTATCAATATTTTTTCTGGTTTAACATTTATCTATTATAATTTTACTGTGGTATGCCGTTGATATTTATGTGCTTAATCGCTCTGATATAATGTATTAAATCTTTCTTTGTACTCACAATGTAGTTTAAAACTGTAATTTCCCTTGTAAAAGCCAATATTCGTTTATTTTAGTTTTAACTGCTCTATTCATTGCTTCACACATAGTGGCTAATACATGGTTGTATTTATTTAGCCCTTGAAGGCCTCAATTTATCGGAAAGGAGCTACATAGACGAGACAGTCTACACCCGGGGCATAAAACTTTCCTATATCGACATGGCTTGCATGATTAAACTAGTCCTAAATGCTAAACACATCCCTGCCATTACCTTTGTGCACCGTCTATGTTTCACCAACGTTCACACAGACCGTTTGGTATGTCGTTGTTTCTTTCCCTAAACCACAGTCAACATGCATGTCTTCGTAATATAATGCCAGAATAATTTGTTATTGTACAGAAAATCGCAGCTATTGTTACCAATGATCTTAGGATGAAGCTTGGATATTTGCCTCTCAAGGGCAGCATCAGGCTTGTACAAATTTTCAGCAGCGTTGATTTGCCTGTCACCTACTGTATACACAAAGATGGAAGGATGGCGATCACCGGGATTTCTGTTTTTGCATATGCAGCTAGGCTGATAGTTGATTGCGTTGTACTCATCAGTATCCAGTGGCACACTGTGCGCATGCAGGACTGCTCTCACTTGTGATCACCGGTCTTTACAAAAAAAAAACGGAATGACGCGATATGTGTACGGTGATGGAGGGATGGCATTACACCACATAAATTTTAACTACTATGGTATTAAGTTAAGTACCGTACGTGTGTTATTTCAAACTATGAGTGCAGTTCAAATCCTCATAGTACATACCTAATAGAACTTATCAGTTAAAATTCTTATTCAGACTATGGTACTGAAAGCAGATGCGATCCTAAACGTGGTTGTCGTCGCTGTTGTTGTTGTTGTGGGTGTGTCTCTCGGTTCGGCATGTTTGCTCAGAGAGGCACTTGAACCTAGTGCAAGTTCAGTCTTGTGTTAAGAAGACTCATGGTCATGCCTCTGTGCTATGATTAGCTTAGCTGACTTTGTGTAGTAAGAGAGGCACAAACGTGAAGTTTGTGAAGGCACGATCATATATTATAAGAGGGGATGGTCGTGCCTCCTAGTTGTCATTATTTCAGTTGAGTCGTGTACTCAGATAGGCACGTTGGTCGAGCAAGCGGAGGCACGGTCCCATATTAGGAAGAAGACTTGCGGTCGTGCGTCCCATGTCAAAAAGAAGAGTTGCAATCGTGCGTCCGTGTTCAGTATGTTTGTAGTGACACGCTGCTCGGAGAGGCATGTGCGTGAATCAAGTGGAGGCATGGAGTACGAGTTGTTGCCACTGTCCGATGTCACTGTTCTCGCAACGACATCACTTAAAAAATACTACTTTTTTGATAAATGGTGTTTTGCAACACCTCCGTCCTCCAAACCGTCTTTCCAGATCCACCGCACCCGTCGCTCCTAGATGGAGTACGACGGTTCTAGTACCAAGAGGGCAAGGCTCGTGCCACCGACGAGGCATTCCTCTGGGTGTTTGGCGGTACCGGCGGGGACCGGTGAGGGTCCGCCCACCGGATCTGAGGAGCACGGGAAAAAAACTCGTTCGGACCGCATCAGCGATATCCCGGACGTCATCCTAGGTGAGATCATCTCTCATCTCCCCATCAGGGATAGCATCCGTACTCGCATCCTCGCTCGTCTATGGCGTCCTTTATGGCCCACCGCTCCTCTGAATCTCGACTGCCGTGAGATCCCTGCCGCTCGTCTTTTTAAGCCTCTAGAAACAGTTCATATCGAGAAAATCTCCGTGGCGCCTCCTACCTGGGAGCTCGCCCGCGAAAGGTACTTCGGAACTCGGTGCCCTCGCAAATCTGGCACTGACGATACGACCCTTCCGGAAGCCATCCTCTCCGCCCATGTGGGCGCAGTTCACCATCTCTGCATACCGGCGTGCTACCTCCAGTCCAGACCCTCCGCCGTCGACGCCTGGTTGAAATCATCCAAACTGAACAATCTCCAGGTGCTCGAGTTCTATTACATGTTCCCAGATTTCGTGAGAGAGTGTGTCGTACGACCACTCACACACCCATCATCTGCGCCTTTTGCACCGGCGTCCTTCTCTCCGTTTGCATCCTCCCTACACACCGCCACCTTTGCTCTTTGCCAAATACCAGACAGTTACGTTCAGGCTCTTAAACTACCACTGCTGAAGAGACTTTCAATTGTGGACGTTGGTATATCAGACATCTCGCTTGAAAGCATCATCCACTCTAGTTGCCCTGCACTCCGGTGCCTACTGCTTACTTGGAATATGGAAAGTCGCTGCATAAGAATAAACTCATGTAACCTTGTAAGCATTGGAATTCGCTGCAGACATGGCGAACTTGTTATAGAGGATGCCCCATCACTTCAGCGGTTGCTTAACGATATTCTCAGCAGCAACTTGTAGATAACTGTCATGTCTGCACCTAAACTAGAGACTGTGGGCAAATTCCATGATTTTTTCTCTGAATCCAAGGTCACGCGTAACCCTACAGTTATCCAGGTACCTAGTTTTCAGCTGCATTTGTTCGAGTAAACAAATTTCATGTAATAGAACCTTTTGTTCAATTTTTAAAATCGTTGTGCGTGCACCATGCAGGGTTTGCCAGCAGTCAGCCTGTCAACAGTGCTTCAAACGGCCAAGACTTTGCTCATCAAGATGTGTTTTGAAGTGGACGTGGCCGTTTCCCTGATGCAATGCTTTCAAAGCCTTGAGAACTTGTTTATCGAGGTGATGATTCTCACACATATTGAAAGCCCATAACATGCATACTGTACTACTTCTACTGTATGTCTTAAAAGGCTTGTCTTACATTCATCTGTAAATTGATACACCCGTGGCTAGACATGTTTTAGTATTACATACACCCGTATCTACAAAAAATCCAATAAATACCTTACACTGGATGCTCTTTCGACAGAATCTCTGTTTTTAGAGCTTAAGTATTTTCATTCTTCATGTACATCTAGGGAGGACTCTGTTGCGGAGAAACAAATACATGGCGTTGTAAGCACCGACCGTTTGTCAAACGAGATGACTTTCGTCTGAAGACAGTAACGCTGGATGACTATGAACCCTGCTTGGTAAACATTGAATTTGTGAGATTCTTTGTTCTGAGTGCAAGCAAGCTTGAGACCATGAGGCTTAACTACCGCTTCCACCAAGACTTCACGGAAGAATTTTATGAAAAGCATCAAAAGGATCTTCTGTGGCACAAAAAGGCTTCTGAACATGCTCGCCTTATATTATCACGAGCGTGCAAGCACCGGTTCTTTTATTTAAAACTCACGCATGTTGAATACCTAGATTTGATGGACCCATTCAGATGTGACTGCTGAACACAGAGCTGGAGTAAGTTGTCCAAGCTTGCAGGGTTACATGTTGTTGCGCCCTTTTGAACGTGGGTTTCGTCTGAACATGAACAGACAACCCTTGTAGTATTTTGTATCTTCTGTAAGCTTGCCATAACAATCCTTGTTTATAAAGTGTTGTAACTGTGTAAACGAAAGTGTTGTAACTGTGCAAACGTCAATGTTTCAGCGGAAAGATTCTAAGTATTTTACCGTCACGACACTGACTCTTTGTTAGTATAGTACCATGTTCTCACTGATAATGAAATCGTCAGTGGGAACCTTTCCAATATCGAAGCAAGTCCGTGATTGGTAGGCCAATAAAACTGTGTGTCTCGTGACATGACGGCTATTCTTCGTCTTAAGGTCAGACTTTGTGTAGAAACTTCACAACCGTGCTTTTCTAACTGAGTATCAAGAAGGTTGGTACACGTGCATGTAGAGCCCTTACTTCGGCGCCTTCTACTCACACTTTTCTGCACCCAGAGAGGGTTTATGCTGAGTCAGGCCTGGAGAAACGCCACGCCCGTGCGTGTAGTGACTCCCCAACAGTGCCTCCGGCGCGTGCATCTACGTGCCTCCATAGCTGACATAAGCCGTGACTGTTAGGTGCCCGTGGAGCCAGACGCCCGCGGGTCCAGAGAGCTCACAACGGTTCCTCTCCAGCAGAGCATTCTCACCCATGCCTCCGCCACCACACTTTGGTGCATCCATTGGGCTGACACTCGTGCCTAAGAGGCTTCATTTCCGCGTCTCTGGTGTTTCAATACACGTGGCTCACATGACACTTGCCGTGACCCTTGTGATTGTAGAGAATACACACCCGTGCCTCCATAGCTGAGTATTCTGATCCATGCCTCTGCCACCGAAATTTTGTGCATTCAGAGGGTTGACAATCGTACGTTCCTGTAGAGGCTAGACTTCGGTGCCTCCGGAGCCAGCACCCTTGTGCCTCACGTGCCACGAGCCGTGGCTTTTACGTTCCGCTGGAAACACACTGCCGTGGATCCAGAGACTTCACAAACGTGTCTTTTCACCTGAGTGTTCGCAGCCATGCCTCTGCCACCACACTTTTGTGCATCCAGGGAGTTGATAGCTGGCTCTGTGGAGGCTTCAACGAGGTCCGTGCTTGTACAGACTGCAATTAGATGCCTCCACCGCCTGCACGCACGTGCCTCACATGACATTTGCCCCCGTGTCGTGGCGCCACACCCCGTGTCTCTACAGACCGCACAACCGTGCGTATCTAACTGAGTATCGGACACATGCCTCTCCCACCAAACTTCTGTGTATCTGGACAGTTGATACCCGTGCCTCGTGAAGACGCACGTCTGTCGACGCCGTGACTATTCCACCACATCTGTCGAAATCTTCTAGATTAGGTACGTATATATATTGTCGTCTTTATGGATCGTAAAACCCTAACCCTTTTCCCAGATCCACCGCACAGAGACCTGCAACGGAGGCGGCACGAGCTTGGCAATGGAGATGAAGAAGCGTGCCTCTAGTAACAACAAGACGAGGTTCGCGGCTGTACCCGTGCCCTCTAAGCTCGATAAGAGGAGCGGCTGTGGTTCACCCACTGGATCCGAGAACCATGTTGAGTCTGGTCCGGACCGCATCAGCGATCTTCCCGACGCCATCCTCGGCGAGATCATCTCTCGTCTGCCCATAAAGGAAGGCATGCGCACACAAGTGCTCGCATCTCGGTGGCGCCGCATATGGCGCACTGCACCACTCGATCTCGACTTTTGTGTGATCCTTGATACTCGTTCTACCAGATCTCTGGAAAAAATCTGTTGCCAAATCATCCGTGTTCTCCCGGGCAAGCAAATCGTCCAGGAAACATACGTCGGAACTCAATGCCGACATCTTAGTTGCAACTGCCACGGAGAATCTGTGGCTGATGGCTTCAGTCTTCTTGTATCTATCCTCTCCGATCACAAGGGCCCGATTCGCCGCCTCTGCATCCCGACAAGCTACCTCCAGTGCGAACCTTGTGGCGTCGATGAGTTGTTCCTGTCTCGGAATCTGGACCAACTCCAGGTTTTAGAGTTCTATCATATATTCCCAAAGTTCTTCTACCCAGGGCCCAGGCAAGCACGCGGAATCCCTTCTTCTATGCCCGCCACCAGCATCCATCTCGAGATTTCACTCGTCTCTCCACACCATCACCTTCGCCATGTGCAAACTAGAAGACAATCTTGTAGAAATGCTTTGCCTCCCACTGCTCAGGAGACTTTCGCTGGTGGAGGTTTATATATCGGATGTCTCCTTGCGGAAGTTCATCCACCACGGTTGCCCTGCCCTGCAGTGCCTGCTGCTTGTTTGCAACAAGAAATTCTGCTGTCTATGAATGAACTCAGCTAGGCTTGTAAGCATTGGCATTCGTTCCGACGGAGGAAAACTGATCATTGAGGATGCGCCTTCCCTCCGGAGACTGCTACATGATTCTGTAGATGCACAACTACAGATAACAGTTTTGTCCGCACCTGTGTTGGACACACTGGGAAAAATTTCTGAATTACCCAACGAAACAAATATCGTCATTGGGACTACAGTTATTCAGGTACTGCCTCTGCACGTTACTTTGACCTGCATTATTCAAAAGCACTTGAGATTCACATCCACGAGCTAATAATATCACGTTATGTGCTCAATGAAGGGTCTCTACATAAGTAGCCTACACGCGGTGCTGGATTCCATCAAGACCTTGTTTATCTCACAGACATGCTTTAATCTGGATGAGATTGTTGACTTGCTGCGATGCTTTCAATGCTTGCAAAACTTGTTTATCGAGGTGATGAGTTCACACACGTTGAAAGCCCATGCATAATATACTGGCACTAACTCTTAAGTTTGCTCTTCTCGTGTGTTTAGGGGGGAGGATGGGATCAAAGAGGTATAACAAATGAATGGCGCCAAAAGCAGCGGGTGTTTCTCAATAATCACGACATTTGTTTGAGGACATTAACGCTAGAAGACTATGAAGTCACAGATGCAAACACTGAATTTGTGACATTCTTTATTCTCAATGCTAGGATGCTACTGACCATCAGGCTTAAGTTTGGCCTGCGCAGAGATTTCACTCGTGAATTTTACAAATGGCAAGAAGAGGTACTGCAGATGGACAAAAGGGCTTCTAATTGCGCAGAGCTTAAATTAACAACAACTTGCGAGCACATGCACATGGACTTAAAAAACACAGGTGTTGAATGTCTGGATTTGCCAGATCCATTCAACTATGGATGCTGAAAACAGGTCTGAAGATATGTACTTGCTATATTGAATGAGTGCATTGTGTAAACATGGTCAAGCAATTATGTACATGCTTTCTGTTTTCAATATCGATCATATGTTTCTGGACCCTATGATAAAAGAAATCAGCTCACACAGATGCTCAAAAATCAAACTAGTATCCTCTTGTATATCTCAGTTGCTTGGCATGAAATTCTGTCTTTTAAAAGCAACATGCGTCCACTGCAAACCTGCAACTGCTGCAACCGCGCCTCTCCGAAGGACGTCCGTGCACCCCACAGGAAACGAACGTGCATCAAGAGGTTGTGAAAATCATACGTCTATGTGAACACGTCTCTGAAAACATTTGGAATGCTGTGATAATGACTTAAGGTCAGCAACGAACCTCCAATCACTTTTTAGATGATGGGTTTCCATTCTCATTATCATATTGAACAAAACTCATGCATCCGAAGAATTCGTCAAAGCGAAAGATTACGTGCCCCTTTTAATTGCAGACACCATGTCCCTCCGAGAGACCGTGTCAGAAATGAACAATTCGGAAAACAGTAGCACGGTCTTGCGTCATTTAAACATACACCCGTGCCTCTCTCAGTGAACAAGCAACTTAAAATGTTACAAAAACTGAGGCACTTCACTGCATTTTCTCCTTGGATAACCGTGCGCACCGTGGCTTCACTCCATTGTCCCTCGGAGTGGCCGTGTCATGCGAAAACAACTAGGAGAACACAACTAGGAGTGGCCGTGTCATGCGAAAACAACTAGGAGAACACAAAAGACGTCTGTGCGTCGTCCGCATATACAACCGTGTGCCAACTGCCTAAAGACCACGCGTCTGTCAATGAACACGTCACTGAGAACATTTAGAATACAGAGGCCTTTCCGTGCGTCTCATTCTTATCCTTACAGGACTATGCGCACCGTGGCTTCACGTCCATGTCCCTCCAAGAGACCGTGCTAGGGAAAAATACTTCGGAAAACAGAAGCATGGTCATGCGTCATGGACGTGCACAACCTGTCTCAGTGAACGCCTCACTGAGAAAATTTGGAAAACAGAAACAAAGCCGTGCCTTATTTGCATGTAAGTCCGTGCGTGTTGGGGCCGTCCATGCGTGCCTCTATGCTCCTAATAAGCCTATAGTCTTGTCTTTGCCGCTGTATAGTAGCCCCATGTCAGTGAGCAGGCGCGTATTATAACTGTCTGTTCTATTTTGTGCCAACCCAGACCGCCCCCTCCCACTCACCCGCTGTAGCGTTCATCGTCTCTTCTCTCTCGATTCTCCCTCTAGATCCAGGGTTAGTCTATTTTCTCTTAATTTCTATGTGAATTTTTCGCTACGATCCGTTTTCCTCTCTGTTGGTTTCGTCTCTCCGTGATTGAAAGCGACGCATCTGCGCTGTTATGCTAGGAATTGCCTGGAAATTCGTTGTGATCTAGACCAAATCAACGCAGTACGAGGCCGAACCTGTACACGACCCGTGCCTCTTAGGGGTGGGGTTGATTTGAAGTTGGCCTTTGTGCTTGGGAACGCTACGAGCTGCAGCGACCTGCGGCGTCCAAGTCACAGGTGAGCGATGAACTTCGCCGAGGGAGGTTGGTAGTTTAAATTGAAGCCCGTTAGGTCTTGCAAACAACGGCGGTGTCCGGAAGTCCAAGCGAGTGGCCAGACGTTGGGCTCTATTGCTTAACCGGCCACAGGGTGCTGGAGGTCAGCGTTTGGGGTGCTGTTGACTGGGAGTCGGCGTCTGTGCTTGAAGATAGCGTTTGGGGTCCTGTACGCTGGAGGCAAGGTGAACGTTGATGGATCACCCGTTTCAAATACCACCTAGCCACACATGTTCCGGTGGTTGGCGTCGGCGACGGTGGCGTATGGTCGCGGATGACGTTGTTGCTGGGTGCAGCTCCGACCAATTTACATATAATTTTAATGTTACAAACACTCCTTTGAGCCGCCTGATGATAGAGTATTGTTTCTCCTTTTTGCCTGTCTTGTCTTGAAATATACATTTGCTAAAGTTGCTTTTAAAACCAAGCAGCAGAAATCCTTTCACTGATTGACATTGACAACCAAGATTGTGAATTGCTCTAAAAATAGTCAATACTGAATTGTGATGAATTAAGCAACCATTTTTGGAAAATAAAATGCTGATTTAATTAAATTCATATTTCCTCTGTTATTACATGTCCTATATCTACTCTTCACCTTCTAATCAAAAGCTGTGCACATGTCTTTTTAGGAAATTGCTTGTGAACGACTATTTATGTAATAATGCCGGTTTAGCCGAATAGTTTTTCAAGATAATAAAATTTTCCTTGTGTTGAGAATTTCATATAAACGTTGTTTTGCAACATATTCTAGGGGAAACCATGTGTTGTGATATATGTACCAACTTTGGTTGCTCCAGACTGGAGTCAGGCGTTCTTCACAGCGCGATAACAGTGCATCTTCCTCGATGCTTCAAGACATGCCTGGTAAGGAGAAATGTTTGCCACCCCATGCTGCCCATCAGTTACTACCAACTAGTGTATCTTTCTGATGAAGGAAATAAAAGTTTCTACCATATTGTTTGAATGGAATGCCTACATTTAAGCATTTAATGATATGTTTTTAATTTGTGATGTACCTTGTTTTATCAAATAGCAACCTGTTGAAAACAATTGGTACATATATGATAAGAGCTATCTGTCTTGCAGGCCCGTCGACAAGGCAGGCCAAAGTGGCCGACGGCACAGGGCCCCCAAATTTTTGGGGCCCACAAATCGCTAGATACTGTGTAGGCTTAATCAGAAAATGAACAAACCAGCAGCGAAACGAATGCCTAGCTATCCTGATGGACCGCTGCAGGCCTGCATCCTGCTCACTTCGCCCTTTCGCGATTTGGCTGTTCCCTCGATCACGTGCCAGCCTTGCCCTAGTGCGCCGCTGCGTAACGAGCGATTGATAAAGGGCGCCTGCGCCTGCCGCCGGCCAATTCCTTCCCATCTGCCGGTCGCCCGTCCCGTAAGTAGATTTTGTTTAATCTCCAGTTTCCAGTTTCTTCCTCAATTCAGCACGACACGGTCAGATCTTCTGATGGGATTTATTAGTCCATGCATCATATACTTGTTCTGCTGAATTTGTTTTCTTCATGTGAGTAGATGGCAGTTTTATATGTCGTCAATTTTTAGGCCTTTTGTGTTCTGCCAAGCCTTTGTAGATTGTTCCTATTTTCAACAATTTGTAACACACTAGTAGCATAGCTGATAATTAATCCTGTAGGATTCTTTGTTATACTTTAGATAGATTAATAATAATTTATAAATTACATTACGCTCTACAGCCCAAGGTTCTGACTTCACATGAATTGGTTTAACAGTTTTATGAAGGTAGGTGCTCATACATCATTTTATTAACACATGAAGCCTGTTTATTAATTTAGTGCTGCCTTTCCTCTTTTAGTACTCATGTTTGATCTATTTCTAAATATTGTATGGAGTAACACATATTTGTATGAAATTGACACATATTGAAAGTTATACGATAAAATGGAAGTATGGTTTGATTATATAAGTTCTTTACTTATAGGATTTTTGAAAATTTCCAGAACCCCATTTAGCATTTCGCACCGGGCCCCTGAAATCCTGGAGACGGCCCTGCTGTCTTGGTTATACATGCCTGGTAAGATTTTTTTTCTTGCGCAGTATGTGCCATGCTATTGCAGGCAGCAAGTCACTTCTTCAATCTATCAGTGGAAAGATGAAGCATTTCAAGAAGAAGGAAAACAAAGAAATCCAGTACTGATCACCAACGAGGATCTGTCATATGAGATCTACATCACCGATGAACCTAACCGGTCTAAAATTCATGGACCTAGCTGGGAAAAGTTAATTAGTGACTACGATCTTCATTATCGAGATCTAATCATCATAAACCTGGATACTGGGAGTCTGTCCATTGAGATAGATCTGAGACTCAGTGATTCTCGAGGAGGTCACAGGCCCCTCCCCAAACCATCACTAGGTAAGTGCACCAACTTCCATCCTGTTTTATCAACTACATTTATCAGCATACTTTGGTGCTCCTACCCCTATCCACTAAATTAATGACATACTTACAGTCAAAGTTATTTTGAAAACATTTTATGCAATTCTGTTGATTATCATCCCAACTTGATCACATGCATTGAATTTAACCATTCATTTTAAACTTAAATACCGAGTTCATCTGTTTAAACAAATTTGTTTGAAAATGAGTTTTTTTTCCATGCAGCTCTTGATTTTCTAAATGACCCGGAGAGGGAGTACATTGGGAAAACAGTGTTCGGTCGAGGCATAAACCTCTCATACAGACAATTTGGACAGATGATATACTATGTGTTTGAGTCTGACGACTTCCCCACCATACCCTTTGTGCAGCGTCTAAACGTCACCAATGTCATAAATGGTCGTCTGGTTAGTCATTGAATATTTGTTTTGATCCACTGCCATGGTTTTGTTTGCTATTTTCGATGTTTTATGTCCTTGTACATTGATTTTATCTAGTAATATCAGTACAATCTGCAGAGAATCCCATCTGCCGTTGTGAGGCTTCTAAAGATGAACCTGGGATATCTACCTCAAAACGGTGGTATCAGCCTAACAGAGATGTATGATGCAATAGACATGAGCACAACGTACTCCATACGAACCGACGGCAGAATGGAGGTGACCGGTTTTTCAGATTTTGCCTGGGAAGCTCAGCTAAGGGTTGGTTCAATTGTCCTTGTCACAATTGAAAAGCGGTGGCCAACATTGGGAAACATGAAGCTGCTGCGGATGATAATCAATGACCTTTCCTGATAGAGCGTTGCCGGTGACTATACTTCCTAGTTCAGTAATTTATGTCTGTTTTTTGAACAGCCTGTACACATCAGTTTTGTTATTTAGTTATGTCATGGTATGTAACTGAGCATATAATTATGTCCAAGAGGACGGTGGTGAAAATTCCCTGTCAAAGAAGGTGAAACACTTACGTGGGTTAGTTTATTTATCTCTGATAATAATAAAAGGATTCGCTGAATAATAATGGAGGATGAATGGCTGTGGTGAAGTATGTTTCAGAATAGTTTAGTGACGTTGCTAGCTCCGCACGTCAGTAGTATACATATTTTTCACTATGGTGCTCCGCAGAATAGCGTCATGCTAAGTAGTTTGTTGCGATGAGCTCAAGCATACACCTCTGTCAACTGCACAACACTTCTCCTAAAAACCTAGCGCCTTCCCCTATGGCTCAGTCACCTTAAACATCCATGCCTTCACATAGGTTCATGTCCGTGCCTCACGTAGCATTGTACCTGTGCCTCTAGTTGTCCTACTCGCTGTATAAGTGCGTTTCGTAGCTGCATGCCCACGCCCCTCGTTTCTTCTCATTGTTTCTGCCAATCTCGTACTTGCAACTATTTCAGACATGACCGTGCCTGTTGAGTTGACACATTCATGACTCTCAAGACCGTGCCTCGACATGAATAACGATCGTGCTTGTAACAGTGCAGCGTTACAGGTGATACATTCAGGACACATTAGGGACCACCTTGCCACTATTTAAGACATGACCGTGCCTGTTCCGTCGTCACATTCATGCCTCTCAAAGTTAATTGAAAAACATTCCGGAAAAACAGTAACAGACGCCTATTGCCAATCCTCACGTCACATACATTCGACGTTCATTCCTTCGTCACAAAAGTAATTGTCGTGCCTCTTCCACAGAACATATAAGTGTAAAACGATTATACCTACACTTGTAAAACCCGGAATGCCCTGGATAAATGTCGAGTCCCACCTTGCGGCAAAACCATGGAGGCCGGTGCTTCTCAGAAACACATCTGTGGCTTTTTGCGCATGTAGTTGAGTGCGCGGCTATTTGTTTGTGCTTGTGCCTCACGTAGCACCATAGCACGAATTGACGTCCGTGAATCACGTAACTTCATTTTCGTGCCCGACGTAGCATCGTATCTATGCCTCTACCTGCGCCTCTTGTTGTATAAGTGCTTCTTGCAGCTGCATAGCCACGCCTATCGTTGCTTCTCGTTCTTTCTGTCCATCTCGTAGCGTCAGCTGCAACAGTGCCTCTGAAAAAACACAGCACTGCTCCTACCAGCGAATGTATCACTGAAAAATATTGCCACTCCCAATGAATGTACCACGCCCGTGTGTCTGAGAGTTAAACCAGCCACTTCAAGCATGCTACTCTTGGTCAGAGACTTGTGCCTCTACATACTGCCCCTGCATGCCTCACGAGATAAATTGTAAAAGTTAACATTTGACAGCAAACTACGCAAGACAACGATCATCTCCCCGACTTGCTGGAGATACGACGGTTGCTAAAAACATAACTGCTGATTTTATTTTTATTTTATAAAGAAAAACCACGATCAAAAACCCAGGATGTGCACAACCGCACCACCAGGGAGATGAAACCACGATCCAGAACCCACGATGTGCACAACCGCATCGACAGTGAGATCGTGCACTCCTTTGCCGCTTCCCCGCCCTTAAATTTAGACTTCCGCCGCGGCCTTCTTACACACAAACAACAGAAATCGCCATTGCGCTCCCACTCATTGTTCCCCACGAAAAACCAGGTTGCAGGAGGACCAACTGCTCCAGGCCATGGGATTCATCAAGGAATTCATGGAGGTGCAGGCCCACGGCAACACCAAGTTGCACGTGATCCACAGAAATGACTTGCACAAGGCGGCGACCACCATCGAGCAGTACGAGCGACACCTCGAATTCGAGCGCCACAAGATCGTCGGAGTTGATGTGGAGTACACCAACGACGTTGGCAAAGATCAGAAACCAGCCCTCGTCCAGCTCTCCGTCGACAAGGATCATCCGGTGTTGCTCTTCCAACTGAGCGCCGCCGACAAGAACGGCACCAGGTTCGACAACTTCCTCGCCGACCCTAGATACACGTTTGCTGGCTTCTCCATCGACGGCGACATAGAGATGCTCGGGCGCGTCGGACTAGAGATCGCCCACTTCATCGACATCCAGAAGGAATGGAGGGTGCCTACAGCTACCAAGCCTCTGGACTCCCTTGGGGATGTCTCAGGCATCCTTGTCTACGACTACTACAACAACATGACGAAGAAGCTCACCAACGCGGAGCACCAGCGCTGGGTGCGCATGCCGCTGTCCATGAGGCACATCGAGTACGCGGCAAAAGATGCTTACGCTGCGTATGAGATATGGAGCCGCCTCACCATCATCCAGGAAGGCCTCCGCCGGGCAAAACTCGAGAAGGAGCAGACCAGGAAGCGCCCAAGGTCCTGGGACGACTACGACTACTGAAGCAGGTGCTCCCGGCCAAGAAAAGTAACTAGAAGATTCCTCATGCCATTCTAGATTTCCCGTTAGATTTGCTTTCTCCCAAAACTGCCGTTTGCTTGTTCTAAATTTAGATTTGCTTGTGTTGCAGTTAACCATGTAGTTTGCTTCCAGTTTACATATCTTCTGAACAAGTTTATTTCCAGTGCAATGTTGCAGTTTTCTATTATTAGAATATATTGGCGTGAACTGAAAAATATAAACACAGTACAGATAACCTTGTAGTTTGCTTCCAATTTACATATCTTCTGAACAAGTTTATTTCCAGTGCAATGTTGCAGTTTTCTATTATTAGAATATATTGGTGTGAACTGAAAAATATAAACACAGTACAGATACTATACGATTAGCGTAACGCACAAAGCAGGTACACATAGCAATCCACAAAAATGACGAGCATGCAATGCACTAGTACCTTTGTGGATGCAGCGTCGAAATGCAGGGACAACAATTACAGAATGCTCCTAAAAGCAGTGCACAATGTTCTAACAAACCATTGCACACACAAATATTAAAAATCGTTCGTATGGAACACTTTGGAAAAACATTTTGAATACAGAGGTAGTTAGGTGTTTATTCTCCTTGGAAAACATTGCTTACGCCCGTGACCCTCAGAGAAGAACACTACAGAGGCACGGTTGTCCGTCAATAACACCAACTACTTAAAACACCCACGAAGGCACTTCGTTGCCTCCACTCCTATGGAGACCATGCGTAAATTGACTTCACGTCCGTTAATGAGGCTGAATGCCTTCGAAGACACATGAAACTCATAGGCCATGGCCCCCGCAATGAAAACTTGTCAATGAAAGCTTCTTGAAAATAGAGGCACATCTTCACGTGCTTGCATCACGATCCTTCGCGTCCCTACCTCCCTTAGAATCACGTCCGTGCCTCCAGTTCGTCGGGTAAAACCGTACCTCTGTCGTGCGTAACATGTTAAGAAAGTTGCTGACAACAAAAACATCAGAAAACTGAGCACTACGTCGACCCCGCTGGCACTAAACGTGACGTCACCGAAAACATAGAGGCAGGAGCATGCCTTACGGCCAGCTTTCAATGTATCGGGTCTATGAAGATTTACTTCCTTCTTAATATGGGAGGTGACTATCGCAGAGGCATAGGCTCCATCATTCACCTCCGTGCCTCGGCAAGAATGACGACCGTGCTTGTAACTGTTAAGCGTATCGGACACCTTAGGGATGACCTTGCAACTATTTCAGACATGACCGTGCCTATTCCGTCGGCACATTCATGCCTCTCGCAGTTAATTGAAAAACATTCCGGGAAAACAGTAACGGACGCCTATTGTCAATCCTCGCGTCACGTACATTCGACGTACATTCCTTCGTCACACAAGTAATAACCGTGCCTCCGCCACAGGACATATAAGTGAAAAACGATTCTTCCTACACTTGTAAAACTTGGAATGCCCTGGATAAATGTCGAATCCCACCTTGCGGTAAAACCATGGAGGCCGGTGCTTCTCAGAAACACATCTGTGGCTTTTTAAGCATGTAGTTGAGTGCACGACTATTTGTTCGTGCCCGTGCCTCACGTAGCACCATAGCACGAATTGACGTCCGTGCAATCACGTTGCTTCAACTCCGTGCCTCACATAGCATCGTATATGTGCCTCTTGTTTCGCCTCTCGTTGTATGAGTGCTTCTTGCAGCTGCATGACCACGCCTCTCGTTGCTTCTCGTTCTTTCTGACCATCTCGTCGCGTTAGTTGCAACACGGACACACAACAGTGCCTCTGAAGAAACACATCACTGCTCCTACTAGCGAATGTATCACTGAAAACAATTGCCACTCCCAATAAATGTACCACGCCCGTGTGTCTGAGAGTTAAACCAGCCACTTCAAGCATGCTTCTCTTGGTCAGAGACTTGTGCCTCTACATACTGCCCCTGCATGCCCCACGAGATAAATTGTAAAAGTTAACATTTGATAGCAAACTACGCAAGACAACGATCATCTCCCCGACTTGCTGGAGATACGACGGTTGCTAAAAACATAACTGCTGATTTTATTTTTATTTTTTATAAAGAAAAACCACGATCCAGAACCCACGATGTGCACAACCGCATCGACAGTGAGATCGTGCACTCCTTTGCCACTTCCCCGCCATTAAATTTAGACTCCCGCCGCGGCCTTCTCACACAGAAAGAACAGAAATCGCCATTGCGCTCCCACTCATTGTTCCCCACGAAAAACCAGGTTACAGGAGGACCAACTGCTCCAGGCCATGGGATTCACCTGGGAATTCATGGAGGTGCAGGCCCACGGCAACACAAAGTTGCACGTGATCCACACCAACGACTTGCACAAGGCGACGACCACCATTGAGCAGTACGAGCGACACCTCCAGTTCGAGCGCCACAAGATCGTCGGAGTTGATGTGAAGTACACCAACGACCATGGCGAAGATCAGAAACCCGCCCTCGTCCAGCTCTCCATTGGCAAGGATCATCCGGTGCTGCTCTTCCAACTGAGCGCGGCCGACAAGAACTGCACCAAGTTCGACAACTTCCTCGCG
This sequence comes from Triticum aestivum, assembly GCF_018294505.1. Taxonomy (NCBI): domain Eukaryota; kingdom Viridiplantae; phylum Streptophyta; class Magnoliopsida; order Poales; family Poaceae; genus Triticum; species Triticum aestivum. The sequence continues at coordinate 468,284,636 of NC_057796.1, forward strand.
GACCCCAGGTATACGTTTGTTGGCTTCTCCATCGACGACGACATAGAGATGCTCGGCCGCGTCGGACTGGAGATCGCCCACTTCGTCGACACCCAGAAGGAATGGAGGGTGCCTACAGCTACCAAGCCTCTGGACTCCCTTCGGGAGGTATCAGGCATCCTTGTCCACGACGTAGAGCTCACCAACGCAGAACGCAGCCGCTGGGCGTGCATGCCCCTGTCCATGAGCCACATCGAGTACGCGGCAAAGGACGCTTACGCTGCGTACGAGATATGGAGCCGCCTCACCATCATCCAAGAAGGGTTTCGCCGGGCAAAACTCGACAAGGAGCAGACCAGGAAGCGCGCTAGGTCCTGTGGCGACTACGACTACTGAAGCGGGTGGTCTCGGCCAACAAAAGTATCTAGAACATTGCTCATGTCATTCTAGATTTCTCATTAGATTTGCTTTCCCTCAAGACTACCGTTTGCTTGTTATAAATTTAGGTTTGCTTGTGTCGCAGTTAACCTTGTAATTTGCTTGCAGTTTACATGTCTTTTGCACAAGTTTATTTCCAGTGCACCACAATAGGTACTTATGTGCCTATGTGCCTCTGATACCAAGGGGACCGTGCGTAACTTGGCTTCACGTCATTTTACGCAGCATTCTAGACGTCAACCAAAAGATTCACCTTCTCTCTGATATGTTCATTAATGAGGCCTAATGCCTTCGAAAACACATGGAGCTCATAGTACATGCCCCCCGCAATGAAAATGTGTCAGTGAAAGCTTCTTTAAAGCAGAGGCACACCTTCACGTCCTTGCATCACGATCCTTTTCGCATCTGTACCTCCCTTAGAATCACGTCTCCGTGCCTCCGGTTAGTTACGTGCATGCCTCTACGTCGGGTAAAACCGTACCTCTGTCGTGCGTAACATGTTAAGAAAGTTGCTGACAACAAAAACATCAGCAAACCAAGCATTACGTCCACCCCACTGGCACTAAACGTGACGTCATCGAAAACGCAGAGGCAGGAGCGTGCCTTACGACCAGCTTCCGACGTATCGAGTCTGTGAAGATTTGCTTCCTTCTTAATATGGGACGTGACTATCGCAGAGGCAAAGGCTCCATCCTTCACCTCCGTGCCTCGACAAGAACAACGATCGTGCTTGTAACAGTAAAGTGTATAGATGATACATTAAGAAGACATTAGGGACCACCTTGCACCTATTTCATACGTGACCATGCCCGTTCCATCGGCACATTCATGCCTCTCACAAAAGTAATCGCCGTGCCTCTGCCACACAACATATAAGTGAAAAACAATTCTTTCTACACTTATAAAACCCGGAATGTCCTGGATAAATGTCAAATCCCATCTTGCGGTAAAACCATGCAAGACGGTGCTTCTCAGAAGCACATCTGTGGCTTTTTTGTGCATGTTGTTGAGTGCCTCTCTAGATTCTAACCATATTGAAACCATATTCAAATCTAACCACACTGAAATCTCTAGAATCAAATATGTGCCCTAGTTGAGACGTTTATTTTGTACTTGAAACTGCAATCTATAATAAGACAATACAGTGTAATAAAACATACGCCTTCCGACCCAAATATGTTACTTGAAACTGCAATTTGTAAAAAAACATACACCTTCCATCACAAATTAATTCGCTCAACCCTGTACTAACCAGTACAATGTGAATTGTACTGCAAAGTTGACACATTTATTTTGGGACGAGGTGGTACTACTACTTAAGAAGAAAACACGATTGCTTAACATGGAAACGAAACTGTCTCCGTTCTGACATCGACGATTGCTTGACATTGTTCAACCTTTACAGACACACAAAACATGAAAAGCATAAAAACCATGGAAAAGCAAACATCTACCAACAAAATTACACTACTCCCCGTCGTCGAAGATGTCCACTATCTCCATTCTGACATCGACGTCGTTGGCCTCCGCCTGCAGCTCCGCATCCAGCTCGTCGAAGAGCACATCGGTCTTCGCCTGTTCTTCCAGGAGGAAGTGCCGGTTGGACTCCACATACGCCTCATCTTGGATGGACTCCAGGATAGCGGTCTGCTCCGCCATCAAGGCCGACTCACCGAGATAGAACTCTGCCTCGTCTTCCTCGTCACCCCACTCCTCGTCGTCCTCGTCTTCCTCGTCACCAGCCTCCTCGTCGTCCTCGTCATCTCCCTCCTCGTCGTCCTCGTCGTCCTCATCCACGCCTTCCTCATCGTCCTCGTCATCCTCGTCCAAGCCTTCCTCGACGTCCTCGTCCAAGCCTTCCTCGTCGTCGCCGCCCCAACCAAAGTATTCACCTCATCGACCAGGTTATTGAGAGTAACTAACAAGGACCTCACAGCACTTGTCGTCGCTGCCCCGCTCACCATTCCCTTCTCTTTCGAGCCACAGCTGCTCCCCAATTCTACAGCAGGGGAGTTCTGTTCAAGACCATGACGCAGACTAACCCTACCTCCAACCGACTGTAAATCAGTATCAGCAAGACACACCCGCATCAAATTAGGAGTCAGCTGACCAAAATAATTCATGTTTCACAAACTAAATCAAAACAGCCGAAAGAAAGAAAAAATGAATGAAGGAGAAGCAGAAACATGGTGAACTTACACACGAGGAACCCTCGCGAGCCGGGATCTCCTCCCGCGACAGGGCACGGCCGTCCGGAGTAGTCTCCTTCTGCCCAGCCATGGCGGAGATGGTCAGTGAATAGTGATGAGCAAGAGGAATGGAAGGCCTGGCGGCGAACGAAGGGAGGAGTAGAATGTGGCTACGGTTTCGAGACTCCGTCCATCCGCCTTAAATAGCCGGAGCCTAGCCTCGGGTGACGAGCCAGAGCGGCGTCACCGGAGGAGACGCCCGTCGGACTGTTAGGTTTCTGGAGTGGCGCCACGTGCCGTTCACTCCCGAGGTACGAAGAGACGGCCGTCGAACTGTTGGGGGTTTCCGCGATAAACGCACGAATGTGACTCTTCGTAAATCATAACCATGCCTCTCCGCGCTGCACAGATGTGCCTGCCGTTGCGAACGGTTCAACAGAATCATTTGGAACACGAAAACAACATAACATGACTCTTCACAATACCACGCCGTCACTTCCTAGGACCCACCACCGTGCAAAGAATACACCACAGCAGCTTCTCTCGAACAAGCCATTCCGTGCCTCACCGAGTAAATAGTGAGTGTTCACACCTGAACCCTTTCCGCTGGGTTTCCGCAATTAAAGAAACGAATGTGACTGTGGGTAAGACCAAACGGTGCCTTTCCGCTGGGTTACCATCTGATCGAGTCAACGGAATTATTCGGAACAAAAACACAGACGAGCGTGACTCTATATAATAGCACACCATGCCCGTACCCTCTCCCATCTAATCGAGTCCACGCCTCTATCGAGTATTATATGAAACATATGGAAAGAAGCGTGACTGTGCTTTTGAAAACAAAGAAACAAGCTTTTAAAAACAGCGTCTCTCACATAGGCCATTCGGTGCCTCACAGGTTCAACAGTAAGTGTTGGTGTCTCAACCCATTCCGCTGGGTTAAAGAAACGAACTTGACTGTGCGTAATGCAAAGCTATGCCTCTGTGGGCTCACCGGCCGTGCCTCTCATTCTGATCGAGTCGACGCAAGCACTCGGAACAGAAACACAGGGGAGCATGACTCCATATTATACGGCAACATGCCTCTTTGCGCTTCACGCCCGTGCCTGTGACCCTTAACATTACCACGAACGTCCACGCCATTGTCAGTACACAACTCATGTCGCTGGCTGGTACAGAACCGCGGCTGTATTCACTTCACCCCCGTGCTTCTAATAAAAGAAGCTTGACGCAACTCAGTATAGAACCGTAGCTTTTAAAAACAAGGAACTTACGCTTTTAAACAACTCGACTCTCGAATCGGCCACTCACAAAGTAAACAACTAACGTTAACATCTAAACCCATTCTACTTTCTTTCCATGATAAACGTACGAACGTGACTATGCGAAAGATGAAACCATGCCCCCATGGGATTCACCTACGTACGTGCCTATTTTTCTGAACGAGTCAACGGAATCATTTCGAACACAAATACAGGCGAACGTGACTCTATATAAAACCACACCATGAATTTGTGGGGTGCAAGCCCGTGTTCGTGACCCGAAACACTGCAACACACAAAAGCCACGAACGTACACGCCTACATCAGTACGCAAGTCATTACAATACTAGGTTCACAACCGTGGCTGCAGAGACTTCACGTCCCGTGCATCATAAGTAACGGCGCCTAATTATAATGATACTCGAAACCAAAATACATTTTGTTAACAAAGTACGTAGCTGACAGCGAAATTTCACAAGACAAGGTAACAAACTCCACTCCACTGCTTAACAACACCAGACGCACACAACAGCCAGTGATGCTGCTGTATATCTAGTACCCACCGACCTTCTTGCTGGTTTGCTCCTGGCGCAGTTCATCAATCTCCTCCTTCAGCGCCTTCATATTCTCGTCACGTCGCTTCACAACTGCGGCCAAATCCTGCAATGACGGGTGTGCTCTTCAAGGAGATTGATCCTCACAGCCTTAATTTCTACGATCGTGGCATTGGCCTTCTCCAAATCTTCTCTTGTTTCCTGGTAGAACTACTGCCACTCGTAGGTGACCTCCAGCAACTCCTTGTACGTTCTGTTAACCTTTGCAATTGAAACCAATGCATTCATCCCATTGACCAGGTTAATGAGAGTAGCTCCAACTGACTGTAAATCAGTATCAGCAAGACACACCCGCATCAAATTAGGAGTCAGCTGACCACAATAATTCATGTCTCACAAACTAAATCAAAGCAGCCGAAAGAAAGAAAAAATCAATGAAGGAGAAGCAGAAACAGGGTCAACTTACAGACGAGGAGCCCTCGCGAACCGGGATCTCCTCCCGCGACCGGGCATGGCAGTCCGGAGTAGTCTCCTTCTGCCCAGCCATGGCAGAGATGGTCAGTGAATAGAGATGAGCAAGAGGAATGGAAGGCCTGGCGGCGGACGAAGGGAGGAGTAGAATGTGGCTAGGGTTTCGAGACTCCGTCCGTCCGCCTTAAATAGCCGGAGCCTGGCCTCGGGCGACGAGCCAGAGCGGCGTCACCGGAGGAGACGCCCATCGGACCATTAGGTTTCTGGAGCGACGCCACGTGGCGTTCACTCCTGAGGTACGTAGAGATAGCCGTCGAACCGTTGGGTTTCCGCAATAAACGCACGAATGTGACACTTGGTAAATCATAACCATGCCTCTTTGCGCTGCACGGATGTGCCTGCCGTTGCGAATGGTTCAACAAAATCATTTGGAACACGAAAACAACATAACGTGACTATTTACAATACCATGCCGTCACTTCCTGGGACCCACCACCGTGCAAAGAATACACCACAGCAGCTTCTCTCGAACAAGCCATTCCGTGCCTCACCGAGTAAACAGTGATGTTCACACCTGAACCCTTTCTGCTGGGTTTCCGCAATTAAAGAAACGAACGTGACTGTGGGTAAGACCAAACGTTGCCTTTCCGCTGGGTTTCCATCTGATCGAGTCAACGAAATTATTCGGAACACAAACACAAACGAGCGTGACTCTATATAATAACATACCATGCCCGTACCTCTCCCATCTAATCGAGTGAACGTGACTGTGCGTAATGAAAAGCTATCCCTCTATGGGCTCACCGGCCGTGCCTCTCCTTCTGATCGAGTCTTTATCGAGTAATATACGAAACGTCAACAAAGAAGCGTGACTGTGCTTTTGAAAACAAGGAAACAACCTTTTAAAACAGAGTCAACAATAAGTGTTGGCGTCTCAACTGATTCCGCTGGGTTAAAGAAACGAACGTGACTGTGCGTAATGAAAAGCTATGCCTCACCGGCCGTGCCTCTGCTTCTGATCGAGTCTTTATCGAGTAATATATGAAACATCAAAAAAGAAGCATGACTGTGCTTTTGAAAACTAGGAAACAAGCTCTTAAAAACAGAGACAGCAGTAAGTGTTGTCGTCTCAACCCATTCCGCTGGGTTAAAGAAACGAACGTGACTGTGCGTAATGAAAACCTATGCCTCACCGGCCGTGCCTCTCCTTCTGATCGAGTCGACGGAAGCACTCGGAAAAAAAACAAAGGGGAGCGTGACTCCATATTATACGTCAACATGCCTCTTAGCACTTCACGCCCGTGCTTGTGACACTTAACAGTACCACGAACGTCCACGCCATTGTCAGTACACAACTCATGTCGCTGCCTGGTACTGAACCGCGGCTGGCTGTATTCACTTCATGCCTGTGCTTCTAATAAAAGAAGCGCGACACAACTCAGTATTAAAACCAGACGCACACAATAGCCAGGGAGGAACGCCAGCTCGTATTAAAACCGTGCTTCGCGTGACTACACTTCCACGCCTCTTACAGGGGATCATCTCCCAGGAAGACACGTCTGTAAACACACACAACCACTCTCGTGCCTATCCATGTAAACGAGCAACCAGAATCATATGGACCACAACTACGCACGTGTGGCAAAAACGTGCTCCCCGCGGCCCCACGAAGTGCCCCTGGTGGAAGCACAATCGTGCTCCTATTGCTAACAAGCGACATCCATGCCCAGAGCCTACTCATCTACATGTACCAACGAACGAAACAACACGACGACAATGCAACGCATAAATGCTTTACACATTCATGTAAGTTCAAAAGTCCACATGCCCCAACGCAACGAAAAACACACGCTTCAAGCTCTCTGCCTACACTCCAGCAACGTTCTTGATCGGCTGGTGGGCGAGCACATCCTCAATCTGCTTCTTCCTCGCCTCATGACCTTCCTTCACAGCAGCATACGAATCCTCAACCAGGCTCTTGTACTTGACGAGGACCTCAGCCTTCTCATCCATAAGCTGCTCCACTTCGCCCGACAGCTTCTGCACCAAAGCATGGCTCTGCTCATACAGATTCTTCCAGTGGGCGGCCTCCTGATCCTTCTGGTGGAGCTCTTTGAGAAGCTTCTCATTCTCACACAGATATCGAAATATGAGACCAGTGGACTTCTCCACAGAGGCATTGCTCTGCTGCACCAACTTCTCCAGCCGAGCGATGAACTGCTGCTGCTTAATTAGCTCATCGAGCACGTCGTCGCTGGCTAAGGAATTCGGTACTGCCATCTTGCCGAGATCGTCTCCATGGCGAATGCGCTTGTGGGAGGATTCGCCTCCACGCGAGAGATCGTTCGACACCTGGGCAACGGGGCAGGATATCCCTGCCGCCGCTACAGCGTAGCGGCGGCACCTCTCCCTTCTTTCCGCGGCTTTGTTCCTCGCTGCGTGGTTGCTTGAACACCCAGAACCCCTCTTACCTGCCATGGCGCAAGCAAGGAGCTACCAGCTAGAAAGAGGTGCCTGTCTCTGGAGAATTGTGGACGTGGAGTGTTCCATGAGTAGGTACCTTTTTATAACACATGCACACCAGTCAGACGGTTAAACAGAGTAACCGACGCCTCAAATTCTCACAATCTCTCTTAAATACCTCGAACTCTGCATGCCTGGGAAACACAAGTACTATCATTTCGTCTCCCCGTGCGTTCGTCCACACTACAACCACTCAACTTCTTTCAAATGGTCTGTATATATTCAACAAAAAACATCTCAAACACAGTTAACTTACTGTGTACGTCTTTCTGTATTCCAGAGAAATTACTGTCGAATTCATACTATTATCCATTGCATTTTTTTTGAAATGATATTTATATCAAAATCTTACTATATCCGTGAATTAACTTGCACGCTTCTCGAGGTGACACCTTAGTGAAAATGTCCGTAACACACGCAGGCACGAACATGACGCTCTTTAATAACAAACAGTGCCTCCCTGGAACGCACCACCGCGACTCTCCACAAAAAAGGAATGAGTTGACAAGGAAAATGTTTCCATACACAGCGTCAGTAGTGTGCCTGTTGCATTAGCAACACAGTGCCAACTCGGCTTCACTTCCACGCACCTCACAGTGACTCGCCAGAGAAAATGCATGTAACACATGCGTGGACAAACGTGACTCTGGCTAATAACAATACTTGCCTCCGCCGTTTTCACGTCCATTCCTCTCCAAGAGAACGAGTGAGCGGAATCATTTGGAAATACCAAAAGCATACAACCGTGGTAACTTGACTCTGACCAATGCATTAACATACTTCCCATGAATTCATGTCCATGCCTCTCCAAATGAACTGGCGAGCGGAATCGTTTGGAACACAAAGAACCATGAAACGTGACGCTCTTTAATAACAAACAGTGCCTCCCTGGAACGCACCACCGCGACTCTCCACAAAAAAGGAACGAGTTGACAAGGAAAACATTTCCATACACAGCGTCAGGAGTGTGCCTGTTGCATTAGCAACACAGTGCCAACTCAGCTTTACTTCCACGCACCTCACAGTGACTCGCCAGAGAAAATGCATGTAACACACGCGTGGACAAACGTGACTCTGGCTAATAACAATACTTGCCCCCGTCGTTTTCACGTCAATTCCTCTCCAAGAGAACGAGCGAGCGGAATCATTTGGAAATACCAAAAGCATACAACCGTGGTAACTTGACTCTATCCAATGCGTTAACATGCTTCCCATGAGTTCATGTCCATGCCTCTCCAAATGAACTGGTGAGCGGAATCGTTTGGAACACAAAGAACCATGAACGTAACTCTCAGTAACGCCAAGCCATGCCCCTGTGGATCAAACAACAACACTAAAATCAAAAAAATACTAACATCCCACCGACTAACAGTTAAGATGGCAAGCAAAAAACAAGCTCATGGAAGTACATAGAAAATTTCACCAATCTTGATGTCCAAACGGGCGGTCGAAGATTCGAGACGCTTTGCCATTTCCATAGGAGGGTGAGCGCTGGTGGCCTCACTTCCATGCGCCTGACCGTGGAACGTCATAGAAAATGTCTGTAACACGCGCAGGCACGAACGTGACTCTGGGTAACACCAAACCATGCCCACGTGGATGTCACCACACTAAAATAAAAAAACGCTCCCGCAGTTGAGCAAGCAAGGAAAAAACAAGCCCATCGAAGCCCACAGAAAGTTACACCAATCTTGATGTGAAACCGGACGGTCAAAGATTCGCGACGGTTCGACCATTTCCCTCTCTCCCTCCACGACATTCTTCCTTTTGCTTTCGCACCGAAAATCTCGAACACTTCACCAGTTCCCCTCTCTCGAACACCCTCCTCTCTCCTTCTACCCGCATTGTCCAATCCAGCAGACCAACCAAAAATCCAAATCGTGTTCGCCTCACCCACCAGCCACCGTCCACTTCGAGATACAGACAGTCGGTGGGTGCCCGCGAAAGCATCAAAAACCTCTCCCGGCGGCGGCGGCGACTGACGACGACGACCCCTGCTCGCGGCGGAGGTACCAACAGAGAGCAAGGAGAAAAAGCAGCCGATGGATGCGACGAATCCCTCACAAGCAATCGAGGGTAAAAAAATATTAATCCATTACATTCCATTACCACAGTTCGATCAAAGCGATTTTCCCCCTTTTTGACGGACATGAACCCTAACCGCCACACAAAACCGCGTTTCCAAAAAGTCTGTTTAGACTTTTCTAGCAAAATTGAAATAAGGTAGACACGCGTGCAATAAGATACTACCCCTATCCGCCACAGAAATCTGCTCGCAAGATATTTGCCTAAAACGTACTGTGCATGCTAGAACTATCTAGGACACCGCTCTAGATTCAAACCATGAGAGCATCCTTAAATTCAAAACCTGGTATTTACAGGAGATTCTATATATCCGTTAATTGTATCTGTTTCAAATTATGTGCCTCTCTCATATCAACATTCGTGCTCCAATAATAGATCTAGTTGTGTGCTTATAGCGTGAAACAATCTGTGCCTCTCCGACAGTGCCGTTTTTTGTCCACGGGATGCATCTCCTCTTTTTGCTGTGAAATTAAATTTTGCTTCTACTGCTGCTAACGCCTGGGCATTTTTACGCAGCAAGGAATGGTAATAAGGAAAACAGGGTACCTGCAGAACAGCCTGCCGTGCAGCAAGGTACTATAAAAGGCTCACACAATCCATATAACAAAACTATGTAGCAGCAGCAGTAAGTTAACCACTTACGTCCACACAATCCTGGGAAATTACACTTCAATGAAATTTTTCACACACTATGTGTATTATTATTCATTCGAGAACATTTTATCTTACCCTCTAAACCTTACAATTATATTTACAGAATATCATTTGTAGTGTTTTTTTTCCTATAAAAAAGACTTACCCTCACTGATATGGACTTGACAGTAGCCATACTGCTCACACCTGACCCTAATTTCTATCACTGATTGGCCAAACTAAGAGTTAGGAGGAAGACTTGATATAACAAGAAAACAATGGATTGATCGCCTTTTTAGCTCAGGAAATGAAAGAAAAGGGCTATCTTATGAATCTATGTAGATTAAGTTTCAGATTCTTTTTGTGCAGTCGTAGAAGACATGGTTTTAAAACTAGATCCCATCTATTTCGGTTTTTCTACGTAATCCTTTTGTTACATAATCATCATGCAGGTGACGGAGGTGCAGGAGGAGATACTGAAACGATTTTGTCTGAACTTAATAGTGCATATCCAGAAAAACCACTCATCTCTCCTGACCCGTCAGAAAAAAGAACGAAGTGGAACATGGACAACGAAGCACCCGAGCAAGTGCCAGCACAAACTTTGAGCAGGGAGCTACAAAAAGAGAGGCCATCAGAAACAAAGACTGTCGTTCCTCCTAGAAAAAAAAGACAAAAGATAAAGGACAAAACTCAACTCATCAGCGAGAGTGATACCTTGCAGCAGCAGCAGCCAAGACCTCTAATGGTGCTCCCGCCAGCAGTTACAGGGGTCAAGAATGAACTAACTAAAACCAAGAAGAAAAACAAAAGACAACGGTTGGAAGAAGACGAGGATGATGCCAGCAAAGAGTCAGAGCGTGATGCTGCCGACGACGACGATGGCACAAAACATGATGATGATCTCATTCGTGCAGAGGGCGATGACGCCGCAGGGGACAACGGTGGCGCCGCAGAGGACAGCAACAATGATGTAAAACACATTTTCTCTACAGATTTTTCCCACCGCTTTTCACAAATGAAAACCAAACCATCCTCTATAACAAAACACTCTTTTTCTACACAGGTAAAACCAAGACAGAAGCGGACAAAGAGGATAAAGACAAGTGGAAAAGAATTGGCAGCACCAACGGATGATGAACATGAGGCAACAACAAATAAGGACAAATGCGAAATCAAGGCAGGAGCAGCATTTGATCAGGTCAATAGAGCATGGAACTTACTAGAAGAACGTCACCGGCAAGATTTAGGACGGCCGGGTTTGGAAGCATAGAGGAATGCCAAATAAAGCGCTCCATCTGCAAACCGCTTGCAGCACACATCCACGACAACCTGGACACAGAAAGCATGACAATAACATTCGGTGATGCTGATCAGTTGAAAGAAATCAAGATTACCAAGGAAGCTATACACAAGGTGTTTGGATACCCAAACGGCACAGAAAAGTCAGCACCAAGGCCAGAGAAGAGCCCAACTTCAATGAAAGAACTGATCACAGAACTTGGCCTCAAGAAAATGGATTTCCATCACGACGATCTGTTTAAAGAACTACAAAAATTGGTGAAAGTAGATGACGAACAATCAAACAGGAAATCAGTTAAAATATTTTTCCTTATTTTTTCCACAACGTTGTCTGTGGAACAACCTCCCCTACCTTCAGCAAACAAGCCATTATGGTCAAGGACTTGGACTATCCAGAAATGGCAAAGATGGATTTCTGCGAGGTAATCGTCGAAAGTATTAAGGAAGGAGCCAAGATATGGCAGAAGCACAGGTTGTTGCCTCAGGAAGAAAAGAACAAAAAGCATCTCAACGGTTTGGCACAGGGACCAGTAATAATGTACCTCGACTCCCTGCTGCTGCCGACCGACACAATAGAAATGCGCAAGATTGCAAAGACAATGGACAAGACATCATTACCGCGAGCAAACCACCTAAAAGAGAGTGACCTAAAGAAAATAGCTAGAGCAGACATGAAAAGGGACGGAAAAGCACGACCAGATGACTATGAATTTGGCAAGATAAAGGTATAGCCCTATTGAATATATATGCATTATCCCTTATAAAAACGGTTTCCAGTCTAACCAATTCCATTCTGCCGAAACAATGCAGACATCGAAAGGAACAGCAGAGAGGATCTTCTATGCCAGCACAGCAACACCTTCGTATTCAATACAGATGATACCAGCACAACAACAGGAGCACCAGCAGACGACCAAGCTACTACCACCTCCAACCAAGCGCCAAGACGAAGCACATCTCAGCACGAGTGGAAGCAAGGAACCAGTCACAGGCACCAGCACAGGATCATATGAAATATTTGGAAGGATAGAAGAAATGTTGAAACAAGTACTCGACGAAACAAAACAGATACCGGGATTAAAGACCAGGGCTGGACACCAATGCAGCGAACAAGAGGAGGAATTAGATGAAAACATGAAGAACTCAGTGGTGCAACACACAACGGCCCTGATTGATTCTCTCGAACAACTTAGAAAATTTCAGGACATTGTTTGCAGAGTGAGCTTACCAGAAGAGACGACGCTGAAGTTGCAGGATCGAGCAGACGCAGGAGCCACAGCTGCACTTTGACATTGCAACCACACGAAAGAAGTCGTAGCCAAAAAACAAGACCAACAAAACAAACATGGAAGGAAGAACAGAATAACAAAATTAGGAACACAGACCTCGAGAATTAGCCAGAGGGAGAAAAAAGAACATAACAAGGTGCAAAAAGAGCAAAGCAAGGAGCACGTATCAACCAATACAGCAAGTGCCGAAGGACAAGAAGAACAAGGTAGAAAAGTAGCTGCAGAAGCAGAGAATCAAGATGAGAAACAGGTAAATGAGAACAAATACATCGTCCATGTGACTCGAAAGCGATGCTTTCAAACTTGAACTTAAAAAATCTGTCTTCGATTATGTCAGGGACACGGCAAGAGAACGCCACCGAAACATAAAGGCCAACATCAGCATGTCGTCAAGAACACCGAGCAAGAGGATGGAAGCAATCGAACAAGCAACCCGACAACAGATGATCCTCCCTCAAGAGCGTCAACAGGAGCAGTACAAGAGACGAACAGGGTCGGAGGCAGCAAAGACGTGAGTATAAAAAATCAGTCTCTTCTTTATAAAAAGTCTCTTCTCTCTAAACTAGAAATGGTCTTGAGTTAACTGACAAATCTGCAACAAAATATACACTCAGCCGGACAAGTATCATATCAACGCTCCCGCAAACGAGGCACAGGCTAATCTAGCATCGACCGTTAACAGCACGGCACAAAAACAAGAAGAAGACAACAAAGAAGAGGTAAACCTTCCAAACCCACTTTGCTCAAATACCATCAACTCATATTGTTTCATCTATCAGGTATTACAAGCACAGCAAAGAGAAGAGGATGCCCATGCAAAACAGAAAGTTGATATAGAAGAGCTCTTCAGCACAAGAGCATTTCAGATGACCGATACAGGGGAGAAAGCCTCAGACACTGCACGTGGTGACACACCCAAGGCTGGTATAGAAAGCAAAGAAAAAGTGGACGCACAAACGGATATCCCAACCACCGACACAAAGGTAAAATTCAACAAGAACCATTTTTCCAAAATTTATAAGAAATGTAATGCTCGGCACAACCTGTCACGGTAATACATGAATTACAAGCAATGAATCATGCTTTTCCTTTTTCATGAAACGCAGGAAACAAACGAGGACGGTCATGCCGAAGAACAGCAAGGAGTACAAACAAAACAAACCAAAAAACAAGGGCAAATGGCGACTAAAATGGTACCCAGTACGCTGACCAAAGAGCAGTCTTCACGTGACAAACACAACCGAGAAGACATGCCACCAGCATCGAAGACCAACGAGGTAAAGCTACACGCACCTGCTCCTACAACGTTAAAACAAAAAATTTATGCATGCACAGATGAAGTCCAAACTTTATTTACATTTTTTGATTGAACAGAAGAATGAAACAAATGAAGCAGAAGATGTGCCTCAAGAAGCGATAGAAAGTGCTGCTACCGCTGGACAATGTACAAAAACTCCAGAAGACAGAGAAGAAGTGACAGGAACGGCAAAAGAGAGATTGAATGTAGAGGTCAAGCTACAAAACCTCTTTCTATAGCATATTAAAAAAATGCACCCACCAGAAAGAAACACAGACACATTTTAATTACTTTTTTGCGTTCTGACAGATGCAAGAAACAGAGGACAGCACCAATATTCAAGACCAACAAACACAACAACACAAGGGAATGGAACAAGCAGAAGATGTTCTTCCAACAACGGACAGCGTAACCGCCGTAGACCAAGCCAGAAAACCTTCATTGTCCGAGCAAGAAATAACAGGGATGCCAATGTCGACGCAAAAGATTGAAAAGGTGAAATGAGATAACCTGCTTTTAAGGAAATTAGATATTTGAGTGACCAAGACACAAATGCAATCTCATTTACCTACCTCTATGTCTCAATAGCCACAAGACAAAAACGACGACACGACGGATGAACAAAACGAAAAAGATCCAGAGGAGCTCCAAAAACCTCCACTCACCGAAGAAAAGCTCAAAGAGGCAGCACCGGCGGAAACGACTGAAAAGGTGAAGCTACAAAAAAACGTTCAAAGACACACTAAACATTTGAGTATTTTTCTTAGGCAACGGACACTAAACTACAATGAAAATAACGAGCATATTTAATTATTTTTTAACCACGCTTTTGCACGATAACGCAGAAACCTCAACAAGACACGCACGCAGACACAAGCAAAGAAGCAAAGGGCCACGGTGCATTGGAAAACCATGCACCAAACATTCCAGAGAGAGAGTCAGACAACAACAAGAAAAAGGTCGCACCATCAGACAAGAAACATTGTGCTGTAAAAGATGTTTCCGCCACAAACACGACGGTAAGCCAGGACGGCACTCAAACAGAACGTGAACCATTGATCATACAAAACCTGGCCATCGAAGAAGGCACAAAAGATGAAGGGATCGAATGCCTGTACAACAACGTCATGACAGCGAATAAGGACAAAGGGTAAGTTCATGTTACCACCAAAGAATTATATTCTTCCAATGATTTCCTCCCTTAAACATTTTACATGTATACCTGTAAATATATAAATATATATATATATATACATATGTTGCAGGCACGAGATTTTTATAAATACAGAGACGTCAACAGTAACGGTCAGCCTCATGGCAGAAAGCTTCGAGACTGGAAAGGCAGTGCGCAGCGAAACCATGGCAGTCATGCTACAGATGTTGAAAAAGCAATTCAGGGGCACAAAGAGAAAGATTCTATCAACATACAACACTGTAAGTAAACCTCAAGTTTCAACAATGAACAACACTCTATCGATCAATCAACCTTTCTGTACAATTGAATTTACAAATCTCTTTTACGAACATTTGACAAAAAAGCAGGCATCAATACGCATGGCCAACCACAAAGATCCATTGGAGTTCAAAAATAAAGACGAAGCACACCTCAGAGACAAGACAATGCCTAAAAGGCTTAAAAGATTCCTTGATCTGGAAGAAGGAGAGCAACTACAAGATTTCGACATAGTAAGCACATATCATGTTACAGATAAGAAATACAATCTCGGCACTAGAATTCCGTCTAACGATCAACAAATCATGACTAAATCCAAGAAGGATCCCTTATTTATTTATTTTGCATTTTGCAGTTCTTTCTACCAGTTTGCATAGGCGGGCCTGTTCGAGAAGGAGCTGTGGGCCACTACTTCGTTGTTACAATAAACATGAAAAAAGAGCGCTTTGAACTCCTTGACTCTTTACAAGTTGAATATCAAGGCACAATGGATTACTTCAACACAGTAACAAGCAGAGTAAAGAGGATATGGAAGCAAATAAGCAAATTGCTCCAGCTGTCTCCAAGAAGTATTGACCATTTCGAAAAGGTCAAAATGCAGGTACCACTTCAGGGAGGAACGTAAGCACTACAAACCTTTCTCCTTTTCCTTACTCACTTTAACAATTAAATTATTAATGCAATCCATAAAAAACATAGGACGTTAGGACAACTTCACCTAAACTGCCCAACCATCTTTGGACAACGACAATAACCAATCATCCTTCTACCTGCAGACTCGACTGTGCGTTCTATATGTTCATGAACGCAAAGCACTACACCGACAGTGGAGAAACAGTGTACCTAACAGAAGAACAAGTCCCGGAGTTGAGGAAGGAAATTCTCTATCAAATAATCAGCCAATACAGAGATACGGCCGCATTGTCATTAATCAACTACACCAAAGGTTTCTCTTTCTGAAAACAACAAAGTAAAATTCTACTTATATAATTTTCAGAGACACACCAATAAGTTTTTATTTTTTATTTTAACAGATATGCTGAACTCTGAGGTCGATATGGAAGACAGTGAAATGCAACGAATACATTGTGACATAATTCAAGAAGAGATTCCTCCAACTCCCGAGCACATTGGGACGAGCGCTCAAGAGATAGAAGTTATTGACATTAAAGACACAAGCAGCGATGAGGAGAAACAAGATTATCATGTGAGCAGTAAGGATACCACCAAGGCGTCTGAAGAAGCACTCACGGAAGAACAAGCCCAGACCGATGCTGGTTTACAGAGGGAACAACACGCGCAGCCAGACACTGATTTACAAAAGGAAGGCGAACGGAAAGATCCACCAATAGAACCAGACAGACCACGCCCAGATAAAAAGACAGAAGACATAACAGGCTCTCCTTTAGAAGGTGATAACAGGACAAAGAGCGTACCAACTCGCCAACAAGAGCTTTCCAAACAGAACAAGAACCCTGTTGACGAAGATCGCAAACCAGGAACATCACCTGAGGTGAAACATGCACAAGAAGAAAGAAAGCAGAAAGAGAAGGATTTAACAGAAAAGATACTTGAACAGAGGAAACGCGATGCTGCAGTCTCAGTAGAACCGAGCATCAAAAACAACAGCACACAGAAAGAAACACCAACACCTAGGCAGCCTAACGAGCAGGCGCAGTTAGGTCACGACAAGAAAAAGGCAAGGCATCTTGCAAGAGTACAGACAAGATCCCCAAAACCCTCAACAATTCAATCATCAGAGATCAGCTCAGCAAACATAATCTCAATTAAGAGGCCATTCAAACGACCAAGCAAGGAACCTGGGAAAGTCAAGGTTTCATCACTTGTTCCAGGAGATTTCATTTACAGAGAAAAGGCCATACAACTCTATAGATATCTGATGAGCCGACAAGGACAGAGAGAATGCGCAGGGTAAGCAGATTCTCCTAGTTCCATGGAAACAATTACAGAGAGCTACAGATTCTCTAACATCCAACTAACAATTCACTCACCTACTTCCAAACCCTCCTTGCAGACAAGTGCTATATAAATATAAAAGCTCAAACCGAGAAGACTGCATTTCAGCAAAATCCTTCATGGAACAAGCAGGAAAAGAAGAAACACAGATGGAGGGCTCCATGCTAAATGCGTTACTGAAGGAATGGACAGAACAAGAACAATTCAACCCAGATGACACAACTGTACTCCCTGCATGTTTCGCAAATGTATGCATACCTCACCCACAAAAACACCACCGCCATTACTACGATAGAATATTTAACTAAAACCACGCACTCTCTTTCTTGAAGCTGGTGCTCGGTCTCAATTATGATAACGGAGAGCTATCGGAATTCAACGAGGACGAAGCACTAAAAGGATTTGAACTCCTCGTGGGAGGTAAAGACATCCTCCATTTGAAGATGGTAAGTTCAGTATTATTACTTAGCACATGGCCTATTCTCTTTGAGCTTCAACGATAAAATGAAATTCAATTTTTACATCAACAATAATCTCCTCTCTCAACGTAGATCATGATACCTCATCACACAAACAACCACTACACGCTCTATGTACTAAACAAGTACACAGATAGCATCGACATCCTTAACGCACTGAACTACGTAAACTACGCTGATTTGTCTTGGAGTCAACACCACGTGCATCGAGAAGAACTGGTACGTACTTTTTGTACATTGATTTGCTTTTTTCCTCATGATAGTATGATACACTTACTTTCCTCAATGCCGCACCCAAACAACAAAACCATAATGCAATAACAGATGAGAAGGATGTCCGTGCTGATGAACAAGCACCACAGACTAAAACACAAGAACGAACCAGACTGGGAAAGGATAGCAGAAAGGCCTCACAGGGTCTGCACACCAAAGCAAGAAGGAACACAATGCGGTCACTTCACGGCCCAATTTGCGAAATACTATAATGGGAAAGAACTGGTCAAGGACAGAGAGGATTTTCATGTAAGTTACCACTACATACACATCAAATAACTTGATTTCTTTATTACCGTAATTAGTTTACTAACAATTGTGAAGAACACGTAACTATAAACCATACATTTTCACATGCCTGCAGCCCAGCAAGGTCGATGCCGAATGGAAACTGGAGTACGTATACACACTCATATTCGGTAAAACCAACCAAATAAAGGACCATCAACTTCCTGGAAAACTCAAAGATTACAAACCAGAGACTACAAACCTTTTTTCACCCATGAAAGGTAATATAACTATTTTCATTTTTACCATCAGTCAACATTACTAGAGCTTCAAATATTTCTTTTAGAAACAACAGCCATAATTTTTTATCTGCTTTGACAGAGCAAGACGAAAAAAACTAGCATCAACCAGAGAGCAGCAAGAAATACCCACAACACGGGCATTCGTTTCTACACGTGGATATGGCAAACGAGCTCTACAACATAGTCATGAGTGACACATGGCAGGATGAATTCAAACGGTAACTTGGTTCCTTTTACACCTCAAACTAGTTAAAGTTAGGCATCAATCACACAAATAAGAAAGGAAACTGGAAAGAACCTTAAATTCCTGTTTATCAGCTTACTTAGTTAATGACTTTCTCAACAAAAATTTCTTCTACTGCCCTGTATGTAAGCAGAAAAGTAGTATTCTTGAGAGATCAACCACAGAGCAAAAGCACAACTCTTACTGGATCAAAGCTAAAGGAAATATTTGGGCCTGCAAACAAGAAAAAACGTCAAGGAATGGAAGAGAAGGTGCTCGATGAGTTAGCAGAAGCATGGGAAAGCAGCAACCAAACTATACACAAAAGACATAGACTATTATTAGGCCCAAGCTTTGCAGAGGTAAATTTCAAAAAAAAAATCATAGTGATCATATAAACTCATCTTTTTCGAACTATTGTTTAATCTCTTGGTACCGATCTATTTTTTCTAACTCGTTTTTATCGTTTTTTATTTGTTGCCTGCAGCATATTCTGGGTTTAAAGGATAAAAGGAAATCTATGAAGAACTTCAGAGATGATTTCACACGAGAAAAGGATGTCTTGGTTCCTTTGTTCCTTAAGAAATGTCAATCAGAGAAGCTCAAAACAGCAAAAATGGTAATAGCGTTTTCCATACAACAAAATAAAAATAAGCATTTCAAACAGAATACTATATTCTAAACTCTCCTCTAACAATAAAACTTTTGTGCCACAGGTATTCATGGCATTTGAAAAGGAAGACCGATAGACACTATTCGTGCTCGACAGATATAGAAGGAAGCTTCAAATCATCGAACCTGAAGAAACCTCTCTTGAAGAATTGAAGAAGCAAGAAAACCTGAAAAATCAACGTGATCGACACATGCATGATGGCAAACTAATTAAGCAGATTGCTAACATGGAAAACAACGAAGCCATCAAAGAAAAGGAGCATAACAAATACCACAACCATAAAGACAAACTGGTAAGAATTGTAAATAACGCCATCTTTCAGTTTTACAAATTACACTACATGTCTCTCTAAAACAAAAACAAAATGCAATTCTCAGGTTCCCAGGTTTAAAGAAGTATACGAAATATTACTGGGTGAAAAATTCGAAAAGGAAAAGACTAGATGGGATGTTGAATTTTTACAGGGCGTTCCAAAGGTGAACAAAGGTGAAACCCCGTTTGCTGTCCTAAGGTTCGCGCATCTCTTTGATGGCAACCACTTCGTCGAAGAGATAGATAATTTCGACGTAAGTTTTCGCTTAAAACTCGCAATAAATCTACTAGATATCATACAACTGCATGACCTAATACTGATGTGTTTTTTCTCCTTTTTTCACTGAACTTTTTATAGGATGGCACGGAACAATGGAAAGCACAACAACTGTGCAGGCTACTATTTAGCAATCAGAATACAATCGAACCCAGCGAAATGGGCGATGAGATTAGAAAGATCTACGACGACATCACGGAATAAAAAGTTGTTGATAAGCAAACGAGCCTAGCTCCATCGAAACATCAGAAGACGGTTTAACCGCACATCATACTGTAATAATGAAGCAACAGACTATTTTTATTGATGCAGTTCCTTGATTCTTCAGTAACCAAGCATTCGAACACAAGCCGGTGCCCCTAGACACTTCATAATTATCAATCCAGGCGGTTGATGACCATGCCCCATAAAGCCCCAAGTCCGTCCCTAGACATACGTGTGTCACGTCGACACGCCGTGACTCTACATACTACTCACGCGTGACCGCCGGTGACTTTGATGTTTCACAAACATTCCCCCTCTCTGCAACCGTGTGCTGCCGAAGGCCACCAACCTACAGCATGAATCTGGCGTGAGTACAAACGTGACTCTCTAAATGAGTATTCAAACAAATGCATGTGGTGCCACCCATTCGCGCCGTTAGAGACCTCACACCTGTGCATCCACAATGGTGCCTTCCTACGTCAGTATTAGCAAGCAAGCCTCTCCTACCACACCACCATGCATCCAGAGGGTTAAGGGCCAGTGATGCCTCTCAAAGCCCCACACCACTCCATGCCTGTGATGCCAGACACGCGTGACTCTCTAGAGGCTTCACAACCGTGACTCCCTAACTGCGTATTCGGAAGCATGCCTCTGGTATCACACTTTTGAACATCCACGGGATTGATAGCTGTTCGCAACAGCAAAAACCCCACTTCCGTGCCTCTTGGGTCTTCACCTTCGTGCCTTCCGTAACTGCATCCACGTGCCTAACATGTCACGCCCCGCGACTCTTACATGGTCGCGATACCACCCCCTTGTCTCTTCACAAACGTCACAATTGTGCATCTCTAACCGAGCATTCCAACACATGCCTCTGAGACCACACTATTGTGCACCCACAACGTTGATACCTGTGCATCGAGAAGTTGCAATCCCGTGCCTTGCGTACCTGGATCCAGGTGCCTCTCTCACATGACACTTGCCATGACTCTTACATGCCCCATGGTGTCGCACAACCTTGACTCTGCACACTTCCAAACCGTGACCCTGTAACTATGTATTCGGAGCTCAACTCTGCTACTCCGTCCACGTGCCTCTGGATGCTTGTGATGCCTTCATTTCTGTCGAGACTTCCATTCCGTGCCTCCGGCCCCTGTAGTAGCACACGCCGGTGGCTCTAGAGACTGCAAACCTGTGCCTCTCTAACTGCGTATTCCGACCCATGCCACTCCTGCCACTACTCAAGAAGCCGTGCTTGTGTGCACAACTAAACTGTACTAAGCGTAAAAAGATTGCTTTGTATTTTGTTGTTTTTAGAGTAAAAAGCAACATTACTACTTCAAAATCACATGATTGCTGAATAAACATAGTACTTAGCAAGCTAAATAACTTGCTCAATCACATAAACAAACTACAACTTGACATAAGGAAACTTGTTTAACCTGATACAGATGACATTAGAAACTGCTTCGTTCTAACAGAAGTAAACTACGAACCTGATACAATAGAAAGGACAAGCATAAACACAAGCAACTCCACGACCAGTTTTCAATGTTTTCGTCATCACTAGTATCCGTAGTAAGGATCGTCATAATTCTTCTCTGCCTCTTTTGCACTCTCCAGACCTTCTCTGATGTTTTCAATTCTCTTCCACGACTCGTAGGTGGCAGGATTTGGCAGCATAGAGAACTGCAAAATAACGGGCTCCATCTGCAGACCACTTGCAGCACACATCTACGACAACCTGGACACAGAAAGCATGACAATAACCTTCGGTGATGGTACCGAAGACAAGGTGTTTAGTTGTTTGGATACCCAAGGAAGCTATACACAAGGTGTTTGGATACCCAAACGGCACAGAAAATTCAGCACCAAGGCCAGCGAAGAGCCCAACTTCAATGAAAGAACTGATGTCAGACCTTGGCTTCAAACATACAGATTTCAAGCCAAAAGAACTGTTCACGGAGCTAAAAAATTGGTGGAACTAGATGACGAACAGTCAAACAGGAAATCAGTTAAAATATTTTTCCTTATTTTTTTCCACAACGTTGTCTGTGGGTCAACCGCCGCTATCTTCGCCCGACAAGCTATAATGGTAGAGGACATGGACTATCCAGAGATGGCGAAGATGGATTTCTGCGAGGTAATCGTCGAATGTATTAAGGAAGGAGCCAAGATATGGAAGAAACACAGAAATTTGTCTCAGGAAGAGAAGAACAAAAAGCATCTCAATGGTTTGGCACAGGGGCCAGTAATCATGTACCTCGACTCCCTGCTGCTGCCAACTGACACAAAAGAAATGTGGAAGATTGCAAAGACAATGGACAAGACCTCATTACCACGAGCGAACCATCTCAAAGAGAGTGACCTAGCGAAAATAGCTAGAGCAGACATGAAAAGGGACGGAAAAGCACGACCAGATGACTATGAATTTGGAAAAATACAGGTATAGCTATACTGTACATAAATCAGTCCACTAGTAGAAAACGAAGCTTTATCACCGGTTCGTAAGGGCCTTTAGTGACGGTTCTGCAACCAGCACTAAAGAGTGGAGACTAAAGCCCCCCCTTTAGTACCGGTTCGGCACGAACCGCCACTAAAGGCCCACCACGTGGCGTGAGCTCGCGCCGTGGTATGGGGGACCTTTAGTACCGGTTGGTGTTACCAACCGGTACTAAAGGTTTTTTTCGAAAAAAAATTCTAAAAATTTTGGAAAAAAATTTGAACTTTTTTTCGATTTTCAATTTTCTGAATTATTTGATGATTTAGTCTCTAATCACCCCTCTTAACTACTCAAGTGTGGATCACTCATTCCAAATCGTCTAACTTCCCGGCCGGTCACCCATCCTCTCACTCCCCCAGCCCGAGCACGCTTAACTTCGGAGTTGTATTCCCTCTACTTTCCAAGTCTGCACTTGTTGTTTTCCTGACAAATGTAAGCTGTCAATCCTATTAACCCTCAATAGTTTAGCTAGAGCATTAGCTCACACGTTTCACCGTTTGAGTTTGAAACTATTATTCTAAAAAACAGTAATTATTTAGTAACACTAATATTTCTTGAATAAGTTTGACCATAGTTTGACCACAGTTTGACCAGATTTGACCAAAATTCAAAAAATGAAATAATTATTTAGTAACACTAATATCCTTGAATAATCATGTAGTAACATTAATACTTCTTGAATAAGTAGTTTGACCATAGTTTGACCAGATTCGGATGCGGATTTTCGTGCTGAATTTTTCGATATATTATACGTTTTTTTGTGACATCGTATGCAAAAGTTATAGCCGTTTTACATTTTCCCTACACTTTTTGCAAAACATGTCCAAATTGAAGTTTTCAAATTTTCCTAACTAGTAGATGTAGTAATATAACTACCTCTCGAAGGATTTTATTTTTTGAAGTTTTTATCATTTTCTTTTGATTTTTTCAAAACTGAAATGGCGATACACGCGGGGGGGGGGGGGGGGGGGGTAGAGTTTGAAAATTGCCCTATAGTCCCGGTTTGTGTCTCCAACCGGGACTATAGGTCAGACCCCTTTAGTCCCGGTTCATGGCACGAACCGGTACTAAAGGGGACTATAGGTCAGACCCCTTTAGCCCTTTAGTACCGGTTCGTGGCACGAACCGGTACTAAAGGTTCAACACGAACCGGCATTAATGCATAGCCGTTCGAACCGGCATTAATGCATAGCCGTTCGAACCGGCACTAATAGTACCATTAGTACCGGGCCAAAACCAAATCGGGACTAATGTGTCTCATATTAGGTCCTTTTTCTACTAGTGGTCCTTCCCTTTTTGAAAAGGGTTTCCATTCTAATCAACTACATTCCACCAAAACGATGCAGACATGGAAAGGAACAGCAGAGAGGGTCTTCTATGCCAACACAGCATCAACTTCGTCTTCAATTCACCAGATAGCAGGAGAACATCGCAAACAACAGCAACACCAGAACACAACCAAACTGCTACCACCTCCACCCAAACGCCGGTGCGAACCATGTGTCGGCACCAGTGGAAGCAGGGAACCAAACAAAAGCATCAGCACAGGAGCAGAAGAAAGATTCCAAAGGATAAACAAATTGTTGGAAAAAGTACTCCATGAAGCAGAACAGATACCCGCAGTATCCACCAGGGCTGAAAACCAATGCAACGAAAAGGAAAAGATATTGGATGAAAAAAACAAGAACCTAGTCGTGCAACAAACAATTGCCCTGATGGATTCATTAGAACAACTCAGACAATTTCAGGACATAATTTGCATAAGGTACCTAACAGACAACGCGACCCTGCAGACACTAGAGCAAGCAGATCGAGCAGCCTCAAGTAGACTAGCCGATGCCAACCGCACGAATGAAATCGTAGCCACAACAGAACCAAGAGAAAGGAGAAAGAAAAGAAGAAGAAGAAGAAGAAGAAGAAGACGAAGAGAGGAAGAGAAGAACAAAATCAAGGGACATAGGCATTGACAAGAACAAGATAAAGCGGCAAAAACAGGTAAGTAAATAGTAATGCATGGTGCCATACGCACCCTAAAGCAAACCCCTGTTTTCATACCTCAACTGAAAAGAACTGCCTCAATGCTTTCAGGAACGTACCAATAGCACGCCAGGCCAAGATGAACTCCAACAGCAGGATGGTGTCAACAACCCCAAAAACACGAATGAACGGAACAAACAAAGCAACCTCACAACAGACAATGCTACAACAACAACTACCCCAACACAAGCACAAGATACGATCGACGTCAGAACCTGTGAAGAGGTCAGTATGAACATCCATTTTTCCTTTCAAAACTGGATAGAGTTATAAGTTAACTGACAAACCTCCAACAAAATATAGGCTCAGCTGAAGAACAATCAAGTCAGCAGCCCCGCCAACCAAATGCAAGAGGCTAACCCACAATCAACCGTTAGCATAACAAATGACAAAGAAGAAGAAAACAACGAAGAGGAGGTAAACTTCCATAGCCCACTATTACCCACACCGAAAACTCATAAATGGCAGGAAAGAAAGTGAACCGCAAACTCATATTGTTTGGTCTCCAGGTATCACAAGCACTGCAAGACCAAGAGACAACCCGTGTTGAAATTGAACCCCATAGTGAACCTCAAACAGACGAAGGCGTCACAGAACAGGAACTTTGTGTACAAGAGATTTCCAACGCCACAACATTGCAGATCACCATCACGAGTACAAAGGAGAAAGCGCAAGACATCCCAGCCGATGAGAAACAAGAGACTGTTATACCTGACAAAGAAACAGTAGATGCAGGCACAAATAACCCAGTCATCAACACGGAGGTAAAAATTCAACAACAACAACAACCACTTTTCAAAATATTTTTATGATGTCTGAACTACCTAATACACCCCGCCACGGCAATACAAAGATTATAAGGGATGACTCACCCTTTTCTTTGAACAAATGAAGGAAACAAACGAGTACGCTGATCTCAAAGATCAAGAACTTCAAACAACAACATCTGAAGAGGTGAGGTTACAAAGCTCAGACACAAATGAAGTTCAATCTATAATTTCAATTTTTATTAAACAGGAAGAGGAAGCAAGCAAAGGCACTGGCATAGACATTCAACAAGAAAAACTAGAGGACAACACGAGACAAGGAGAAGCCGTAGTACAAGCAGTAGACAGTCCTGCAACTCCAGAGATAGAGGTCTTATAAAAAAATTGTAACTGAACAGTCAGAAATGCACCCATTTCTTAAATATTTTTTGTGTTGGTGCAGGCACAAGAAGCTCAAGAAACCATCAACAATCAAGACCATCAAACACAACCAGAGGAACCCAATGAACAACCCGAACATGTTCTTCAAACGATAGACAATAATGCCACTTAAGACCAAGCCACAAAAAATTCACTCACCAAACAACAGGTACCAGAGACAGCGGCAGCGTCAACGACTGAAAAGGTAAACTTACGAAACCTACAACTATGAAATTATAAAATTGCTGCGTGCACAATCAAATAAACGCCAACCTACCACATTTGTATTCACTCCAATGGACTCTCACTTTGCCGCCTCTATGTTTGAACAGCTGCAAGAAAAAAACAAGGTCAGTGACGATGAACAGCAAAATAAAGAGCAAGAGAAGGACCCAAAACCACCACTGAACGAAGAATCAGCAGTAACAACAACAAATACAGAGGTGAAAACACATAATACCTCTTCATGAACTTATAGTTCAAAAACACGCATTTGACATTTCACTACTTTCCTGCATCGCAGAGAGAGGAGACCAATGAGCAAAACGAGGACACTGAAGAAGGGCAACATGTTCTTCAAAAGGCAGTCATCAATGTAAGAGAAGACCAAGCCCCAAAATATTCACTCACCGAAAAACACGCAGCAGAGACGGCAGCAGCAACAACGACTGAAAAGGTAAAGTTACATATGTTGATCCTATCAAAGTATAAAATAGCTATGTGGAACCTCAAATGCACTTCCACTTAGCCACCTATGTGTTTCAAAAGCTCCAAGACAAAAACGACGGCAGCGGCGATGAACTACAAAAGAAAGAAGAAGAAGATGCCCAAAAACCTCCACTCAACGACGAACAAGCACAACATTCAGCAGCAACGATTGAGGAGGTAAAGTTACATAAGCTGATTCTACGAAAATATAAAGTAGTTCCATGAGAACTAAAATGCACTCAAACTTAGCCACCTTTATGATTGAACAGCTGCAAGACTAAAATCATGACAGTGACGATGAACACCAAAACAAAGAACGGGAGGATACCCAAGAAACTACACTCAACGGAGAACGGGTGGAACAGTCAGAATCACCAACGATAGCTCAACAGGTGAAGTTGCACAAAATATTTCCGCAAAATTACACAACTTAATCACAATCAAAATAGCTCAAACAACGCACCAAACGCTTCGCTATTTTCCCATAATAGCTGCTATAATTAAAATAAAGTAGAAAGTTAAATTATTTCAATGCTTTTTCAATGATAACACAGAAACACGAAGAAGGCGACCACGAAGATACAAGCAATGAAGCAGACACACACATTGTTCCAGAGAAAGAAGCAGAAACCATCGAAGAAAACCCTACACTGTCGTACGATGCCAATTCCCCTGGCAGAGAGGTCAGTGCCAACCAGGTCGAGACTGAAAAACAAGACGGAAAAGACCACCAGCAAGACACGACGGTTGACAAGGAAAAACATGATGCTAAGAAAGACACAGACGACTCAAATGAGGATGCAGCAAAAACTGAAAAAAGGGTACAATGCAAAAAGAAGAACATAACATGCCGCAAGAAGCAGAAGGAGAACAAGAAAGGAACAACACTGGACATGACATATCTTCTAGCATCGAAGCAGGCAAGACAATAGAAACTTAATTCCTATCTTGTGATCTTGTGACTTGGAATTATTTACATTAAATTCAAAATCATCGTAGGCACAATGGAGAAAGGGGACAAAGATAGTGATTCCGTCAACAAAGCCATCGAAGACATGTACAACGTTGTATGCAAGCCATGGACACAGAGAGAAATGTAAGTTCATGCAACTAACACAAAACACATTATCACACACGATCATTTTGACTGTATCATGTGTAAACTAAAACATTTTTCTAAATATACTTTGCAGGGATGAGCTTTTCATTACAACGAACAAGTTTGATGTCAATCTAGGCCGTGTCGCCAAAAGCTTCAAGGTCGGTAAATCAGTATGCACCGAAGCAATTGAGCCCATGCTAACAATCTTGAGAAAACAACTAAATGGCACAGGGAGAAAGATTCTGTCGTTAAGCAACACTGTAAGTAAAGATCACGGCAAAAGAATCACGTTTAAAACAATATATATATATATATATATATATATGACTTTATAAATAGATAAACTTCCCCTATAACTGAACTGACAAATTCCCTTTGTGTATCTATGACAAAACAAGCAGCACTCGATAAAGGAAGCCGACGACGAAGATCCAATGTGCTAAAGAAATAATGATCAAGAACACATTAGAAAAAAAATTACTACCTGCCAGGCTTACATCATTTTTCAACATGCAAGAAGAAGAAAAACTGCAAGATTATAACATGGTAAGCAGATCAGCTTGCGTATATGTTATGCAAAGTTCTCTTTTTATTTTATGTTTCTAAATATAAGAAGGTTTCCAAATATTTTCTTTTTATTTTTTGTTTTGTAGCTCCTTCTACCATGTTCATTGCGCGGGTTTGAGCAAGACAAAAATACAAGTCATTACTTCACCATTACAGTTAACATGCAAAAACAGCGCTTTGAACTCCTTGACTCTTCAACTGCATATTCAGGCACAATAGAATTCTTCAACAATGTAACCAGCAAATTAATGAAAATATGGAAGCACGTAAGCACAGAGCTACAGCTTTCACAAAAAAGCATCGACCATTTCAAAAGGGTCAAACTGCAGGTGCCACTTCAAGGAGAAGACACGTAAGCACTTCCAACATTTCACTTCTTTATTTTTTTCAATGCAAGATTCAATACTACAATTACTGAAATAATTATGTTCTTTCGTGTTTTCAATACAACAATTACCACTACCATTGCTCCAACACTTCTCTTCCTTCCGTTTCTTGAATGCAACAATCTTACTAGTACCATTCCTCTACATGCAGAATGGACTGCGCATTCTATATGTACATGAACCTGAAGCACTACTCCAATGATGGAACAGCAGCAATCTTAGAGCCAGAACAAGTACTAGAGTTGAGGAAAAAAATTCTATATCAACTAATCAGTCAACACAGAGGGAATACCAAACTGTCATTAATGAAGTGTACAACAGGTTAGTCTTTTCAGAAACAAATCATTACAATTTTGTCACACTAGAAGAAGTAATATTCTTTTTTAATTATTATTTTTTGATTCTGACAGATATGCTGAAGTATGAAGTCGATATGGGAGACAAAGAAATGCAACAGACAGAATGTTGCGTACTAGAAGAGTTTCCGCCAAATCCAGAGCCAAAAGAACATATTATGCATGCGAAAACCACAAAAGAGCATGAAGTTATTGATATATCCAGTAAACACAAAGATGTTATGGATGTCAGCAGACACGCCGTCGCCCAATAATCTTGCACAGACCACTAAGAAAAGGATCTACCAATAGAACCAGATCAACCACCACCAGACGACAAGATACCACACCATGCTGAAGAGCAAACGGACGAGCAAAATATCAACAGCAATACCCCGAACACAGATCAACTTGAACAAACAGGCACTGATTTAAAAGAGGATGGCACAAGAAACGACGTACCAAATACACAAGAACAGGTTTCCAAGCAGAAGAAACAACATGTTCTTCTTCAAGAAGAAACAGGCTCGACAAGCAATCAGCAAGGCACCTCCAGCACCATCTCTCTAGAGTTCCTAAAACCCAAAACAATGGAAAAGCACGACGAAGTTGATGAATTTCTTTCAAGCCTTAACCCGCTCCAACTAGAGGAATACAATGAGCATGTAAAGATGGGCGTTGAATTCGATGTAATCAAAACATGGCTGAATGACCATGAAAGCTATGAATTCAACAAAGATCCCACGCCGTATCTGACAATCTTGCAGCAAGAATCAGGAGAACATTCAATGCCTCAATCATCTGAGAACAGCTCAGACAAGAAAATCTCGGTCAAGAAGAGACCGGTAAAGCCTTCAAGAAGGCTGCATGGAAAAATTCCTACTTTTGTCCCAGGAGGTTTCAAATTTATGAACAAAGCCAGAGCACTTCATGAATACCTATTCAGCAAAGAAGGACAGGACGAATGCGGAGAGTAAGTACTTTCTCTTGTCACAACAAAAAAACAAAGAAATGTTGCCCCTTTTAAACCAACCTAACTAATGTATAAACTTTTTCTGCTTGCAGTCTAAACGTATATATTAGCTCGAAGCGACCCGATTGGATTACAGGAAAACAAATAATGGAACAGCTACGGAAAGGAGATCATGGACAGATGGAGGGATCCATCGCAAACGCATTGTTCGAAGAATGGACAGTGCAGCAACAATACAACACAACCGATAAAGCCATACTTCCCGCAGAATTTGCAAACGTATGAAGTCCAATTTGACAAAAACACTTGCATCATTTCAGTGATTACAAAGATTGTACTAAAAAGTAGAAAAAAAATTGGTCGCAGATCGTGCTCGGTGTTAAAATTGGAGGAAAAGGAGGACTAGCAGAATTCAATGAGGACGAAGCATTGAAACAGTTTGCACCCCTTGTAACAGGGAAGGAACTTTTAAAGAAAAAGCTGGTAAGTTAATAGAAATATACAAACATAATTCATTTTTCCTACAGATTGCACATTTACATGTCATTTAATTCTCCTGACAAGAATGAACTTTAACTCACTCTGTCTCCAAACACCGCAGATTATGATACCTCACAACACAGCTAAACACTACACACTGTACGTGCTCAACAAGTACACGAGCTCCATCGACATACTTGACTCACTGAATTACAGAGACGGAGACGAAAAATACATGGAAAACACACCATAAGGATCACCCAGAACTGGTACGTCAATTCAACCTTGTTTTCTAATTGGTTTTCCAATTCCTGCATTCCCTTGTTTAATGCCAAAACCCAATAATAACACCAAACCATAATCACAGATTAAAAGGATGCACGCACTCATGAAGAAGCATTATGGCAAAGCGGAGCTACGAGCCAACGGCGAACCGAACTGGTCGAGGATAGCAGAAACACCTAACAGAGTTTGCGTGCCAAAACAGCAGGGTACCCAATGCAGACACTTCATGGTTTAATTTGCAAAATACTGGAATGGCATTGATCTCATAAAAGATGATGTGGATTTCGATCTAAGTGAATAGTATGACAGCAACAATTTTAATTTTTACAAGCAGCACTACTTGAATACTTCAATTATCTCATGAAAGAAAAATAAAAGAATATCCAATGACCTCCATGCAGCAAAGCAACGTAGATGCCGAGTGGAAACCAGAGTTCCTTTTTACAGCCATATTTGGTGAAACAAACCAAGTAAAGTGCGAGGAACTACATGGAAGAATCAAAGAATTCAAACCAGAAACTTCAAAGTTCTTTTCCACCAACAAAGGTAAGAAAATCATTTCTACTTATCTTTTTTTTGTAATAACCTACCCATCCCACGGTTCACCAATGTCTTTCGTATCACAAGAGCTTACATATTACATATCTGCTTCCGCTGACAGAAACATATGAAACTAAAAGGGAAAAAAGACGAAGCACCAGTCCATACCCAAAACATTCTCATTGCTTCCAACACACAACGGAGGCGTCGGACCTCTTCCATCTAGTCATGAGCGACAGCTGGCAGGAGGAATACAAAAAGTGAGTTGTTTTCTATTGCACCTCAAAATAGTTGGACAGAGGCCAAAAATAATGTAAAAATCTGTTTCTCACTAACCGTGACCTCCAAAATTATTTAATCTCCCTGTCGCAGCAAAACTATATTTAGGCGCATCCGCAGGGACAGTGAAAGCACGCAACTTACTGGAGCCCAATTGAAGGCAGTATTTGGTCCAAGACCAGCACAGACGAACATACCACATCATATGGAAAAGAGGGTCCTCGATGACATAGCAGAAATCTGGGAAAGCAGACAAGATTCAAAACAGAGTGACAGAGTAATATTAGGCCCAAACTTTGTAGAGGTAAACTTTTAAAAAGCAAAATCTTGTCTATATTGCAACACCTACTCTTTTTATATTGTTACACAACTCTTTTTTCTAATAGTTTATTTCATCATAAATATTGTTTGCAGCATATATTGGATTTAAAGAAACACAAAACTAGTATTACAAAATTTAAAAATGAATTACAAAAAACAAAGAATCAGCTGGTTCCCATGTATCTCAAGGAAAATCAACGCAAAAAGCTCTCAACAGCAAACATGGTAACAACCCTTTCCTCCATGACAAAATCACAAAATATGCGTTCTATTAAATTACTTTATATTAAACTATCATCTAAGCAACAAGTATTTTGTACGCAGATATTCATTCCAATGGAGAAGCATGACCGCTATGTACTATATGTGCTGGACAAATACAAACACAAAGTTCACATTATTGATCCTCGAGAAACGACTCCAGAGGAATTTGAGAAAGAAAAGATAGACATGGATAAATTGGATCTAAAAGAAGCATCTCGAGTTCTTCAGGAAATGAAGATGCTAAAAAAGAAAGAGAAAGACAGTTTCAGGAATATCATGTTCATAAGTCGGCAATCGTAAGCATTTATACATAACAATTTTTTTAGTTTTACAAGTTGCAATGTTAAAACAATTAATTACAAAATGCAATATTCCCAGGTACCTAGGTTTAAAGAAGTCTTCAACACCATACTAGGACAAACAATGAATGCCAAGGGTACAAGATGGCAGATTCATACCGTGCAAGATGTTCCAGTGGTAGAAAAGGGAGAATCAACATTTGCTGTTTTAAAGCTTGCATTCCTCTACAATGGTGAAGAGTTTGTCGAAAACCTGGAAGATTTGACAGTAAGTTTATATAGATTTACTTATAAACAACTTATATGCACAAACTCTAATAATATACTTCCCTTCTCGGCAAAATTTCACAGGATGAGGTCGAAGACTGGAGGGCAGAGGCAATGTACATTCTCTTAAGTAGCGAGATGAATCAAGTCAAACCTAGTGAAATGGGTGACGAGATTAGCAAGATCTTGAGCAAAAATGAAGACTGAAACTTTTGATTTAGCCCGCGAGGCTAATTCTATCTAGACGTGACAAAAAAGTTTATCAATAACTCACATTTCTATGTAATGTAGTTAGAAATTGCGTGTTCATGTTGAAAAGAGAACTATTTCGACAACACTGCCTCTTACATCATCAAAGAGTGCCAGTAAACTATAAACAACAATGCCTCTTCTTATTTGTACGACAGCAGTGACTCCCAAAACGAACCCTTACGCGTGACTCTGGAAACCACCCTCCCGTGGCCTTGTGCCACCAAACCCTGAGTCACCATGCCTCCAGGCAATATCCACACACACACATACCCTTACGCGTGACTCTGGAGACCACCCTCCCGTGCCTCCAGAGGTGACATGGCCTTGTGCCACCAAAGCCTGGGTCACCATGCATCCGGGCAATATCCACACACAAATACCAAGAACGCCTCAAACGTGGCTAGCTCCTACGCACACGTGACTTCACATGCTTCAAACCCGTGGCTCTGGAGGCAACATACCAATGACTTCACGTGACTTCACATGCTTCAAACCCGTGCCTCCGGAGGCAACATACCAATGCCTTCGTAGTATGCACACATGTGAATGCATGCACAAACCTAGCTCTTAAGCAGACGTGACTGCACATGCTTCAAACCCGTGCCTTTTGAAACAAAGCAGCTTGCCTTTTGCACAACCTGTTATATAAAAATTAAACAAGCAGGTTCCCTCGCACCGGAGGCGCCGTGTCACACCACGACGTACAACGCGCCGCACGAACCAGCACGCCGCATGACCAACACACACTTTGACATATGCCCCCCCTTCAAGATGTTTATGAAAATTGAACGAGCCGAAGGCGAGCCGGAGGTTCCCTCGCGCCGGAGGCGCCGTGTCACACCATGACGTACAACGCGCCATACGAACCAGCACGCCGCACGACCAACACACACTTCGACCTATGCCCCCCTTCAAGATGTTTATGAAAATTGAACGAGCCGAAGGCGAGCTGGAGGTTCCCTCACGCCGGAGGCGCCGTGTCACACCACGACGTATAACGCGCCGCATGAACCAGCACGTCGCACGACCAACACACACTTCGACCTATGCCCCCCTTCAAGATGTTTATGAAAATTGAACGAGCCGAAGGCGAGCCGGAGGTTCCCTCGCGCCGGAGGCGCCGTGTCACACCACGACGTACAACGCGCCATACGAACCAGCACGCCGCACGACCAACACACACTTCGACCTATGCCCCCCTTCAAGATGTTTATGAAAATTGAACGAGCCGAAGGCGAGCCGGAGGTTCCCTCACGCCGGAGGCGCCGTGTCACACCACGACGTACAACGCGCCGCATGAACCAGCACGTCGCACGACCAACACACACTTCGACCTATGCCCCTCTTCAAGATGTTTATGAAAATTGAACGAGCCGAAGGCGAGCCGGAGGTTCCCTCGCGCCGGAGGCACCGTGTCACACCACGACGTACAATGCGCCGCACGAACCAGCACGCCGCACGACCAACACACACTTCGACCTATGCCCCCCTTCAAGATGTTTATGAAAATTGAACGAGCCGTAGGCGAGCCGGAGGTTCCCTCGCGCCGGAGGCGCCGTGTCATACCACGACGTACAACGCACCGCACGAACCAGCACGTCGCACGACCAACACACACTTCGACCTATGCCCCCCTTCAAGATGTTTATGAACATTGAACGAGCCGAAAGCGAGCCGGAGGCGCTTTTCTTCAATTTAGTAAAGTTATACACCCGTGCATCTCTTAGTGTTCACCTGTGCCTATAAAGAAGTCACACGATTGAACGATTCTGGAGACTGCAGTTTTACATTAAAAAGTTGCTTTTTTCTTTACTTGAAAGGTCACATTTGATAGTGTTGGTAGTCCCCGCCCGTAACTACCCCATAAATCTCCATTACCCGGAAATATAATGGGAACAAAAAGAGAAACGTGAAAGGGAAACAGGGAACCAACCGCGCGAGCTGGTATTTTCTTTGTGTTTTCGCGTGGAAAGGGAAAACGGAAAATTCTGGTAGTTCGAGGGTCAAACTGCAAACTGCACCAAACCACAAACCGGAAAGGGAAAACCGGGAACCAACCGCGCAACTGGTTTTCCCTTGCGGGAGCGCTCCGCGCACGACACTTGTCACGCGCGGAGTGCTCCCGAACCGCTCGTTACGAGTTGCTCTCCACAAAACCAGGGTACGAGCTTAGTTTTTTTTTAGACAAGGGTACGGGCGGTAGATCCTATTTGACGCCCGCAGGCGTCAAAAGGACGACCCTTTGCTGAAGCGAGTCACCACATGGGTCGGCCCACATACGGATTTGGTTCGCTGCTGTTTCCTTGTTTGTTGCGGTTTTTGTTTTTCGTTTTCTTCTATGGTTTTTTGCTTCCAGCTTTTTCACTGCTTTGATCAGTTTTCAACTGTTTCGTTCCTTTTTTATTTTTATGTTTTGGTTCCTTTTTTCCTTTCATTTTTTCTTTTACATTCCCTTTTTATTTTCTGTTTCTGTTCTTCTTCTCTGTATTGCATATCTATAACCTAAATAGTTCATCCCCACTATGTTATTTCTCTTGATATGCAGCCTATCCATATCATTAAGTAGGCCCACGTGCAAAAATAGTTTTCCCCTGTCAATAGCCTTCGTTGATCCAGAATCCAAAAGCCACGTATCTCTGAAGCGCGTCATCCTTTTTTTAAATATAATAAACCTCCGTTCCAGCCTTCCAAGTCGGTGTCCATCTCCTCATATTCTCAACAGCACAACACCTCTAATCTTCTCCACCGTAATTAATCTCCCACCAACCTCCCATTATCCTCCGAGTAAGGAAACGAATTGAACCAGTAACCGATGTAGTTAATTACTGCCCGATTCAGCACCCTTCGATCTTCGGTTCCACCTTTGCTGTATATATACTGCGGCTCCCCAATGGGCCTGCCCTGGTTGTGTTCAAGCAGACACCTAGGAGAAGTAGGTCGGGGCTCCAAAGGATTCCACGCGAGCAATTCTTGCTGCAGCCCTTCTGCTTCTTATGGAGCACCACATTACGACCTCATCTTACAAGAGGTGGCGCTCCATCGGAAGCACCAGCAAGGCATACACTAGATTTACAAGACTATGGGGAAGAAGAAAAGATATTTGAGGATTCAAGTGGCCTTGAGAAAGTAAGCGGGCTACATGTCACGAGCAGAGGGTACGCCAGTCGCCAATGGCCCCTCGCCGCCGAACTCAACCACAAGGAGCTCCATGCACACCACGAGATTCACCACAAAGACCTGTGGTAGTTCTGGTAATCTCATAATTCTCCGAATCCATGTAGCTTTCCTTTCTCTTTGTCATGTCCATGACAGCCTATGTAAGATATTTGTAGATCCATTTATGCGGGATAGCAGGTGCAACCGTCATGTCACCATCTGGCCGATGCACTAATATATTGTGTTTTGCTAGATCTTTAGTAGGCTACAAAGTTTCTGTATTCTCGGGTGCATGCCCGTGTTGTTTTTTTGAAGGTCCATGCCCGTGTTGTGATGCAGGCATACAACCTTCCGTGCAGCCCGTCCCTCGACACACCGCACCTGTGTCGCTTGCATTGCTCTCATGTCCCAAGGTGCATGCCCAACATCGACTTTCCTACTGGTGGATCACAACGTTTTGTGCCATCTCAACCTCACCTGATCATCAGTAGCCTGTTTCGCCTGTACTATTTAAACGCTCACTGTTTCTTGCATAATATCGCTTTTGGACCTTTGGGAGTCCAGTCACTGTTGCATATATGTTTGGTTGGTTATGGGCATGTCCAACTGTTATAACACTGTCTGCCAACAATCTATTCTCCAATTTATTTGTGTACAAGTTCATTCATGAATGCCATAGGTACGTTTGCTGTTTGTGTCGTATTGTGTTTGCTTCTTAGTAGCTGACAAACACCTACAGAGATTTTGTTAGCAGACAGTGATTTTATTTGTGTTTGTATTTGCTTGCTGACCAAATATTGTGTTCACAAGAAAGCACTTAGTGTTTATTTTTGAGAGAGGAAAAAGCACTTAGTGTTTGTGTGTGTGTGTGTGTGTGTGTGTGTGTGTGTGTGTGTGTGTTTCTTGAACTCACATGTATACCTCACGGACACAAGCATGAAGTAGAATGAATATGCTTGCTGTGTTGTATGAGTGCAAATGATACATTGATTTGGTATCACCTCCCATTTTTTATTGTTGTGGGACGTCGGTATTTTCAAACTAAACATACTTTTTAGCTCCAAATGGAACCCATTCTTCGTATTTCTTTAGTTGTAAAAATATATTTATAGCAATGTGACATC
The DNA here is from genome assembly GCF_018294505.1 of Triticum aestivum. Classification (NCBI taxonomy): domain Eukaryota; kingdom Viridiplantae; phylum Streptophyta; class Magnoliopsida; order Poales; family Poaceae; genus Triticum; species Triticum aestivum. The sequence goes on from NC_057796.1 coordinate 468,322,124, forward strand.
TTTTCTAATTAGCTTTCAATGGCTCATACCTTTTTTCAAGCATACATCCCGCAGCAATGCACGGGGTGTAATCTAGTTATCTAAGAAGTAAACCACGTATTGCATAAAATTTCATCGTATTAAGAAAATGTTCATTGTATACTATGAAATAGTTCACCTCGCATTATAAAAATGTTCATTGTGTATTAAAAAAATGTTCATCATATATTATTAAATTGTTCAACATATATTAGAAAATTTTCATTGTGTATTTAAATTTTGTTCATTGTATATTAAGAAACTCTTCAACGTATACTACAAAATGTTTATTTTGTGTATTTTTTTGTTCAGTATGTTTTGCAAAAAAATAACCGTATTTTACATTTTGTTAAACGTATTTCATAAAAATGTTGAATGCTATTTTTTAATGATTTGCAGCTGTACTTGCAGCTTTAAGAATGGAGTTGTTGTTATAACATGTGAGCTCGCTAGCTGCGCTGGCTAGCGTCGCTAGAATCAATCTGTGGTCGGAGGTTCGATCCCGCGCACGCGCTTCTTTTTGTTTCCACTTTTCGCTTACTGCATAATAATTGGGCGGGGCCGTGCGTGTGTGGCTTCAGCGAAGCTGCGACGGTCGGCCGCACACGGGTGGCATACAGGAGCTCTCGGTACGGGCTTAGCTGCTCCATGTTGGTAGGCTCCCTCAATGTCAAACAACGACGAACTTTTGTCGTTGTACACTGGCCCAAGAAAAAAAACTAAAATAGGCTCACAAATCACCGGCCAACATTGGCCCATTGAACAAATAAACTCTGGTTCGGCCTGAAACAAAAACGACCTGGAACAACAAACGGTGATGTCATCTATACGTCACCTGAATGAAACCAATTTAAATATCATCCAGATGAGTTCTAGGCACTTCCTTTAGTTTGGTCCCAGTTACGCATGTTACCGTCCGATCAAAACTATACTGAGGTTCATGTTGTTTTGGTATCCATTGATTGATTTTTCCTGAGGTTCCTGTTGTGTCCACTTTTCGCTTACTGCATAATAATTGGGCGGGGCCGTGCGTGTGTGGCTTCAGCGAAGCTGCGACGGTCGGCCGCACACGGGCGGCATACAGGAGCTCTCGGTACGGGCTTAGCTGCTCCATGTTGGTAGGCTCCCTCAATGTCAAACAACGACGAACTTTTGTCGTTGTACACTGGCCCAAGAAAAAAAACTAAAATAGGCTCACAAATCACCGGCCAACATTGGCCCATTGAACAAATAAACTCTGGTTCGGCCTGAAACAAAAACGACTTGGAACAACAAACGGTGATGTCATCTATACGTCACCTGAATGAAACCAATTTAAATATCATCCAGATGAGTTCTAGGCACTTCCTTTAGTTTGGTCCCAGTTACGCGTGTTACCGTCCGATCAAAACTATACTGAGGTTCCTGTTGTTTTGGTATCCATTGATTGATTTTTCCAACGACACGGACATGGTCCGTTAACGCGGGAGCGCTATGTCTCGCAATAAGCGAGAGTGACGGTACTCTCGCAGCAAGCAACTACCGTATCGGGCCGAACCGTAAACGCATAACAATGCGCTTGGGAGTGATCCATCCTCGTACGTCCATATTTCTTCGAGGCACCGCTAGCCACTGTGCCAGCATCTTCGTCGTGCACAATATGTGGTGGCGACTTACTAGAAGAAGGAAAACGAGCCGGTTTTTCACACTGGTCCATTTCCTTTTTCCTGGGTTTTTCACACTGATCTTGTATTTTTTTTCATTTTAATATGTAAGTCAACAATATTTCTCTAATACATGTTTAACATTTTACTAATTCAATTTAATATTTTTTAATACCACTTTTGATTTTTTTCAAATGCATGATTAACATTTTTAAAAACAAGATTAACATGTTTAAATACAGGGTCAACATTTTTCCTATGCACATTAAATGTTTTCAAATGCTTGACTAACAATTTTCAAATACTAGATTAACATTTCTCAAATACTAGATTAACATTTCCTAATACATGGTCAACATTTTTTTCTAAGCATAATTAACATTTTTTTTCAAATTCTTGATTAACATATTCTAAATGCAATATTAACATTTTTTGAACTCGTGGTAAATATTTTTTTCTATACACATTTAACATTTTACAACTGCTTGATTAAAAAATTTCAAATACTCGTTCAACATTTTATCAAATGCTTAATTAACATTCTTTACAGACATGCTTAACAAATTTCATAGTTTTTCAAATACATGGTGAACATTTTTTCTATACACGTTTAACATTGTTCAAATGCTTGATCAACAATTTTCAAATACATGTTCAACAACGTTTTTCAAATTCTTGATTAACTTTTTTATACATGATAAAAAATATTTTATAATACAAGGACAAAAAAATTCTATACACATTTAACATTTTCCAAATGCTTGATCAACATTTTTAAAGTACTTGTTAAACATGTTTTCAAATGATTAACTAACATACTAACATACTTGAAAGAAAATCATCATTTTTAATACAAGTTTAACATTTTTTCTATACACATTTAACAATTTTCAAATGCTTGATCAAAAAATTTCAAGTAATTGTTAAACATGTTTTAAAATGATTGACTAACATCTATTTATACATGATAAAAATTTCATCATGTTTTTAATACATGCTGAACTTTCTTGCTATACACATTTAACATTTTTCAAATGCTTGACCAACATTTTTCAAATAGTTGTTAAAAAATTTAAATGCTTGATAAACAATTTTCAAATACAAGTTCAAAAATATTATACAAATTTTTTATATATTTTTGTATACGTGATAATCATTTTCTCTATACACATTTAACATTTTTTAAATGCTTGGTCAACATTTTTCAAATATTCAACATTTCTCTCTATATACATCTAACATTTTTCAAATGTTTTCCAAATCTACATATACATATTTATTTAATTATTTATTTATTTTAATGTGTAAAAATAAAAATAAAGCAAAAACAAAAACTGAAAATGTAAAAAAAAAAGAGGTTGTGGGCTCCTCGCTCCTAGGCTTGCTCATCGTGTTCTCTCCCTTTCAGCGAGGCGCCCTCCGTTAACGTGCATTTGTCTCACTGGGTTATTCGCTTATGGTCTGCGTGCTTTCGAATGGGTCGTTTTTCATCTCTACGGGCGAAGCTGTGTTTTTTTCTTATTTATTAACGGAACAAGTAGAGGTGCCACGGTTGTGCTTCCTCCCATCGACCCAGTACATTTACATTTTCATTTTTCTTTTTTATGAATCCACTACATTTACATTCTCGCCCTTGACCTTGCCTCATCCTCGGCAATGGGGAGAGGTAGCATTACTCCTGACAGAAATATGTTTTTTATTGTCTAACTACCAAATGGGCCCATGCGTTGCTATTATGAATCACCGGGATACACTATCATGCTCAATTTTGTGAAATCATGAACATTTTTTTAAACTCGTGAACGTTTTTCAAATTCATTACAAATTTTGGAACATTTTCTAAAATCAAGAAGATTATTTCAATTCATGAACATTTTATACCATTTTCAAATATTTTTTCAAAAATCGTGAATTTTCTAAACAATTTTCTTGAACTGCGAACATTTCTAGAATGGACGAACCTTGTTTTGCAAATTGGTGAAACAACTTTTGAAATTCACAAGCATTTTTTTATTTAACCAACATTTTTTGGTTATTTTCTGAATTTTTTGGTTATTTTTCCTTTCATGAACATTTTTTTAATTGGTGAAATTTTATTCAATTTCATTAACATTTTTAATACACAAACAATTTTCAAAATCATGAACATCTTTTGATTACCCAAACATTTGTTTTCAAAATTTGAAACATCTTTTGATCCACAAACATTTTATGATTTATTAAACATTTTATTCCAAAATTATCTTTTTTTAATTATCAAATATTTTTTTGTAATCCCAAATTATTTAAAGTAGAAAAACAAAAACAGAAAAGGAAAAGAAAAACTAAAGAACGAAAATTAAAAACAGGTCGTCTTTCCATTGGTCATCCCAAACAGGCGCGCTGCATCTTCTCCAAACGAGTAGATCTCAGTATATGAGGTCCCTACTGCATGGGTCGGCCCAGGCGGGGGACTCCCCTATGTGAAACTTCCTTTTTCACTTATAGGTGGCATACATATAAACACCCCCACGGGCAGTTCCGAGTTTTGACCTAGACGCCGAGGCGACTAGGATTTTGACCTACTCCGTTTGTGGTCGCCGGTGAGTTTCCTTACGGATCCACGTCCTCTCCCTCCTCCTGGGCACCTCCGCCGGACTCTGGGGATGATCTTGGGGATGACCTGGTTCGTCTGCCCGGCCTTGGAGTTTTGCGTTGGGGGTTCTACGGTAGGGTAGATCAGATCTGTGGCTAGGTTTTACTATTGGTGCATGCTGGCGACGATGAACTCGAGTGGAACAGGGACAACAAGAGGGGAGGAGAAGGAAGATGTAGGCCTGGAGTCAGCCATGAAAAATATGAGGTTGTTGGACGGCGAGCTCGACGACGTCTATGTCGGGGTTGAGGAACTTGGACAGCTACAAAAGGAGGCAAGATGGCTTGTAGTAGCGAAGGTCAATACACCTAAGAAGTTCAGTAGTTCTGCGTTCAAGGAGACCATGAAATCAATTTGGAATCTGGCCCATACACCGGAGATCAGGGAAGTCAATGACAATCTGTTCACAATACAAGTATTTTGCCTGGAGGATTGGAAGCGTGTAATGCATCAGGGGCCATGCATCTTCCATGGCTCATGGTACTAATTGAAGAGTTTAATGGAATCAGATCTCCTGATACAGTTAAGCTGGAGAGAGCACGGGTCTGGGCCCAAATCCATAAAATCCCAGACCTTCATCGCAAGGGACCGATTGTAGATCAACTTGCGAGGAGAATAGGGATTGTAAGGAGCATGGAGATGATCCCTACAAGATACTTTGAGGTAAATTATATCAGGGTTCGAGTAAGCATTGATGTCTCACAACCTCTGATCCGTTGGATACCTCTGAACGTAGCCGGAGAAAGGAATTTTTGGAGGTAAAGTATGAGAAAATTGGATACTTCTGTGAGGTATGCGGGCTACTAGGTCATGCCATGGAGCGGTGTGGAGACGGTGTCCAACCACCGGAAGATAAACAATGGGGAAAATGGTTGGTTGCCAAGCGCAGGGAAGTGCGGGTACAAGAGAATGACTATGGGGGGAGATCTTTTCCCTCACGGGGTAGATTCAGGGATAGGGGTCCTGGCTCCCTAGGTGATATTGTTGGAAATACGCCCTAAAGGCAATAATATTGTATTATCATATTTTCATAATTACGTGTTTATATTTCATGCTATAATTGATGTGATCCTGGAATATGCAATTCGGTGGAAAACTCATATGCACATGAAAATGATAAACGGATAAAATAAAGGTTCCTAGTCTCGCTTCTAAGTCTAGCTCAAGTGTTATTGGTGATCACGTTTTTCGGATCTTAGGGTACCGTGAAGTGTAACGATGATCCTAAAACAACACTGAGATTATGATGTTAGAAGAATGATCATATTGAATCAACTCAATCTTGCTTGTTATGAATTGAGTTAATATCGTCCGCATTCAATTATAATAACACAGAGTGTTAACGTGTGATATTGCTCCTTAGACCACGAGAGTATCGTGGTCAATTCTTACCGTACGATGGGCTTTCGGGTTGCTCAAACGTCACCTGTAACACGGTGATAAAACGACAACTCACAGGTTCATCGAAAATTTTGATAAGTGACCGGATAGCTCGAGAGTGGGATTTGCTCCTCCGGCAATGGAGAGATATTCCTAGGGAACTCTCGGTGTGATGGCATCCATCATCGTCTTGCCAAACACAGGTGACAACGTCACGGGGACGCCGGAACACAATAACAAGAAAGAAGAACAAAATCGGTAACAAGGATTTCGGTATAGTGAGCATGGTGATGACTCAGTAGGATACCGATGCATCCCGGGTTTTGTGAAGTATCACAAAGCAAAGGGAACATCACATGATAACCAAAGGTTCACTCGAATATCATTCTTGTACGGATTGATATGGACGTCCACGGTTCTGAACATAAACAAGACATGACATAGGGTTTTTGTTGGGGAACGTAGCATGCAATTTCAAAAAAAATCCTACGAATATGCAAGATCTATCTAGGAGATGCATAGAAACGAGAGGGGGAGAGTGTGTGCACGTACCCTCGTAGACCGAAAGCGGAAGCGTTAGCTTAACACAGTTGATGTAGTCGAACGTCTTGGTGATCCAACCGATCAAGCACCGAACGTACGACACCTCCGAGTTCTGCACACGTTTAGCTCGATGACGTCCCTCGAACTCTTGATCCAGCAAAGTGTCGAGGAAGAGTTCCGTCAGCACTACAATGTGGTGACGGTGATGGTGATGTGATCCGCGCAGGGCTTCGCCTAAGCACTACGACAATATGACCGGAGGAGTAAACTGTGGAGGGGGCACCGCACACGGCTAAGAGAACAATTGGTGTGCTTTGGGGTGCCCCCCTGCCCCCGTATATAAAGGAGGAGGGGAGGAGGCCGCCGGCCTTGGGGGCACGCCATGGGGGGGGGGGGGAGGGACCGACTAGGACTCCCAAGCCGCCCCCCTTCCTTCTCTTGGAGGTGGAAAGGGGGAAGGAGAGGGAGAGGGGAAAGGGAAAGGGGGGCCGCGCCCCCTCCCCTTGTCCAATTCGGACTGCCCATGGGGGGCGCCACCCCTTGTGGGCTGCCCTCTCTCTCCCCTATGGCCCATAGTGGCCCATTACTTTCCCCGGGGGGTTCCGGTAACCCCTCGGTACTCCGATAAATATCTGAAACGCTCCGAAACCATTCCGGTGTCCGAATACTATCGTCCAATATATCAATCTTTACCTCTCGACCATTTCGAGACTCCTCGTCATGTTCATGCTCTCATCCAGTACTCCGAACAATCTTCGGTCACATAAACACATAACTCATAATACAAATCGTCATCGAACGTTAAGCGTGCGGACCCTACGGGTTCGAGAACTATGTAGACATGACCAAGACACATCTCCGATCAATAACCAACAGCGGAACCTGGATGCTCATATTGGTTCCTACATATTCTACGGAGATCTTTATTGGTCAAACCGCAATGACAACATACGTCATTCCCTTTGTCATCGGTATGTTACTTGCCCGAGATTCGATCATCGGTATCCTCATACCTAGTTCAATCTCGTTATCGGCAAGTCTCTTTACTCATTCCGTAATGCAGCATCCCGCATCTAAGTCATTAGTCACATTGCTTGCAAGGCTTATCGTGATGTGCATTACCGAGAGGGCCCAGAGATACCTCTCCGATACTCGGAGTGACAAATCCTAATCTCGATCTATGCCAACCCAACAAACACCTTCGGAGACACCTGTAGAGCATCTTTATAATCACCCAGTTACATTGTGACGTTTGATAGCACACAAGGTGTTCCTCCGGTATTCGGGAGTTGCATAATCTCATAGTCGAAGGAATGTGTAGAAGTCATGAAGAAAGCAATAGCAATAAAACTTAACGATCATTATGCTAAGCTAACGGATGTGTATTGTCCATCACATCATTCTCCTTATGATGTGATCTCGTTCATCAAATGACAACACATGTCTATAGTCAGGAAACTTAACCATCTTGGATGAATGAGCTAGTTAAGTAGAGGCATACTAGGGACACTTTGTTTTGTCTATGTATTCACACATGTATCAAGTTTTCGGTTAATACAATTCTAGCATGAATAATAAACATTTATCATGATATAAGGAAATATAAATAACAACTTTATTATTGCCTCTAGGGCATATTTCCTTCAGTCTCCAACTTGCACTAGAGTCAATAATCTAGATTACATTGTAATGATTCTAACACCCATGGAGTCTTGGTGTTGATCATGTTTTGCTCGTGGAAGAGGCTTAGTCAATGGGTCTGCAACATTCTCACCAGTATGTATTTTGCAAATCTCCATGTCTCCCTCCTTGACTTGATCATGGATGGAGTTGAAGCGTCTCTTGATGTGTTTGGTTCTCTTGTGAAATCTGGATTCCTTCGCTAAGACAATTGCTCCAGTATTGTCACAAAAGATTTTCATTGGACCCGATGCACTAGGTATTACACCTAGATCGGATATGAACTCCTTCATCCAGACTCCTTCATTTGCTGCTTCCGAAGCAGCTATGTACTTTGCTTCACACATAGATCCTGCCACGACGCTCTGCTTGGAACTGCACCAACTGACAGCTCCACCATTCAATATAAATATGTATCCGGTTTGCGACTTAGAGTCATCCGGATCAGTGTCAAAGCTAGCATCGACGTAACCATTTACGGCGAACTCTTTGTCACCCTCGTAAACGAGAAACATATCCTTAGTCCTTTTCAGGTATTTAAGGATGTTCTTGACCGCTGTCCAGTGATCCACTCCTGGATTACTTTGGTACCTCCCTGCTAAACTTATAGCAAGGCACACATCAGGTCTGGTACACAGCATTGCATACATGATAGAACCTATGGCTGAGGAATAGGGAATGACTTTCATTTTCTCTCTATCTTCTGAAGTGGTCGGGCATTGAGTCTGACTCAACGTCACACCTTGTAACACAGGCAAGAACCCTTTCTTTGACTGATCCATTTTGAACTTCTTCAAAACTTTATGAAGGTATGTGCTTTGTGAAAGTCCAATTGAGCGTCTTGATCTATCTCTATAGATCTTGATGCCCAATATATAAGCAGCTTCACCGAGGTCTTTTATTGAAAAATTCTTATTCAAGTATCCTTTTATGCTATCCAGAAATTCTATATCATTTCTAATTAACAATATGTCATCCACATATAATATTAGAAATGCTACAGAGCTCCCACTCACTTTCTTGTAAATACAGGCTTCTCCAAAAGTCTGGATAAAACCATATGCTTTTATGACACTATCAAAGCGTATATTCCAACTCCTAGAGGCTAGCACCAGTCCATAAATGGATCACTGGAGCTTGCACACTTTGTTAGCGCCTTTAGGATCGACAAAACCTTCTGGTTGCATCATATACAACTCTTCGTTAAGAAATCCATTAAGGAATGCAGTTTTGACATCCATTTGCCAAATTTCATAATCATAAAATGCGGCAATTTCTAACATGATTCGGACAGATTTAAGCATCGCTACGGGTGATAAGGTCTCATCATAGTCAACTCCTTGAACTTGTCGAAAACCTTTCGCAACAAGTCGAGCTTTGTAGATAGTAACATCACCATCAGCGTCAGTCTCTTCTTGAAGATCCATTTATTTTCTATGGCTTGCCGGTCATCGGGCAAGTCAACCAAAGTCCATACTTTGTCCTCATACATGGATCCCATCTCAGATTTCATGGCCTCAAGCCATTTCGCGGAATCTGGGCTCATCATCGCTTCCTCATAGTTCGTAGGTTCGTCATTGTCTAGTAACATGACTTCTGATACGTCTCCAACGTACCTACAATTTTTTATTGTTCCATGATGTTATATTATCAATCTTGGATGTTTTATAATCATCTTATAGTCATTTTTTGGTACTAACCTATTGACATAGTACCAAGTGTCAGTTGTTGTTTTCTGCAGGTTTTTTACATCGCAGGAAATCAATACCAAATGGAGTCCAAATACAACGAAACTTCACAGAGATTTTTATGGACCAGAAGACACCCAATGGGCCAAGGCATCGCCTGGGGGTGCTCCGAGGGGAGGACAACCCACCAGGGCACGCCAGGAGGCCCAGGCGCGCCCTGGTGGGTTGTGCCCACCTCGGGTGCCCCCCGGACTGCCTCTTTGCTCTATAAATACCCCAATATTCCAGAAACCCTAGGGGAGTTGAGGAAAATCAATTCCAGCAGCCGCAGAGTCCAGAACCACCAGATCCAATCTAGACACCATCGCGGAGGGTTTCACCACTTCCATTGGTGCCTCTCCGATGATGCGTGAGTAGTTCTTTGTAGACCTTCGGGTCCGTAGTTAGTAGCTAGATGGCTTCCTCTCTCTCGCTGAATTCTCAACACAATGGTCTCTTGGAGATCCATATGACGTAACTCTTTTTACGCTGTGTTTGTTTGGATCGGATGAACTTTGAATTTATGATCAGATCTATCTTTTTATATCCATGAAAGTTATTTGAGTTTCTTCGATCTCTTATATGCATGATTGCTTATAGCCTCGTATTTCTTCTCCGATATTTGGGTTTTGTTTGGCCAACTCGATCTATTTATCTTGCAATGGGAAGAGGTGCTTTGTAGTGGGTTTGATCTTACGGTGCTTGATCCCAGTGACTAAAGGGGAACCGACACGTATGTATCGTTGCTACTAAGGATAAAACGATGGGTCTATTTCTACATAAATACATCTTGTCTACATCATGTCATCGTTCTTATTGCATTACTCTGTTTCCCCATGAACTTAATACACTAGATGCATGCTGGATAGCGGTCGATGTGTGGAGTAATAGTAGTAGATGCAGGCAGGAGTCGGTCTACTAATCTTGGACGTGATGCCTATATAATGATCATTGCCTTGATATCGCCATGATTATTTGAAGTTCTATCAATTGCCCAACAGTAATTTTTTTACCCACCGTTTGCTATTTTTTCTCGAGAGAAGCCACTAGTGAAACCTACGGCCCCGGGGTCTTTTTCTCTTATATTTGCCTTTGTGATCTACTTTTCCTTTGCTTTTATTTTCAGATCTATTAAACCAAAAATACAAAAATACCTCGCTGCATTTTATTCTTATTTATTTTATTTGGCGTTTGATCTATCAATCTACTACAAATTATTCACGTCTGTTTGCCTATCTTGAGGCGCCGCTACCCGAAAGGGATTGACAACCCCTTTTACACGTCGGGTTGCGAGTATTTGTTATTTGTGTGCAGGGGTTGTTTACGTTGTGTTGCTTGGTTCTCCTACTGGTTCGATACCCTTGGTCTCATAACTGAGGGAAATATCTACCTCCGTTGTGCTGCATCATCCCTTCCTCTTTGGGGAAATACCGACGTAGCTTCAAGCCGCATCAACTTCCAGAACAGGATTACCGTACCACTCTGGTGCGGAACGTACTATGGTTGACCTACGAGGTTCGGTAGTAACTTGATCTGAAGTTTCATGATCATCATCATTAACTTCCTCACTGATTGGTGTAGGCATCACTGGAACTGATTTCTGTGATGAACTACTTTCCAACTCGAGAGAAGGTACAATTACCTCATCAAGTTCTACTTTCCTCCCACTCACTTCTTTCGAGAGAAACTCCTTCTCTAGAAAGGATCCATTCTTAGCAACAAATATCTTGCCTTCGGATCTGTGATAGAAGGTGTACCCAACAGTTTCTTTTGGGTATCCTATGAAGATGCATTTCTCCTATATGGGTTCGAGCTTATCAGGCTGAAGCTTTTTCACATCAGCATCGCAACCCCAAACTTTAAGAAACGATAGCTTAGCTTTCTTGCCAAACCATAGTTCATACGGTGTCGTCTCAACAGATTTAGATGGTGCCCTATTTAACGTGAATGCAGCTGTCTCTAATGCACAACCCAAAACGATAGTGGTAAATCGGTAAGGGACATCATAGATCACACCATATCTAATAAAGTACGGTTACGACGTTCGAACACACAATTACGCTGTGGTGTTCTAGGTGGCATGAGTTGCGAAACTATTCCACATTGTTTCAAATGAAGATCAAACTCGTAACTCAAATACTCGCCTCCGCGATCAGATCGTAGAAACTTTATTTTTTTGTTACAATGATTTTCCACTTCACTCTGAATTTCTTTGAACTTTTCAAATGTTTCAGACTTATGTTTCATTAAGTAGATATACCCATATCTGCTCAAATCATCCATGAAGGTTAGAAAATAATGATACCCGCTGCGAGCCTCAACACTCATCGGACCGCATACATCAGTATGTATTATTTCCAATAAGTCAGTGGCTCGCTCCATTGTTCCAGAGAACGGAGTCTTAGTCATCTTGCCCATGAGGCATGGTTCGCAAGCATCAAGTGATTCCAAAAGCCCATCTGCATGGAGTTTCTTCATGCGCTTTACACCAATATGACCTAAACGGCAGTGCCACAAATAAGTTGCACTATCATTATTAACTTTGCATCTTTTGGCATCAATATTATGAATATGTGTACCACTACGATTGGGATTCAACAAAAATAGACCACTCATCAAGGGTGCATGACCATAAAATATATTACTCATATAAATAGAACAACCATTATTCTCTGATTTAAATGAATAACCGTCTCGCATCAAACAAGATCCAGATATAATGTTCATGCTCAACGCTGGCACCAAATAATAATTATTCAGGTCTAAAACTAATCCCGAAGGTAGATGTAGAGGTAGCTTGCCGACGGCGATCACATCGACCTTGGAACCATTTCCGACGCGCATCGTCACCTCATCCTTAGCCAACCTTCGTTTAATCTGTAGCCGCTGTTTCGAGTTGCAAATATGAGCAACAGAACCAGTATCAAATACCCAGGCGCTACTACGAGCATTAGTAAGGTACACATCAATAACATGTATATCAAATATACCTTTCACTTTACCATCCTTCTTATCTGCCAAATACTTGGGGAAGTTCCGCTTCCAGTGACCAGTCCCTTTGCAGTAGAAGCACTCAGTTTCATGCTTAGGTCCAAACTTGGGCTTCTTCCCGGGAGCAGCAACTTGCTTGCTATTCTTCTTGAAGTTCCCCTTCTTACCTTTGCCCTTTTTCTTGAAACTAGCGGTCTTGTTAACCATCAACACTTGATGCTCCTTCTTGATTTCTACCTCCGCATCCTTAAGCATTGCGAAGAGCTCGGGAATCGTCTTGTTCATCCCTTGCATATTATAGTTCATCACGAAGCCTTCATAGCTTGGTGGCAGTGATTGAAGAACTCTGTCAATGACACTATTATCCGGAAGATTAACTCCCAGCTGAGTCAAGTGGTTATGGTACCCAGACATTCTGAGTATGTGTTCACTGACAGAACTGTTCTCCTCCATCTTGCAGCTATAGAACTTGTTGGAGACTTCATGTCTCTCAACTCGGGCATTTGATTGAAATATTAACTTCAACTCCTGGAACATCTCATATGCTCCATGATGTTCAAAATGTCTTTGAAGTCCCAATTCTAAGCCGTAAAGCATGGCACACTGAACTATCGAGTAGTCATCATATTTAGCTTACCAGACGTTCATAACGTTCGGAGTTGCTCCTGCAGCAGGCCTTGCACCTAGCGGTGCATCAAGGACGTAATTCTTCTGTGCAACAATGATGATAATCCTCAAGTTACGGACCCAGTTCGTGTAGTTGCTACCATCATCTTTCAACTTAGCTTTCTCTAGGAACACATTAAAATTCAAGGAAACGGTAGCACGGGCCATTGATCTACAACATAGATATGCAAAAACTATCAGGACTAAGTTCATGATAAATTTAAGTTCAATTAATTGTATTACTAAAGAAATCCCACTTAGATAGACATCCCTTGAGTCATCTAAATGATCACGTGATCCATATCAACTAAACCATGTCTGATCATCACGTGAGATGGAGTAGTTTTAAGAGATTTTCATTTCCGTGCCCCTGGTTCCTTAGCTCTACTCATTCATCCCCACTCTGTTAACTTGTGCTCACTTTTCTCCACTCCCTTGCCCGAAACCCTCATAACTGGTTATAACGGACGTTGCCGTCGGGCCAATGCCTTTGACCGTTAGCTGACGAGTGGGGCCGCATATATGTGGGCGCATGCAAGAACACGGTCGTGGGGTAGCACGTGTCCATGGACATGCCCGGAACGTCCCATCATATAAAGAGGGCAACCACCTCCATCGCCCCTACCATTTTCCCCCAAATCCACTCACTGCCGCATCGTCTTCCTCTGCACGTCGTTGTCGTCTCGCTCTCCTCCACTGCCTCCACCGCACCGTCTTGCTCTCCACCACCGCATCCTCTTCCTCACCTTCATCGCCTCCATCTGTCAGATGGCCGACGCTCGTGGCGACGCCGGCGCAGTGGCCGGAGATGTGGTGGAGCTGCAGGGTCAGGGCACGGTGACCGCGGATGTCGGCGGCGTCCACGGCGGTGCGGGGAAACTCGTAACCGCTGCGGATGTGGTGGGCTCCGCCTCATCGCTGCAGAAGGTGACGGCATCGAGCGGCGCAGTCCATCCCGATGCCCCCGTTGTGCCGCCTGCCGTGGAGGAGCGGGTATTTGCACTGGGCACCCATTTGCACTTGCTTAGCTTGTAGAGTTAGTTCGATTGTGATTCATACAGTAGTTCAGATGGTTAGAGTAGTTGGTTTGACGGATGGGCCGGGGTTTTTTGTATGGGTTGGGAGGATGGGAGTTTTTGGACTAGGGTTTGTTGGATAAATTGGTTGCAAAAATGCTAGCTAGATGTTGTGAACTATGATTTTAGGTGCTGCAATGATTGGGGTTTTCAAATTTGTTTGTAGATTTGGATAAATTCGTTGCAAAAATGCTAGATGTTGTGAACAGATTGGGGTTTTTAATGCTGTGATGCTTATTAGATTTGTTTTTAGTGCTCACATATTGGGGTTTTTAATGCTACTCAAGTTATTTGCTTCAAGTTATATTAGCTCTGTTGTTCACAATATGTCCACAATATGTAGTTATATTAGCTCTGTTGTTCAATGTGTGTGCATGACAATGGAAAATGCAAATAGGATCATAGTATATTAGCCCTATGATCAAGTGTGCATATCTAAATTTCAATATGTAGTTATATTAGCTCTTTTGTTCAATGTGTGTGCATGACAATGGAAAATGCAAATAGGATCATAGTATATTAGCCCTATGATCAATGTGTCATCTGTGCATATCTAAATTTTCAATTGGCTTATGTATTTACTAGTGATGGATGTAATTGTATATTCAGGAGGATGATGGTAGGGGGAAGAGGAGGAAGATAGACTATACTTTCGACGACCCGTACGATCCAGCGTATGGTGATGACGAAGAGTATGAGGTAAGCCTACTTGAAATTTAGATTGTTCATTTAGTTCGTTTGACATGGTGTATTCCCATGAATCTATAATGTACTAATGTAATTCATTCATGTGTGCAGTATGTCTCTGGGGAAGATGTGGATGTGGACCGCGGCAACTTCGCCTCCTTCAAAGAGAAGGAAGAGGAGAAGATCAGGATCAAGGGCGTGGATTACTACTACAAGAGCAAGATCAAAACTTGGCGCTGCCCCTACTGCACCACCAAGCCAAAGCCAAAGTCCGGCCGCTTCATTCACCTTCTAGCTCATGCAGAAGATGTGGCCATCCACGGCGAGCACTACAAGATCATGGGGCAGCATGCTGCCCTAGCCAAAGTCCTGTCTCCCCCCTTCCCTGATGTTATGATGTGTTTTAAGTACTTTAGGTTGTTTGCTGAACTATGTGGGTGAACTATGTTTGTGAACAGGATGTGGGTTACCTTTTGGTGGTTGGATGAATTTTATATGCATGTGGCTATCTATGTTGGCTATTTTTGTGCTTTTAAATTTATCTGCTATGATTTGTTTCAGTGTTTTGAAAGTTCAGGTGCTGCAATGATCACACATATGCTGCAAATATGCTGCAATCCATCATTTTATCAAGGGTTCCCTTTTATCAAATATTCCAACAACAGAGCAAAAAACAATATTTTAATGAAGATGTATTATCAACTATCTATGTTTGTGTAGGAGATCATGTGTGCAAAATTTGAGGTGATTTAGAGGAGGTCAAAGAAATTTGAACTCTATGAAATCTTGTAGGTGATAGCTCATATGTGTGAAGGTTTTCTCATGAAAATGATCATAGGACAAGTTTATGATTTTTGGTTGGTAACATGTCACATAAGACAACATTAATATAAAACTATAGGACAAGTTCATTATTTTTGAATTAATCTTCATATTTTTACATTTTCTTTTGAAACATATGCTTTAATATAAAAACTATTAAAAACATGTTTTGAAATATGAAAATGGAAAACTAACTTCAGATCCTTCTTATTCACTTTAAAATAAAGCTTTAGTGATTTTTTTTTAAAAATCAAAAAAAAGAAGGTAACACCACCTCCTCTCCTTGAACTCTATGAAATCATGTACATGATAGCTCATATGTGTGAGGGTTTTCTCATGAAAATGACCATAGAGCAAGTTTATGATTTTTGGTTGGTAACATGTCACATAAGACAACATTGTGAGCAGGTTTATTTTTTGATTTTTTTAAATTAATGGTGCTCATTTGACCTCGATCGTGCCAGCTAGAGTTTTTTCATGAAAATGACCATAGACCAAGTTTAGTATTTTTCCTCGTTAGTTTGTCTTATAAAACGACGAACGGCGAAGGTTTCATATTTTTTCGATTTTTTTTAAATTAGTTATGCTCAGTCAAAGTCTTCGAAACCCCGTTGACCATCTCAAAACCCCTCTAAACCCCGCGGGGTTTCGCCTAACCCTAGCTCCCAACGTCAGCCGTCCGATCATACCCTCGCGCCAAGCAACAGCCCTCAGATCTGGCCTTCTAGAAGGAACTAGGTGGGCTGGTTGTGTGCAGGCTCCGTGCCGTTGGATCACAAGGACGGCTCCGCATAGTTGGATCGTGGGGCGATCCGTGAGAGGCGATCCTATTGGTTGTGCTCGGCTGCTCACCCACCACTGACTTCGTGAAAAAAACGTTGTTATTGGGCCCAAAAGGAAACCAAGCTCTGGTTGGGCCGTCGAATTGCGTCATTTTTTTTGCATCGTTTGCTCTGTTTTTTGTGAACGTGCTGGCTCTGTATTTTTGCATCGTTTGATCTATTTTTGCATCGTTCTTTTTGTTCTATACAAATGTAAAATGACCAAATTTATAAGGGCTAAATTTATTTTATCATGTAAAATGGCCACAAACTATAAAAAATGGGTCATTTTGCATTTGTATAATGGCCACAAGCCCTCTATCTCTTTTTATCATGCAAAATGACCAAATTTTTAAGGGCCAAATTATTTTTATCATTCAAAATGGCCACAAGCTCTTCAGAAATTGTCTCTTTTTGTTCATATAATATAGGGTTTGACCATGGATTCCCACGCGTGCAGTTAGCTTGTTATTCTTCTTCTTTTCAAACCACTTTTTCCCACGCGTGTACACTCCCGATGCTGCGGTGGGTTTGAAAATGGGCTACTAACTTCACATTTGACCCCGTTATTGTCACGGCCAAATAACACGTAGCACTATGGCTATTTAAGCCACCCTCTGCCTCTACCATCCCTCATCCATCTGCCCTTCTTGCTCTTCGACCCCTTCTCCGTCTTCTGCACATCCCTCAGCCACGCAGTACACCGGACCAACCTACCGCTTCCCACCCACCGTGCCGGAGAGGCTCTTGCTACCTCTTGAGCACTGCGTTGGTTTTCCCTTGAAGAGGAAAGGGTGATGCATTAAAGTAGCGTAAGTATTTTTCTCAGTTTTTGATAAGCAAGGTATCAATCCAGTAGGAGGCCACGCACGAGTCCCTTGCATCTACACAAACAAATAAAACCTCGCAACCAATGCAATAAAGGGGTTGTCAATCCCTTCACGGTCACTTACGAAAGTAAGATCCGATAGATATGATAAGATAATATTTTTGGTTTTTTTATAATAAAGATGCAAAATAAAATAAAAGGGCAATAAAAATAGCTAAGTGTTGGAAGATTAATATGATAGAAAATAGACCCCGGGGCCATAGGTTTCACTAGTGGCTTCTCTCAAGAGCATAAGTACTACGGTGGATGAACAAATTACTGTTGAGCAATTGGTATTTTTTTCTTTGTGAAACTAAATTGTTGCATCCTCGAATGTGTACCAGGCTCCTGCGTGCTGGTTGCATGCACGGTCTGCATCGAAGCAGCCCATCGGATAGAGTTCGAGAGCATCCACGGCCCGGGCACGTTCCCCTTCAGGGTCGCGTGTCCGAGGAAGCTCCGGAACATCTGCGGGAGGACCGAGTACTGGAGCTCTACCGCCAAAGCCGAGGAGGTCATATGGAGCCGGAGGTCGGGCGCGCGCTTCGAGCCCGTCTTGAGGTTGATCGCGGCAAGAGGCGGGATTCCAACCACCGCCGCGCCTCCCCGGAGACACCTGATGCTTCCCATCTCCGGGTTCCGGCACTACGAGCTCTACGATCACTCCACCTCGACTTGGCGTCTCACCCGGGAGCAGGCGGCCCGGCTCATTTATGCGCACGGGCCGTGTCTCATAGGGCTGTTCGTCACCAGTGACTACTATTCGGGTTGGTGGTCCGGCTCCGGCTGCGACGACGACGACGCTGACCCCGTGTTGTACAGAGGGTTCTCCAAGGACCCGGTGCAGCGGAGAGAGCGGCAGCTGGTGGATCCATACGCGGGCAATCATGCCGCGGTGTGCTACATGTATGAGTTCGTCGGCGACGAGCTTCACCTCAGGCTGCTCGACAACCAGGACTCGCACGGGCCCCGTCTCTGGGTCGAGTACGAGGCGATTGATAGGGTTGCCACTTTGAGCGTGGATCCGGTTGATCCCTCCAACTGGGCCTACTGAGCAGTGTGGAACGTGAATTAGCTCAGCTGTAAATGGCACCAAGCCTCTCATGTGTACATGTTGTTGCTTGTCTGTAATTATTAATCCTTTTCCTGCTCATCTGTCAACGTTCCGGGCTGCTACATCAATGCTCTACATCTTATGATTCTGCTCTGTTGCTTCCAAAATGTAGTGTATTTCTTTTCGAAGTCAAAAAGCATGTCTATGTTTGATCAACTTTGAGGAAAATCTGTCGACAACCACAAAACAGAATTAGTTTCATTAGATCCATCATGAAGTATAGTTCCTATATTTTACTATCTTCTTATGTCGATAGTTTATTTAGCAAATTGATCAACATAGATTTGTTTGACTTTTAAAAAACAAAATCCGTACTACATTATGAAATGGAGAAAGTACTCCTGCCGATCTAAAATACTTTAAGTTCTAGTTCGGTCCTAAGTCAAACATTTTTAAGTTTGACCGACTTTATAGAAAAAAGTTAATATCTATGACATCAAATATACATATCATCAAAGTATATGTTATGATGAATGTAATGAAGCTAATTTGGTGTTGTAGAGATTGCCATATTTTTGTATAAACTCGGTCAAATAAAAAAAAATGACTTAGCACTAACCTAGAACTTACAAGTATTTCTAAACAAAGGTAGTACAAAGCAGACTTCGTCTCAAACTGTCAGCATGCTACCCGCACAGTTGAAAAGGTATGGGCTTCGTGGGTATAGCCCTCAAGATCATCGTGGACCTCCCGCCCATCTTGGAAAATTGTGCATGATGGAGGTCCACTCGCAGCTCCTCGTAGCATCTCTAGTTGATAAGCAAAAGTTGTACCCTATATAGTTAAGAAAAAAGGTCTTATATTAAGTTACAGAGGGAGTATTTCGTAATTCGTATAGAAATTTTCATTTTGAGGATTAAGATCCATCTAACAGATTCCTTTTTTTAACTTCCTTAAAAAATAGTTATTCATCCCTCAAAACTCAACCACACCCACAAACTCATTTTTTTTCTTCGAGAAATGCACTTCTCAGTGAAAATAGTGGAGGCCGCTCCCTCCCACATTCATCACGCGGCGGTGGCTAGGCTTTTGGATCGGGGTTAGGCTGATACCATGTAAGAGGAATAGAAAGGAATTGGTGGAATCGATGATTGTATTGCCGAGCTTTGTGGTCATATATATAGGAGTACATGATCTACTTGAAGTACAAGACAAGGTAGAATAAGTCCTACGCTATCCTATATTTCCTAACTAATCATTATACTCAATAGGCGTCATTGACTTTTTGACACGCCGGATTGACTTTCAGTGAGGATTATGCGGTGCCAATTAACTAGGAGTTACTAAGTGTATTAAAATGTCAAATAAATTGGAGTATATGACGGGGGTCAGATTCCAAAATAAGTTTTTCAAGAAGTTAGTGAGGGGATTAAGTTTCACGAAGGGTTATTTAGTAAAAATCTCTACTCCTATAAAATTCTCAGTTGGTGATGATGGTGTGCATGTCATCCATCATTTTAGACCATCGATCCTCATCCAATGTACAGTAGGCAACCCCACTTCTCTTCTGCAAAATACCCTTATCCTCTCAGCTCGGCCGAGTGATTCCCCTTGCTACAGTATATAAAGGTGAAAAGGAAGCGACCGAGAGGAGATTTCAGTTCTTCCGCCGGTGTTCTTGCCGCTCCTCTTCGCCTACGATGGTTGTCTGGTCTGGGGAGGTGTGGGGGAGCTCCGAGACTTTACCTGTGCGTAGATAGGGGCTGGTTGGGTGGCGCTCGGCTGGCGGCGGTGCCGTCGCGTCCAATAAAGGGGTTTTGGCTCCTGCCCCATCTTGCCGGCAACATAGAGGAGCATATGGGCCTGTGTGTGTCTGGTCGATGCTGATGATGCGGCGGTGACGACATTAAATCTTCCTTTTTGTCCTAGGTCCGTCCCTGCGTCGGTAGTTCTCGCACTCGAGCTGCCGACGGGATTATCAGTAGTTGTATAGGTGTTGCAACGGTGATCGCCACCTAAGGTTTGCTTCGCGGAGACCAGATTGTAGCTGGCTGGATGGGGGATCTGGTAGCCCTTCTCGCCGAAGAAGGGGATCCAAAGGCGGGGGAGCGCGGGGTGTGTCCCCGACCGATGGCTTTCATCAGTTTAGTGCCTCTGTTTGTGGTGGCTTCTGTTGCGTATCACATTGTAGATTCCTACAAGGCGATTCTCCTGCTCATGGATGGATTCATCGACAGTCATCACGGCGGCTGTCGGTGTCAAAACCGGCGGATCTCGGGTAGGGGGTCCCGAATTGTGCGTCTAAGGTCGATGGTAACGGGAGACAGGGGACACGATGTTTACCCAGGTTCGGGCCCTCTCTATGGAGGTAATACCCTACTTCCTGCTCGATTGACCTTGATGAATATGAGTATTTACAAGAGTTGATCTACCACGAGATCGTAATGGCTAAACCCTAAAAGCCTAGCATGTATGACTATGGTAATGAGTCTATCTTTACGGACTACGTCCTCCGGTTTATATAGACACCGGGAGGATCTAGGGTTACACAGGGTCGGTTACAAAGAAAGGAATCTACATATCCGGTCGCCAAGCTTGCCTTCCACGCCAAGGAGAGTCCCATCTGGACACGGGTGCAGTGTTCGGTCTTCGTATCTTCAGCCCATCAGTCCGGCCCATGGATAACTGGCCGGACGTCCGAGGACCCCTTAGTCTAGGACTCCCTCAGTAGCCCCTGAACCTGGCTTCAATGACGAGGAGTCCGGCGCGCAGATTTGTCTTCGGCATTGCAAGGCGGGTTCCCTTCTTTCCGAACTCCAAGATAGTCTCCGGACGTGATGATTGTATCCGGACCTGTAACACACACCGCACACAACCGCAGAGAGAATATAATACTCCACGAGTCCAATCCGCTGACAACTTATACGACGTGACATCACGTCCGCCCGGTCATAATTTTGAACCGTTTTGTGTCTGCCGTTCCACGTTTCAAGACGCGGTTGCCATTGGCACGTCTTGTCGAAGCAGAGATCGTGTCCCCTTATTGCGGGATTCTCATCAATACGGGTATGGGTAACCCAACCGTACCATTTACACAGTCCTTGGGAATAGGCGAGTTTTGAGGCGAGTGGGGAGGCGTTCAATATTCACGGCCTTTATAAGGGGATAAGGATTGTTCCTTCTTCTCCCACGCCTTCTCCTTCCTCTGCCCATCTATTCTTGAGATCCAGCACCCAAGCTCTCATCTTCTTCCTACTCAAGCCAGCACTCAACCATGTCCGGATCTGGAGGTCAAGGCAAATGGATGGTCTCCTCCGTCAAGGAGAAGGACATTACCGAGCTTCAGGCGGCCGGGTACTTGGCGAAGGAAATCGCCCACCGTCTTCCAGCCCAGGGGCAAGTCGTCCCCACGCCGAAGCCCAACGAGAGGGTGGTGTTCATCCCTCATTTCCTCCGTGGGCTAGGGTTTCCACTCCACCCTTTCGTCTGCGGGCTGATGTACTATTATGGGATAAACTTCCATGATCTATCCCCGAACTCCTTCCTCAACATCTCGGCGTTCATCGTCGTGTGTGAGGCCTTCCTCCGCATCCAACCACACTTCGGGTTGTGGCTCAAAGTCTTCAATGTGAAGCCGAGGGTAGTGGACGGCCAGCACGCGGAGTGCGGAGGAGCCATGGTGAGTAAGATGGCCAATGTCTCCTGGCCAAAAGGCACTTTCGTGGAGACTGTCAAGGAATGGCAGAAACAATGGTTCTACATTACAGAACCCCGCGATACCAATTGGGCCGTAGCTGCCGAATTTAACTCCGGCGCACCCATGCGACTCACCTCCTAGGTCGAGAAGAGCCCGAACTGGTGTTCGCCAGACGAGCTGATAGCGCTGCAGACGCGCGTTCAAAGCATGGTGGATAAGAACGTCAAACTTGTCGATGTAATCCAAGTGATGCTGGTTTGCCGGATCCTCCCTTGCCAAAGCCGAAAGCGCCCCCTTGGGGAGTTTAATCCGAGGAGACACCAAACCCTGGAGAGGCTCTTCGGAACAACTCAAGAAGATGCCTGGAAGTTGCTCTTCAAGGGTGACGAGATACCGCCAGCCATGGATTCGGATCGTGGGCACGATATTAACCATCCCACCAGCGAGGTAAGTTTCTAACTCGTCCTCTACTTGTTTGCTTCAAGGAGGATATCTGAACATTTACTGTCATTGCCTCTTCAGGAATGGATGGAGAGGGCGAAGAAGATCCAGTGCCCGGCTCCGCTACCTGAAGAACCAGTCATTCCGCGTTTAGCGAAGATGCTGGTGTCGGCGCCCTATACAGCACCGGCGAAGAAGGCCAAGGGGAAGGCCAAGGAGGTCCAAAGTGGCCCCCGTCGCAAGAGCGCTTCGTACGTGACGTCCGAAGACAAGGCCCGCTCCTCCGCCGCCGAAGATGACGACCATGAGGAGGAGGAGGAGGAGGAGGAGAACAACCCTCCCCCTGATGAGGGAAGGAAGAAGAGGGCGGCCTCCATGAACCTGGAGGCGGGGACGTCCAAGAAGGGGAAGGGTTCCTTCGCGGACAAAACTGCGTGGGAAGTCCACAGCAGTCCGGAGCGACACCCCTGTCGGTGTCAAAACCGGCGGATCTCGGGTAGGGGGTCCTGAACTGTGCGTCTAAGGCGGATGGTAACAGGAGGCAGGGGACACAATGTTTACCCAGGTTCGGGCCCTCTCGATGGAGGTAATACCCTACTTCCTTCTTGATTGATCTTGATGATATGATTATTACAAGAGTTGATCTACCAAGAGATCGTGTAGGCTAAACCCTAGAAGCTAGCCTATGATTATGATTGTTGTTCTCCTACAGACTAAAACCCTCCGGTTTATATAGACACCGGAGGGGGCTAGGGTTACACAGAGTCGGTTACAAGGGAGGAGATCAGCATATCCGAATTGCCAAGCTTGCCTTCCACGCCAAGGAGAGTCCCATCCGGACACGGGACGAAGTCTTCAATCTTGTATCTTCATAGTCCAACAGTCCATCTAAAGTATATAGTCCGGTTGTCCGAGGACCCCCTAATCCAGGACTCCCTCAATAGCCCCTGAACTAGGCTTCAATGACGATGAGTCCGGCGCGCAGATTGTCTTCGGCATTGCAAGGCGGGTTCCTCCTCCGAATACTCCATAGAAGATTTTGAACACAAGGATCGTGTCCGGCTCTGTAAAATAAATTCCACATACCACCGTAGAGAGTATAATATTCCATAAATCTAATCTGCTGACATACTCTGCATGACATCACACCACGGCCCGGTCATTATTCGAACCGTTTTTCTCAACCAGCCACTGCACATATTGCGAGGCAATTTTCTTGGCACGTCATGTTGAGGCAGAGATCGTGTCCCCTTATCACGGGATTCTCATCAATACGGGTGTGGGTAACCCAGCCGCGCCATCAATTACGGCGCTTGGGGAATAAGCGAGTTTACCAGGCAGGTGGGGAGGCGCATAGTTTCTTCCGCCCTTATAAAGAGACAAGGATTCATCTTTTTCACCCACGCCCTCTTCCTCCTTGTTCATCCATTCTTGCGCACTCGAGCTCCAGCACCCAAGTTCGCATTTTCTCCTCAAAACCACTCCAAGCATGTCCGGAGCGGGAGGCAAGTGGATGGTCTCCTCCGTTACGGAGGAGGATATCACAAAGCTCCGGGGAGCCAGATACCTGGCGGCGGATATCGCGCACCGGCTACGAGATGTGGGGCAGATCGTCCCTACTCCAAAACCCCATGAGAGGGTGGTATTTCTTACCCACTTCGTCCGCGGACTGGGATTTCCCCTCCACCCGTTTGTCCGCGGGCTCATGTTCTACTACGGGCTGGACTTTCACGATCTGGCCCCCAATTTCATCCTCAACATCTCGGCGTTTATCGTCATGTGCGAGGCCTTCCTCCGCATCAAGCCCCACTTCGGCCTATGGCTGAAGACCTTCAACGTTAAACCGAAGGTGGTGGTCGGCCAGCAAGCGGAGTGCGGAGGCGCCATGGTGGGCAAAATGCCCAACGTCACCTGGCTCGAAGGATCCTATGTGGAGACCATAAAGGGGTGGCAATCGGGGTGGTTCTACATCACCAAGCCGCGCAACACCAACTGGGTGGCGGCCCCCGAATTTCGATCCGGAATCCCCATGCGGCTCACCTCCTGGAAAGAGAAGGGCCTATCCTGGTGTTCATCGGTAGAGCTGACCGGACTCCAGACCTGCATCGAAAACATGATGAGCAAGAAAATCAAGCTTGTCAACGTGGTCCAAGTCATGGTCTTCCGCCGAATCCTCCCGTGTCAAAGACGGGCATTCAATTTGTGGGAGTTCGACCCGGCTGAGCACCAAGACGCTACGAGAGCTCTTCGACACGACGCACAAGGATGTCTGGAAGGTGCTGTTCAAGGGCGCCGAGGTACCTCCTCCCCTTACCGAGGACCGCGGACTCAGCGCCAAGCGCCCTGCCAATCCGGTAAGTCTTTTATATCTCATAATATATTCTTTTCCCCAGTATAACCATGCGTGAGATCTAAGCCTCCACGCCATTTAACAGGACTGGGTAGCGACAGCGGAGCAGGTCGATTGTCCAGCCCCCCTGCCCGAAGATCCAGCAGATGCTCTCCTAACGGAGATGCTAGTTCCGGCGCCTTATGAGGTGCCGGAGAAGAAGGCCACGGGGACCAGGAAGGGTCTCCGGCGCAAGGTTATATCGGACTCATCGTCCGAAAACACCGAGGCGCACTCCTCCCACGAAAACGAGGAGGAGGAAGAAGAAAGTTCTCCCCCCCCCCAGCCGGGGGGGACAGGAAAAGGAAGGCCGCCCCATCAGGGGAGGCCGAAGGGTCCAAGAAGGGAAGGACCCTCCTCCCGGACTGCTCCATGACGGCCGCTTTCAGCGACGAGGAGTGGTTACCCAGGGACAAGCCCCTGGCGAAGTCGTGAGTATCCGGATACCATAACAATTCTTGGTACATTTTATTGTACTGCTTCTTATCACGCCGAACATGATCATGCAGTCCATCCCGAGCCCATATCGACGTATCTTCGTCGGATGATTCTTTGGGCCCGTCATATATGAATAGCGATTCACTCCCGACCGCTTCCTCCCCCCGCCCTACGGACGACGCCGAGCTGTTGTCTCAAAGGGAACTGAACCTAGGGGAGACAGTTCCGGAGGCGCCCCAAGGCGACATTCCAGGCGCTGGGCGCGCGAGGGGCAAGACTCCCCTGGGCCCTAACGCTGGGGGCAGCAAGTCTAGCCCCAAGCCGAATACGGCGCCGGAACCTCCAATGGTTCCGGATTCTATCAGGCAACCCCTCGCTAAGGGGAGCAAGCCGTTTGTGCCGATGGCCTCTGTCCATCCAGAGGCATCGGACAACTTGCTGGAAGTGCTTCGCGGCGCTTCCATTGACGAAGAGCACCACACTATTATGAGTGTGGTAGTCAAGAAGGTTCAGTCCGCTAAGAGCGGACTGACTGAAGCCTGTGCCAGCCTCCTAACCGGCTTTGAGGTAAGTAATCAAATTGTAAGAAAATGTTACAGCATAGACAGTAGCCCCTGATGCTCTGTTTGGCGTTCGCGAAGGAAGGCCGAATATAGGATCAAATAATAATCGCAGGAGTCTAATCAGAATGTGTCTATGTGAATAAGCAGGCTTCACTGCTGGCCGCCGCCGCTCGTACTGTGGAGGTCGCGGCACTGAAGTGGGACCTTGAGCGGTCCAAGGAAGAGCTCGGCCTTACCAAGAGGCAGCTCAAAGAGAACAAAGGTAAGTGACACCCCGTCTGAATATTGATAAAGAAAAATTTGGTTTTGGAATAATAGGATCGTCATGAATTTTGCTAGGGGCCACGACCGAAGTGGTGGCCATGCAGAAGGCGCTATCCGAGGCCGAAGACAAAGCGGCCAAGGAGTGCATCGAGCGAGAGAAGCAAGAGGCCCGAGTAGGCGAGGTGCAGGAAGAGCTCCAGGCTCTCGTCAAGAAACACGAGTCCTTGGAGCTTGACTCTAAGATGCAAGGGTCCGAGCTTGCGAAGGCCCTCGAAAACACACAACATGCCAAGGACGAAGCCCAAAAGGCCCTCCAGGAAATTGAGGCGATTAAGAAGATAGCGGCGAGTAAGGCATTCATTATGTAAAGCAAACATGTGAAGGAAACTTTCTTTTTACTTACCCGAGTTCGGAGCTCTCCAGGAGCGTTCGCAGATCTACCCCGCAGTGTGTCGGATGCCGCGGAGTTCTACCGGGCCGAGGAGGGGAGCTCGACGGAGAAGTTGTTCTGGTCTCAGTATACTGGGACCGAACACCCAATGCCCTTGAGCGACCAGTTGAAGCAACTGGTCGAGCTTCACAAGGCGGCCGAACAGGCCATGAAGGGTCTTGTAGTCCGGATGTGGCCTGGCGAGCCCCTGCCTGGTAGCTACTTCGGTCTGGTGAGGCGGCTTGTGAATGCCTGCCCCCGGTTTGAAGTCATAAAGCGGTCCGTTTGCATCGAGGGTGCGCGCAGGGCTTTTGCCCGGGCGAAGGTGCACTGGGCGAAGCTGGACGCCGAAAAGCTGGTGAAGGAGGGGCCGCCGGAGGGCAAGGAGCATCGCCACACCGAGAAGTATTATGACAGTGTCCTGAAGGGTGCTGGCCTTGTGGCGGAGGAATGTGCTAAGGATGTAATATTTGAATGAATGTACTCATGTGATCCTGTAATATGAAACGAGTTCATTTGCGCTATGCAACGCTTGTTAATTTAAAATATTACCTTCTATGCGGCCGTTTATAAAATCTGAGAGTTGGCCAGTCGTCGGCTTCTGCCCCCATGTAACTAGTACTGAGGTGTTCGGGATAAACCTGAGCACTCTTTATCCCAATTTTGGGTCCTTCGAAGGAGTTGTTCAGCACAACGAACCAGGCAAACAGACTATAAAGCTTTATCACTCTCACTTAGCCATAGAAGTCTACAATTTTAAATTTTGGCGAAGCCCCTAGTATTCGGAAGGCCGAATTTGGGGCGCTATATATGCCTAAGTCGGGCAAGGCCGACTCCTCGCCCGAAGCGGAAAATGTCTTTAAGGACTTGAGACCTCTCGAACAGCGACCAGCTCTCGCCTCATTGTCGGAGTAAATGGCCACGGGTAGCCTAACCGGCTGCCCCTGGTTCTTCTGAAAAAATTATCAGGCCTTCGGGCCTCCGAACATTCCAAGCATCGGGCCGCCTTCCCTGGCCGGCTACTCCTGGAGCCGACTTCCGGAAGGCGACCCAACCTCAGCAACCACTCCCCAAGACAACTACCGGGCGGCCGACTCCAAGAAGTCGGCCAAAAGAGCGCCGACTCCAAGGAGCCGGCCGAGACCACAACCACCCAAGCTACACCCACATAACGGTGACAAGACGACGTGTGGCCACAGTGCGGCCCACTACCCCTGAGGCCCGAGGCAGGCGTGGCCACAGGAGGCCATACGGGACGATTATCTCCTGTGCGGCTCGGCACTGTAGCCATGCCAGCCTCAACGTCATCCACGACCGACTCCTGTACGGCCTGCGGGCAGCGGGTCCCTCCTGCCAGACAGAGGCACAAAGGCGGCCCGGCCTCCCCCAGTCGGCCAGGGGTGTAGCCGGCCCCCAGAGGCCGGCTACTCCTTTCCTCAAAGCAGGAGCCCCATTAAGGAGACGAGACGAGGTAAGGCTACAGTGAGAAGCCCCCGAGGCGGCCCACTATAGCCACGCTTACCTCGACGAAGCCCTCGTCATCAGAGGCGAGGCTACAGTGAGCAGCCGCTGACAAGATCCTAAGCGGTGGGGTCGGCCTGTCGACCGAGAAGCCGGCAGCCGGCGGGACCCACCAGTCGGCGGGACCCAACGACCGGCGAAGAAGCCGGCGAGTGTAGACACTGACGGGTGGGACCAGTGCCCAGCCGGATTACCATTGTACCCCCGGGGGGTAGGCCTATATAAACCCCCCGGAGCACCCATGCAAAGGGTGGGCTGCTAAGCATTGCACACACACCACAGATAGAGAGAAGCAAGAGCTAGCCTTGTTCTTCTTCTCCCTTGATCCCAACAGCTCCAGGAGCGATTGTAGCTACCTATTCTTGATCTAGTGATCATGCGGAGACCCCGCAGAGCAGGACTAGGGGTGTTATCTCCTCGGAGAGCCCCGAACCTGGGTAAGATCCGCCGGCGTGCATGTCTTCGCCTCATCCCGTTTCCAGGCACCGGCGACGTCTTATTGGCTCCCACAATGATAAGCCATCCATTGGCATATGTCGCACCAACCACCCGACATTTGGCGCCCACCATGGGGCCAGGTGCACCGTCGTCCGGAGACCTGTTCTGGACGCGAACCCTCTTCCTCCCCCGCGAGCGCAGCCAGCCTGCTGCGCCCGATGGCGTTTGCCTCGACGCGCTGCAAGGCGTCGACGACGCCTGCGCAGCGAGCTGCCTCGCCGATCTGCTCGGCGAGACTCGCATCTCCGACGAGCCTGCGTCCGACGCAGGCACCGACTACCCCGAGAACCGCCTCGTCAGCCTCCTCGACCAGCTTCACGTCTCCAGCGAGCCTGCTGCAGACATGGAGTCGGTCGGCTCCACCGACCCGATGCTCATCGACTCCGACACAGCATCGCTTGACGCCTACCCCTCCGACGTGGTGGTCTTCGACGACCCCCTCCCTCGAGCTGACAGCGGCAGCAGCGCTGTCACCGAAGTGCTGGTCATCAGCCACGTCGCCAACTCGGGCGAGAATGCCCACGACGCCCTGCAAGCGGCGATGCACGACCTCTCCGTCCCCATCCCGGCCGATGCCGACGCCGAGACCCTGGAGGCACGCCGCCTCGCCCTCATCGCGGAGGGCCAGAAGATAGCCTCCATGAGGCGCCTCACTGAGGCCCACCAGCGCGAAGTCGACCGCGCCGCCTTCGGTACGCCGCCGCCTAGCGGCCCGAGCCGAGCCGGCTTCGTCCAGAAGCGCGGCGCGGCCGTCGCCAGCATGCTGGGGGCAGATCGCCCCGTCTACGCCACCCCGCTCGAGAATCTGCGAGCCGCTCAGGCGGCCGCAGAAGAGCTCAATGGGCTGGGAGCCGATGAGCTCCCCTACATGACGAGACGGATCCAGCAGCTGCTCGACGCGGCCGCAGAACGGCACGAAGCCGGCGCCCGTGCTGATAGTCATCCCCCGCGCCGGGAGCACGCCGCGACGTCCCGCTCGCCGACTGCGAGCGGCGCGCGCCAGAAGAAAGACAAGGAGCCGGCTGCCAGCCGCAGCCGGACTCGCATTACCATCGAGCGCGACGCGGAAGGCCGCCCTCGAGCGGTTGAACACCAAGGAAATCTGCCTCCTCCCCCGCCTCGAAGAGAAAGACGCCTCACTCCGCCGCCTATCACACACCCGACTCTTGGCGACCGACTCGGCCGCCGAGAAGGAGTCGGCGAGAACGACGCCCGCCACAGGATCGACCGCCTTGCTCGATCCTTGGCGTTAGAAGAAGAAGACGATGTCGGCCCGCCATGCTTTGGCCCCCGCATCCGCGACGAGCCCTTCCCCAAAGGGTTCTCGCTCCCCAGAGACACGCCCAAGTACAACGGCTCGGTGAAGCCGGAAGATTGGCTCATCGACTACTCCACGGCCGTCAGCATAGCCAACGGCAATCGGCGCGTCGCCGTGAAGTACGTCCCCCTCATGCTGCAAGGCACGGCGCGCACATGGCTCAACAGCCTCAAGCCCTACAGCATCAACAGTTGGCTGGACTTCACCGAAGTCTTGGTCCGCAACTTCACCAGCACCTACAAGCGGCCTCCCAAGCCTCGCCAGCTCTCCCTCTGCGTCCAAGGGCCCAACGAGTCGACCCGCGACTACCTCACGCGATGGGCCGAGCTCCGCAACTCCTGCGAGGGGGTGCACGAGGTCCAGGCCATCGAGTACTTCACCGCCGGGTGCCGAGAGGGCACCCTCCTCAAGCACCGACTCCTCTGCGACGAGCCGGCTACCCTCGACGAGTTGCTGGTCATCGCGGACAAGTACGCCACGGCCGACTCCTCGATGAAGACCGAGCTGAGAGTAGACGCCTCTGGGAAGGTGATTGCTCCGGCTCCCAAGACGCCGGCTGGCGACCCCAATCGGCGCCCCTACCAGAACGACCACAAGCGCAAGGCCCCCATGCCGACTTCCTCCAGTCGGCAGGTGGCCACAGTTGAAGACGAGCAGCCCGAAGAACGGCCCGCTCCCAAGAAGAAGGGTGGAAGGCCGGCTTGGCAGCCGTCTTTCTCCTACGAACAAGCTCTCGACGCCCCCTGCAAGTTCCACAGCGGCGCGAAGCCGTCCAACCACACAACCCGGAAATGCCACTGGCTCACCCGCATCACCAAGGGCGAGGGAATGCTGCCGCCTCCGCCTCCCGGCCCGCCGCCTCCAGCCCCTCAGCAGCCGGCGGCTCGGCCGGCAGTCGGCGCCATCCAAGACGAATTCCCCGAAGAGCACGCCGCCTACGTCGTCTTCACTAGTCAAGCCGACGACAAGCGCAGCCGACGCCGACAGCACCAAGAAGTGAATGCAGTCGCCACCAGCGCCCCCGAGTTCATGCACTGGTCAGAAAAGCCAATCAGCTGGAGCCAGGCCGACCACCCAGAGGTGATGCCTTCGCCTGGCTCCTATGCAATGGTCTTGGACGTCACCCTCGCGACGGAGAGGCGAGCTGCCAGATTTTCCCGCGTCCTGATAGACGGCGGAAGCAGTATCAACATACTGTACCGCGATACCATGGAGAAGCTGAACATCAAAGCGAAGCAGCTCATGCCGAGCCGCACCGTCTTCCATGGTATCGTCCCCGGCCTGTCTTGCTCCCCAATCGGCAAGATCAAAATGGATGTTCTCTTCGGAGACAAAGATCATTTCCGCCGAGAAGCAATATGGTTCGAGGTAGTGGATTTGGAGAGCCCCTATCATGCACTGCTTGGCCGACCTGCCCTGGCCAAGTTCATGGCTGTGCCCCACTACGCCTACCTGAAGATGAAGATGCCGAGCTCGAAGGGGATCATCACGGTAGCCGGCGACTACAAGAAGTCCATCGAGTGCGCCATGGCCAGTAGCCGGCTGGCCGAGTCCCTCGTGGTGGCAGAAGAGAAGAAGATGTTGGAACGGGTTGTGGCCATGGCCGGCAAGCAGCCGGCCTTGTCCCCCAACCCCAAGGATTGTGATGCGCAGGGCTCCTTCCAGCCTGCCAAAGAGACGAAGAAGATACCTCTGGACCCGGAGAACCCGGAGAGGTTCGCTGTCATTGGGGCGAACTTGGACAGTAAATAGGAAGGCGAGCTCGTCGACTTCCTCCGTGAGAATCGAGACATCTTTGCATGGTCCCCAAAGGACATGCCGGGTGTCCCGAAGGATTTCGCCGAGCACAAATTACATGTCCGAGCTGATGCGAAGCCGGTCAAGCAACCCCTCCGCCGACTGTCAGAAGAGAAGCGAAGAATTGTGGGAGAAGAGATAGCCCGGCTCCTTGCCGCTGGCTTTATCATGGAAGTGTTCTTTCCAGAGTGGCTTGCCAACCCAGTTCTGGTTCTGAAGAAGAATAACAAGTGGCGTATGTGTATAGACTACACCAGTCTGAACAAGGCCTGCCCAAAGGATCCGTTTGCTCTGCCACGGATTGACCAAGTGATAGACTCCACAGCCGGATGCGAGCTGTTAAGTTTTTTGGATGCGTACTCAGGGTACCATCAGATCAAGTTGGACCCAGCTGACCGCCTGAAGACTGCCTTCATCACACCCTTTGGAGCTTTCTGCTACCTGACTATGACATTCGGCTTGAGAAATGCCGGTGCCACTTTTCAGCGTTGCATGCAGAAATGTCTCTTGAAACAACTCGGCAGAAATGCCCACGTCTACGTAGACGACATTGTGGTGAAGACAGAGAAGCGCGGTACCTTGCTGGAAGACCTGAAAGAAACATTCGCCAACTTGCGCCGATTCCAGATCAAGCTCAACCCCGAGAAGTGCGTGTTCGGAGTGCCAGCCGGCCAGCTGCTAGGCTTCCTGGTCTCCGAACGCGGCATTGAGTGCAACCCCGTCAAGATCAAGGCCATCGAGAGGATGGAGATTCCCACCAAGCTGCGAGATGTGCAGAAGTTCACTGGCTGCTTAGCCTCCCTGAATCGTTTTATCAGCCGACTAGGAGAAAAGGCTCTCCCCTTGTACCGACTCATGAAGAAGTCCACTCACTTCGAGTGGAATGATCAAGCCGACCAAGCCTTCCATGAGTTGAAGAAAATGCTGACCACTCCGCCTGTCCTGGCTGCGCCGACTGAGAAGGAGCCCATGCTCCTCTACATCGCCGCGACTAGCCGAGTCGTCAGCACTGTTGTTGTGGTCCAGCGCCCGGAGGAAGGCCGAGCCCAGCTAGTCCAGAGGCCGGTGTACTATCTCAGCGAAGTGCTGTCCAGCTCAAAGCAAAACTACCCGCACTACCAGAAGATGTGCTATGGGGTGTACTTCGCTGCCAAGAAACTGAAGCCCTACTTCCAAGAGCACCCCATCACGGTCGTGTGCACTGCCCCGCTTGCCGAGATCATAGGCAGCCGGGATGCATCCGGCCGGGTGGCCAAATGGGCCATTGCATTGGCGCCCTACACGATCTTCTATCAACCCCGCACCGCCATCAAGTCGCAAGCATTGGCCGACTTCCTCGTCGACTGGGCCGAGACCCAGTACTTACCGCCGGCTCCCGACTCTACCCATTGGCGGATGCACTTTGACGGGTCCAAGATGCGCACCGGCTTGGGAGCCGGCATCGTCCTCACCTCTCCCAAAGGCGACAAGCTCAAGTACACGCTGCAGATCCACTTCGCCGCCTCCAACAACGTGGCCGAGTACGAGGCGCTCGTACATGGGCTCCGGCTAGCCAAAGAGCTTGGCATACGCCGGATCCTGTGCTACGGCGACTCAGACTTGGTGGTCCAGCAATCGTCTGGCGACTGGGACGCCAAGGACGCGAACATGGCGAGCTATCGATTCCTCGTCCAGCAGATCAGCGGATACTTCGAAGGGTGCGAGTTCCTTCACGTGCCAAGGGCCGACAACGACCAAGCAGATGCCCTAGCACGGATCGGCTCCACCCGACAGGCCATACCGACTGGCGTCTCCCTCCAGCGCCTCCTCAAGCCGTCCATCAAGCCGTCTCCAGAGTCGGATTCCATTTTCGTACCGCCTGCGCCAGATACAGCCGGATCCGACTGGAGAAACCCCGCAGGCGGCACGGGGACTTCGACAACTGGCCCGGGGACTGCCGTAGTCGCACCCGGCCCGGGGACTTCAGAACCCGGCCCGGGGACTGCAGCAGTCGGCCCGGGGACTGCAACGACACAAGAAGCAGTGGCCGACTCACCCAACCCACCCACCCGAGTCATGGTGGCCACATTAACAGAAGAAGAAGTCACAGCTCCCTCATGGGCCCAGCCCATCCTCAAGTTCCTAGTCAGCAGAGAGCTGCCGGCTGATGAGATCTCAGCAAGACTAGTGCAACGACGAGCCGCAGCATATACAATAATCAACAGAGAGCTTGTGAAGCGCAGCGTCACTGGAGTCTTCCAGCGTTGCGTCGAGCCAGAAAAAGGAGTGGCAATCCTCAAAGACATCCACCAAGGCGAATGCGGCCACCACGCAGCCTCAAGATCCCTTGTGGCCAAGGCTTTCCGCCATGGTTTCTTCTGGCCGACTGCCTTGGAGGATGCTAAAGAAATAGTCAAGAGCTGCAGAGGATGCCAAGTTTTTAGTTCCAAGCAACATCTGCCGGCTTCTGCACTCAAGACCATTCCCCTCACCTGGCCTTTTGCCGTCTGGGGACTGGACATGGTGGGCCCTTCAAGACAGCCCGCGGCGGCCTGACACATCTACTTGTTGCTGTGGACAAGTTCACAAAGTGGATTGAAGCAAAGCCAATCAAGAAGCTCAATGGGCCGACTGCCGTAACATTCATCACCGACATCACTACTCGGTACGGCGTGCCGCACAGCATCATCACCGACAACGGCACGAACTTCGCCAAAGGAGCACTGGCACGTTTCTGCGCGACGCAGGGCATCCGACTGGACTTAGCGTCCGTTGCCCACCCGCAGTCAAACGGCCAGGTCGAGCGAGCAAATGGACTCATCCTCTCCGGCATCAAGCCCCGACTGGTTGTACCACTGGAGCGATCGGCCGGCTGCTGGCTCGAAGAGCTGCCGGCTGTCCTCTGGAGTCTGCGCACTACACCCAACAAGTCAACCGGCTTCACTCCGTTTTTCCTCGTGTACGGTGCCGAGGCTGTCATCCCAACAGACATCGAGTTCGACTCGCCTCGGATCACCATGTACACGGAGGAGGAGGCCAAAGAAGCAAGAGAAGACGGCGTGGACCTACTGGAAGAAGGCCGGCTGTTAGCACTCAGCCGGTCCGCCATCTACCAGCAAGGGCTGCGCCGCTACTACAACCGCAAGGTCAAGCCAAGATCCTTCCAAGAGGGCGACCTTGTGCTCCGGCTGATCCAGCGAACAGCCGGCCAGCACAAGCTCTCGGCCCCTTGGGAAGGCCCCTTCGTCGTCAGCAAGGCACTCGGCAACGACTCCTACTACTTGATCGATGCGCAAAAACCAAGAGCACGCAAGAGAGACGACTCTGGCAAGGAGTCGGAGCGGCCATGGAACGCGAACCTCCTGAGAAGATTTTACAGTTGAAAGCAGTATGTATCATGCTACCCTTTTGATATTAAGCACGAACCAACAGGCCCCCCGAACAGTACTCGGGGACTGCCTTTTATTTATCTATGAATGACGAGTGTCATATCCATGAATGTATTATTACATTTGATTTTTTGTCCGGCACCGGGTTCGACTAGTCGGCCCGGGGACTGGCCGCCTTGAGCTATATTAAAAGTTTTTCCTAAAGTCAGAAAAGTAGTGCGCCGGCTCCCGAGTCCTCTCTTGTTGAAAGTCGCAGCTCAAAGAACTGACTGTCCGACTAGCAAGAGGCAAGACAGAAAGGACGCCCACACGAAAAATGGCTAAGGAACAACGAACCTATATAGCAAAGAGACGGCCTCCAAACATGCCTGCCGGCTGCCAAGAACAGCCGGCCGGCTTCCTAGAAAAACTTAGCTTTAGTCCAGCAGAGCTAGAGTACTTCCCCCCCCCAATCGGCCAGGCACTCCTCCGGCTACAGATTGCAGAGCAACTGTTGGACTGGGGAGGCGGCAACCAAGGGAGGGCGGCAAAGGAAAAAGCAGAAGGATAAAAAGCAAAGTACAAGGAAAGGCCAAATGCATAAGTTATATACACATAAAGCCCCCAACAGGCTGGCAACAGACATAAGTTCGAATACACCCAGTGGGTGGAATTGTGCAGACTTAACCAAACATTGTTCCAAAAGTAACTAGACAGGGAAACAAAAGACGGCAGACTAAGGCACGCTGTGGAGGCCGAGCTGGTCGGTGAAGGCGGCCTCGCCGCTGAAGGAGTGGCCGCCTCGCGGGTCTCGGCTTGACCACCACCTACGGCAGGAGACGCACTCGCGCGCGACGTAGTGCTGGAGGCGCGGTCAGGCTGAGGCTGGCCGGCTGCTCCACCAGCCGGCTCGGCGTCTTCACCCTCCTCCTCCTCTTCTTCACCCTCGTCGCTGGAGTCGATCTCCTCCGCCGAGTCTTCGCCATCCGCCGGGTTCAGACCGAACCACTCCTCCGGCTGGGCGACACCATTGTCGTCCACCTCGGGGGCGAAGACGCTGGTGTCGGTGTAGTCGGCGATCGCCGAAGCCCGCCGGATGATGGCCGGCCGCGCCGGCTCCAGCTCTGTGTCGGCTTGCTGCCGCCAGGTAGCCAGCTGATCCAGGCTCAGGCCGGGATACCAGGCCTTGACGAACTCCAGCGCCCGCCTGGCACCGGAGCGAGCCGCCGAGGCCTTCCAAGCTTCGAAGCGGCCGACTGCCACCTCCAGCCAGTCGGCAGTCCGACTGGGGGTGCGAGGAACCACTTGGCCGGGCCAGAGGGCGGCCAAGACCTGCGCCCCGGCACGTTGAAGACGGCGGAGCAGTCGGTGAGCCGGCTGGATGCGGGCCTGGATCGCCAAGAGCTGCTCCTCCAGCGAACGGCCGGCGGTTGGCGAGATCTCAAAGCCAGCCTGCCTTCGCGCCTGGCGGCGGGCCTCGATGGTCTGGTTGGCAGCAGTAGAATAGCCAGGGAAATATTCTGCGCAAGAAAGAAGAAGAAAGGGAGAAAAGAGCACCAAATCAGAAAAAGAGCCAAAGTGGCAGATGGCAAGAAAGGACGAAGAGGTAGGCGGCTTACCGTCAACCAGATCTTCGATCTGGCCATAGCCAGAGACCAGAGTCTGCCTGGCCTCAGCCCAGCCAGCCGCCTCCGTCTCGTACTCGGCCTGGAGGGCGGCTTCGCGGTCCTGCACCACCTTCAGTGCCGCCTTGTGGCTTTCCTCCTGGTCGGCCAACTTCTTGGCCAGGCGGTCGCGTTCCTGCACCAAGGCGGCGAGCTCGGCATCCTTGGCGCGAAGGGCAGTCTGAGACTCTCCCAGTTGTGCCCTCAGACTGGCGTTGGCCGCTGCAGAGACGGCAGGAAAAGAAGAACAGTAAGAAATCGTCAAGGAAGATCCGACCCGACTGCTCAGCAGTCGGCCCGAATCTCGGGGACTACACCCAGTGGGTGCGCTGACGCGCCCCCACATGAGATAAAGAACAAAGCACGTACCTCGGCTCTCAGTAAGGTCGGCGGTCTTCTGAGTCAGCTCCCGAGCCTGGGAGTTGAAGGCGGCCGCTCGAAGGTTGTGGTAGTCCTGCAAGATGGACAGAAGATCGATGTAAGAACAAGAATAGCAAAGACAAATCCACCAAGAAGTTCCATGCCGCCTGCTCAGCAGCCGACTCGGAACTCGGGGACTACACCCAGTGGGTGCGCTGACGCGCCCCCACGGAAGAAATCAAGATCAAAGAGAAATCAAGATCAAGAAGAAGCAAGATGGGAATACTAACCCGGATGGCCGCCCGCGTCGCGAGGAACTCGTCGGTGAACTGCCTCAGTGCCGCAGCTTGGCCCTGGAGCCGGGTCCGGACGTCCTGTGCAGCCACGTTCACCACGGCCGTCCCTTCGCCTGGCGTCCACCCCGAGGTAGCGCTGGCCGCCTCCGCATCTTGGGCCGACGAGCTGGAACCCACGGCCGGCTGTGGCTCCGACGCGGCCTTCTGCGGCTCCGACGCGGCCTTCCCCGCACGACGGCATGACGGAATCCGGACTGCCATCTCAGCCCTCACGGCCGGTTCGCCCCCCGCCGACTGTGCAGGCGGCGGATCAGGCCGGCCGCCTTGGGCCGCTCTAGTTGGCGGGGTCGGCACCGGCACCCTCTCCAAGATGATGACGTCGTCGCTTCCCCCCAGCCCTGGCCGGTCGCCGCTGGCTCCCTCTGGCGAGGGCTCCATGGGCCCCGGCGCCGCAACGCGCAGAGGGGTGACCATCAAGACCTCCCCCGCTGCTTCTGCTGCTGCAGCCTGTGCTTGGGCCCTGGCTGCAGCATCGGCGAGCGCCTTCGCCGCCTCCTCCTCCCGTGCTGCCTTGGCGGCGGCCGCCTTCCGTGCCTCCGCCTCCCGTGCCTCCTGCTCCTCCCGCGCCTCCCGCGCGTTCCGTTCCGTTGCCGCCTGAAGCTCGGCGCGAGGGTCCACGCAGCGGGTGGTGCTCCCAGACCCCCTCGGCGACTCGACGACGGAGGTAGCAGCCGCCCGCTCAAGCGACAACGGAGCTCTGATCATTGAAGAAAAAGACAAGGGCTCAGGAACCACCAGAGAAAAGAAAGAAAAAAAAGAGTATACGAAAGAAAGTGAACTTACGCCGACACGGTCTACGGTTGCTTCACCGTCTTGCGGAAGCGAGCCGCCTTTGCGGCCGCCTCCTCCCGCCTGGTGGCTGCCGCCCCGCCCCTGGGTTTCTTCGTTCGGCTGCCGAACAAACCCTGGGCGGCGCGACGCTTTTGACCTCCCCCCCGAGCAGGCAGCGCGGCGGAGGAACCCGCGCCGCGTCCAGATGCCGGCTGGCGGCGCGGGACGACTTCGGCCTCATCGTCGTCCGGCCAGTCGTCAAAGGGGACTCCGAGCCCGGAGCCGCCTGCTTCGCCGTCGGCTTGGCCACCACCCGGCTCGACGTCGTCGTCCATACCGGCCGCCCCCAGGTCGGGGTCCTCCAGATCGTGTTCGGTCCGGTCGAGGACGAATCGGCGCTCCGCGTCTGACCCGCCGGCCGGCCGAAGCAGAGGGCTCTATCGAAAAGCAAACCGGCTAAGTTAGAATCGGCTAAGAGGAACTCGGCAACAAAGCGAAGTGAGAGAAAAAGAGACAAGGAGAACATACCATAGGCGGCGGATTGGCTTGGCTATACGGTTCCTTGCCGAACTGCCACTCTTCGGTGAGTTTGCAGTTCGCAAGGTAGTTCACCATATAGGCGACCTCCTCGCGCGGCATCTCCTTGGTACACATTCGGCTCGGATCGAGCTGGCCGCTCATCTGACAGATCAGATGAGGCCGGCTCTGGAGCGGAAGAACCCGGCGCGTGACGAACGCGGCCAGAAGGTCGGGCCCCGTCAAGCCCTCTGCCTGGGTCAGCTCCCACACTCGGGCGACGGCGGCGGACCCGGCCGGCGTCAGAGTCACGGCCCGGAAGGACCACTGGGGCCGCCTGCCCGCCGGTGGGCCGGCTACGTAAGCCGGCAGGTTGATGTAGTCGCCCCGCGGGGCGATGTTCCGTACATAGAAGTACAATTTTTGCAACTTCTTCACCGATTGGATCAGCGTGGTGACGGGGAAGGGGTTGTCGGCGACCGATCTCCGCGACGCGATGAAGGCGCCAGTATGAGCCGGCACGCCCCGCATGCGCGTGCCCAGCTTCGACTGGAAGAACTCCCCCCAGAGCTCAAGGGTGGGGAGGACGCCGAGGTAGCCCTCGCACAGGGTGACGAAGGCGGACAGCAGCACCACCGCGTTTGGGGTGAGATGGTGCGGCTGGAGCTGATAGAAGTCGACCCAGGAGCGGAAGAAGGCGCTCGCTAGCAGGCCGATGCCGCACAAGAAATGCGAGCGGAAGACCACCCGCTCGCCCTCCCGCGGCTCCGGCTTGATTTCCCTCGCCGGCGCGAGAGGGACCTCCACTTTGTCCGCGCCGGGCAGCCGCCGCGTGTTGCGGAGGAACTCGACGTGGTCTTCGTGGACGTTGGAGCCGTCCCAATCCCCGCCATACTGCTCCGTGGCGGGAGGCATGGCAAAAACCAGCGCGGCGGCGGAGAAATGTGCGGTGGAAGAGCGCGGCGGCGAGGCGCTGTTGCAAG
This sequence comes from Triticum aestivum, assembly GCF_018294505.1. NCBI lineage: Eukaryota > Viridiplantae > Streptophyta > Magnoliopsida > Poales > Poaceae > Triticum > Triticum aestivum. The sequence goes on from NC_057796.1 coordinate 468,362,088, forward strand.
AAACGGCAGGCGAAGAAGACGGTGGAAGTAGGAGGAGCGTGCGAGGGCCTGCCGCCCTCCGCCTCCCCCTACTTATAGCTTCGCAAGGCGAGGCCGGAGAGGCCGAACGTGGGGGGAGTCGTGGGATTAACTGCACCCACTCCCCCCACGCCTCGCGATTATTGCGCATAAAGGCCAGCCGAAACTGCCGCAATGAGACGTGCGGGCGGTTTCGGGGATGCAGACGATCCGCGCCTGGGCCCGGGCGCGGACGTGGCGGGCCCCCGCCCTGCGGCGACGTCCCGTCGCGCGCGTGGGCTGGCAGGCTTTCCGGCCAAGGAGGGCCACGTGGTTCGCAGACGGCCAGTGGCTGGCCCGCGGCCCGGTGCACGCACTGGCAAGCTCCCGCCCTCCGACCTCCGGAAGTTTTCAACCAAGGCTGCGCGCTTAACCAAAGCCGGCTCCCAGCTGCCGGCTTGCCAAGATAGGAAGCTGATCGAGCTTCTCAACCCCTACTCCACCTCGAAGCCCAATCAGCTTCGGGGACTACTGTCGGAGTAAATGGCCACGGGTAGCCTAACCGACTGCCCCTGGTTCTTCTGAAAAAATTATCAGGCCTTCGGGCCTCCAAGCACTCCAAGCATTGGGCCGCCTTCCCTGGCCGGCTACCTCTGAAGCCGACTCCCGGAAGGCGACCCAGCCTCAGCAACCCCTCCCCAGGACGACTACGGGGTGGCCGACTCCAAGAAGCCGGCCAAGAAGGACGCCGACTCCAAGAAGCCGGCCGAGACCACAACCACCAAAGCTACACCCACATAACGGTGACAAGACGGGGTGTGGCCACAGTGCGGCCCACTACCCCCAAGGCCCGAGGCAGGCGTGGCCACAGGAGGCCGTACGGGATGGCCGTCTCCTGTGCGGCTCGGCACTGTAGCCATGCCAGCCTCGACGTCATCCACGACCGACTCCTGTACGGCCCGCGGGCGGCGGGCCCCTTCCGCCAGAGAGAGGCGCGAAGGCGGCCCGGCCTCCCCCAGTCGGCCAAGGGTGTAGCCGGCCCCCAGAAGCCGGCTACTCCCTTCCTCGAAGCAGGAGCCCCATTAAGGAGACAAGACGAGGTAAGGCTACAGTGAGAGCCCCCGAGGCGGCCCACTGTAGCCACGCTTACCTCGACAAAGCCCTCGTCATCAGAGGCGAGGCTACAGTAAGCAGCCGCCGACAAGACCCTAGGCGGTGGGACCGGCCTGTCGACCAAGAAGCCGGCAGCCGGCGGGACCCACCAGTCGGCGGGACCCAGCAGCCGGCGGAGAAGCCGGCGAGCGTAGACACTGACGGCTGGGACCAGTGCCCAGCCGGATTACCATTGTACCCCCGGGGGGTAGGCCTATATAAACCCCCCGGAGCACCCATGCAAAGGGTTGGCTTCTAAGCATAGCACACACACCATAGATAGAGAGAAGCAAGAGCTAGCCTTGTTCTTCTTCTCCCTTGATCCCAACAGCTCCAGGAGCGATTGTAGCTACCTTTCTCGATCTAGTGATCATGCGGAGACCCCGCAGAGCAGGACTAGGGGTGTTATCTCCTCGGAGAGCCCCGAACCTGGGTAAGATCCGCCGGCGTGCATGTCTTCGCCTCATCCCGTTTCCAGGCACCGGCGACGTCTTATTGGCTCCCACAATGATAAGCCATCCATTGGCATATGTCGCACCAACCACCCGACACTCATCATGACAGTCAGTTTTCGGCTTTCTCTACTGAGGCGCTCGTCCGGAAGAACCGGGACACAATCGCAGTAGTTCTCCCAGTGCTACCTTAGCCGATATTGCGGAACGTAAGGTACCAAAACATGGGAGCCGGGCAAACCCAACTATTGACCCAAGACATGATTCGGAGCTGATGCATATAATGCTATAAGTTCGGGGTGCCGCACTGTCGAAAGTGTTCGGACTTTTCACCCCGTGTTATGGGGTATACTGAAGCCCCTGGCGCACTGGTCGTACCAGAGTGTACGGGTGCAATTTGTCGTAAAATAAGCAGATAAGGAAAAAGGAAATGCAATAATATACTAACGATATGCATTGTTATTTAAATAATACGTCAAAGCATACAGATACAAGTAGTGCAATAAGCAAAAAATAGGACTATTTGACATGTCCTATCCAAGGGCAGGCTGCGTATTGGTATGTAAAACAGGTATTCGATCGTTATCAGAGACCACCTGGAGATTCCCTTGTACGTCAGAGCGCCTTACTTCCTTGGTATTTCCTTCCCGCAATGAGTCAACAATCAGACTACCGGAGAGGTCTTCCAGAGCGTAAGGTCCTGAAAGAGAAAAAATGATGAAGGTATACGTGCCCTGGGGCGGTTGAGCCGCATTGTGGGCCGTGCCATAGCCTTGCCTCCGCCTATGCCCATGGTATCTTGAGTGCATAATTATGTACGCGCGGCACAAATTTCGCCGCTTGACTAGTACTATGGCGGAGGCCAAATTGCTATCCGAGCTATGAACGTGCCTGGAGATCCTATTGCAGGTTACTCCGAACTCGCTTGAAGTGTCCGGGGGCCTTTTCGCCGAATTGGCGGTTGGCCTCAGAAGGCTGCTTTGTGCTTCCGCTGCGAGGGCTGCAGTGTGCTCCTCCGTGCGGAGCGAGCGTTCTATGTTTCCATTAACTGTTATAACTCCGCGAGGTCCTGGCATTTTCAGCTAAAGGTACGCATAGTGCGGTACCGCATTGAATCTAGCAAATGCGGTTCGTCCGAGTAGTGCGTGATAGCCACTACGGAAGGGGACGATATCGAAGATTAGTTCCTCGCTTCGGAAGTTGTCCGGAGATCCGAATACCACTTCCAGTGTGATTGAGCCCGTGCAACAGGCCTCTACACCTGGTATGACACCCTTGAAGGTGGTTTTTGTGGGTTTGATCCTCGAGGGGTCTATACCCATTTTGTGCACTGTATCCTGATAGAGCAGGTTCAGGCTGCTTCCACCGTCCATTAGGACTCGAGTGAGGTGAAATCCGTCGATGATGGGATCAAGAACCAATGCGGCAGAACCGCCATGACGGATACTAGTGGGGTGGTCCCTATGATCGAAAGTGATCGGACAAGAAGACCATGGGTTAAACTTTGGGCCGACTGGCTCCATCGCATAGACGTCCCTTAGTGCACGCTTCTGTCCCTCTTGGGAATATGGGTTGCGTATATCATGTTCACCGTTTTCACTTGGGGAGGAAATTTCTTCTGTCTTCCTGTGTTCGGCGGCCGGGGCTCCTCCTCATCGTCGCTATGCAGAACCTTTTCCTTGTTTTCGGTATTCAACTTGCCGGCCTGCTTGAACACCCAGCATTCTTTGTTGGTGTAATCGGCTGGCTTATCAGGGGTGCCATGAATTTGACACGAGCGATCGAGTATGCGGTCCAAATTGGACGGGCCCGGATTGCTTCTTTTGAACGGCTTCTTCCGCTGACCGGATTTAGAGCCACTGAATCCAGCATTGACTGACGTGTCTTCGGCGTTGTCGCCGTTAATGCGGCGCTTGTGTCTGTTGCGACGTGGTCTGCCGTTACTATCTTTGGCATCTGAATTGCCATGATTTCTTGATGTGTTGTTGCTGCGAGCTAGCCAGCTGTCCTCGCCCGCGCAAAAGCGGGTCATGAGTGTCATGAGGGCTACCATAGACTTCGGCTTCTCTTGGCCGAGGTGCCGGGTGAGCCACTCGTCACGGATGTTATGCTTAAATGCCGCTAAGGCCTCTGCATCCGGTCAGTCGACAATTTGGTTCTTCTTAGTTAGGAACCGGGTCCAGAATTTCCTGGCTGATTCCCCTGGCTGCTGAGTTATATGGCTCAAGTCATCAGCATCCGGTGGTCGCACATAAGTGCCCTGGAAGTTGTCAAGGAATGCATCTTCCAAATCCTCCCAACTGCCAATGGAGTTTGCTGGCAAGCTATTCAGCCAATGCCGAGCTGGTCCTTTGAGTTTTAGTGGGAGGTACTTGATGGCGTGTATATCGTCACCGCGGGCCATGTGGATGTGGAGGAGGAAATCCTCGATCCATACCGCGGGGTCTGTTGTACCATCATATGACTCAATGTTCACGGGTTTAAATCCATCTGGGAATTCATGATCCATTACTTCATCACTGAAGCATAGGGGGTTTGCGGCACCTCTGTGTCGGGCTATGTCACGACGCAGCTCATACGAGTCTTGTCTGCTGTATTCAGCCCGGCCGGATTTGCTTTTAGTGTATCCGGCGTGACGATCATCGTCACACGTTGGGGCGCGCCCCCGTGATCCGTAGATCGATCTTGTATGTCCTGCTTTGTTTTCCAATAGGTTTCGCAGGTCCTGCGTGTTGCCCCGGGCCTTGGTGTTTTTGTTTGTCTGGCGACGGGGTGCGGGCTGGACTTCGGGCTGATATGCCCCTCTATCTCGGCCACGAGGTGGCCGATCAGCCGCATCATATGCTGGTAATGTAGGTTTTAATGCTTCCTCCTCGAGTTGGGGTAGCAACCTGCGCTTTGGGTAACTCTTGGTTGGGCGCTCGAATTCGTATTCCTCGGCCGCCAGGACCTCAGTCCATCTATCCGCTAGCAGATCTTGATCAGCTCGAAGTTGTTGTTGCTTTTTCTTCAGGCTGTTTGCTGTGGCTATAAGCCGGCGCTTGAAGCGCTCTTGCTCGACGGGATCCTCAGGCACGATAAATTCTTCGTCGCCGAGGCTCACCTCGTCTTCGGAGAGAGGCATGTAGTTGTCATCCTCTGATTCTCCGTCCGCTGCCTGTTCCGGAGGGCTAGCTTGTTCATCCTCCCGCTCGAGGTCTGGCTGGAGGGGATTGTCTTCGTCTTCTGTGCTATCCGGAGCATTATTGTCTCTTGTGCCGGTACCGCTGCTTTTGCTACGGCGGGACTTAGAGCGGCGCCGCTGACGCCGGTGCTTGAATTGCTCCTTGGAAGGATTATCCTCCATTGCCTTATCGCCATCGCCTTCTTTGGGGGTGTCCACCATGTATATATCATATGATGAGGTGGCAGTCCAGCGCCCTGTGGGCGGTGGTTCCTGTTCGTCTCCTGCATCGTCGTCCATACCGTCGATGTCTTCGGAGCTGAAATTGAGCATGTCGGTTAAATCGTCGACAGTGGCTACTAAGTGGGTGGTGGGTGGGGAGCGAATTTCTTCGTCGTCCGCATCCCATTCTAGCCGGACATAGTTCGGCCAAGGGTCTCCTGACAAGGAGAGAGACCTCAATGAGTTTAGCACGTCGCCCAGTGGTGAGTGCTGAAAGATATCCGCGGAGGAAAACTCCATGATCGGTGCCCAATCAGATTCGATAGGCACGGACGCAGGCGGTTCGGAGCCCGTGGCTGGGGACGAATCCAAGTGTCCGGCAACACGAGTCTCATAGGAAGTGAAGTCAGCATTCGGCTCTATCGCAGCTGAGTGCGCGGCCTTCGTGGCGGGGTCCATCCACCCGTCCTCGGACGGCGCAATCTGTTCCGGATTGAGGGCCGGAGTAGTTGCAGGTGTGATCTCCCGAACACTGTCCGACGGCAGAGCAAAGTCATGCTCGTCGTGATTGTGCGGCGCACCTGACATGGGCTCAAATCCGTCGAAGATCAAGTCTCCGCGGATGTCGGCAGTATAGTTCAAGTTTCCAAACCTGACCTGACGGCCAGGGGCATAGCTCTCGATCTGCTCCAGATGGCCAAGCGAGTTGGCCCGCAGTACGAAGCCGCCGAATACGAAGATCTGTCCGGGGAGGAAAACCTCCCCTGGATCGCATCGTTGTCGATGATCGAAGGAGCCATCAAGCCTTATGGTGACGGCGCAGTGGAACTCTCAATGAAAGCACCAATGTCGGTGTCAAAATCGGCGGATCTCGGGTACGGGGTCCCGAACTGTGCGTCTAAGGCGGATGGTAACAGGAGGCAGGGGACACAATGTTTACCCAGGTTCGGGCCCTCTCGATGGAGGTAATACCCTACTTCCTGCTTGATTGATCTTGATGATATGAGTATTACAAGAGTTGATCTACCACGAGATTGTGTAGGCTAAACCCTAGAAGCTAGCCTATGATTATGATTGTTGTTGTCCTATGGACTAAAACCCTCCGGTTTATATAGACACCGGAGGGGGCTAGGGTTACACAGAGTCGGTTACAAGGGAGGAGATCTACATATCTGAATTGCCAAGCTTGCCTTCCACAGCAAGGAGAGTCTCATCCGGACACGGGGCGAAGTCTTCAATCTTGTATCTTCATAGTCCAACAGTCCGGCTAAAGTATATAGTCCGGCTGTCCGAGGACCCCCTAATCCAAGACTCCCTCAACCCCCGCACCAAGCCTCAAGCTGCATCGTAAGTGCTACGACCCCCGCATTCCCGTATGTCCAGCCTCTTTGCTTCAATGTGTTGACATGGTTAATTATTCTTTTGTAGTCCGGCCCACAACAGCTCCCAGCGATCCTCATCAAGAGGTTCATTGGACTCAAAGGAGATGGCCAGCGAGTCTCTGCCAGCTGCTGACTCTCCCAAGGCCAAGGACGACACCGAGGTCCTTTCCCGAAGGGCCGCTCCTGTCCGGGGAGAGGCTCAGGCCGCTGTTAGGGAGGCGCTAGAAGGCGATACCTCTACCGCCTGACACATGGGGGAAGAGATCCCCATGGAGACGGGCGTGGAGGGCCGTATTCAGTTCGGCCCTCAGCCGGATATAATTCCAATGACCAACATCGCTCTGGAATCCGGCGAGCAACCTCCTTCGAAAGAGGGGGGTGCGCCAATTCCACCAGTGACCCTTGTCCAACCAGGGGCACCGGATAATCTGCTGGAAGCGCTACGAGGCGCTTCCATTGTGGATGAACACCGTGTTCTTATGAGCACGGTGATTGAAAGGGTTCATTCCGTCAAGAGCGGACTAACCGAAGCCTGCGGTAGCCTGCTGACAGGTTTCTAGGTAAGCGACACAAATAGCGAAAATCCCCATATAGACAGTAGCCCCTGAGACACTGTCCGGTGTTCGGAAAGAAAAGCCGGACAGAGGATCAATGTTTTATTGCAGGAAACTAACCAAATTTGTCTGGAATGAATGTGCAGGCGTCGCTGCTGGCCGCGGCCTCACATGCTGCCGAAGTCTCCGAACTTAAGCGGAGGCTGGAGCAGGCCGAGGAGGAGCTCGGCCAGGTGATGCGGCAGCTCCGGGAGAATCAAGGTATGTAATAACCCGGGAAATATTCGAAAAGAGTAGGATGATATATATTGACCAAAGTGTCATGATATGTACAGGAGCGACGACCGAGGTCGAGGCCTTGAAAAAGGCCCTGGGCAAAGCCGAGGGGAAGGCTGTCAAGGAGCAGGCTGCCCGTAAGAAGCTCAAGGCCCGGGTCAGCGAGGTCCAGCAGGAGCTCCAGGACGCGGTGAGGATGTGCGAGACCTTGGAGCGCGATGCGTCGGCTCGAGAGACCGAACTCGCCAAGGCTCGCCAGAGCACGGAGACGGCCCGGAATGAGGCCCAGGGCGCCCTCCAAGAGATCCAGGAGGCCAGGAAGATCGCCGAGGGTAAGGCATTCAGTATGCAAAGCAAATGTGTGAAAAGGAATTATCTTTTGCTAACCCGGATTCGGAGTTCTCCAGGGGCTTTTGCTGATCTACCGCGAAGTGTATCCGACGCCGCGGAGTTCTTTCGAGCCGAGGAAGGGAGCTCCATGGAGAAATTGTTCTGGTCGCAGTATCTTGTGCCAGAGCATCTCGTGCCCTTCACCGATCAGCGGAAACAGCTGGTGGAGCTGCATAGGGTTGCCGAACTAGCCATGAAGGATTTGATAATCCGGCTATGGCCAGCCGAAGCTATGCCTGGCAGCTACTTCGGACTCGTGAAGCGGCTGGTGAACGCTTGTCCTCGGCTGGACGTCGTCAAGCGATCGGCCTGTATTGAAGGTGCGTGCATGGCCTTCGCCCGTTGCAAGATGTGGTGGGCGAAGATGAACGCTGTTGAGCTGGCCAGGGGGCCGCCAGAGGGCAAGGAGCACCGCACACCCGAGCGCTATTTTGCGGATGTCCTAGAAGGGTCTCGCATTGTGGCAACGCAGTGTGGGCAGGACATTATTTTCGAATGAATACATTCGTGTTTTCTTTGCCTTGTATGATGAAACAAAGCCGGTTTGTAATATAATGCTTGTTATGTCATTTTTTCCTCCTGTGCGGCCGTGTTGTACGGAATTTGAGGGTTGGCCAGTCATCGGCTTCTGCCCCCACGTAGGTAGTACGGGGTGTTCGGGATGGAATCTAAACAATCTTGATCCAATTGTATGGTCCTTGAAGGAGTTGTTTAGCGCAACGAACCAGGCAATCAGACTATGCGGTTTAAACGCCCTCACTTAGCCATAGGAGTTTTACAATAAAACATAGGCGCAGCCCCTAGTTTTCGAACCAGAGTGCTATGAGCGTCTGATCGGGAAGTACCGATCCTTCGCGTAATGCAGGAGAAATCTCCAACGATTTGTAACCTCCGAACAGTTGACCGGCTCTCGCTGCACCATGACAGTCAGTTTTCGGCTTTCTCTACTGAGGTGCTCCTTTGGATAAACCAGGGGACAATCGCAGTAGTTCTCCCTTTACTACCTTAGCCGATATAGCGGAATGTAAGGTAGCAAGCACAGGAGTCGGGCAACCCAACTATTGACCAAAGACATGATTCGGAGCCAATGCATATAATGCTAAATTCGGGGTGCCGAACTATACTATAAAGAGTGTTCGGACTTTGTTGCCGTATTGTGGGGCGCCGGGGAGCCCCTGGCAAATATGAAACGTACCAAAGTGTACGGGTGCTGGAAGATAAGTTATTAAAGGAAAACAGAAAGAAAGCAGAGGTGATATCTGGGGCCCTTAAACTGGAGCCGCGAACTGCTTCCATTATAATTGGGTTAATGCATCAAAGCACATTAATAGTGCGATAAGAACTGACTATTTAACATGCCATGACCAAAGGCGAGCTGCGTGTGGGTCCTGACAACAGGTAGTGTGGTCGTTGAATTGACCTCTAGAGCTTCCCATGTACGTCTTTGCTTCTTGACATCCTGGTGTTTTTATCCTTTGACAGGACCGGTAGTCGGGTCGTCAAAGAAGACCTATGTAAAATAAACCTGGGAAAGGAAAAAGGAAATATTGACAGTATATGTGTGTCCGGGATCGGTCAAGCCAAACTGTGGATCACAAGCTAGTTATGCCTCCGTCGATGCCCATGGAATTTTGAGTGCGTAATTATGTACGCGTGGTACGAACGCCACTGCCTGATCGGGGCTGGGACGGAGGCCAAATTGCTAATCGAGCTCTTGATGAGCCGTGCTGTCCTGGTGCAGCATAGTCCGGACCCTCTTTACGATGTCCAGGGGCTCGGCAACCGGATTACGGTTCTGCTTGAGAAGGCCGCTCTGTACTTCTGCTGCTAGGGCGGCGGTGTGCTCCTCTGTACGGAGGGAGCGTTCCGTGTTTCTGTTGATCGTTATGACGCCGCGTGGACCGGGCATCTTAAGCTTAAGATAAGCATAGTGCGGCACCGCATTGAACCGAGCGAATGCCGTCCGTCCGAGCAGTGCGTGATAACCACTGCGGAATGGGACGATGTCAAAGATGAACTCCTCGCTTCGGAAGTTGTCGGGGGATCCAAAGACAACCTCTAGTGTGATTGAGCCCGTACAGCGGGCCTCTACACCTGGTATGACTCCTTTGAAGGTAGTCTTCATTGGCTTGATCCTTGATGGATTAATGCCCATTTTGCACACTGTGTCTTGATAGAGCAGATTGAGGCTGCTACCACCGTCCATGAGGACTCGCGTTAGGTGGAATCCATCAATGATTGGGTCCAGGACTAGTGTGGCTGATCCGCCATGCTGGATACTGGTCGGATGATCCCGACGATCAAAAGTGATCGGGCATGATGACCATGGGTTGAATTTTGGGGCGACTGGCTCTATCGCATAAACATCCCTTAGTGCGCGCTTGCGGTCCCTTTTGGGGATGTGTGTAGCATATATCATGTTCACCATTTTGACTTGAGGGGGAAACTTCTTCTGTCCCCCTGTGTTCGGTTGCCAGGGCTCCTCGTCGTCGCCCTCGCTTTGTGATCCCTTTTCCCTGTTCTCGGCGTTTAATTTGCCAGTCTATTTAAAAACCCAATAGTCTCTATTGGTATGATTGGCTGGTTTTTCTGGGGTGCCATGTATCTGGCACCGGCGATCGAGTATGCGGTCCAGGATGGATGGTCCCTGATTGTTTCTCTTGTATGGTTTCTTCTGCTGGTTGGACTTGGAGCCACTGAATCCGGCGTTGACTGTAGTGTCGTCGGTATTATCATCATTGCTTCGACGGTTGTGTCTGTTACGTCGGAGCTTGCCGTTGTTGTTCTTGACCTCAAAGGGGCCTGCCTCGCTGGCTGTGTTTTTGCTACGAGCCAACCAACTATCCTCACCCATGCAAAAGCGGGTCATGAGTGTCGTGAGGGCTGCCATAGATTTTGGCTTTTCTTGGCCGAGGTGGCGGGCAAGCTATTCGTCGCGGATGCTATGTTTAAAGGCCGCTAGGACTTCGGCATCCGGACAATCAACGATCTGGTTCTTTTTAGTTAGGAACCTAGTCCAGAACTTCCTGGCTGACTCCCTGGGCTGTTGAACTATGTGACTTAAGTCATCGGCATCTGGTGGCCGAACATATGTACCTTGGAAGTTGTCGTGGAAAGCTTCTTCCAGGTCCTCCCAGCTGCCAATAGAATTCTTAGGCAGACTGTTTAGCCAGTGCCGGGCCGGTCCTTTAAGTTTTAGTGCGAGGTATTTCATGGCGTGAAGATCATCCCTGCAGGCCATGTGGATGTGGAGAATAAAATCCTCGATCCATACGGCGGGATCGATGTTTACGGGTTTAAACCCTTCTCGGAATTCATGGTCCATTACTTCGTCAGTGAAGCAAAGAGGGTGTGCGGCGCCTTTATATCGGGCCGCATTGCGACGTAGCTCTGATGAAGTCCGTCTGCGGTTTTCGGCCCGGGCGTGACTAGGTTTGTCATGCCCGAATAGATAGCCGTCCTCGCGCGTCAAGGCATGCCCTCGCGATCCGTAGATCAATCTTGTATGTTCTGCTCTACTGTCTAGGTCTTGACGGAGGTCATATGTATAGCCCCGAGTTGTCTTATCCCTGCCTTTACGGCGGGGTGGAACAGTATGATTTTCGGCTCGGGTTGCCGTCTTATCCCTGCCTTTACGGCAGGGTCTGGCGCCTCATCGTCGAACTGAGGTAGCAATCTACGCTTCGGGTAACTTTTGGCTGGGCGTTTGAGGCCGTATTCCCTGGCTGCCAGAACATTGGTCCATCTGTCATTGAGCATGTCTTGATCAGCTTGAAGCTGTTGCTGCTTCTTTTTCAGGCTCCTCGCGGTTGGCTATTAGCTGAAGCTTAAAGCGCTCCTGCTCTAGAGGCTCCTCAGGCACGATGAAGTCTTCGTTGCCGAGGCTCGCCTCCTCCTCGGAGGGCAGACGGTAACTACCGTCCTCCGAGTCTTCTTCTATGGCCTGTTCGTCAAGGCTGGCATGCCCTGATTCCCGGTTGTCTTGTTCGGCACTTTGTTCATCGGGTTCTTCTGTGTCTTCGGCACCATCTGGAGTGTTGTCATCTCTAGTGCTGGTGTTGTTGTCCCTGCTGCGGCGAGATTTAGAGCAGCGCCACTGACGCCGGCGCTTTGGTTGTGTTTTAGGAGGGTCCTCCTTTGTTGGGTTTTCCTTGTCATCGCCGCTATTATTTTTTGGCGTGTCTACCATGTATACGTCATATGAGGAAGTGGCCGTCCATCGTCCAGTGAACGGCGGGTTTCGGGCCTCCTCGTATCCAGCATCGTTGCCCATACCATCGATGTCTTCGGAGTCATAGTCAAGCGCGTCGGTTAAGTCTTCGACAGTGGCTATGAAGTGGGTGGTGGGTGGGAAGCGAAATTCTCCTTCATCATCAGCCTCCAGTTCGAACCGGACATAATTCGGCTATGAGTCCCCCGCCAAGGACAGATTTTTTAACGAATTTAGCACATCGCCCAAGGGCGAGTGTTGGAAGATGTCTGCGGCGCTGAATTCAAAGATCGATAAATGATCAAGTTCAGCGTCCGTGGGCTCACATGGTTCGGAACTTATAACCACAGATGAGTCCGGAATTCCGGTGACATGGATATTGTGTGAGGTTAAGTCCATGTGCGGCTCCAACGCCGGGGAATCTGTGGCCTCCGTGGTGGGGTTGAGCCTCCAATCCTTGGATGCCGCAGTGTGCTCTGGATCTAAGGACAAAGTGGTTACAGGAGCTATCTCTTGGATGCGGTCTGACGATAGATTTAGGTCATGTTCGTCAAGGTGACCAGGAGCAGTCGCCGCGGTCTCGAGTCCGGCAAAGATCAAATCTCCACGGATGTCCGTGACGTAATCCAAGCTCCCAAATCTGACCTGGTGGCTAGGGGCGTAGCTATCGATCTGCTCCAGGTGGCCAAGCGAGTTGGCCCGCAATGCAAAGCCGCCGAACACGAAGATCTGTCCGGGGAGGAGGGTTTCCCCTTGGACAGCATTGTTGTTGACGCTTGAAGGGGCCATCAAACCTTTTGGGGACGGCACAGTGGAACTCTCAATGAAAGCACCAATGTCGGTGTCAAAACCGGCGGATCTCGGGTAAGGGGTCCCGAACTGTGCGTCTAAGGTCGATGGTAACAGGAGACAGGGGACACGATGTTTACCCAGGTTCGGGCCCTCTCTATGGAGGTAATACCCTACTTCCTGCTTGATTGATCTTGATGAATATGAGTATTTACAAGAGTTGATCTACCATGAGATCGTAATGGCTAAACCCTAAAAGCCTAGCCTGTATGACTATGGTAATGAGTCTATCTTTCCGGACTACGTCCTCCGGTTTATATAGACACCGGGAGGATCTAGGGTTACACAGGGTCGGTTACAAAGAAAGGAATCTACATATCCGGACGCCAAGCTTGCCTTCCACGCCAAGGAGAGTCCCATCCGGACACGGGTGCAGTCTTCGGTCTTCGTATCTTCAGCCCATCAGTTCGGCCCATGGATAGCTGGCCGGACGTCCGAGGACCCCTTAGTCCAGGACTCCCTCAGCGGTGGCAGCGGCCAGAGGCGTGCGGGCTCTCTTTGGGGCCTCCGGGGATGTGGTTCTATTCTTCTTTGTTTGGACGTCCTTTCTCCAAGTTTCCAGCTCCAGTTGGTTCTGGTGCCTTCGCGTGAGTGTGTGCATTTTCTATTTGTGCCCTTATGTTATGTTAATGAGACCTCCACGACATGCCTTATTAAAAAACAATGGAACATACATGGGCAGTGGCTGCTCCGCTCTGCATGTCATCGGCACTGTCTTCCCTACCGCCTCTCCTCCCTCCACTCTACCGCAGCAACCCAACACTCACTAGGTCCACCTCTCCCTCCGCCAGCCGTCCCCTCCTCTCCTTACCCCATCTTAGCCGACGCCATCTTTGGCAATTAACAAGCTGGCATGATGTTTACATGAGGGTGCACACTTCAGCCATTACACTGATACAACACATACATAAACTAGGGATGCGTTTGGTTACTGATACGTCCATTTTGCATCATGCTTTTATATCGATATTTATTGCATCATGGGCTGTTATTACACATTATGTCATAATACTTATGCCTATTCTCTCTTATTTTACAAGGTTTACATAAGGAGGGAGAATGCCGGTAGCTGGAATTCTGGGCTAGAAAAGGAGCAAATATTAGAGACCTATTCTGCACAACTCCAAAAGTCCTGAAACTCCATGAAAGTTATTTTCGAAAATAATAAAAAATACTGAGTGGAAGAAATACCAGAGGGGGCCCACACCCTGGCCACGAGGGTGGGGGCGCGCCCTACACCCCTGGGCGTGCCCCCTGCCTCGTGGGCCCCCTGGTGGCCCTCCGGTGTCCATTTTCTGCTATATGAAGTCTTTCGTCCGAAGAAAATTCATAGGAAAGCTTTCGGGACGAGACTCCGCCGCCACGAGGAAGAACCAATCAAGGGCTCTGGCGGAGCTGTTCTGCCGGGGGCACTTCCCTCCGGGAGGGGGAAATCATCACCAACGCTCTTCTCATCGGGAGAGGGCCAATCTCCATCAACATCTTCACCAGCACCATCTCCTCTCAAACCCTAGTTCATCTCTTGTATCCAATTCTTGTCTCATAGCCTGGGATTGGTACTTGTAGGTTGCTAGTAGTGTTGATTACTCCTTGTAGTTGATGCTAGTTGGTTTATTTGGTGGAAGATCATATGTTCATATCCTATATGCATATTAATACTCCTCTGATTATGAACATGAATATGCTTTGTGAGTAGTTACGTTTGTTCCTGAGGACATGGGAGAAGTCTTGCTATTAGTAGTCATGTGAATTTGGTTTTCGTTCGATATTTTGATGAGATGTATGTTGTCTCCCCTCTAGTGGTGTTATGTGAATGTCGACTACATGACACTTCACCATTATTTGGGCCTAGAGGAAGGCATTGGGAAGTAATAAGTAGATGATGGGTTTCTAGAGTGACAGAAGCTTAAACCCTAGTTTATGCGTTGCTTCGTAAGGGGCTGATTTGGATCCATATGTTTCATGCTATGGTTAGGTTTACCTTAATACTTCTTTTGTAGTTGCGGATGCTTGCAATAGGGCCTAATCATAAGTGGGATGCTTGTCCAAGTAAGGACAGCACCCAAGCACCGGTCCACCCACATATCAAATTATCAAAGTACCGAACGCGAATCATATGAACGTGATGAAAACTAGCTTGATGATAATTCCCATGTGTCCTCGGGAGCGCTTTTCTCTATATAAGAGTTTGTCCAGGCTTGTCCTTTGCTACAAAAAGGATTGGGCCACTTTTGTTACTTGTTGCTCATTACAAATAATCTTATCACAAAACTATATGTTACCTATAATTTCAGTGCTTGCAGAGAATACCTTGCTGAAAACCGCTTATCATTTCCTTCTGCTCCTCGTTGGGTTCGACACTCTTACTTATCGAAAGGACTACGATAGATCCCCTATACTTGTGGGTCATCAAGACTCTTTTCTGGCGCCATTGCCGGGGAGTGAAGCGCCTTTGGTAGGTGGAATTTGGTAAGGAAAAAATTTATATAATGTGCTGAAATTCACTGTCACTTGTTACTATGGAAAGTAATCCTCTGAGGGGCTTGTTCGGGGTATCTTCACCCCGACCAGTAGAGCAAAGAGTTGCTCCTCAACCTACTAAACCTACTGAAAATAAAAATGTCTACTTTGAAATTCCTTCGGGTATGGTAGAAAAACTGCTATCTAATCCTTTTGCAAGAGATGGAACATTACATCCTGATGAACACCTAATATATGTGGATGAAGTTTGTGGATTATTTAAGCTTGCAGGTATGCCCGATGATGTTATTAAGAAGAAGGTCTTCCCTTTATCTTTGAAGGGAGATGCGTTGACATGGTATAGGCTATGTGATGATATGGGATCATGGAACTACAAACGATTGAAATTGGAATTTCATCAGAAGTTTTATCCTATGCATCTTGTTCATCGTGATCGTAATTATATATATAATTTTTGGCCTCGCGAAGGAGAAAGCATCGGTCAAGATTGGGGGAGGCTTAAATCAATGTTATATTCATGCCCCAATCATGAGCTCTCAAGAGAAATGATTATTCAAAAAATTTATGCTCGGCTTTCTGACAACAATCGCACCATGCTCGATACTTCTTGTGCTGGCTCTTTTATGAGAAGACTATTGAATTCAAATGGGATTTATTGGAAAGAATTAAACGCAACTCTGAAGATTGGGACCTCGACGAAGGTAAGGAGTCAGGTATGACGCCTAAGTTTGATTGTGTTAAATCGTTTATGGAGACCGATGTTTTCCGTAAATTCGGCACTAAATATGGACTTGACTCTGAGATAGTAGCTTCTTTCTGTGAATCTTTTGCTACTCATGTTGATCTCCCTAAGGAGAAGTGGTTTAAATATCATCCTCCCATAGAAGTAAAAGTAGATGCACCTATTAAAGTTGAAGAAAAGACTATCACTTATAATGATCCTATTGTTCCTACTTCTTATGTTGAGAAACCACCTTTCCCTATTAGAATGCAGGATCATGTTAAAGCTTCAACTGTGGTTCGCAAAAGCAATATTAGAACTTATACACCTCCTGAGAAAGTTAAAGTTGAACCTAATATTGCTATCGTTAAAGATCTCTTGGCTGATAATATTGATGGGCATGTTATTTATTTCTGTAATGAAACTGCTAGAATTGCTAAACCTTGTGCTAAAGATAAACATAGATCTGTGGTAGGCATGCCTGTTATTTCTGTTAAAATAGGAGATCATTGTTATCATGGCTTATGTGATATGGGTGCTAGTGCTAGTGCAATACCTATTGACTTATACAAAGAAATTATGCATGATATTGCACCCGCTGAGTTAGAAGATATTGATGTTACAATTAAGCTTGCTAATAGAGATACTATTTCACCAATGGGAATTGTTAGAGATGTTGAAGTCTTGTGTGCGAAAACTAAATATCCTGCTGATTTTCTTGTTCTTGGTTCTCCACAAGATAGCTTTTGTCCCATTATATTTGGTAGACCCTTCTTGAACACTGTTAATGCTAAGATAGACTGCGAAAAGGATGTTGTTACTATTGGTCTAGGTGATATGTCTCATGAGTTTAATTGCTCTAAGTTTCGCAGACAACACCGTGAAGAAGAATTGTCTAGTAAAGATGAAATTATTGGTCTTGCTTCTATTGTTGTACCTCCTAGTGATCCTTTAGAACAATATTTGCTAGACCATGAAAATGATATGTTTATGAATGAAAGAAGGGAAATAGATGAAGTGTTCTTTAAACAGGGTCCAATTCTGAAAAAGAACTTGCCTGTTGAAATCCTAGGGGATCCTCCTCCACCCAAGGGTGATCCCGTGTTTGAGCTTAAACCATTGCCTGATCCTCTTAAATATGCTTATCTTGATGAAAAGAAGATTTATCCTGTTATTATTAGTGTTAACCTTTCAGAGAAGGAGGAAGAAAAACTATTGAAAACTCTGAAGAAGCACCGTGCTGCTATTGGATATACTCTTGATGATCTTAAGGGCATTAGTCCCACTCTATGTCAACATAAAATAAATTTGGAGAAAGATGCCAAACCAGTTATTGATCATCAACGACGGCTGAATCCTAAGATGAAAGAAGTGGTACAAAAGGAAATACTAAAACTCCTTGAAGCAGGTATAATTTATCCCGTTGCTGATAGTCAGTGAGTAAGTCCTGTCCATTGTGTCCCTAAGAAGGGAGGTATTACTGTCGTTCCTAATGATAAAGATGAATTTTGATTCCGCAAAGAATTATTACAGGTTATAGGATGGTAATTGATTTCCGCAAATTAAATAAGGCTACTAAAAAAGATCATTACCCCTTACCTTTTATTGATCAAATGCTAGAAAGATTATCCAAACATACACATTTTTTCTTTCTAGATGGCTATTCTGGTTTCTCTCAAATACCTGTGTCAGCTGATGATCAATCTAAGACCACTTTTACTTGCCCTTTTGGTACTTTTGCTTATAGACGTATGCCTTTTGGTTTATGTAATGCACCTGCTACCTTTCAAAGATGCATGATGGCTATATTCTCTTATTTTTGTGAAAAGATTTGTGAGGTTTTCATGGACGATTTCTCCGTTTATGGATCCTCTTTTGATGATTACTTAAGCAACCTTGATCGAGTTTTGCAGAGATGTGAAGAAACTAACCTTGTCTTGAATTGGGAAAAGTGCCACTTTATGGTTAATGAAGGAATTGTCTTGGGGCATAAAATTTCTGAAAGAGGTATCGAACTTGATAAAGCTAAAGTTGATGCCATTGAAAAGATGCCTTGTCCCAAGGACATCAAAGGTATAAGAAGTTTCCTTGGTCATGCCGGCTTTTATAGGAGGTTCATTAAGGACTTCTCAAAAATTTCTCGGCCTCTGACTAATTTATTACAAAAAGATATACCATTTGTCTTTGATGATGATTGTGTAGAAGCGTTTGAAATACTTAAGAAAGCATTGATCTCTGCACCTATTGTTCAGCCACCTGATTGGAATTTACCTTTTGAAATTATGTGTGATGCTAGTGATTATGCTATAGGTGCTGTTCTAGGGCAAAGAGTTGATAAGAAATTAAATGTTATTCAATATGCTAGTAAAACTCTAGAAAATTCCCAGAGAAGTTATGCTACTACTGAAAAAGAATTCTTAGTAGTTGTATTTGCTTGTGATAAGTTCAGACCTTATATTGTTGATTCTAAAGTAACTATTCACACTGATCATGCTGCTATTAAGTACCTTATGGAAAAGAAAGATGCTAAACCTAGACTTATTAGATGGGTTCTCTTGCTACAAGAATTTGATTTACATATTATTGATAGAAAGGGAGCTGAGAACCCCGTTGCAGACAACTTGTCTAGGTTAGAAAATGTTCTTGATGACCCACTACCTGTTGATGATAGCTTTCCTGATGAGCAATTAAATGTCATAAATTCTTCTCGTACTGCTCCATGGTATGCTGATTATGCCAATTACATTGTTTCTACATTTATACCACCTAGTTTCACATACCAACAAAAGAAAAAGTTTTTCTATGATTTGAGACATTACTTCTAGGATGACCCACATCTTTATAAAGAAGGAGTAGATGGTGTTATTAGACATTGTGTACCTGAGCATGAACAGGAACAGATCCTATGCAAGTGTCACTCCGAGGCTTATGGAGGGCACCACGCTGGAGATATAACTGCACATAAGGTATTGCAATCCGGTTTTTATTGGCCTACTCTCTTCAAGGATGCCCGTAAGTTTGTCTTATCTTGTGATGAATGTCAAAGAATTGGTAATATTAGTAGACGTCAAGAAATGCCTATGAACTATTCACTTGTTATTGAACCATTTGATGTTTGGGGCTTTGATTATATGGGACCGTTTCCTGCCTCTAATGGGTATACACATATTCTACTTGCTATTGATTACGTTACTAAGTGGGTAGAAGCTATTCCAACTAGTAGTGCTGATCATAACACATCTATTAAAATGCTTAAAGAAATTATTTTTCCGAGGTTTGGAGTCCCTAGATATTTAATGACTGATGGTGGTTCACATTTTATTCATGGTGCTTTCTGTAAAATGCTTGCTAAATATGATGTTAATCATAGAATTGCATCTCCTTATCACCCTCAGTCTAGTGGTCAAGTAGAATTGAGTAAGAGAGAGCTCAAATTAATTTTGCAAAAGACTGTTAATAGATCTACAAGAAAGTTGATGATGCATTATGGGCCTATAGAACTGCATATAAAAATCCTATGGGTACATCTCTGTATAAAATGGTTTATGGAAAAGCATGTCACTTACCTCTCGAACTAGAACATAAGGCTTATTGGGCTATTAAGGAGCTCAATTACGATTTCAAACTTGCCGGTGAGAAGAGGTTATTTGACATTAGCTCACTTGATGAATGGACAACCCAAGCCTATGAGAATGCCAAATTGTTTAAAGAAAAAGTTAAAAGATGGCATGACAAGAGAATACAAAAGCGTGAGTTTAATGTAGGTGATTATGTATTGCTATACAACTCTCGTTTAAGATTTTTTGCAGGAAAACTGCTCTCTAAATGGGAAGGTCCTTACATTATCGAGGAGGTCTATCGTTCCGGTGCCATAAAAATCAACAACTTCGAAGGCACAAATCCGAAGGTGGTGAACGGTCAAAGAATAAAACATTATATCTCACGTAATACTATAAATGTTGAAACCAATGTTATTGAAACCGTAACCCCCGAGGAATACATAAGGGACACTTTCCGGAATGTTTCAGACTCTGAAAAGGAATAGGTATGTGGTACGGTAAGTAAACCGACTCCAAAACAGTTCTAATGGCAATTTTTCTCCGTTTTGGAATATTTAGAAAAATAGAAAAATAAGAAGCAGTCCGGGAAGGACACGAGGCCTCCACGAGGGTGGAGGGCGCGCCCTACCTCCCTGGGCGTGCCCCCTGCCTCGTGGGCACCTCGTGTGCTCTCCGGACTCCGTTTTCTTGCACGATACGTATTTTGGTCGGTAAAAATTCATTATATAATCTCCCAAAGGTTTTGACTCTTGTATCGTGCAAAATATCTTCTGTTTTCATTTCGAGCTATTTTTTTGACAGATCTAGATCATCATGACGTCTCCAAGCTCCCCTAAGTACAAGTTCTTCGAGAAGGTCATCAACCCTTACCTCGTGGAGGTGCTGCGACATCCTCAAACCATTGAGATGCGTGATGGGTTGCTGCACATCCGCGATGTTGAGGAACCGAAGGGGACCGGAAGCGTGGAGATGAGGCTCGAAGCAATGGAGCAACAAGTTTTCAAGTGCCAGGGGATGGTGGAACATGGACTCAACTCCAATCACATGATGATCGCGGAGTTCACCAACAACCACAAGCTGGATGCCAAGAACATTGGGGATACCATCTTCAAGCTTCACGAGAAGATCGAGCACCTCCAAGCCCAAATCTATGACCTGCAAAACCAAAACTGTGAGTATGAATATAGATTCAAGAGGATGAGTTTGGCTGCAGATTTGAGGATCCCGGAGACTCGATCATCCTTCTATGATGGTGAGCCTATGCCTTGGAAGATGGATGACAAGCCCACATCATCATTCCCACCTTCTTCACCAGCAAAGGAGACATAATCACATGGGTATGGGCACTCCCCTTGACAACTGCCAAGCTTGGGGGAGATGCCCGGTATCGTATCACCATCACACTCCTATCTTTACCGTTTTTGTTAGTTCGATCCTTTTAGTAGTATCTTGATCTAGTAGAATAAAGTTTTTGGTATGATCTAGTTTTGAGTTTTGCTTTATGATCCCTCTATGTAATCGAGTCCGTGAGCTATGTAATAAAGATTAGTGTTGATTCAAGGGCTTGATTATCCTGCTATGATCTTGAGTGAATAAAAGAAAAGATAAAAGAATAAAAAGAAACGAAGAAATCATATTGATCTTATGGAGAGTAATGACTTCACATAGAAAGAGTATGATGATTAAAAGTTGTTGAGAGTTGACAAACATAGTTTTGGTCATTGTTGCAATTAATAGGAAGTAATAAAGAAAGAGAGGTTTCACATATAAATATACTATCTTGGACATCTTTTATGATTGGGAGCACTCATTAAAATATGACATGCTAAAGAGTTGATGTTGGACAAGGAAGACAACGTAATGGGTTATGTTTTCTTATATCTGAGATAAAGTATATTGTCATGGATCATCCAACATGTTGAGCCTGCCTTTCCTCCTCATGCTAGCCAAATTCCTTGCACCAAGTAGAGATACTACTTGTGCTTCCAAATATCCTTAAACCCACTTTTGCCATGAGAGTCCACCATACCCACCTATGGATTGAGTAAGATCCTTCAAGTAAGTTGTCATCGGTGCAAGCAATAAAAATTGCTCTCTAAATATGTATGATTGATTAGTGTGGAGGAAATAAGCTTTATACGATCTTGTGATGTGGAAGAAATAAAAATGACGGACTGCATAATAAAGGTTCATATCACAAGTGGCAATATAAAGTGACGTTCTTTCGCATTAAGATTTTGTGCATCCAACCCTGAAAGCGCATGGCAACCTCTGCTTCCCTCTGCGAATGGCCTATCTTTTATTATTATCTTCTATCTTATGCAAGAGTCATGGTGATCTTCACCTTTCCTTTTTATATTTTATCCTTTGGCAAACACAGGGTGTTGGAAAGATCCTGACATGTATATCTAATTGGATGTAAGTTAGCATGAGTTATTATTGTTGACATTACCCTTGAGGTAAAAGGTTGGGAGGCGAAACTATAAGCCCCTATCTTTCTCTGTGTCCGATTAAAACTCTGTAACCACAAGTATTGCGTGAGTGTTAGCAATTGTGACGGGTTAAATGATAGTTGAGTATGTGGTCTTGCTAAAAAGCTCTGACATAGGCTCTTTCTGATGTTATGATAAATTGCAATTGCTTCAATGACTGAGATTATAGTTTGTTGGTTCTCAATGAAGTTTCTGATTCATACTTTGCATTGTGAATAGATTATTACTTGAGCACAAGAAATCATATGACAATATCCATATATGTTGCTGTTATAAGAATGATCATGACGCCCTCATGTCCGTATTTTATTTTATCGACATCTCTACCTCTAAACATGTGGATATATTTATCGTTATCGGCTTCCGCTTGAGGACAAGCGAGGTCTAAGCTTGGGGGAGTTGATACGTCCATTTTGCATCATGCTTTTATATCGATATTTATTGCATTATGGGCTGTTATTACACATTATGTCACAATAATTATGCCTATTCTCTCTTATTTTACAAGGTTTACATAAGGAGGGAGAATGCCGGCAGCTGGAATTCTGGGCTGGAAAAGGAGCAAATATTAGAGACCTATTCTGCACAACTCCAAAAGTCCTGAAACTCCACAAAAGTTATTTCTGGAAATAATAAAAAATACTGAGCGGAAGAAATACCAGAGGGGGCCCACACCCTGGCCACGAGGGTGGGGGCGCGCCCTACCCCCTGGGTGCGCCCCCTGCCTCGTGGGCCCCCTGGTGGCCCTCCGGTGTCCATTTTCTGCTATAGTCTTTCGTCCGAAGAAAAATCATAGGCAAGCTTTTGGGACGAGACTCTGCCGCCATGAGGCGGAACCTTGGTGGAACCAATCTAGGGCTCTGGCGGAGCTGTTCTGCCGAGGACACTTCCCTCCGGGAGGGGGAAATCATCGCCATCATCATCACCAACGCTCTTCTCATCGGGAGAGGGCCAATCTCCATCAACATCTTCACCAGCACCATCTCCTCTCAAACCCTAGTTCATCTCTTGTATCCAATTCTTGTCTCATAGCCTGGAATTGGTACTTGTAGGTTGCTAGTAGTGTTGATTACTCCTTGTAGTTGATGCTAGTTGGTTTATTTGGTGGAAGATCATATGTTCAGATCCTATATGCATATTAATGCTCCTCTGATTATGAACATGAATATGCTTTGTGGGTAGTTACGTTTGTTCCTGAGGACATGGGAGAAGTCTTGCTATTAGTAGTCATGTGAATTTGGTATTCGTTCGATATTTTGATGAGATGTATGTTGTCTCCCCTCTAGTGGTGTTATGTGAACGTCGACTACATGACACTTCACCATTATTTGGGGCTAGAGGAAGGCATTGGGAAGTAATAAGTAGATGATGGGTTGCTAGAGTGACAGAAGCTTAAATCCTAGTTTATGTGTTGCTTCGTAAGGGGCTGATTTGGATCCATATGTTTCATGCTATGGTTAGGTTTACCTTAATACTTCTTTTGTAGTTGCGGATGCTTGCAATAGGGGTTAATCATAAGTGGGATGCTTGTCCAAGTAAGGACAGCACCCAAGCACCGGTCCACCCACATATCAAATTATCAAAGTACCGAACGCGAATCATATGAACGTGATGAAAACTAGCTTGACGATAATTCCCATGTGTCCTCGGGAGCGCTTTTCTCTATATAAGAGTTTGTCCAGGCTTGTCCTTTGCTACAAAAAGGATTGGGCCACCTTGCTGCACTTTATTTACTTTGTTACTTGTTGCTCGTTACAAATTATCTTATCACAAAACTATCTGTTACCTATAATTTCAGTGCTTGCAGAGAATACCTTGCTGAAAACCGCTTATCATTTCCTTCTGCTCCTCGTTGGGTTCGACACTCTTACTTATCGAAAGGACTACGATAGATCCCCTATACTTGTGGGTCATCAGTACATTTTTGCCTCTTTGCATGTTGCCAGGGCCTGTGGCATGTAGCAAAAACCAACATCGATGTGATTGGTGCCGATTGCCAAACCCAATGGGATGTTGTTTGGTTGTCGTTTTTTATAGGTATTAATCAAGCACCGTTTGCGGTGCAAATACTTGTCTGACCTTCAAATGTGGTGGCGACCTTGCTCACAAACCACAAACACTATGAAAGAACAACAGAAGAAGAACATGAAGAACAATGATAACCCACAAGTATAGGGGGTCAATTGTAGCCTCTTTCAATAAATAAGAGTGTCAAACCCAAAAAGGAGCTCAAGGTAGAACAAATATTCCCTCAAGTTCTATCAACCACCGATACAACTCTACGCACGCTTGACGTTCGCTTTACCTTGAACAAGTATGAAACTAGAAGTACTTTGTAGGTGTTGTTGGATAGGGTTGCAAGATAATAAAGAGCACGATAATAAAAACTAGGGGTTGTATAAATAAAGACACAATAAAGTAAATATAGCGAGTGTGGGAAAGTGGTGATAGGAGTTGCGAAATTGTCCCTATGAAATTGACTACTTTACTAGACCGATAGCAAGTTTTATGTGGGAGAGGCCACTGCTAGCATGTCATCCCTGACTTGGAATTCTATGCACTTACGATTGGAACTGTTAGCAAGCGTCCGCAACTACTAATGTTCATTAAGGTAAAACCCAGCCATAGCATTAAGTTATATTGGTCCCCCTTCAATCCCATATGTATCAATTTCTATGCTAGGTTGAAGCTTCTGTCACTCTTGCCGTCCAATACATAGTCCTATCAACATACAACTAACCCTATGGTGTGATCCACGCGCGCGCTCATATGATGGGCACCAAAGGACAGCAACATAACCACAAGCAAATTAAATCAATCATAGCAATTCATCAACCACCGATAGGACAACGAAAATCTACTCAGACATCATAGGATGGCAACACATCATTGGATAATAATATGAAGCATAAAGCACCATGTTCAAGTAGAGGGTACAGCGGGTTGCGGGAGAGTGGACCGCTGTAGATAGAGGGGGAAAGGTGATGGAGATGTTGGTGAAGATGGCGAAGGTGTTGGTGAAGATCGCGGTGATGATGATGGTGGCCACGGCAGCGTTCCGGCGCCACTGGAAGAGAGGGGGAGAGGGGGCCCCTTCTTCTTCTTCCTTGACCTCCTCCCTAGATGGTAGAAGGGTTTCCCCTCTGGTCCTTGGCCTCCATGGCATGGGAGGGGCGAGAGCCCCTCTGAGATTGGATCTGTCTCTCTGTCTCGCTCTGTTTCTGCGCTCTCCGATTCTGCCCTTTCACCGTTTCGTATATATATGGAGATCCGTAACTCCGATTGGATTGAAACCTTCGCCGAGATTTTTTTCTGAAAATTAGCTTTCTTGCGGCAAAAGAATAGCAGCAACCGCCTTATGGGGGCCCACGAGGGGGGCAGGGGGGCCCACAAGGGGGGCAGGCGCGCCCCCTGTCTCGTGGCCACCTCGGGCACCGTCTCGCGTTGATTCTTCTTCCCATATTCTCCAAATATTCCAAAAATATTCTCTGTCCATTTTTATCCCGTTTGGATTTCGTTTGATATGGGTTTCTGCGAAACATAAAACATGCAACAAACAGGAACTGGCACTGGGCACTGGATCAATATGTTAGTCCCAAAAATAGTATAAAAAGTTGCCAAAAGTATATGAAAGTTGTATAATATTGGCATGGAACAATCAAAAATTATAGATACGACGGAGACGTATCAGCATCCCCAAGCTTAATTCCTGCTCGTCCTTGAGTAGGTAAATGATAAAAAAGATAATTTTTATGTGGAATGCTACCTAGCATAATCTTGATCATGTATCAAATCATGGCATGAATATTAAGACATGAGTGATTCAAGGCAATAGTCTATCATTTGACATAAAAACAATAATACTTCAAGCCTACTAATAAAGCAATCATGTCTTTTCAAAATAACATGGCCAAAGAAAGTTATCCCTACAAAATCATATAGTCTGGCTATGCTCCATCTTCACCACACAAAATATTCACATCATGCACAACCCCGATGACAATCCAAGCAATTGTTTCATACTTTTGACGTTCTCAAACCTTTTCAACTTTCACGCAATACATGAGCGTGAGCCATGGACATAGCACTATAGGTGGAATAGAATATGATGGTGGAGGTTGTGTGGAGAAGACAAAAAGGAGAAAGTCTCACATCGACGTGGCTAATCAACGGGCTATGGAGATGCCCATCAATTGATGTCAATGTGAGGAGTAGGGATTGCCATGCAACGGATGCACTAAGAGCTATAAGTGTATGAAAGCTCAAACTGGAAACTAAGTGGGTGTGCATCCAACTTGCTTGCTCATGAAGACCTCGGGCATTTGAGGAAGCCCATCATCGGAATATACAAGCCAAGTTCTATAATGAAAATTCCCACTAGTATATGTAAGCGATAATTCAAGAGACTCTCTATATGAAGAACATGGTGCTACTCTAAAGCACAACTGTGGTAAAAGGATAGTAACATTGCCCCTTCTCTCTTTTTCTCTCTTTTTTTTGTTTTCTCTTTTTTTTCTTTTTTTTCTTTTTTTGGGTGGGCTTCTTTGGCCTCTTTTTTTGGGCTTCTTTGGCCTCTTTTATTTTGATAACCTCACATGGGACAATGTTCTAATAATGATGATCAACACACTTTTATTTACTTACAACTCAATATTACAACTCGATACTAGAACAAAGATATGACTCTATATGAATGCCTCCGGCGGTGTACCGGGATGTGCAATGATCTAGCGTAGCAATGACATCAAAAAACGGACAAGCCATGAAAACATCATGCTAGCTATCTTACGATCATGCAAAGCAATATGACAATAAATGCTCAAGTCATGTATATGATGATGATGGAAGTTGCATGGCAATATATCTCGGAATGGCTATGGAAATGCCATGATAGGTAGGTATGGTGGCTGTTTTGAGGAAGATATAATGAGGCTTATGTGTGACAGAGCGTATCATATCACGGGGTTTGGATGCACCGGCGAAGTTTGCACCAACTCTCTAGGTGAGAAAGGGCAATGCACAGTACCGAAGAGGCTAGCAATGATGGAAGGGTGAGAGTGCGTATAATCCATGGACTCACATTAGTCATAAAGAACTCATATACTTATTGCAAAATTTATTAGCCATCGAAACAAAGTACTACTACGCATGCTCCTAGGGGGATAGATTGGTAGGAAAAGACCATCGCTCGTCCCCGACCGCCACTCATAAGGAAGACAATCAATAAATAACTCATGCTCCGACTTCGTTACATAACGGTTCACCATACGTGCATGCTACGGGAATCACAAACCTCAACACAAGTATTTCTACTAATCCACAACTACCCACTAGCATGACTCTAATATCACCATCTTTATATCGCAAAACTATTGCAAGGAATCAAACATATCATATTCAGTGATCTACAAGTTTTATGTAGGATTTTATGACTAACCATGTGAATGACCAGTTCCTGTCATCTCTCTAAATAGATATAAGTGAAGCAAGAGAGTTTAATTCTTTCTACAAAAGATATGCCCACGCTCTAACAAATATAAGTGAAGCAAAAGAGCATTCTACAAATGGCGGTTTTCTATGTGAAGAGAAACAGGCAATCCAAACTTCAAATGATATAAGTGAAGCACATGAAGCATTCTATAAAGCCATACTCAAAAGATATAAGTGAAGTGCAATGAGCATTCTATAAATCAACCAAGGACTATCTCATACCAGCATGGTGCATAAAAGAAAAGTGAAAACTAAATGCAAAAGACGCTCCAAGATTTGCACATATCGCATGAACGAAACGAATCCGAAAACATACCGATATTTGTTGAAGAAAGAGGGGATGCCTTCCGGGGCATCCCCAAGCTTAGACGCTTGAGTCTCCTTGAATATTTACTTGGGGTGCCTCGGGCATCCCCAAGCTTGAGCTCTTGCCTCTCTTCCTTCTTCTCACATCGAGACCTTCTCGATCATCGAACACTTCATCCACACAAAACTTCAACAGAAAACTCGGTAAGATCCGTTAGTATAATAAAGCAAAT
Organism: Triticum aestivum; assembly: GCF_018294505.1. Lineage (NCBI taxonomy): Eukaryota > Viridiplantae > Streptophyta > Magnoliopsida > Poales > Poaceae > Triticum > Triticum aestivum. The sequence goes on from NC_057796.1 coordinate 468,390,018, forward strand.
CACTACTCTAAGTACTGTTGCAAACCAATTCATATTTTGTTTTTGCATTGTAGCTACTGTAATATAACTTTTCATGGCTTAATCCACTGATATAAATTGATAGTTTCATCAAAACAAGCAAACTATGCATCAAAAACAGAATCTGTCTAAAACAGAACAGTCTGTAATAATCTGAACATTCACCATACTTCTGATACTTGAAAAATTCTGCCAAAATTAGGAAAAATAAAAATTTGTATAGAAAGACAGTGCAAAAGTTTCAGAACCATTTGACGTTCCAGTAAAAAATGTAAAATCGCGCACTACAGCCAAAGTTTCTGTCCTGCACCGCACAAACCAACAAGCATTGTAAACATCCTAAAGGCAAACCTTGGCACATTATTTTTATAATACAATGGAATTGTACAAGGGGATAATTATTTTTGTTGAAAAGTTTCTGTAATTAAGATTCACAAAGTTTCCATGGGCATGAACAAAGTTCAAGGACGTCCCCCACTTTCACAATGCTCGTCTATCTCACTTTCACTTTTCCTTTTTGAAAAGTTTTGGGTTCCCCTCTTTATTTTTTTGTTTTTAAACTATATAAAAGCACACAACAGAAATAAATGACTCTCTAAAACTTCCGGGTTGTCTCCCTGGCAGCGCTTTCTTTAAAGCCATTAAGCTAGGCATATAGTGCTCAAGTAGTGAATCCACCCGGATCCCAAGGTATATCAAAGCCAATTTTAATTAAGCAATGATTTGTAATTTAGTAGTGAGCACAAAGTAACATATATCAAGCAACAACGAAGTCTAACTCTCTTCCTATGCATCGGCATGTCATAAAAGAACAATTCATGCACACATAGTAAAGGCCAATGCATAGTATAAACAGTTTCTTGCAATTTTATCATGTTGGAAACATAGAGAGGTGGAGATATAGTTCCTCTCTCATAATAATTGCAAGTAGGAGCAGCAAGCACATGCATATTATATCTATCAAAATCATCATGTGCAACTGGTAAAAGGCAACCCATCAATATAATCCTTAATAAGGGCAAACTTCTCCGATATAGTGTAGTTTGGAGAATTCAAAAAGATAATAGGACTATCATGCGTGGGTGCAATAGCAACAATTTCATGTTTAACATAAGGAACTATAGCAAGTTCATCTCCATAAGCATAATTCATATTGGCATCTTGGCCACAAGCATAGCAAGCATCATCAAAAAGGGATATTTCAAGAGAATCAACGGGATCATAACAATCATCATAGCAATCATCCTTCGGTAAGCACGAAGGGAAATTAAACAATGTATGAGTTGAAGAGTTACTCTCATTAGAAGGTGGGAACGGGTAGCTAATCCGCTCTTCCTCCTTTTGTTCTTCGCTCTCCTCATCATCTTTTTCATCCAATGAGCTCACAGTTTCATCAATTTCTTCTTCCATAGACTCCTGCAAAATATTAGTCTCTTCTTGGACAGCGGAGACTTTCTCAATAAATGCATCAATATCGGAATTGAATTCATAATTGGCATAGCAATATTTAAGGATAGCTAAATTTTCAGGTCTATAAACAGCATCATAAAGATTTTCAAACTCTTTGAACATAGATTCAATTTCATAAGCACCCATAAAAGCAACAAATTCTTCTATTTGTTCCACATCATAGTAATCATATATACCTCTAGCATAAGAAGCCAAGGTTTCATTATCATTAAATTTGCATGAAAAGGGAAGGTGTGGAGCCTTCATCCTAGAGCAACAAGTATAATCATATCTCAAGCATACTTGCCGAGCATACCACTTCAACATATAAATTTGATCCCATAATAGTTTCCCTTTTTGAGTCAAGCGATAATCCCTAAAGTATTCACGTTGGTCCAACGTGTCTCCCATTACATAATTGAATGAGGTTTTCTCAGGATTATCAAAGTGGTACATAATATTTTTCACATAATGATCATCGAGGGTTTTAGGAGGTTCCCCATCTCCATGAGTAGCAAGTACACCTAATTTTTTTGGTATTTCGTGTTCCATATCCATAACTAAAGATAGAGAACAACTAAGAACAGCAAATAAAAATTACTTAGTGATAAAGCAAACAAGCACACACGAGAATATTCACCCCACGCTATGACTCCCCGGCAACGGCGCCAGAAAAAGGTCTTGATAACCCACAAGTATAGGGGATCAATTGTAGCCTCTTTCGATAAGTAAGAGTGTCGAACCCAACGAGGAGCTAAAGGTAGAATAAATATTCCCTCAAGTTCTATCGACCACCGATACAACTCTACGCACGCTTGACGTTCGCTTTACCTAGAACAAGTATGAAACTAGAAGTACTTTGTAGGTGTTGTTGGATAGGTTTGCAAGATAATAAAGAGCACGTAAATAAAAACTAGGGGCTGTTTAGATAAAGACACAATAAAGTAAATATAGCGAGTGTGGAAAAGTGGTGGTAGGAGTTGCGAAATTGTCCCTAAGCAATTGACTACTTTACTAGACCGATAGCAAGTTTTATGTGGGAGAGGCCACTGCTAGCATGTCATCCCTGACTTGGAATTCTATGCACTTATGATTGGAACTATTAGCAAGCATCCGCAACTACTAACGTTCATTAAGGTAAAACCCAACCATAGCATTAAGATATATTGGTCCCCCTTCAATCCCGTATGCATCAATTTCTATGCTAGGTTGAAGCTTCTGTCACTCTTGCCCTCCAATACATAGTCCTATCAACATACAACTAACCCTATGGTGTGATCCACGCGCGCGCTCATATGATGGGCACCAAAGGACAGCAACATAACCACAAGCAAATTAAATCAATCATAGCAATTCATCAACCACCGATAGGACAACGAAAATCTACTCAGACATCATAGGATGGCAACACATCATTGGATAATAATATGAAGCATAAAGCACCATGTTCAAGTAGAGGGTACAGCGGGTTGCGGGAGAGTGGACCGCTGTAGATAGAGGGGGGAAGGTGATGGAGATGTTGGTGAAGATGGCGGAGGTGTTGGTGAAGATCGCGGTGATGATGATGGTGGCCACGGCAGCGTTCTAGCGCCACCGGAAGAGAGGGGGAGAGGGGCCCCCTTCTTCTTATTCTTCCTTGACCTCCTCCCTGGATGGGAGAAGGGTTTCCCCTCTGGTCCTTGGCCTCCATGGCATGGGAGGGGCGAGAGCCCCTCCGAGATTGGATCTGTCTCTCCGTCTCTCTCTGTTTCTGCGCTCTCCGATTCTGCCCTTTCACCGTTTCGTATATATATGGAGATCCGTAACTCCGATTGGATTGAAACCTTCGCTGAGATTTTTTTTCTGAAAATTAGCTTTCTTGCGGTAAAAGAATAGCAACAACCGCCTTACGGGGGGGCCCACAAGGGGGGCAGGCGCACCCCCTGCCTCGTGGCCACCTCAGGCACCGTCTCGCGTTGATTCTTCTTCCCATATTCTCCAAATATTCCAAAAATATTCTCCGTCCTTTTTTATCCCGTTTGGATTCCGTTTGGTATGGGGTTTCTGCGAAACATAAAACATGCAACAAACAGGAACTGGCACTGGGCACCGGATCAATATGTTAGTCCCAAAAATAGTATAAAAAGTTGCCAAAAGTATATGAAAGTTGTATAATATTCGCATGGAACAATCAAAAATTATAGATACGACGGAGACATATCAAACAACAAGGCATAAGCAGCAGAAGAACACTACTAGGCATAAGTTTAAACAACAGGGCATCCCATGACCCTGCTGGACCCCACAGTGTTGGTCCCTGGGCAAAATGTAGACATGTTCACAGCAAACTACTTCAGTTCATACTTGACAGATAGACTACCTGGCATAAGGGATGTCGCCGACGCAGATGTTGTTGGAGCACAGGACCGTGCAGATGTTCAGTGTGTTGGCGTTGAAGATCTGCACCTTCAGCCCCAACCCGGAGAGCCTGAATACTAGGAGGTCGCGGGGGGTGATCTTGTGCCGGCGGCAGAAGTACTCCCAGCGCGCTTGAGCACCATGTTCCCCTTGAAAATCTGCACCTGGACCTAGAACTTGCACAACTTATTGGTGGAGAGGCTGACGACGCGAGGAGGGCTGGTGACCAGCAATTACTTCATTGTCGGCCTGAAGGCAGGCGAGACGACGAGCATGGCGATGTCCTCCTGGTCCTGGATATGCATGTAGAACCTGATAGGTTCATGTGCACCCTCCTCATGGTCGGTCCCTGGCCTCTTGCCAGCACCGAGCAGCAAGCTCATGTAGTCCATTGATAACCCACAAGTATAGGGGATCGCAACAGTTTTCGAGGGTAAAGTATTCAACCCAAATTTACTGATTCGACACAAGGGGGGCCCAAAGAATGTTCGGGAGTATTAGCAGTTGAGTTGTCAATTCAACCAGACCTGAAAGACTTAATATCTGCAGCAAAGTAGTATGGAAGTAGCGGTAACAGTGACAATAGTAACAGTAGCAGTTTTGTAGTGATTGTAATGGTGGCACGACAAAAGTAACTTAGCAAAGATCAATATGTGAAAAGCTCGTAGGCATCGGATCGACAATGATAATTGTGTTGGATGATATTCATCATGTAGCAGTCATAACCTAGGGCGACACAAAACTAGCTCCAATTCATCAATATAATGTAGGTATGTATTCCGTATATAGTCATACATGCTTATGGAAAAGAACTTGCATGACGTCTTTTGTCCTACCCTCCCGTGGCAACGGGGTCCTAATGGAAAGTAAGGGATATTAAGGCATCCTTTTAATAGAGAACCGGAACAAAGCATTAGCACATAGTGAATACATGAACTCCTCAAACTATGGTAATCACCAGAAAGAATCCCAATTATTGTCACCTTGGGGTATGCGGATCATAACTCGTAATAGGTGTCTACAACTTGCAAGATAGGATCAAGAAAACAGATATATTCATGAAAACATAATAGGCTCAGATATGAAATCATGGCACTCGGGCCCTAGTGACAAGCATTAAGCATAGCAAAGTCATAGCAACATCAATCTCAGAACATAGTGGATACTAGGGATCAAACCCTAACAAAACTAACTCGATTACATGATAAATCTCATCTAACCCATCACCATCCAGCAAGCCTACGAAGGAATTACTCACTCCCGGCGGTGAGCATCATGGAATTGGTGATGGAGGAAGGTTGATGATGATGACGGCAACAGATTCCACCCTCCGGAGCACCGAACAGACTCAAGATCAGCCCTCCCGATGAAGACCGGGAGGTGGAGGCGGCTCCGTATCGTATCTCTTTGATTTTTTTTCTCCGCGAATAGGTATATATGGAGTTGGAATTAGGGTTGCTGGAGCTCCAGGGGCCCCACAAGCCTGGGGGCGCCCCTAGGCTTGTGGTCCATGGGTGGCCCCCCTCTGGTATGTTTTTCCAATAGTATTTTTTATATATTCCAGAAATATTCTCCGTAAATTTTCAGGTCAATCCGAGAACTTTTATTTCTGCACAAAAATAACACCATGGCAATTCTGTTGAAAACAGCGTCAGTCCGGGTTAGCTCCATTCCAATCATGCAAATTAGAGTGCAAAACAAGGGAAAAGAGTTTGGAAAAGTAGATACGATGGAGACGTATCATCCATGTTGGGTAGTAGAAAACAAAAAAAATCGCACCTACGAACACCCAAGATCAATATGAAGATGCATAACGGGTTGGGATCACGATCGTTACCGTCACCGAGTTGGAGCGGAAGAAGAACATGTCGGTGTAGATCGTACTTGGAGTCCCTCGAATCGTCGATGAACAATCCCTTGAACCTTCCACGAACATTCCCTTGAACCAAAGACCGAAAGCACAACCTCTCTACTTGGCTGCAACCGTGCAGCCTTCACGAACCTGAGCGCTTCGCCGTCCAGAGCTAATCGTTGCCAAAGAATTAGAGAACCACATTGAGCTTCTAATTATGAGGATTAGAGGTACTAGACCAAGCTCTAATTAGTCAACTAGGACCAACTAGAACTAGGGCTAGATGAACTAGAGGAGGCTCCAAAACTTGTGTGTAGAAAAGGGCCAACACCTCATGTATATATATAGGGTTTTTTTGCGGGAACATGTATATATAGGTTAGAGGGGAGAGGAGGGGCTTCCGCCATGGAGGGAAGGCCCCTCCTTAGTGCGCCAGCCAGGGGGGAGGAGTTGGACTCCTCCGCTACTAGGATCCCCCCCCCCCCCTACACACACACACAAGGAAAGGGGACGCCTCCTCCAGTTGGGCCCTTGCGGCCCAAGTTGCCTTCCTTCTCTTGGTCTTTTAAGACCCGTTGATATTTAATTTAATATAAAAGCCTTCTAATAATTACTAGACCCTTATATATATATATATGTAATTTAACATCACCGAAAACATTATCCACTTATATATTATTTATCAAAAATACCCGTATTACACGATACTCTCTGAGACCCTTCCGATGACCCCGAAACGCTTCCGGATCCTCTCGAAACTATTTTGAATATTTATGAAAAAAATCCATAAATATATTCTCCTTACTCCCATCCTACTAACACTTAGCAGATCGTGATAGCCTTAAGCTTGTGACCCCGTAGGTTCGGTAACTCATAGACATGAATGAAACCCCTTCAACAATGACCGATAATGGAACCGTGGACGTCCATATCGATCCCTATGAGCACATGAATGATACTCGAGTGAAACTTCGGTTATCATGTGATGTTCCCTTTGCTTCACAATACTTTACAATATCCGGGGTGCATCAGTATCCTCCTAAGTCATACACATTCTCATTATACTGTTGATCCTATTACTGGTATTGTTCTTCTTTCTCGTTGAAATGTTCCGGCATCCCCGTGACATAGTCACCTGTGTCTGGCCAGACAATGATGGATGTCGTCACACTGAGAGGGCCCTAAGAATATCTCACCATCTTCGGAGGAGCAAATCCCACTCTCGAGCTATCCAGTCCCTTGTCAAACTTTCCAATGAACCCGTAAGTTGTCGTCATGATCACCTAGTTACAGATGATGTTTGAGCAACCCCAAATTAAGTCCACCGTATGGTACGAAGTGACTAAGATACTCTCATGGTCTGAGGAACTAAAACCCATGCTAACACTCTATGTTATAACAATTGATTACAGGCGATATTATCTCAAAGTATAACAAACAAGATTGGGTCGATTCAATATGATCGTTCTTCTAACGGCATACTCTCAATGTTGTTTGAGGGTTATCATTACACTTAATGATATCCTGAGATACGGAAAATATGATCACCAACAACACTTGAGCCGGTCTTAGAGGCAAGACCAGGAACCTTTATTTTACCGTTTATCATATCGCACGTGCATATGAGTTTTCTACTGAATTGCATATTCCAGAATTATAGCAGTTATAGCATGAAATACAAACTCTTAATTATGAAATTGGAATATAATAATACAATATTGTTCCCTCTAGGGCATATTTCCAACACGTTCTTCCAACGTCATATTCTCAAAGTTGTTTTAGGACTAGTGTTACACTTAACGATATCCTAAGATCCAGAAAACGTGATCACTAACAACACTTGAGCTAGTCCAGAGGCAAGACTAGGAACCTTTTATTTATCAGTTTATTATTCTACACGTGCATATGAGTTTTCCACTGAATCGCATATTCTAGAATCATAGGAGTTATAGCATTGTATATGAACTCTTAATTATAAACCCGAAAATACAATAATACAATATTATTGTCTCTATGGCATATTTCCAACAACGACCATGCGATATGCGGATCTCACTGTGAACCTCCAGTTCTCAAAATTCCATGATCCTCCTATGTTCCATGTGCTCAAAGGAATTAGTAAGATGGTAGAGGCATCAGTAGGGAAAAAAAACTTGATTAATGACCTCAACATTCCATCTTGGATTAGCACTGTCTATGAGCTCCGAAACCATCATTGGCAGATTTTGAATCTGTGGGATGATAGGACGCATCATCTCTCTTGTAGGCAACCAATTATCTTGCCAGATATGTGTTGTGGATCTGTTCCCAGTACTCCATCGTTTGATGCATTTTGATGTAAACTTGGGCATTCCTTGGACCAGGCTTTACAAAGTCCAAACATGAACCCGACCCGCCCCGGTCGCAAACAATTAAATAGTGCACATTTCTATTAAATAATCTATATCTATATCTATCTATACTTATACTAATTAGGGACTCCCTAGAAATTACCATGTTAATTACAACTTACGAGCCGTTAATCTGGTGGGACCAAGATATTAGGGCCGTGATCGACCCATATAATCCTTGGCAGAAAAAAAAACTCTACGGTAGATTTTGTGACCAAATATTAAAAAAAATATTAGACATAAATTTTATATTATATCTTCTATTAAAAGTTCCCTCTCTGGTCGAGTATTTACTAGGCATAATTGTTTTCCTTAACCTTAAAATGATTCATCCCAATTTTCCACATGACATGATTTGGTAGGTAAAGTACTTTCATGGAATTTGTAATAATTTTTTAACATTTGGTCCTACATATTGATCTCTGCGATAGTGAAGGTGGAGGTGGACAATGTATCTACACAATAATTTCCAGACTCAACTACCTTTCAATCTAAATATTATCTCTGTCAGTTTACTAAATGCATGAAGTAATTTTCTTAGTGTTAAACTTTATATTTTAGACTTCAGTCTATAATTTTTATGTTCGTTTTAGTACCTGTATTTCTCTTATGTTATTTTTTCTCTTAATTTGTTGGTATTTCATATCAAATAATGAGATATTTATACAATTGATTGCGTACAACATAGAAGCTTAAATTAACATTGTGCTTCAGTAGCCTTACAACTATTGGGGCTGCAATAACATTCATATCAGGTTCTATTTTCCTCCGTTAGAAATATTATGTCAGTCATCTAATGAATTTGTTAAAGATTGTATGTGAACCTTACTTTGCCAAGATTATATTACTTCCTCCGTTCCATAATGTAGTGCATATATTTTTTTCTTTGAAAAGTCAAACCTCACAAACTGTGACCAAGTTTTTTGAGAGAAACATTTACATATGGGTTTCCAAACATATATCATTAGATTCATTCTAAAAAGTACTTTCATATTTTATATATTTGGTATTGTAGATATAAATAGTTTCCTCTATAAACCTTAGTCAATGTTTGCAAAGTTTAACTTCAAAAAAAAGCACTACAATAGGAATAGAGGGAGTATGTTTTTTTAAGCAAGGTATTGTTTGTTCAAGGATGACATAACCATAGTTTTATCTCTCCGATTACATTCATCTATAGTCAGACACTATAACATTTTCTCTTAATAGATAGATATCTCCTTGGAGATTATTTTGCTATCACATTATGCATATATAAATTTAGGCTTTGTTGGTTTTGTGAGGTAATACAGATGGTAGAGACAGTGTTATAGGCCATATTTTTACAGACGTGCAGATCGGATCGGCCGGGTCAAGAGCCGTTGGATCCTACACGTGGCAGCTGTCCGATTTGGGCCGCGTCCGCCTAAGCGTTTCTCAAAGGAATAATTTTCTACAAAATTTTCAAAGGAATATGCACTACGGATATAAAATAGGTAGCCCGTGCAGACGCACGGGTTCACGACTAGTACTATTATAATCCTTTTCGATGTATATAAATATAGGCACATACTATTTTGCGCATAGGTCGCTAGAAGCGACCAAACGCATACGCCCCGCTCCCCGCTACATACAGTTGGGCCGGAACAACTAGCTCCTTTCCCGTTTTGCAGTGGTTCTAGAACCTTCCCAGACCGGGTTTTCTTCTTCTTTTGTTTTTTCTGCTTTTTTATTTTTGTTCTTTCCTTTTTTTTATTTTCTTTTAGTTTTTGACTTTTGTTTCTCTTTTCTTTTTCTATTTCTGCTTTTAATATTTTTAAATTTTCTATTTCATTTGTGAACCTCTTTCAAATTGTTGAACATCTTTTGAATCATGGAAATTTTTTGAATTCACGAACATTTTTTTGAAATCATGAAATTTTTTTACAAAATAGTTTTTTGAAATTGTGAACATTTGTTTGAATCGGCAAACATTTCTTGAAATTGGGATCTTTTTTAAAATTCATGGAGATTTCTTGTGTGAGTCTCCATCTCCTCTTTCTACGCAACATAAAAGATATTGTAATTTTTTGTCCACAACAAGAAAATAACATATTTTATAATTATAATAGAACTCATCTGGAATATAGGTAAGCATGTAGTATATTTGGTCATATCCGAGGTGAATAGGGCTGCATCGTATGTATAAAAAAACTAAGTTTCTTTCTAAGGAAGAAAGAATTATATTTGTTATGTTACCTGACAAAACCGATAAAAAGGAAAACTTTATTTCTAAGGAAAAATGTATTATGAGAACAATTTACCCCTAAAAGAAACAACAACAAACTATTTTAAAAATATTGTACAATTGTACCTAACATGCACAAATCATAAAGTCTTTTTATATTTGGGAATTAGAATATACTACAAAACTACACACAAAATATATATATAACTTGCACTCTTCCGTACTGTGAAAAAAGAGTTATAAAGTAGTGAAACTTCAATAATAGTTATTATACAAAAATTAATTCAATTAAAAGTTCCAAACATCAAATTAAGTGCCTGTTCGGCGGGCCTCCGCTCGCAGCTCAACTCCTGGAGCGGCTGGATTAGCTTAGGAGTGGCACCGAACGCGTTGGCTCCATGATCTCCCAAAGTGGAGCGGAGCAGCTTGTAGGCCATTTTTTCGGAGTTGCAAAAGTGCCGCTCCGCGCGCTCCGCATCTAGATGGAGCCGGGAGTTGAAAAGTGGGGAGTGGAGGCGTGCCGAACAGACTCTTAATAGTGTCGCATGATTGCAACATCAACACTCTGCCGCATGCACAAATATAAGGCCAAAATCCAACGCCAAAAAGTCGACTAAGCAACAGACAAAAAGCAGGAGCCAGAAACATTAGCACAAAAATATAATTTTTTGTTAATAAAGAAATACATATACTAGAAACACAAAAACATATGTTGTTCTAAGGTAGAGTAAACTAAGGGCATTGATGTTACCCTAAAAGAAGAAAGAACATGAAAAACAATAAAAACATATGTGGTTCTAAGGTAGAATGAATTATGGGCAATAGAAGAAAACAAATGAAAAAAATACAAAAACTAAGAAGATTATTTTCATAAGGACGAATGGATTATGGTAGTTGTTTCACCTTAAAACACCAAGTAAAATAGTAGTAGAAAATTAAGATTATACAACTATGCCTAACATGGAAAATCAAAAAGAAGTATTGTCAAACTCTTTCCTCCCATGCATGAATTTGAATATAATGAAAACACATAGATTGCAAAAAAAAAACTAGCACTCTTTCATATAGTGCGAGAGCAAATGTAAACTAGTGCAACTTTAGTTATATTTTATAATTTGTGTTCATTGATTACAAAAATAAATTCTATTTTAAGAAAGACAAGAAAGAGCTTTATTTGTCATGTTACCTTACATTAAAAATAAACAACGACTTAATCAAAGGAAAACTTTAGTTCTAAGGAAGAATGAATTATGAGAATTGTTTACGCCTGAAAGAAAGATTGTGCAACTATTTTTTAAAATATTGTACAACCATACCTAACATCAATAAAGCATAAGGACTTCTGTCGATGTCCTTTTCTTTTATGCGGGGGTTAGAATATGCTGCAAACTTGCACAGTTTATAGTACTTGCAATGTTAGAATATAATTTACACATATAGTGCATAGCACTACATATACATTACGCACAAAAATTCGAAAAATGAAGTTTTCCATGAAAAAAAACTAGTGGGGCTGGTATTATACCCTTATAGAAGAAAGAAAATGAAAAATAAAATAAAATAAATTATGAAAAAAATAGTGGTAGTATATATATGCAAGTTAGTGGCGCTGGTTTAACTACCTCCTCAATTCTTGGCGCTGGTTTAACTACCTCCTCCTCAATTCTTGCCGAATGGTTACAAAAAAATGCAAATAAAATGCATAAAACTTGCACTGATCATATACAAGAACAATCATATAATAATGTAACTTGCATATATATGACAAATTTATACTACCACCGCTTGTAGTTACCACCTAGCTAGCTGCCCTCCACGTATCCTCTCCCCTCAAATGTAGCATCAAGCTAACCGGGTCCATGGATAAGGTTAACGGGTGCTAGTAATCCAATAGGCAACAACTAATTCAGTTTTTTTTAATTAAATAATCCGGCAAGCTAGTGGCGCTGGTTTAACTACCTCCTCAATTCTTGGCGACGGTACATTGAAAAACTTGGTGATCATTCTTGTTACGTGGAGGGCAGTTTCGTAGTCATAGTAGATACTTTTTTTGGGGTCGGTTGGAGCAGATAACTAGTTTTAGTTTAAAAAGGCAGTATGAGAACGTTATATCTTTTCTAGATTTTGTACACTCATGTGTACTTGTAGTATGAAGTATTAACATGTAATTATTGAAGTATGGAGTATGGAGTATGGAGTATTGACATATTTTACATGAAATATCTTAGCATATGAAGTATTACCCCTACAAAGGTAGTATTATGTAGGAGTATGTGGTATACTTCTTTTTTGAAGTATCTAGGGAAGTGTACATACTTCTCTCAGTTGTAGTATGGAGTATATTTCTAAAATTTAGTATGGAGTATGTGTGTGCGTGTGTTTTTGAAATAGGAGTATATAATTTTTTTACTTCTGAAAATTCATATTTACTTTTCTTTGAACCAAACTATTGAGTAGTATATTCATCCAAACAAGAGTATATGCAGAAAGTAGGGCGGAGAATATGAAGAAAGAACGTAGTATGGAATATATTCATCCAAACAAGAGTATGGAATTTAGTATGGAGTAGGGCCGAAGGAGTCCGCGCTCTTCCTCGCCAGCATCTGCGCGCTCTCCATCACTGAGGGCGCCAACGAACATGTTCTGCTGAGCAAGGAGCGCTCCCAGGCACGCATCGCTGCAGAAGGGGAGGACTGCGACACGTCCTGGTTCCTGGACACGGGAGCCAGCAACCACATGTCCGGACGCAGGGAAATCTTCTCCGACCTCGACACCGGCGTGCACGGCTCGGTCAAGCTGGGCGACGGCTCGGCGGTGCAAATCGAGGGGAGGGGAACGATCCTCTTCGAGAGCCGCACGGGAGAGCACCTCGTTCTGTCAGAGGTCTACTTCATCCCGAGGCTGCAGAGCAACATCATCAGTGTCGGCCAACTGGACGAGAACGACTACGACACCCGCATCAACCACGGCGTCCTGGAGCTGCGAGACCCGGACGGGCGGCTGATCGCGCGAGCTCCGCGCACACAGGGGCGTTTGTACGTTCTGCGCCTGAACCTGGCGTGCCCAGTGTGTCTGGCGGTGCACGGCGGCGAGGACGCGTGGCGGTGGCACGCGCGATACGGCCACATCGGCTTCTAGGCCCTGCGACACCTCGCCCGCGAGGAAATGGTGTGTGGCCTGCCTCCTATCGACGAGGCGGACAGCGTCTGCGAGGCGTGTCTCGCCGGCAAGTAGCGACGCGCGTCGTTCCCGCACCAGGCACTGAACCGTGCGGAGACGGTGCTTGAGCTGGTGCATGCGGACATCTGCGGCCCAATCTCTCCCCCTACGCCGGGGGGAAACGCTACTTCGTGCTGCTGGTTGATGACAAGAGCAGGTTCATGGGGCTGCGGCTCCTCGCTACCAAGGACGAAGCAGAAACGGTACTGAAGCAGTTCCAGGCGGCCACAGAGCTTGAGTCAGGGCGTCGTCTGAAGGCGCTGCGCACGGACCGCGGAGGCGAGTTCACCTCCACCAGCCTCGGGAAGTACTTCGCGGATCAGGGGGTGAAGAGACAACTTACGGCTCCTTACTCGCCCCAGCAAAACGGCGTGGTCGAGCGGCGAAATCAGACCGTCGTCGGCATGGCGCGCACTCTCCTAAAGGCGAAGGGTGTCCCTGGGCGTTTTTGGGGAGAGGCGGTCACCACGGCTGTGTACCTGCTCAACCGCTCCATGACCAAGAGCGTGGCGAAGATGACGCCGTACGAAGCGTGGTGCGGCAAGCGACCTGCCGTCCATCATCTCCGGGCGTTCGGGTGCATCGCCCACGTCAAGACAACGCGCCCAAATGCAAAGAAACTGGATGACAGGAGCCAACCGATGGTGCTGCTCGGGTATGAACCCGGCACCGCGGCGTACCGGGTGTATCATCCGGCGACAGGGAAGGTGCACGTCTCCAGAGATATCATCTTCGACGAGCAGGCCGCTTGGGACTGGAGCAAGCCCGAGGGAGCGGAAGAGCCAGCACCTGTTCAGGGCTCGTTCGTCATCGAGGAGGCGTACTGGCCAGCGGTCACCACGGACACTTTCGACGCGGTGCCCACGACGCCGATGCCGTCCGTGTCACCCTGTACGGCTGCTGCAACGCCCACGCCCTCGAGCATGCAAACGTCATCGACACCCCAGTCCACTGAGCAGGGCTGGGAGACGAGTGTTGGACAGGCTGCAGCGGTCAACGTGCATCCTATGCGCACCCGCGCCAAGGAGGGCATAGTGCAGCCGAACACGCAGCTGGCTGACTACGTCCTGTTCGCCGAGGAAGAAGTGCAGCACTCCTGTCTGCTAGCTGCAGAAGAACCAGCGTCGTATGACGAGGCCAAATCTGTGAAGGGGTGGTGCGACGCCATGGAAGAGGAGATGCAGAGCATCGTCGACAACCGCACCTGGGAGCTATGCCAGCTCCCGCCTGGGCACCGTGCCATCGGCCTAAAGTGGGTGTACAAACTGAAGAAGGACGCCCAAGGCGCCGTGGTCAAGCACAAGGCGAGGTTGGTTGCAAAGGGATATGTCCAGCGGCAAGGGATCGACTATGAGGAAGTGTTCGCGCCGGTCGCCCGGATGGACTCTGTGCGCTTGCTGATCGCCCTCGCCGCGCACCACGACCTGCAGGTGCACCACATGGACGTGAAGTCAGCGTTCTTGAACGGCGACCTGCTCGAGGAGGTATATGTGCAGCAACCGCCAGGATACGTGCAGACCGGAGAAGAAGGCAAGGTGTTGCACCTCCGCAAGGCCCTGTACGGTCTGCGCCAAGCTCCGAGGGCGTGGAACGCGAAGCTGGATGACAGTCTGATCACACTCGGCTTCGAGCGCTGTCCGTCAGAGCACGCCGTGTACCGGCGGGGCACGAGAAGTTCACTGCTGCTCGTCGGGGTTTATGTGGATGATCTCATCATCACTGGCGTGAGCATGAATGAGATCACAAGTTTCAAACAGCAGATGACCAAGCTTTTCCGCATGAGTGACCTGGGCAAGCTCAGCTTCTACCTTGACATTGAAATACACCAGGAGCGTGACCGGATCACACTCTGTCAGACGGCATATGCCAAGCGACTGTTGGAGCGGGCTGGGCTGGCAGACTGCAACTCCCTCAGCACACCAATTCAACCAAGACTGAAGCTGAGCAAGGATGGCGTAGGAGATGCAGTGGACGTCACGTACTACGGGAGCATCATCGGAGGCTTGCGGTACCTGACGCACACAAGGCCTGACATAAGTTTCGCAGTGGGTTATCTAAGCAGGTTCATGGAGGCCCCTGCTGCAGATCACTACGCTGCGGTGAAGAACCTGCTGCGCTATATAGCAGGAACGCTGGAGTATGGATGCGAGTTCAGGCCCGGGAATGGCGAGCCGAAGCTGATAGGATTCAGTGATGCAGATCATGCCGGGGATATAGTTGATCGGAAGAGCACCACGGGCACCATCTTCTTCCTCGGTGAGAGCCCTGTAAGCTGGCAGTCGCAGAAGCAACGAGTGGTGGCCATCTCTTCGTGTGAGGCTGAGTATGTTGCAGCCACCACTGCTGCGTGTCAAGGAATTTGGCTGGCACGTCTACTTGGAGAGATGTTGAACAAGGAGACTGTGCCGCCAAAACTGTTCGTTGATAACAAATCGGCGATCTCTTTGTCGAATAACCCTGTCTTCCATGAGCGGAGCAAGCACATCGACATTCGGTACCACTTCATTCGGGAGTGCGTGGAGGAAGGAAAGATCGACGTCGACTACGTTCGAACCAATGATCAACTTGCTGACCAAGGGACTTGGGCGTTTGGTGTTCCAGGAGCTGAGGAGGAGGATCGGCATGACTGAAGTCTTTAGGAAATAAAACCACACCGACAAGATTAGGGGGTGATTTGTTGGCAACTTAATCTAGTCGTTGATAGCTGTAGCTTTGCTTTCCGTGTTTCCTTTATTTCAGTTAAGTTCAGTTAGGCATGAGCCGCGCCTGTGCGTGCCGTGCAGGTAGGGCTAGGACCCGGTCTTGGTGCTCGTGGGATGGCGCGAGCATGAGCCAGATGGTGGCGCCGAGGTAGGATCTCTACCGGCCACCGTTTTCTTCTCTGTAACAGAATAAGAAGCGAATTATAAAACACAGAAAAGTCGCAAGGCTTACGCGACGTAAAAAACCTGGTGTTCATCTCTGTCAGAGTGACTTCGTGAGAGAGAGGGATTCCTGACAGTGAATCCTGGGGAGGAGCAGTAGCAAGAGACCACAGAGGACATGTATGCGTTGCGGTCGGCCGGCGCCTGGGACAGTGTAATCCAGTTGAGGAGGCAGAAGCTGCGGCTGCAGTATTGGGGGCCGAGCTGTATGTTGGTCCACTCGAGTTGGAACTTGACTATTCTACTGTGATCCACCTGAAGCAACCAGGGATATGCAGGTCTGTCTGCTTTGATTTAATCGCGGACATCAAGTCAAGACTCTGCCTTCTCCCGCTCTGAAGTTAAGAGATGAACAAAAAACAAATTAGCCCATGAGATTGCAGCAACGGCGAGACACACAAGCGATTTCATGATGATTGAGGACGTCCCTGAGACTGTCAGACATATAGTGTTGGAGGAATGTAATACCACCATGGCGTGATGTGCCATTGGTTCTCAAAAAAAAATAAGCTCTTGGTGCCGGGGTGGTCGCCCGCACTGTCGATGTGCCGCTGCCGCGTGAGGAAGTTCAACGGCACAATCCCCGGCCGTTCAATCTCGCTGCTGTGGGCGTGCCCCGCTCCAACTCCATCGCCTCTGCTTCACTGGTAAAACAATGCGACCTGAGGAACCACGGGGGTCGAGGACGTTCAGCTCCGCAGTCCAACTCGGCATGATTCACGTCATCGATAGCCTCCATGTAGCAGCCCAGTATGTATTTTATCATCAGTTCGTAAAGGAAAGCTGAATCAGTGCAGTGTGCGTGTTAAAAAATTAATTCAGTTTTATATTGTATGGTGGTTCATTGTATAGAAAATTTGTAATAGTTCCTGCTTTTCAGTCCATCTACTTCCCGGTCACAAGTCTAATTAGTAGAAATTCAAATATGAAAATAACATCCATCTTGTTCTGGTAATCATCTTCAACCAATTTCGTATGTATCAGACTTGCATATGTTGATTAGTAGGGTAGATCTCTGTTGTATAACAAGCTAGATGTTGATTTTCAGTCATCTTGAGTCTGTTGCCTATATCACTTCAGATCCTTTTTCTTGTTGGTCCAGTGCATGTCCCGCAATGAGCCAGGACAGGGAAGTTGTTGGACACTGTCGTCTTCGTCGGCCGTCATGCTATGAGTGGCTATGGCCATTGGTCACCGTTGGTCGTCGGCGTTCTTCTTCGCCACCTCCTGAAGGTCAGCTTCTGGTACACGGGAATGAAACACCAGACAAAGCAAAATTGAGTGATCACCGGGATGGAACAGCCACAGCCGTAAGTACAATTCTCTCTGTCTTCTCAAAGATTGAGTGCGTTTGTGCTGTTACGTCTCTCTCTACCAATTGGTGTGATTAAATTTATATTTTGATCGTTGGATCCTCGTTTGTTAAATCTACCATGCACAAAGTTTAGAAAAGAGGCCCGAACGAATTGGGTGCACTCTACATTTTTGTTCTTATGCTTGGTAAACCTTGTTCAGTTTGCATTGGAGAACTTGTGCTATTTCCTGTTGCTCTCAAGCTATATTTTATATGCCTAAAAAGAACTTAAACCATCCTTTTTGAAGTTTCTTTGTTGTCAAAATAGAAGCTAAATAGTTTGGAAATATGCAGTAATAACATTTCTTATGGAGCAGTACAGATATTTAGAACTTTAATGTAGTTACAAAACATGAATCCTCATTCCCAAAAACCTGCAAAAAAAACATCAATTTATATATTGACATCTACTGCCGGTCCTTTTCTTGTGTATGTTCAGTTCGACATATGGTGATTCTTCAGGGCGCGTATGGAAGGCCGAGAAGTTCTATTGCTCGTATACGCCAAGTTCAGAGAAGTTGCCGCCAATGGCGCTGGAGCAGCGGTCAAAACTAAACTCGGTTTCAGTTTGTGCATGAGTTTTTTACATCAACTTGTGCATATGTGTTAATTGGTGGCTGCTGTGTGTGTGCAGGCAGGGGCGGAGCTTTGTAGGGGCAGACCTGGGCCATGGCCCGCCCATGATTTTTTTTTTGCATCAGTTCGACAAAAAAGTGTACAATAGTTCAAACTCTGAGAGCTATTAAGTTTTATTTTTTTTAGAATGGGAGTTGTATGTTTACTCTCTACCTGTACAGTGCATTTTGTATTCCTGGTCGTTTTAGTTTTTTTTGTGTTAATAAAAATGAATTTATGTATTTGTTAATCATTCCTCCACTTCCACTAGAAGAAAAGTGATTTAGACTCTTTATTGCAATAGTTGACTATCTTAGTTCAACGAGTTAACCGTCTCGATTCACTTTTCTTGCTTCCAGGGCCAACCACGGTCGCCGCTCCTCGACCCTATTCCCGTTCGTCTGATGGTGCTCTTGTTTCAGGGCCGGGGGAGAAGGCAGAACCTCTGGGTGCATGATGGAAAAAATTGCAAGTTCTTGTTTAGATGTTTAGGATACCCTTCTCTTATTTCATTTATGTTCAGGATAGCAGGTGCATGATGGAAAATTGTGTATCATGTAGTTCTTGTTTAGATGTCGTGCAAGTTCAAAAATTGTCGATTTTTCCATTGGAGAGAACCCGTTGGTTGCATTGTTTTTCCATGAGGATGTTTGTGTCCGAGTCTTGAATTTTAAGAGGTCAGGGGAGATGAATAATTTCTATCATATGAAAGGACAAAAAGATTTGAATTAAAAATATTGATCAGTATGAGTTAAAAACAGCGATCAGTTCAGAATAAAAAGAAATGGTCAGTTTGAATTAAAAAAGAAACACACATAGAAAATCAAATTGTAAAAAGTTCAAACAAAAAAGAAACCCCACAGAAATTCAAATGATAAATGTACAAGTCGTAAAATGAGAGAAGTCCATAACATCATTGCAAAAAAATGTTGAGTTAAAAGAAAACATGTAAAAACATTTTCTTTTTTAACAGAATAGCATTCAGTTCAACGATATAAAGCATGTAAGTTCGGGGTCGATAATATATTAAGCCGTTGAAAAGTTACGAGCAAAACTCTAATGAATAAACATAGTAAAGTCAAGTATGTGAAAACACACATTCAGCACAAATCCATACGAAGATCAGTTCGAGTACTAGGTTTCCAACACAGAAAAAATAGCACGCCACCGCCACGACCTCCGAGCGCCGCCACCTACCTCCGCCGCCGGTCTTCGCGCACAACTGTCCCACTGCTGCTTCGCGCGCCAACTCTGTCCTGAGGCTAGCCACGGTGGTGGATCATCGATGGGAGGTGACCAGTACAACTTATATACGGCCTTGAGTTCACAAATCTTATAGTAATCTTTGTAGTACTATTCGTAACACTTCGTAAAAGCAAGAGTAGCCTTTTTTTTGTGAGGAACAATTCAAACGAATATGTTGTATCAGTTCTTATGATAGATAGAATGAATTTGTTATGGCCATCTCCCATCTCGTCCTGTGTCCTCGAAGTTCCTCCAAGCAGATCACTTCCGATCCGCCGTCGCGGCTGGTGGCGCCATGCAGACGGCTCCTCCAGCGAGTCGCTGGCATGGTCCGGCTTGCACGCATCTGGTCATGGAGGGGTGGCGGCGCAAGCCCCTAATCACGTCCTAAGATGAGGGTGCCCCCTGCTTCAACTCCTATGGCAGTGACAGATCTGGGCACGTGGGTGTTGCCAGACGGGGTTACAATCCCATGCCTTGTCCAGGTCACCTCCCATCGCCCGATCTGAATCGAGTTTGTCCGGCTGCGCTCCAGCATGCCTACGAACTCGGCCAGATAGGCTGGTGCGCCATGGTTTGCTGCCAGATCCGGTATACGTGGATCCAGCCAGTGGGCGTGCAGGCTCGCCGGAGCTGAGGTGATAGTCGGCGGTGAGATGCTTCACCGTCGTTGTTCGTCCATGTGATGATCACTCCGGCTATGGCAGGATCGTCGTGGATTGTGCTGAACACCGAAAGGTCTTTGCGAGGGTTACTCTCTCCAGATTCGATGGTTACCTTTCACGATGAGATATAATCTATGGATGATGGCCTCACGCAGAGGGTATGGTTGTGTAGCAGCGTGGTCGGTTTTGTAGCCCAGCGCATGGAGCTGCTAGAATCGCGGAAAGTGGTGGCGACAACATATAATTGACTCCGATGGTGGTGCTTCCTAAGTACCCAGTCTCGAGCTCCGGGGTGAAAACCTAGGTCTGACCTGAGCTGGTTATACTTGGCAATGGCGATGTTGTTGCATCGTTACCTTGTTGAAGGCATTGCTCGGGTATGCTCGGATTGGTTTTTCAGGGTGAAAACCTAGACTCTAACCTTTATTGGTTGGATCCGGCGATGGTGACGTTCGAGCGTCATTCCCTTCTTGAAGGCATTGTTGTGGAAGAACCTCATGGTCCTTGTGGTGACATGAGTTGATTGGTGCGGATATGGTCATCATTGTAGTTTGTTGGTCGCGGAGTTGATCGCTTCGGAGCTTTTTTTTTCTCGCTTAGGCATAACTTTGGTCTTGTATGACTTTGTTATTTGCCGGCGATTTTTTATGTGTGTGTTGGTGTTTGACTGTGTGCATCTTAGCTATGCAGAGGCCGGGTGCATGCTCATTCTGGTTGTATTCTCTTGATACTTCATTTTGAGTAATAAAATTCACCCTTTGTCAAAAAAAGATAGAATGAAGTTCACTGGCCAAACGGTTAGAGAAGTCTACCTTATAATTTGCAATCTCAAAGATAATGATCAGTTTGAATTAAAAAATCGGTTTACATTAAAAACAATGATCAGATCAAATTAAAAACAATGATCAGTTGGATTAAAAAATTCTAAATTAAAAACAATGATCAATTTGAATTAAAAAATAAATGATCAGTTCAAACAAGAAACAATTATCAGTTTGAATTAAAACAAGAAAGAAAAAACGTTTCCAATAAATAGAAATGCGGAAATTCAAAAAATCCACGAAAACTCATATGTTAAAAGTTCAAGTCGCAAAACGAGAGAAGTACAAAATACCGTTGCAAAATATTTTCTTTTTGAAAAAATATCATTCAGTTCAACGATATAAACCATAAAAGTTCAAGGACGATGATAAACCGTTGAAAAGTTATGAGGTTAACCATACCAAAAAAGCAGAGTAAAGTCCCATCTGTGAAAATACCGCAGTACAAAAAAACACATATATCAATACGAGTACTCTGTTTTTCAGACAGAAAAATAACACGATGAGAGAAATTCAAACTGGTAAAAGTTCAAATGGTAAAATGAGAGAAGTCCAGCATATCGTTGCAAAACAATGTTGAGTTCAAAAGAAAACATAAAACATTTTCATTTTATTAAAAAAATCATTCAGTTAAATTTGCCCCATTTTCGATTTCAGTACTGTGAAAAAATACCTTAGTACAAACACGTACATACATCAGTACAAGTACTCTGTTTTTTAAACAAGAAAAAACAACACGATGGGTTTCACCTTATTCAAAATTACTCTTAAACGGTTGCGAAGTAGATAAAACGTTCAACATGACTAAGTTTTGCATTTTCAATAGCTATCCAATGGTATAATATTTGCCCCATTTCAACAAACTTTTTTAAAAAATCACGTTCAAAATTAAATTTGACCGTATTCGAATTCATTTCTAAACCGTAAGGAATTAGGAAAACATTTCTATACAAAAAAGTTGCGCATTTTCCAGAGCTTTCCAACGCCGTATCATTTGCATTAATCCGACAAACCGTTTGCAAAAAAGTGTGAAAATACGTTTCGCCCAGAATTTCACCCTTTTTCAAATTACTTTTAGTTGTATATAATTTGAAAAAACAGTAGATATATGGAAGATGCGTATTTTTACCAGCTTTCCAACGCCGTCTTATTTCCTCAATTCCGACAAACCATTTGAAAATTGAGTCCAAAATACGATTCGCGTTTTCGGTTTTAAAAAAATGGTTTTTTCAAAACTGCTCTTAAACCGTGATAATTTTGCCAAAAAAATCTATATATTTGTAATATAGGTGTCAAGAGCTTTCCAATGATATATTACACGCCCCATTTCGATGAAAAGACTATCAGTTGGACGAGATGAAAATCATCAGTACAACCGTCTGAAACCATCAGTTCAAGTAGGGTAACAGAATAATATTCTGTTACGCGAAACAGAATAGCCCATATATATATAGTGTTACTATTCATCACCCAGGGTGCAGAATAAGTTATTCTTCACCCGAGGTAATCTTACGATCATTTCATAATTAAATTACGTTTGGAATTCAAATAGTTACATTCTTATTGATTCACTACATAAAATTTGGCATACAAAATAAAAATATATGGCATAAGACAAGAAATTTTGCAGTTTATGTGTATTTTACACTATGTTTTTACGTTTGTAATTTTATATAACATAAAATATTTTTTACGACGATTATATTTTTTTACGGTCTTTTTTTACGTCAGAAATAAGACAAACCTTACGAAACGTAAAATTACGGTGTATTGATGGTAAAATAAAGGGGATGAAAAATAACTATTCCTCACCCAGGGTGACGAATAGTCATATATATATATATATATATATATATATATATATATATATATATATATATATATATATATATATATGTGATAACTGTCAATCGTGTGCCAGATTGCTAAAACGACCGCACAACCCCGCCGCACCAAACACCTCGCTTCTTTTCCCGATTCCCTGGGCCATCCCGAACCCCCGCACGAACCCCTCCCTTCTTCTCCCGATTTTCTGGGCCACCCCGATTCCCCCGCGGGGGCGGACCCCTCCCGATTTTCTGGGCCTCTTCGCTTCTTCTCGCGATTCGCTGGGCCATCCCGACCCACCCCTCCCTATTTTCTCGGCCTCTCCACTTCTGCGCCCACACTCCTTGCAGTTTGAAAAAAGGAAGCGGCCTCTGCACTTCTGCACACACACTGCTTGTAGCTTGAAAAAAGGAAAAGAAATACGGTTGGAGTGGGATCGAACCCATAACCTCCAACAGTACATTGAGCTACAACAACCAGCAAGACTAGGCCACCTTATGTGATTGTGTACAACTTGCACACTACTTGTATTCCTAACACGAGATCGAACGACGAAAGAGAGCGATCAATAACCGAAAATCCAAACCGACAGACTCACTTGACCAGGTTTTTGAAAATAATTATGTATGTTTTACACCGGTTCAGATGGTTCACAAACTCGGGTGTCCGCTTCGCTCCTTTTCAGATGCAAATCACCACAGTGTTTGTACTTAAATTATCAGATATGAGGTTCGTATATTATCATACTATTTACATAGAAGTTGTCAGGGGTATGTTTTTCAACTACTTTTTTCTCTCTTGATCAAATGTTACCGCGGTGTTTGTACTTAATTTTTCGGGTATGAGGTTCGTATATTACCATGATATTTACATAGAATTTCCCGTGCTATATTTTTCAGTAACTTTTTTCTCCTTGGTCAAAAATGTTTCCGTGGTGTTTGTACTTAAATTATCAGGTATGCAATTCTTATATTACCTTGCTATTTACATGAAAATTACCGGGCTATGTTTTTCAACAATTGTTTCCCCCTTCGTCAAAGTTATTACCATGTTTATATGTAAGTTATCAGGTGAGCCGCGCGTATATTAGCACACTATTTTCACATAAGTTATCGAGGTATATTTTTGAACAACTTTTTCTCCCCTTGGTCAATGTTACCATGGTGTTTTGTT
Source organism: Triticum aestivum (assembly GCF_018294505.1). NCBI lineage: Eukaryota > Viridiplantae > Streptophyta > Magnoliopsida > Poales > Poaceae > Triticum > Triticum aestivum. The sequence continues at coordinate 468,414,173 of NC_057796.1, forward strand.
CGTAAATTATCGAGTATGCGGGAGGTACATTAGCATACTTTTACACATAAGCTAGCGACGATATGTTTTCCAACAACAAGTTACCGAGCTAATTTCACATAAGTTACCGAGCTTATATTATTCAACAACTTTTTCTCCCGGTCAAGAAGTTACCGCGGTGTTTGTACGTAAGTTATAAAGTATGTGTTTCATATATTATCATGACATGTTTTCAACAAATCTTCCCTCCTGGTCAAAAAAGTTATCACGGTGGTTGCATGTAAGTTATCGCGTATACGGGTCGTTTAGTACCATATTATTTTCACATAATTTACCAAGGTATGTTTTCAACAACTTTTTCTTCCGGTCAAACAAGTTACCGCGGTGTTTCTATGTAAGTTATTGAGTATGCGGTTCGTATAGTACCATGCTATTTTCACATAATTTATCAATGGTGTGTTTTTCAACAATTTTCTTTATTCTTGGTCAAATTTATCGTGGTGTTTGTACATAAGTTATCGTGTATGCGGTTTATATATCACCATGTTATTTTCACGTAAGTTATTCATGGTATATTTTCAACAATTTTTTCTATGGTTTAAAGTTATCGTGATATTTGTGCATAAGTTACCACGTCCAAGATGCGTATGTTAGCATGCTATTTACACAGACGTAACCGGGGTATATTTTCAACAATTTGTTTCTCCGGGGTTAAAGCTACTGCACGTGGGCTACATAAGTTACCACACCTGTGGTATGTAAGTTATCATGGAATTTTCATTGAAGTTACCGCAGGGGAATGTTTTTCAACAACTTTTTCCCTTTGATCAATGATAGCGGTGTTTATAGGTAAGTTATCAGATTTACGGTGTGTATATTACCATGCTATTTGCACAGAGGTTACCAAGGATATGTTTTCAACAGCCTTTCCCTTGGGTCAAATATTTTCTCTTCGGTCAAAAATTACCGCGATGTTTGTACGTAAGTTATCACGTTACTGTGTGTATATTATCATGCTATTTACGCATAAGTTATACAAACACCGCGATGTTCAAATAGCATGGTAATATTATCATGCTATTTTCTACAGATGTGCACGAGTTACCACGATTGTTTTCTACAGAATGAGTATGTTAGTATGTTTTAATAACTTTTTCCACAAGTTGCTCAAGTTCTTACTATAGAAAAGAAAACAAAATAGTATTTTTACATGCTGTAGAAATTATTGCCCCTGACTAATTTGGTTCATACAAGAGTAATATATACATCCCCATTCAAGAATCGGCGATGGATGGACAAACAAGTTTTATACTGACTTAGGAACAAATCCATCTCTCTCTCTTTTTTTGCTCTCAGCAAATGTTCAACTATTACCTAGAAAAAGTACATGTATAGCTTCTCATCAGAAGAAACATTCTAAATTGTCGTTACTAACCACCAGAGAAACCTCAGAATGGGTATCATTCTCAATCACCACCGTCCTCTTTGGTTTAGCATCTGCAGTTAACAACCATACTTAATTAACAATCATAGGTTTGCAGTAACTGTTGAAAGGCAACGAGGCTAACTATTCTTCAGATACATTGCGCTGAAGCAAGCAGACATACATTGGAAGAGACCATTCTCAGTGCAGTGGTTAGCACATTGGTAATGGTGGTTAGTGGTATACTGGGAAGATAAGTGGTAATGGTGGAGGAGGTACATGCATGCGTTTCTGTTGGTCCTCTCCATGGCCCCTGAATCATCCATGAGAGCAGCTATGGTGTCTGAAGTATCATCTCCTTGACAGATTCTTTTCTTTTGCAATCACCAGCTGCATCTGCTATGCATGTTTGACTGCTGTTCACTTGCATCTTTAGTAAATTTTTGTTTGGGTCTAAATTCAGCAACTCGTGCACATCTTTCATACCAGAAAAAGTGCCAGACAGATCTTCTATATACACTTGCACAGTTGCTCCAACCCCACTCGTGCAAACCACTAAACTACTACTGCTCCTTGGAGCCTCACGCCCCCTAGTCCGGCCCTGGAGGAGGTGTTGCAATCATGGGCTTCGAGGATGACGACTAGGCAGCGGCGGACGCCAGGGAGGCGCCAGAGGTCGCGACCTTGGGGCGGAGGGGGTCCAGTGGATGGGTTGTGTTTCCGGCGGCAGCTTGCTCGGATCCATGGGCGGCGCCATGGGAGCTCCCGTGAGCAGAAAGAAACAGATGATAGAGAGGGAGGAAGGAATATATACTACTTTTTTGGTAGTATATATCGTATTTTGAGTATGCTCCTTTTTACGTATAAATATATACGTATTTCACAATATATTAAAAACATGGGCCAACTTGCAATTTTTTCATGTAACTCACTTTGAAGTATCTTATATATAATATATGAACATACTTAAAATGATAAAGTAGAATATATACTACCACATGGTAGTATATGAGACATGTGGGGTAACTACCCCAGATGGTAGGATGGATTATATATATATATATATATATATATATATATATATATATATATATATATATATATATATATATATATATATATGTCCACAATATACCCACCGTTCATATAGTATTGCAACGCATGTGACCACCACGGGCTATTTGTCTTACAGAGAACCTGCAGCAAATTAACGATCTAAGCCTTTGTATGTGGACTTGTGGGCTGCTGCAGGCCAGGCCTACCCAGCCTCTTCGACGTTTATACATACTCGCTATTTTTTTAAAATAATACATTTTTTTATTAAATTACACAAATATTACGCTGAAAAAATATTTTTCACAAATAATACACCGTCGGCCGTCAGTCGGCCGACTGGACCTAATCGGCCCACAGCAGGCCGATCGGCTTGCTGCTGGCCGACTGCTGGCCCGCCTGGCACGCGTCGGCCTCGGATTGGGCTGGCCACGTCGCGCGGGGGAGGGAGGGAGCTGTCGGCGCGGGCGTGCCCCTGTCGGCCTACCGCGGGCCGATCGGCCAGCTGCTGGCCGACAGGGTGCGGCCCCACCTCGCGCGCGGCTGGCCGGCTGCTCCCTGCGGCCTTATCCCCCCCTTCCTCCCTTCTTCTTCTGTTCTTCTTCTGTTCTTACCTTCTCCTCTCTCTACACAAAAATGCCATCAATTTATACACCTAAATGAGCAAGTTTTTCGCGATTTTGGCATCGTGAATGGATTCAACTCAGTTAGGGCAGCCAAAAGAGGTCTCGATCTACTGATGGAGTAGCTCGTGGTGGTCGTGGTGAGCATTTTGGTGGAGGTGGTGATGGTGAAGTTGGGGCAGTGTGGTGGTGGTGAAGTTGGGGCAGTGTAGTGGAGGTGAAGCTGTCGTTCGTCGTTCTTCGTTGGAGGCGGAGCACCGGCAGTTTGGTGGCCGCCGTTCGTCGTTCTTCGTTCGCACGCACGCTTCAAGGGTATATTTCAGCAAACATTTTATTTTTCGTAGGTGCTCCGGTAGTATTTGTTAATATGTTTCGATGTGAAATAAATTAGGTGTGCGATTATTGTTATTTGCCCCGGTAGTATACGTAAATATATTTAGATGTCAACTAATTAGTTGTGTAAAAATGTGTAGTTGCTCCAGTAATATTCCGTACTATATGTGGATGTCAAGTATTTAGGAGTGTCAGTATTTGTAGTAGTAAAAAAGGTCCGTAATATAGGCAGTCCAGTCAAATATATTAATCTGTCAATATTTGTAGTTGCTACGGCAAATATTCGTAATGTACTTGTAGGTGTGTGAATTGTATTAGTTGCTCCGTTAATATTCTGTAATATATAGCTAGGTAATATATAGACATGTCTAATAGTTGTTAGTGGGGATATTAAGTTGTTGCTTAATACTTGTATTTCGTTGTTGAAAAGAAAATAGGTGAGTCGAGATGTCCGATGTAGTGAAGTTCAGATTTTACTACGGTCCTGGTACTGTCCAAACAACTGAGATGGGAGCAGATCTGAGTGAATTTACTCACATAGAGGTGCCAATGAGCGCACCACAAACATGGTCTGTCAGTCAGTTGAAAGAATGGATTGCGGCAAGTTTAGGTCTTGATACTGAAACACACACCGTCGGTGTTCATGCATTGTGGACACGGTCAAGTTCAATAATTTACTTTTATTTGAGGCCAATAGAGGGAGACTCCGATTGGGTGCGGTGGTTACAAGGTTGTGAACGAAGGGGATGCAATCCTGTTGCTTTAGTGCTTTCCGTCGTGAAGGAGGTCACTGCACATGAAGGCGAGGGTGGCTACGAAGGACAGAGCAGTCAGGTAGAAGGATGTGACGCCCGGATAATTAAGCTACAGTAACCCTCTACAAATAATGCCACGTCACCTCGGTTATTGTTGTTAATCTCACGTTAGTTCGAAACCGATTCTAATTCAAATCCAAAATCAAGCAAACAATAAAAGTTTTCAAATATTAAAATTAAATTGTTCGGAGTGAACCAAATATTGCATAGATAATTATGGTGGAGAAACCACACCTTTATAAAATGTTTAAATAATATGAGATGAATAAAACAGCAGCAAAATAATTATTTAAAAAAAACCTTTTGTAATTAATAAAATGTCAAACTAATTTATTGAGGACTGGACTTTTGAGTATGGACTAATTTGAAATACTAATTTATAAACAAAGTATATATTTTACTAAAACTAAAATAATAGGATGCAAAACTATAACAGAAAAGGAAAATAAATAAAAGGGTAAAAGATTAAAAAAAGAAAAAGAAAAAGCAAAGAGAGAGAGAGAGAGCAACCCCCCTCCCTGGACCGAACCCACCTGGGCCGGCCCACCTAACCCACCCGAGCCAGCCCAGTGCCCCCTCGCAGCGGTCTCTTCCCCCCCCCCGCCCTGTTCCTCGGTCTCAGACCGCAACAGGGGCGTCGCCGCCGAACCACCTCGCCGGCCACGCTGCTACAGGCGCCGTGGGGAGGATAAGGACGCCAGCGACGGCCCCCCTGCCTCCTCCGAGAGATCTTTTTCCCCCCTTCCCCACGAGCTGCTGCTTGCCCTCTCCGCCTCTCTCATTCCCCACCTCACCTGAAGCGCTCGCCGCCGCCGCCGCTCGATTCCGTGGCCACCGTGCCTCCCGCGCCTCGATCTGGAGCTCACCGTCTTCCTCGTCATCGTCTACGTCGCCTACGCCATCGGGACCGAGCCGAGCGCCTCTACTCCGACCGGAACGAGCTCGTCTTCAACCTTCGGATCGCCGGCGTTCGTCGCCGATTCCGGCTACCTCGCGCCCTCCCCGAGCTCACTGCCACTCCCTACGGCTCCGCTGTGAGCTCTCGCTTCTCCTCCCCCTCTCCGTTAGCTCGCCCACGTTCCGTAGCCGCCGTTGCCATCGCCGCCCGAAGCCCACTCCGCAACGGAGCTCGTCACCGTCGTCCTCGTCGATGTCGTGCTCACCCGAGCTCGCCACCGTGCTCTAGGCCTCGCCAGGACCCCGTAGAGCCTCCCCAGTAGTCCCGCCGTGCCCTCTAGCCGCAGTTCGCGCGAGGGCCGAAGTCCGGTGTCCGCCTCGCCGCCCGCCGTTGACGTTCCCGACCACCGCAGCCTCTACCACCACCCCAGATCGCCTCGCCGTCGTCTTCTCGTTCGAACGAGTCCAGCCGCGTCCGATTTGAGCCACCGTAGCGCAAATTCGACGGCCTCCCGTGCGCGCCGCCGTGCGTTTTGGTCGCCGGCGTTGCTCCAGCCGCCGTGCTGACCTGGCGCCAACGTGGCCCTATGGGGGCCACCCCAGTGAGGCTGCCAGGGGGGCCCGGCGCCCCAGTTGAGTCAACGCAGTTACTGTGCACTGACAGGTGGGCCCCGTCTGTTAATTAGGCTAATTAAACATTTTTATAAATAAAATTAACTTATTAGATTAAGCACTCACTGACATATGGGGCCCACCCCTCTAATTAGACTGTTAGTTTAGTTTAAATTACTGTTAGACTAACAGAGGCTGACATGTGGGTCCCACTGGACCCACCTGTCTGGTTTGACTGGTCAGCCGACCTGTTGACCTGCTGACGTCAGCGTTACCTCATGCTGACGTCATAATTCATTTTTGCTAAATTCAAGTAATTCCAGAAATTCAAATAATCTTTGAAAATTCATATCTTTTAAACCGTAACTCGGATGAAAATGTTTTCTACATGAAAGTTGCTCAGAACGACGAGACGAATCCGGATACGCAGTCCGTTCGTCCCCCCCCCCCCCCTAACCTATCGAACTCGCAACTTTCCCCCCCCCCCCGGTCCGTTTGTCCGAAACGCGAAACAGCGGGAATACTTTCCCGGATGTTCCCCCCCTTCACCGGTACCACCTACTGTCGCGTTAGGACACACCTAGCACTGCTCATTGTCATGTCACGCATCGTCATGTTTATGTTTGCATTGTATTTACTGTTTCTTCCCCCTCTTCTCTCCGGTAGACTACGAGACCGACACTGCTGCTGCCCAGTTCGACTACGGAGTTGACGACCCCTCCTACTTGCCAGAGCAACCAGGCAAGCCCCCCCCCCCTTGATCACCAGATATCGCCTAGTCTTCTCTATACTGCTTGCATTAGAGTAGTGTAGCATGTTACTGCTTTCCGTTAATCCTATCCTGATGCATAGCCTGACATTGTTGCTACAGTTGTTACCCTTACCTGCTATCCTACTGCTTAGCATAGGATGCTAGTGTTCCATCAGTGGCCCTACACTCTTGTCCGTCTGCCATGCTATACTACTGGGCCGTGATCACTTCGGGAGGTGATCACGGGTATATACTATATACATTATATACATGACACATGTGGTGATTAAAGTCGGGTCGGCTCGTTGAGTACCCGCAAGTGATTCTGATGAGGGGGCTGAAAGGACAGGTGGCTCCACCCCGGTAGAGGTGGGCCTGGGTTCCTGACGGCCCCCGACTGTTACTTTATGACGGAGCGACAGGGCAGGTTGAGACCACCTAGGAGAGAGGTGGGCCTGTCCCTGGTCGGCGTTCGCGGATAAATAACACGCTTAACGAGTTCTGGGTATTTGATCTGAGTCTGGCCATTTGGTCTATACGCACTAACCATCTACGCGGGAGTAGTTATGGGTATCCCGACGTCGTGGTATCAGCCGAAGCTCTTTTGACGTCAGCGACTGAGTGGCGCGCGCCGCATTGGACCGTAAGCTCGCGCTTGTATTAAGGGGGCTAGGTCTGCTTCCGGCCGCGTACGCAACGTGCAGGTGTGCATAGGGCGATGGGCCCAGACCCCTGCGCGCATAGGTTTAGACCGGCGTGCTGACCTCTCTGTTGAGCCTAGGTGGGGCTGCGGCGTGTTGATCTTACGAGGCCGGGCATGACCCAGAAAAGTGTGTCCGGCCAAATGGGATCGAGCGTGTTGGGTTATGTGGTGCACCCCTGCAGGGAAGTTTATCTATTCGAATAGCCGTGTCCCTCGGTAAAAGGACGACCCGGAGTTGTACCTTGACCTTATGACAACTAGAACTGGATACTGAATAAAATACACCCTTCCAAGTGCCAGATACAACCCGGTGATCGCTCTCTAACAGGGCGACGAGGAGGGGATCGCCGGGTAGGATTATGCTATGCGATGCTACTTGGAGGGCTTCAATCTACTCTCTTCTACATGCTGCAAGATGGAGATGACCAGAAGCGTAGTCTTCGACTGGACTAGCTATCCCCCTCTTAGTCTGGCATTCTGCAGTTCAGTCCACTGATATGGCCCCTTTACACATATCCACATGCATATGTAGTGTAGCTCCTTGCTTGCGAGTACTTTGGATGAGTACTCACGGTTGCTTTTCTCCCTCTTTTCCCCTCTCTATACCTGATTGTCGCAACCAGATGCTGGAGTCCAGGAGCTAGAGATCCCGAGGATGATTCTACATGGAGTTCGGCTTCGAGGAGTAGTTAAGAGGTCCCAGGCAGGAGGCCTTGCCTTTTCGATCGTTGTTACTTTTGTGCTAGCCTTCTTAAGGCAAACTTGTTTAACTTATGTCTATACTCAGATATTGTTGCTTCCGCTGACTCGTCTGTGATCGAGCACTTGTATTCGAGCCCTCGAGGCCCCTGGCTTGTATTATGATGCTTGTATGACTTATTTATGTTTTAGAGTTGTGTTGTGATATCTTCCCGTGAGTCCCTGATCTTGGTCGTACACATTTGCGTGCATGATTAGTGTACGGTCAAATCGGGGGCGTCACAAAGGAGGAAATGCTTATGGTTACGAACAAGGACAGAGCAGTCAGGTAGAAGGAGGAAATGCTTATGGTTATGAACCAGGGCAGAGTAGTCAGGTAGAAGGAGGAAATGCCGATGGTGATTACAATGGCGAGGTGGACGCTGACGAGGTAGTTGGGCACATGCAGAACCAGATGGAAGAAGAAGACACCGATGTTGAAAGGGGTCATGCCGATGATTCTGACGAGTCAGATGAAGAAGAAAATGCAGAGGAGGTCCCGAATCCTGCATGGTGGAATCATGACTTCTCATCTGCAATGACCGTGAATGATGGACATGATTCAGCCTGGCAATATCACCAGAACAATATTGCGACGGGTGCTATGTATCCGAACAAGCAAGCCCTGAAGGATGCAATAATTAATTGGGCAATGTCCACGCAAAGGGTTTTCACAGCTCAGGTGTCCAGTCAGAAATTCCTGACAATGGTATGCAAGAACGCAGATTGTCCCGCCAGGGTGCACGGCTTTCTCCCTAAGTATGGCACAAGTTGGGTGATAAGTGACTTAGTTAATCACACTTGTCTTATTCCCTGCATCCCTCAAGATCATGCCAACCTTTCATCCATGCTTATTGCTCGATTGTTTTATGATGAGATAGTGCAGGGCAAAGCTATGGAAGTGAAGGCAGTCCAGACAAAAGTCTTCGCCAGGTTCAAGTACAGAATTTCTTATGGCAAGGCTTGGAGGGCTAAGCATGCGGCGCTTGAGAGGAGATTTGGTTCTTATTTTGATGCATATGACTCTGTTGTCCACCTCCTCCACACCCTGCAGCTGCGGAATCCAGGCACCTATATCGATATCCAAGACATGTTCATGCCAGAGTTCCCAACTGTGAGGGTGTTGCATCGTCTCTTCTTCTCTTTCGGTGTATGCATCGAAGCTTTCAAGCATTGCCGACCGGTGATATGTGTTGACGGTACTTTTCTCACAGGCAAGTACAAGGGTCAGATCCTGACAGCCATAGGTCAAGACGGCCAAAATCAAGTCGTCCCACTGGCATTTGCTTTTGTGGAGAGTGAGAACATTGAAAGTTGGACATGGTTCTTCAGGCAGTTGAAAATATCAGTTGTGAAGGAGAAGCCCAATGTGTGCATCCTTCATGACAGGCATGTAGGTATACTCAGTGCGATAAGGACACTGACAAACCCAGGCCCTAAGGAACAAGTTCCATGGCAGGACTTGTAGAGTCGTTGGTGCATGCGCCATCTGGGGGCTAATTTCTTCTCGCAGTTTAGAAATAAGAACCTGATGAATCTGTTCAAAAAACTCTGCAAGCAGAACCAGTTATGGAAGTACAATTTGATACGCGACAGACTTAATGTGTGCACGCAGAGACACGTGAGGGACAGGAAAGCTGCAAGAGATGCAGCGGTGAGGGCACATGTTGAAGCAATAGCTGCACAGTTGGCAACAGGAACAACGGCCGTGGAGGAGGAGCCTGTTGGGCTATGTGACCTGCCAGGCTTTGACCCACCTGGTACTAGGAGAAGGCTCGGAAGGTCGATTAAAACCTTCGAGCAGTGGATAGAGCATGAGCCTCTGGAGAGGTGGTCTTTGCTACATGACACACATGGAGCAAGGTACGGTGTCATGACAACGAACCTCGCGGAAATATACAACTTTGTCCTCAGAGGAAACCGGGCATTGCCACTTACAGCCATCGTTGAGGGTATTTTCTATGGCACCGTCAAGTATTTCAGAGATAGACGTCAAAAAGCAGAGCAGCATATCTTGAACAACCCAAATACACGGTACTGTGAAAGAGTCACGAAGTACATGGACAACAAGATGCAAAAAGCTAGGTCACACACTGTAGTCGCCATCGGTAATCAAGAAAGAAGGTTTGAGGTCCGCTTAGCCAACAACAAATTCGGATGTGCAAATGAGTTGAGGACGCATGAGGTGAAAATTGGCAATGAAGCCTGGCCAACGTGTGAGTGCACATGCAATAAACCGAAATTGCTTCACCTACCTTGCTCACATGTACTTGCTGCTTGCGGGCAGCTTGGAATGGACGCAATATCGTTTGTGTCTCCATTTTTTCTGAAAGAGTCTGTCCTCAATACCTGGACAGGTGAGCTGATGGGTTTTCGATCAATGGGTAATTTCAACAGCGTCAACCCCGCCGAAAGGCGTTACATTCCAAACCCAGAGCATATGCGTACAAGTAGAGGCAGACGGCAGTGTCAGCGCACCCGGAATGATATGGATGAATCTGAAGCAGGAGGTCCGACTAGGCAATGCATTCTATGCAATGAATTTGGCCATAGGGACACTAATTGTCCCACTTTCGTCACTGGGCGTGGACGAGGCAACCGGGGAAGAAGAGGAGGTAGAGGCAGTAGAGGAGTAAGGGCGAGAGGAAGAAGCTAAGCTAGCAGTAGTATGTTCTGAATTTGTATTAAGTGTGGTGTGGCACTATGTTCTGAATTTGTATTAAGTGTGGCACTATGTCCTGAATTTGTATTAAGTGTGGCACTATGTTCTGAATTTTTATTAAGTGTGGCACTATGTTCTGAATTTGTAATAAGTGTGACACTATGTTCTGAATTTTTATTAAGTGTGACACTATGTTCTGAATTTGTATGCATGCGGCGCTTGAGAGGAGATTTGTATTAAGTGTGGCACTATGTTCTGAATTTTGTATGTGCAGGAATGTCGGGATTGTGGTTGCTGAATGGGGACATTGATAGGGGTCATCGTGCTGCGATATGGTATGAGCGCAAGCTTGAGCCTCTGGTCACTCGCACTCCTAAGGAAAACTGGATGATACACTCAGGATGGCTTCAGCGGTACGTGCTTTATTAATTTGCACACTGACATGCATATTAATGGTTGAAATGGGAGACACTAACTGAAATGTTCTCTGATGAAGGTTGAAATGGGCCGGCCTTTTACCTTTCGCGCGTCTGGTTGAGTCTATCCTGGGTGAGAAACGCCTCGCCATCGATGGGTCCTTGCTGAGCTGCTTAGTGGACCGTTGGAGGCCAGAGACCCACACGTTTCACTTCAGATGGGGAGAGATGACTCCTACTCTGGAGGATGTGTCACTTTTGCTCGGACTACCGTTGGCAGGTCATGCCGTAGGACCGTTGGACGCACCGGCTGGTTGGGAGCGAGCTCTTACACAACGTTTTCATGGTGTTTTTCCGGATGCTCTGGATCCGGTATGGGAGCATCACGGACCTAAGTATGAGTGGTTGCTAAATTTCTGGGTAATTTTCCCTGCCTATTATCTTCAAGTTATCGTGCATACAGTTTTACAGAAAATAATTGCGGCTTACTAAAACTTTCTCTTCGCTTAATGCAGATCCAGAACTTCCGGGCGCCGTTGACTGCGGAACAGATCACTCGGAGCCTGGAGGCCTACTTAATGTGGCTTTTCGGCAAGGTGATGTTCACGGAGAACCATGTCACCACTATTAGCGCGCTCTACATCCCTATGGCACTTGAGATAGCGAGCGCTCAGACGGCAGATCAGATCAGACAGAGGAGTTGGGGTTCGTCGGTCTTAGCGGCTACATACCGAGGTATGTGCAACGGTTGCCAGCTTACATCGAGAAAGCCAGCCCTTCTTGGATGCCCTCTATTCCTACAGCTGTGGTCGTGGGAGAGGTTCTCTATAGGGCGACCAGATGTACGTGTTCATGAGCCTATAGACGCCATGTTTGATGTTGACGGCATCGACATGCCTACTTTCGGTCTGTGTTGGACACGTCGCGAGGTATGCACCGTGTTGTAGTTTAATGCAACTTTTTTCTGCACAAGAGATAGTTCGATGCTAGCGGCTACTAACTTTTCTTCTCTGCAGAGACGCTTTGCTAGTGATCAGACCAGGAAGGCATACACAGCATTGAATGAGCAGTTCGATGCGTACACCGGGGTCATCTGGCAGCCCTACACGGAAGCAGCCATACAAGCGAGATACCCTGGTGGTATGTCTGTGCTATGCACAAGGGACCGAGATTACTGGATGACAAAATCTAAGATCATCTTCAATGTCTTCGTCGAGGAGATGGCACAACAGAGGGTTATGAGGCAATTTGGTCTTCTGCAGTTGGAGCTACCTCCCCCTATAGAGAACCCGGTGCCAGCACACATCCACAGGTATTAACCAGTTTTTCAATGTTGCATTATCTTTCATAGTACTCCATTCAAAGCTTTAGGTAATTGTTGAACACACACCACAATTTTAGGACGACAAGGAAGGGCATGACCAGGACAACTGCTGACTGGCTAGTTAGACTAGAGTCGTATGTTATAGAATGGGAGACAGCAAACACAAATCTATGGCACGAGAATCACAATTTTGATCTCGATGAATTCAATCTCTATTTGCGGCGCTACATGACCGAAAAACGGTTACGCATCGTTGAGTACTCCCACCCAGAGGAGATACCGGATCCTACTCCGTCGGATATGTACCCGAGCTATGATACTTCGGGCTCTAGGCAGTACGCGGTAAGATATATTTTCTTTACGTAATGTTGTCACATACTTTGACGTGCAAGAGACAGACATTATTAATCGTCATGGAAATTTGCAGGCTACCTTGACATGCGAACTCTACGACGACGTGACCACCTTTGGACGATCACTATCGTCTGGACCTCTTCTTCACCATCGTCCAGTGCTACAGCCCTTCTTGGAAAGAATTTAGAATAAGATACGGACTGTGTACGAGGCTATCACGTGCACCCGGAAAACCGATGTTGTTCAGCACCAGCAGGAGCAGCCGCGTCACTCCATGCACCGACATCAACCACGTCCACGTCTAGCACATCAGCCGACAACCAGGCCACCCCGTCCTGACCAACCTGGCAGTTCTACGTGGCACCCGCAGCACTATGGTCCCACATCGAGCTTCGTGTTTTCTCCACAGCCACAGCAACACGGTCCCTCGTCGAGCTTCGTGTTATCTCCACAGCCACAGCAGCACGGTCCCTCGTCCAGTTTCGTGTTTGAGCCAGAGCAGCCGTCACAGCCAGCAGGTATGTGTCTTCATATTTATTGTTTTCAATATTAATTGACGCGACCTCATTCTTCATGATGAAACGTTCCATCGCGTAGGAGCCTACGGATATCAGGCGTCTATGTCGGCATCACATGATACGTGGGGGAGTGATCAACATCCCGAGGAGAACATACAGGCTCAGATGTCGCAGCACACCCAGTGGATGAACATGTTTTCGACTCCTCCACCAGGCCCCACACAGGATACACAGCATGACCAGGGAGAGTCTGAGATTCCTCCTCGTCACATTAGGGCACCCGACAGGTTGGGATGGTCGCCGCTTCCAGATCCGCCTCCCCGCCAGGCCAGACGTCGTCACTGACGCTTCTATCTATCAGTAGAGACATTACCATCTATTTCTGTGTGAGACTTATGTCTATTCTATGTATGAGACAAATGACTATGTACTTATGTATGAGACATATGCCTACTCTATTTTAGTACTCTGTTATCCGAACTACAAGATCATATTTAGATAGAACATAATACTCATACAACGAGACATTACAAACAACTAGATAGAACTACATCTAAATTAAATGGTACGTAACTGAACTCACAACATACAGCATAAAAACTACATGAAGTCATCATCGTCATCCTCGATCGATGCAGAACTCTTGCCCTTCGACGATGAAGAACTCTTGCCCTTCGACGATGCAGAAACCTTGCCCTTCGATGATGAAGAACTCTTGCCCTTCGACGATGCAGAACCCGGAAGCGGCGGCATGAAGATATCATCTTCGTCCTCGCTCTCCTCAGTCCATAAACATGGATTATTTGCTGCAATCCTTCTGAAAGTTTCACTCTTCGGCACCACTACCTTCTTCCACCTGTCATGCAACCTAAGAAGTTCTTTACGTACCTCCTCACATAGGTCCTTTCAGGCCACCCAGACCTACGTAATTGGTGAGCCAACTCATTCATTATGGTGTCACTACCGGTGAGTTCGTCCCATGGAACTATCCTATTATCCATCCTGAAATCGGTAGCTAGCCTCAGAAGAGTCCTGCTCATCCCAGGGTGAAAACTACGATCGAAAGGATAATGGGACATCTCAACTACACTACACTGGAATGCTTATCCACCTCCGTCTGAAGGGGGTTTTATAGGTAGAGAGGAGAAAATGGCGGGAAAGAACGACTGCGGTATGGCGGGAAAGGGTTGGCGGGAAATGGGTGGCGGGAAACGGGTGGCGGGAAATAGTTGGCGCGAACATATGGCGGGAAAGGGTTGTGCGGAATACGTCATAGTTAAAAAAAACGGGGATCGTTCGGGAAAAAAAATGGTGGCATGCACCAGTCGGCCCACAGCAGGCCAATTAGTCCTTGTCGGCCCACTGCAGGCCTATCGGCCAACTGCAGGCCGACTGGACCCTGTCGGCCAACTGCAGGCCGACTGGACTTGATCTGGTGGCCGACAGCCCAATCGGCCAGCAGCAAGCAGATGGGCCACCAGTCGGCTTGCTGTGGGCTGACTAGGCTCAGTCGGCCTGCAGCGGGCCGACAGTGTATTATTTTTAAAAATTATTTTTTCAGCGTAATATTTCTGTAATTTAATAAAAAAATGTATTATTTAAAAAAAATAGCTACATACTCTGGGCTGCTCTAGTCAGTCCCAAGTCCCATTATGGGCCAAGCCTTTGTACTCTACGTGATTGCCAGAGGAAAGGAAAAAATAATCTGACTGACGCAAAGTTTACTTTCAGGTATCGGAAGAATAGCAAATGCGAGAAACTTTTGGCAATGTTTGTCACTAAAAAAATCAGAATTTTTTTAATTCGTTTTCAATATTTTTTTCAATTTTACTGTTCATCCGAGTTCATTTGTGCTCGGGACTACAAGAGTACTTTCGCTAGTATAGAGTACATTTTACCCGGCGGGCACCATCAGTGTAGGGCAAGTTCATTTCCAAGAGTCTAATACCAACAAACAACAAGAGCAAAACTCCCAACTCTACGGCCTGCAGTAAAACAACAAGTGGCTGGTTATTAGTTTATAGTTCTTGTTGGCGGCCTGCTCTAAAACAACAACCAGTGGAGTATATGTTTCTTGGCTTAGCACGGCAGGAATTAGTCTTGCACAGCGGCAGTTATTGGCTCATTACCTCTTAATTTGTTCTTAAAGGTAATGTAGATGCGAGGATTTGTATGCTACTTACAAGTACAGCGGCATCGATCATACATCCAAGTCATTGCCGGCGGACAAGAAGGAGATATGACGACGGGCAGGGAGAAGAGGTGGAGCCTGGCCGGCGCGACGGCGCTCGTCACCGGCGGCAGCAAAGGAATAGGGTACGTAATATACGTTCCTCTTGAGTTTTAGAGTGCGTTACTTACTCGCTAGCCATCGTGCTCGACTCATGTGTAGGCGCGCCATTGTGGAGGAGCTTGCCGGCTTCGGGGCGCGGGTGCACACGTGCTCCCGCAACGCGGCTGAGCTTGAAGAGTGCCGCCGGCAGTGGGAGGAGGAGGAGCTGTCTGTCACCGTCTCCGTGTGCGATGTCTCCGTACGCGCTGCGAGGGAGAAGCTCATGGAGACGGTCAGGGAATCCTTCCACGGCAAGCTTGACATATTGGTACTCGCCACTCGATTAGTTATTTGGTCCGATCAATATACAAACAGTTTTTTTCTAATATAAAAACATGCAACCTGTTTGGAACTCCATTGATTTAAAATATACTCCCTCCGTTTCATAATTATTATCCTGGTTTTGGACTTTTGGTTCATAAAACCACAACAATAGTTATGGAACAGAGCGAAAACTAAAGCCACGACAATAATTATGGAGCGGAGGGACATAGAAATCGATTCGTTAAGACCTCTCCAAAAGCAATACGTACATTAATATGTTGTTTCTTAGACTAGACATGTCAGATGTTAGCTAAGGTGGCTGCTCCATTTGTAGCCGCTTGTAGCATGCTAGACCAGAGACATCAAATAAATTACTCATATTGTTAGTGGTCCATTTCAAGAGTTTGACCATCAATTGCCCTACAAACATCTGATTTATGCAATATGGGATCTTAATTCATAAGTAGGGGTTATTAATGTGAAGCAAACAACCTCGATTGTGTACTCCCTCCGTGAACAAAATATAATAGCATTTAGATCACTACTTTAGTGATCTAGATGCTCTTATATTTCTTTACAATGGGACTACTGAATAAATAAATTAGTTCTTGCCGTTTAAAGTTTCCTCTTCACAAATGAAAACACATCAACCAAGGGAATAACACAAAATCTCAAAACAGATTCATGAAAACTATGGAAGATTCTCTTACAGTGAACACTGACATATAGGTGAACAATGCGGGGCAATTGTTTTTCAAAGTGGCTACAGAGTTGACTGAGAACAACTACTCGCATTTGATGGAGACTAACTTAGCGTCGAGCTTCCACCTCAGTCAGCTCGCACACCCTCTCCTACTCAACGCCTCCATATGCGGAGGAGGCAGCATCATCAACATCTCCTCCATTGCTGGCTCAGTTGGATTCCCATGCTTCACACTTTATAGCATCACAAAAGGTAGATATACACCTGACAAGATATCCATATGCTTATGAAAAGGTTTTTCAATCATCCTAAAAGCCCCTGACAATTTTTTTTCATTTTCCTCTTTATACGTGTTGACTCACATGCAGGAGGAATGAACCAACTTACAAGGAGCCTCGCCACTGAATGGGCTAGAGACAATATTCGTGTGAATGGTGTTGCTCCATCCATGATCATGACTGACATGATTAAAGATGTATGTGTCAAAATTGTATTGTGACTATTTCTTTTTTGCGAACTTTGTTCCAACGTAAAAATTGTTCAGAAAATACGCAATAATTACTGGGATTATTCAGATAACAAAACACAATTTATTGTTAAATCTTCCATAATTACATTTTTTTATTTGGGGTACTCCTTACATAAAAACAACGGGGAACTAACAACGATTTTGGTTGTTCTCGATCAAACAGATAGAGCCGGATGCCCTGGAGAAAGAGTACTCGCGGATCCCATTGGGGCGTAGTGGCAAGCCAACAGAGGTCGCGTCGATGGTGTCCTTCCTCTGTATGCCCACAGCATCCTATATCACCGGCCAAGTTATTTGTATTGACGGTGGTCGATCCATTTGTTAGAGCTTAGCTGGTGATGCTTGTACGATAATAATGTTTCAATGACCATGTAAGAAAACCTATAAAAAGCATACACACATGTGTAATTTAGCATTTTTTGTAACATATAGATGGCTCCTCGCCATCGATCATGCTATTGGAAGGGTTCGGCCGGAACATGCATGTGATGTACCTCCATCCAAATAGAAAAAATAGTATTTGTCTAGATCGAGATAAGAAATAATTTTAGTCACTCGTCTCTGGAACATATCATCACATACGATTCATAAAGGGAATTATACACGATTTTTCGCAAACATATTTAACTTCGCAGTGACTGGGTCATCTGTGGTACAGTTTTAAGAAAAGTAAAAGTAGCATGTGATTCTTTCATATCACATATGGTTCTTTAGAAACAACCTGCGATACTCTTTGTTAGAATTGGTAAAAAAATTGCTAGCCACAGAAAATGCTTGTGAGAAGTATTTGAAACACAACCACCACATATTGTTGATCGCCAAATGGAGTGAGCAATAGATTCCGGCCTCTTTTGATCTTTTGAATCATGTAGCCATTATGGATATTGATGAGATTTTGAATATCCATGTAAGTTTGTCACTATCTAGAGAAACTTACATAATCACAACTAAGTCTATTAACCATCATAGATGAGTCATATTCAACAAACATGGAGGTATCCAAATACTGGAGAGTGTTCTAATGGCCCAACTTGATATCCATGATTTTCCTTCTTCCACGTCAAAATAACAACCAAGAACCTGGTTGCCTACACACAAGGTCTCACCATAATGGTCACGGGTAATAAAACCCACAGAGCATTGCCTCTTGTTCTCCAGGAACATACATCCATATTTTATTTTGAGCACTGATTCGGTACAACCACCTCACTGAACGTATAAAGGGCAATATGGGCCTTTGGCAAATCGTACACTTTCATATGTATGGTGGGTCATCCGTCGGAACGTATACACCGTACAGCGGGAGCTATATTTCACATTCAGCGAGATGGAAGGATTTCTCGCTGACGTGGATATAGTAACCGGCCGGCACATTATGGCACACTTATTAATTAAAAGAAATATAAAATTTAAAGGGAGAAGGAGGGATCATTCTCGGGTCTCCTTGTTGCTAACCGGCGCTGCGAGCCACTGAGCCACTTCCGGCTTTGTGGTATAAAAACTAGAGCATGACTTACTTGAGAGTAAAAAGTCGGGTTTTCACTTGTTTTTACCGGGTTTTCTTTGTTTCTATTTTTTCTTTGTATTTTTCATCGGGGTTTCTTCATTTCTTTCTCTATTTTCACTAGTTTTTTCTCCTCTTTCTTTTTATTTGGTTTTCTTTCTTTCTCGGTTTTCATCGGGTGTGTGGATTAATTTGGGCTATATGGAACTGCCGGCATGATGTGATTTTTAAAAGACAAACCATCAAAAAAATTGCAGGTTATCTACAGAGCAACTGGTTGGATACGTACGTGATCGTCACTCAGCCATGCGGAACCCAAAGAGCATATAGGTTTTGAGTGCAACCGTTAGGAGACGTAGCATGAAATAGTTACAGGCGGTCCAACAAATAGCATAGGTGTTTAGTCATCTGGTCCTATTTATGTCGGTTGTGGCGAATTTTGTTTCGTTGCTACTCGTTTTGCGAGCTTGTACCAAACTAGGTACTTGTTGACTGCTTGCTTTAATAATATGCCCGCGTGCATCACTCTGATGCAGAGGCCATGGGCAATCCTCTTTTTCAAAAAAATGGTCTTTTTTTTTTCTTTCTCGTTTTTCATGGGATTTTTTTCTCTCTAGGCTTTCACTTTTTAATACACATTTTGGTACATATGTAATACATTTTCCTAATACACATTTAACATTTTTAAATATATGGTTAATTTTAAATAAATGGTCAACAATTTTATACACATTTAACATTTTTTAAATGCCTGATTGACATTTTTTAAATACGTGTTTAACCCTTTTTGATATACTTGGATTAACATTTTTTGTAACATAGAATATCTGGAAATATAAATAAAGTACAAAACAAAAAAACCAGGAAAAACAAGAATATGGCCTGCCGCCAGCGGCGCGATGGGCCGGCCCAATATATGCCACACCTTAAGTGAGATTTCCTCTCTTCTCGCTTTAGGCAAGATATTAGTGCTCGTGTCAAATAGACGAGAGGCCGGCCGACTGGACCGGCCCATTGTCGCGCGCTGAAACAGGGAAATTTTTCCTGAAAAAGGAATGACAGTGTGAGGGATCGAACCCTATAACTCCCACTGCTGACTATTCATCGCAGGCCACACAAGGTAATAAGCATCAGCGTCTATTGTCTAACTAGGAAACGCGGCCTACAACAATTATCGTTGAGCAATCGGTTTGCTATAGCGAACCTGTATTTTTCTTACTATAACTTTGTGTGTTCATCATTTTTGGTATAACTCTTTTGTTTCTTTTCTAAAAAAATCTCATGCTATCAAAATTTGTTCAAATTTTAAAACATATTTGAATTTTTAAAAATAATACAAATATTTGTAATTTTTGAAATTGTACATAAATTTTAAAAATAATGACCATGTCTTGCAAAATTGCTGAGAATTTCAAAAGACAAATATTTCTAAAAACACAATTAGAAAAAAGAACATTTTTCAAAAATCTCAAAAAAATGAAAAACCCTAACAAATTTGGAATTTTCAAAACAAATATTACCAAATATTAGAAACGAATTTGTCTTAATTTCCCAGATCATTTTTTATTTATGTAGATTTTCTTAAATGGGAATATTTTTAAAATTCCTAACAAATTTTGGAAACATGAACATTATTAGAATTTGTCAACAAATATTAAAAAGGGAATAGTTTTTGAATTTCTAAACAAATTTTGCAAGCGACAACATTTTTTGAATTCGTGAACTTTTTCCAAATCCACGAGCGCTTGGGCCGGCCGAACAAGCGCCCAATGAGAGCGATCTCGTTGCCTAGTTTCGCCAAGGCCTAAGGTTTTTTCTCTTTTTTGTTTTCTTCTTCTTGGCTAAATTATTTATCCTTTTCAAACTTTATTATTTTTTAAACCAGTTCAAAATTTTAAAATATTGTTTCAAATACCAAAATAATAGTTTTAAGTAACTGTTTTAAATTATTATTTAAATTATTTAATCCTTCAAATGATTATTAAATGCTTCAAAAAATCTATTTTCAATTTTATCCCTTTGTATTTATTAGTTATGCGTAAAATAACAGTTTTAAGTACTGATATGTCTCCAGTATATATATATTTTTTGTTGTTTCATGTTACAATATTATTAATCATTGATGCTTTATATGCATTTATATGTTATTTTATATTATTTTTTGGGACTAATCTATTAATCCAGTGCCTAGTGTCAGTTCGTGTTTTTAGCTTCTTTTTGACTTTTCAGAAAATCAATACCAAACAAAGTCCAAACACGATGAAAGTTTACGGTGATTTTTTTCTGGACCAGAAGGGACCCTACAAGGTTAGGGAGGAGGCTAGAAGGGCTACGAGAGAACCACGAGCTCACAGGGCGCGACCTACCTCACGCAACTCCGTTTGATCTAATTTTGCTTCTATAAATTCCAACATATTCCCAAAACACCAGAGAGCCACGAAACACTTTTTTCATCACCGCAATCTTCTATTCTTCCACGATCCCATCTAGAGACATTTCTCGGTACTCTGCCGGAGGGCGAATCGATCACGGAGGGCTTCTACATCATCCTTGCTGCCTTCCGATGATGCATGAGTAGTTCACCACAGACTTACGGGTACGTAGCTAGTATCTATATAACTTCTTCTCTCTCTTTGATATTCAATACAATGTTCTCCTCGATTTTCTTGGAGTTCTATCCGATGTAATCTTTTTTTGCGGTGTGTTTGTTGAGATAAGATAAATTATGAGTTTATGAGTTTATGATCATATTATTTATTGAAATTAATTGAGTTTTTTATGAAGTTTATTATGCATTTTTTATAGCTTTGTATTTCTCTCTGATCTATCTGTTTGGTTTGGACAACTAGATTGATTTATCTTCAGTGGGAGAGGTGCTTTGTAATGGGTTTAATTTTGCGGTGTCTACACCTAGTGACATTAGGGGTAGCGAGGCGCATATTATATTGTTGCTATTAAGGGTAAAACGGCGGGGTTAAATCATATTGCTTGAGTTTATTTAGTCTACATCATGTCAACTTGCTTAATGCGAGTCATGAATTTAATATCATAGATACATGCTGGATAGCGATTGATTGGTGAAGTAATAGTAATAGATGCAAGAAGGAGTCAGTCTACTTGTCACAGGCGTGATGCCCTATATACATGATCATTGCCATGAATACGTCATAACTATGTGTTTTTCTATTAATTATCCGACAATAATTTGTCTACCCACCATATGATATTGTTTAGAGATAGAAGTCTCTAGAGAAAAACTATGGCCCCCGGGTCTACTTTAATCATATTAAGAAAACTAAAAATACTTTGCTACAATTATTTTACTTTTATTTTGTTTTGAAATTTATCTATCTACCACTACAACATTTAATCATTACAAGTAACGAGTTCAAGGGGATTGGCAACCCTCTTGTCCGTGTTAGGTGCAAGTATTTGATTTTGTGTGTCCAGGTGCCGTTCACGGGGATTTAGTTGGTGCTCCTATTGGTCCGATAACCTTGGTTCTCACTGAGGAAAATACTTATCTCTATTGTACTGCTTCACCCCTCCTCTTCGAAGAAAAACCCAACGCAGTTTACAAGTAGCAAGTACCTGTTTAAATTTTGACTTTAAATATTTTTTTGCTTCAAACATGGCATTGGTGCCTACCATGGGCATATGCCCACTTGCTAGAAAAAATTGAATTCAATTTAAGAATGTCCAAGAAAACAGGGTGTCTGGTAGTGTCAGAATGCTCCGTTTGAAAACACGTTGTTTCTCGACATCCGTCAAATGACCCCAATATTTTATTGGCTTGTATGACCAATTCAAGGCACCATGCTATCCCTTCCCTAACCTCCTCTCATAGCTCCCTTTCTCCACGCGGGCACGCGCTCGAGCGCGAGCACAGCCGAGCATCACCATGGCCTCACACCGCCCACAACCGTCCGCCTTGCCTCGACGGGCCACTCCGTTGTGGCCATGAACCCCTTCGACTCCTTCCTCTCTGTTCCCGCCGTCCTCGCAGCCGCACCACCACAATACACATCGGTCATCGTCGACCCTTCGTGCACGCCCGCTCACCCGGCAGCGCCGAGCTCCGAGTGACCTTGGCCGCCACTTGGGATAAGCCCTGGATACTTTCCCACACCATCGGCAGCTCCCTGCCCCGAGCAGCTTCGGCCGCCCCACGGCCCTGGTGAGCCTCTCTGTCGTCATTCGCGGCACTCGTAGATATAGTTTTATTCTAGACCCTCTTCCTTCCCTAAAAGCCTAATAAATCAAAACAAGAGAAAATCATAAGTGAAAGCTCGAGTCGAAGAGTGAACGTCGCTCGGTAACTCGAGTCGATTTGTCCCATCCATTCTTGCCCGAAACAAGTGGGCTATTCATTCCAGTGTCACCTTTGTTCAATCGAGTCCATGTTCTCTATTTTCAAAAACTCATCCATTCACCGACCAGTGAACCAGAGGTTTAAAGCTTGGAATTGAGCTTTCTAGCTTTCTTTAGTACAATCTTTTAGCGAGAGCAACCCCGGGTTCGTTCCTAAGACTACATTCACAACTTTCTCTGTTCATGTTCCGGCATAGGAGTTCTAGTGGTAGGATATGGGACAGAGCTTTAAGGATTGCAGTAAACCTCATATGCGCGTGGCTCATCATAAGACCTTAGCCTGATGTCCTACCCAAAGACTTCAAAGGTAGGCATAGGACAACCTTTCCGAGTTCTACCTTCCTAACCTATAACTTGGTTTGCTTGCCTGCTTCCTATCTGACCCATCAATCAAAGAAATGTTCTAGTTCCGCGATACGAGCTTCACCGTCGCTATGAGACAATAGATTTCTTGGTTGGGGGTCCCTTTATCAAAGGCTCTCTTCCCTACTGATCATACAACAAATGAAGGTGGTTAGAAAGATGGCACATCGATCTTCTACACATCCTGTTCGTGTTGCGGAACACAGAAAATCCACCTTCCTTGGAAAAGAAAATCCTAACTCCGAAGTAGCAAAGGAGACTTGGGTGGCGCCTTCTGAAGAGCCCTTCATTTTGTGACTCAGATAGGCTAGGATTCGTGTATGAGCCGAAAGGGTTCGTAGAACTGACTCAGACAAACTTCACCGCCACCGGCCAAAGGAAAATCAATTTGGGCGAAACGCACTCGGCCGGGCCATGGGAAAATCAAATTGGGAAAAGGCACTCCGTTGGTCAGTCCGCTGCAGGCTCTGCGTTGCGCAGCTTGCGCTCGGCTGTTTGCAACACGCTTGATGTTGCAAACACGTGCACGGCGGGGAGGATGGTGTGCACCACACGATAAAGCACCAAGCGGATGGTCGCAGAGGCAGTCGATGCGCGCCAATGATTAGTCGGTCGAGCCAAGTCAAAACTGGAGCACAAAGAGACAAATTGTCGAGTCTAACACCAAACCACCAGAGCAAAAATCTAATTGACGGCCTGCTCCATAATACGTAGTATAATACGTCATTAGTTTAATATATGTTCTTGGCCTGGCACGGCAGAACTAGTCTTGCACAGCTAATTTAAGACTCGTTACCTCAACAATGTAGACGTGATCAGAATATATGTACGCACACACAAGCATCCTACACTCAATTCGCCACCGGCGGAGGAGGAGGAGATATGACGACGAGCAGGGAGAAGAGGTGGAGCCTGGCCGGCGCGACGGCGCTCGTCACCGGCGGCAGCAAAGGAATAGGGTACGTAATACACACGTGGGTGCACGTACGGTACGTTTCCCTTGAGTTTTCGAAAGCCGTCATGCTCGATTCATGCGTACATAGGCGTGCCATCGTGGAGGAGCTTGCCGGCTTCGGGGCGCGGGTGCACACGTGCTCCCGCAACGCGGCGGAGCTGGAAGAGTGCCGCCGGCAGTGGGAGGAGGAGAAGCTGGCGGTCACCGTCTCCGTGTGCGATGTCTCTGTGCGTGCTGAGAGGGTGAAGCTCATGGAGACGGCCAGGGAGTCCTTCGACGGCAAGCTGGACATACTGGTAAGGTCTAGCCGAATTACCGTTCGTTGCTGTCAAAACATACTCATGTATGCAAAAACAAAACAAAAAACTTCATCATTTGGTCCAGGTTTATTTTGGTTAATATATAGAGCACTCCAAATGATCCACCTTGTGTCGTTTCTTAGATTCACCATGCCAGATTTTTTGCTAAGGTGATATTGAATGGATGAAGAAAGTGTATTGTATTTCATGCTAAATACAGTCTGTACATACCATGTGGTAAGCGTGGTAAAATCAATTTCAAACAGACAGAAAAAAATACAGTATGTACATGAACTCACATTTATAGTTGCTGTTTAAGACAAGACCTCAGCCAACAAATTACCTGATTAATATCTTATTGGTGTGATATAAATTGTATTTTTAGTTAGGTATTTCTCAGCACGAAGCTAACAACCTCAATTTTGTGTATTAAATAAAAACAAATATTAATAATATTACCTATTGCTGGTTAAAGTCTTCACTTAATAAATGGAATATCTCAAGTGAAGGAGTAACTGAAAATCCCAAAAAAGATCCACGAAACCTATGAAACTTTCTTAACCCATTCATATCGACAACATAGGTGAACAATGCGGGGCAATTGGTTTTGAAAGCGGCTACAGAGTGGACGGCGGACGACTATGCACAATTGATGGAGACTAACTTAGAGTCTAGCTTCCACCTTAGTCAGCTCGCGCATCCTCTACTCATCAACGCCTCTATACTTGGAGGAGGTAGCATCGTCAATATCTCCTCTGTTGGAGGTATATTTGGCTACCCAGGCCTCGCACTTTATGGCATCACAAAAGGTACATATGCATCTGACAAGATAAACAAGCTTATGGAATACTCCATGCAAATAAATGTGGCCTAACCTCTTGTTTGGGTTTTGTTTCTCATTTATACATGCTGGCTCACATGCAGGGGGAATGAACCAATTTACAAGGAGCCTCGCCACTGAGTGGGCTAGAGACAATATTCGTGTGAACTCCGTTGCCCCAGGCATTGTGTCGACAGACATGATCAAAGATGTAGGTTTGAAATCGCATTGTGACTCCATTTAGTTTTTGGCTAGCCCTGTTTCAAGTATATGATGTCCTAAAAATACTCAACAATTAAACTGATTTATCGTTAAAACATTTCATACTTATCTAACTTTTATTTTGGTACTGGCATATATACTTATGTTGTTGTGGATGCAACAGTTAGAGCCGGATGCACTCGAGCAAGCATGCTCGCGGATCCCGATGGAGCGGAGCGGCAAGCCAGCGGAGGTCGCTTCTGTGGTGTCCTTCCTCTGTATGCCCACGGCGTCCTATATCACCGGCCAGGTTATTTGTATCGACGGCGGTCGAACCATTTATTAGAGTCTAGCTGCTAGTGCTACTACTCCGATTGGGAAAAATAAATTAATTAATCAGGATATACCTACATCACGTTTGTTGATGTTTGGTTTCATTACAAATATAGGAGTATGTTGTTCTATAACCATGTATGGATTAAGAAATGGGAAAATGCATTGCAGCTCTCGGGTGCCACACACCCCTATAAGAAAATAGCATTAAAGAAATATCAGGAAATTTCAAAAAAAAATGAAATTTTGGGATATGAAACTTGAGTGACCGTTGTATACCTATGTTCATTTTCATGGGGAATGGGTGTCTGTGGTATCCGTGGGGTAGGAATTACGGCCCGACATACGTTACATTCAGTTTTTTTTTTCTACACATACGAATTTTTTGTCTTTTTTACTGGCATTACCATGGGCACCTATTCCCCACGAAACTGAACACGTGTGCACAACGGGTACCCAAGTTTCATATCCTAAAATTTCAGAATTTTTTTGAATTTTCCTAATATATTTTCTAGTGCTATATTCATATAGGGGTGTGTGGCACCCGAGAGTTACAAATTCTCATCTGTAAGATATGCCTATAAGAACTATACACTCTAGTTATGCTCAGACGTAAAGTTTGCATCTTTGTTATGACATACGGTCGCATTGATATCGATCGTGATCATTCAAGGACTCGTTGCAACTCGTTAATATCATCGATTGTTTTGTAGAAACAACCCATGATATTGATTTTTAGAACTGGTACCTTTTCCTGGCTAGGCACGGGAAATGCTTTAGTCATGTGAAACAACCTGAACGATAATCCATATCCTCACTCATGCATTCACAAAACAATAACGGGCATTTCACAAGTATCCATTTAAATAAAAAGCTAGTAATTTCACAAATCATCATTTCAAGGAACTGGTGCTAGAGCAGTGGTTGAAATATGTCAGACACGGGTTTCAAATCCAGCAACACAACTATGTTATTGCCATCATGACCTGAGCAGATTACAGTTTCAAACCAAGGCATGCCTAGGAAGCAAAACTCTACAATTATGAATTCCTGAATTAAAATAAATATTATACTAGAGTGTCAACTTTGATGGTGCTAGTTTTAGAAAAGCACATCAATATAGCCTTAAAAGAGAAAAAATAAATAAATAATGGAGCAAATGTGTCTCAATGGTTGCATCCGATGCATCACATCAAACAAACTAAGAAATAATCTTATAAATTTGTAGAAGCTATTGTTTTTTCTATGGTTTTCTTTGTTCTTTGCCATTTTTCCTTGGTTTTTCTTACTTCATTATTATGCTTTTGATTTCCTTGTTTTTTCGTCGGTTTTTCTTTTTTTCTTCTATATACTTTGGTTTTCTTTGTTTCTTTCTGTGGCTTTTTTGGTATCTTTTCTTTTCATTTTGTTTCTTTGTTGGTTTTTTGTTTTTTGTTTTTTCAACACTTGTTCAAATATGTGTTAAACAATTTTAAATACATGTTGAATAATTTTTCAACAATAAACACCATTTTTTGAACTATGCAAACATTTTTTTTTTGCATTGTAGACACATTTTTTGAAAAATGTAATGAACACTTTTTTTGAAACTTCTTATGATTTTGAAAAAAGTTACCTACTATTTTTACTGGTCAAAACTTATTTTTGCATTAATACATTTTTAACATTTTATATTATTTTTAAATGTCATATGCATTTATTTTGAAATATGCAACATTTTATAATTGTCACAAAAAAATTCATACATATGATTAAAAAATCATTTTTACATTCATATTTATTCATTTTTCGTGTACAACAGAAACATTTTTCTATACATGTTTCACATTCTTCAAATGCAAGATTAATACAAAATATAAAGAAATGCAAAAAAATAAATAAAAATGTGAAGAAGAAAAAAACATGCGTGACATGTCCATGACATCACCACGGCGTGGTAGCAGCTTACTGGGCCGGGCCAGTTCCGGCTCCCTGCAGCGAGCCATTCCTCCTAGGGGTGGTTACTGCAAGAGCCGCCCTCCTATATCACCATCAAACCTATATCTCACTTATAACGAAACCTATCATACCCTCTACTCAAAAAAAAATCTCTTTGTGTTTTAATTGGGCCAGGCCAATTCTTCTCTCCTGTCCCACTCGTGTGCTATGTGGTCGCTTGCCTCACTCGATGTGGCTCGCTGTTAATGGTTCGGTCCGGTTTTTGTGTTTCTTTTTCATTTCATTTTATTTTTTCTTTTGGATTTCTTAGGCTTTTCAACGGTTTTTGTTGTTTGTTTCTCAATTTTCACAAAAGAAAATCGTACTTCTTTTCTTCCATTTCTTTCGTTTCTTTTTCTTGGTTTTCACTGGTTTTTATTCCTTTCTTTTATTTATTTTCTTTGTTTTTTCTTTCACTTTGTTTGTATCCTTTTCGGGTTGCATTGGTTTCCTTAGTTTTTTTTCATTGTTTTTTATTTCTCTTTTCGTATAAAATAGGGGAAAATTATACCTGTTAATATTTTATTCAAATACAAGAAAATTTATCTATGTATACATTGAACATTTTTGAGACATATATTTTTATGTCAATATTTTATCTTACACATTCTACATTTCTTGTATTTGTATACATAAGAAACATTTTTATCCACACATATAATTTTTTTATAAATACGAGATTAGCTTATTTGAAATATATATTTTAATCTCTACTTTGTTGCGTACATATTATACAATTTTCGTATACATTAGGAACATATATTTACACATTTTTAACGTTTTATTAATGCAGGATCAACATTTTTTTCATACACATTGTATAATTTTTAAATACATTTTCCTTATACATGAAAAACATTTTGACTACACACTTTTAACATTTATTAAAAGGTTGATTAATATTTTTATATATTAACATGTTTTAGATGTTTGATTAACATTTTTTAAATGAATGGTCAACTTCTTTCATACACATTGTATATTTTTTGTATATTTTTTCCATATACATGAGAAAATTCTTTTTATACTCATTTAACTTTTTCAAATGGTTTATTAACATTTTTACAAATATATTATGTAAGGTGTATTTGGTAATATATATTTTGATTCTTTGGGAAGTATAAACAGAATTCAAAAAAAAAGGAAAAATAGAGCACTGCAATATTCGATCCTGCACCCCATCGATTGGGATAGACAGTTCCACCCACAATTAGAGCTCCTGTGTGATTTGTTGCAGAAATCGAGCAATGCGTTTTACACTCCTTGCAGCCCACCTGGCCCATGAACACGGTGTTGCGCGGGCGAGCATTGTTCCCAACTCTTATTTCGCGCCTTCAGCGCTCGTTACAGTGCTTTTTGCAACTTGGCGCACTCCCTTCCCTGTCGTCCTGCGCTCGGCCTATTAACCTTTTACCTTCTTTTCTTCTAAACTTCAAAAACTAGGAGTGCATGTCATGGCAGTGATAACCACTATGACAGCAAACTTTCTTTTTCCCACTCACTTCTTTTTCTCTACTTGTGGCAAATGTAACGTTAAAAAAATTATGGTTTTTTTATCATATTTTGTTCTGGCGCGCTGTTTTACAATTTTTTATTTTTTTACTGTTCTTCCTTTCATTTTTTCTTCCCTCTTAATATACAAAATTTATTCAAACTCGTGACCTTTTCAAAATAATGAATTTTATTAAAAAACGTCAACTACTTTTCAATTTAGTGAACTTTTTTGCATTCGATGTAATTTCTAAAATTGGTGAACATTTTTTTATCTAAATTGATGAATTTTATCATATCCTTAAACCTTTTTCAAAATCCAGTGAGCATTTATAAATTTCATCAGTTCTTTTCTCAAAATTGATGAACTTTTTTCAAATTTATCTTTTCAAATTTGTTAGCTATTTTTCTAAATTAGTGAACTTTTGTTGATTTTTCCAAAAAAAAATCTAAATTAATGAAATTTTTTGAATTTGCAATTTTTTATTCAAATCAGTGGCTTTTTTCAAATTTCCAAGCTTTTCTTGAATTTGTAAGCTTTTTCAAATCGATGAACTTTTTTCAAACTCAAGAACTTTTTCAATTTTGTGCTTTTCCAAATTGTTGAAATTTTTTCAAAATCATGATGAAAATCGTAGTCATGAAATTTTTTGAAGTTTCTTTTCAAATCCGTGAACTTATTTGAATTCGAAAGCTTTTCTGGATTTTCTTAAGATTTGTTCTTGTTGTTTTAGAATTTATTTGCTTTTTTCACAAGTCAATCATTCACCAGTCAACTAGTTAACTGTCGACTGATCAACCATTGACCCAAAGCGAATGAGCTGCGCGCCTGCCGGGTGATCACGCCACGCTCTGATGGGTCGGCTCATATATGCAGGTGTGTGTGCGTCGGAACCCATAACCTGCGCAGAAGGCGTCGATTAGGAGATCTTAGCGTTGTTTCCACTTCACATCAGTACAGTCGTGTCCCAATATGATGCATTTTTTTTCTAGAAGACCGGGTCGGCCCTTCGGGCGCAACTAGAAGCATGTTTTCTTATAATGCGCAACGCAAAAAATGCCAAGAAACAGTGCGTTCTCTTGATGTCAATGAACCCGGGACCTTGCACCATAATTGCCTGCTGCAGGCCAGTACAACATCTAACTTTTCTTGATTGATACAAATTGCAAAAGTATTTAATAACAAACTGCAGCACCGGCAATTCAAAAATATTTTTTAAAATTTTCAACAAAAATATCCTAAAAAATAGAACAATTTTTGGAATTCCGAATATTGGACAAACACAAACAAATTTTAAAAAATGAAAAAATTTATGAATTCCCCGAACAGTTTTTCAAAATTCCAAACATTTTTCAAGAACACGAAAAAAAATTGAAAACAACGAAAAATTTTCTAGAAAGGAACCATTTTTTAAAAACATAAAAAAACTTTGAAAATCAGGAAAATATGAAATGCTGAATTTTAAAAAAATTGAATTTATGGGAAATCTGAACCACTTTGAAACATAAACAAATTAGAAAAACATTAACGAAAATTTAAAATTCTGAAGAAACTTTGAAATTTATGACTTTCTAAAAAAATAGAAACAGAATAAACAAGATGAAAAATAATTTTAAAAGAAAGGAAAATTAAAAAAATGAGACAAAAACAGGTTCAAGGAACCTTCTATGATGTTCCCAAAAACGAAAAGTAAAAAACAGACAGAAACTCCTAGCATGTTCCTAAACTGGGAGAACGTAACAGCTAACATTGCCCCGCCCACTATCAGTCCCTATCATGGTGTCCTGTGCGAAAGCACGACACTTTGCCGCATTAAGCGGCATATAGGGTTCTAGAGATGACAAGTATGACAACCATGCATGCTAGATAAGCATCACCTCACCTGCCCTTGGTTGTTGGCACTGAACTAATCCCATGTTTGTTCGCAAAGACACACATTCTTTTCTGCCTGCTTCACTATGTGCACAACATATGTGATTATGTTAATTAATTTTTTAGTCTTTCCCTCTATGTGCACATGCTAGGAGTTGGTCAAATGCCAGAGGCAAGGTTGATTTATTCATCTTAAATCATCAAAAGGAGGCAATCAAGTACTGTAGTTAGTTTTCTTCTTCTTACACCCATGTTTAAATCACCATGCTTTTGTAAATAAGAAAGGGCTAAAAACTGCATAGCATTGGGTAGTCTCTTACTCTTTTAGCACCGATGGCGACTCGCCTCCAAAGGTGCCACTTTTCAGCATAAAGACATAAAAAAATAAGTGGCCACTAATCGCATGACCCATGAGGATGACATGAAATGAAAAGAATCGAGAAACGAATCAACCGTGAACAAATTAAGCGATATGGGCAAAGTGTCAAAATCAAAACGGGCCGGATTAGTTAGAGCAAGAAAGCAGGTTTCAACTTGGTGTTGACTAAAGCCAACGACGACATTACAGATCTCTGTGGTGGGAGTGGGACCCACCAATGGAAGCTGACAGACCATTGCATTTTGCAGTGTGCACATTTCAATGGTGGTCCTCTAGGACTTACACAATGCTCCAGTCATGAGGGCTTCTTTAACCGCGAGGAGATGAGCCCGCCGTCGCCACTGGCCATGCAGGCTTTGCCTGCCGGTTTTCTCCGACAACGACGAGGTGAGAGGGGAGGGAAGGAGAGGAAGGTGATGGCGGCCGCTTCTGGGCCGTCAGCATATATATTCATCTAAGTATGCATTGATCCTTACGTCTAGATACATTCGTCTGAGCGTTAATTAATATGAAACGGAGGGAGTAGTATATGCATTGATCCTGATTCGGAAATGTCACAACGCACTGGATTGGAGTAACAGGCTGACAGCTATGAGCAAATCTAGGTCAACTTGAAGGGTGGCCGGTGTTTGTGTATGTCCCACATTGGGGATCTGGAAGCAAGTTTGGCACCAGGATCTTGAGAGGTGACAATCATGCTCCCTGATGCTTGCCCTGGCTTGGTTGGTGGCACTGAACTGATCACATGCGTTGTTCGCACATGACAACATTCTTTTCTGCCCTGCTTTTTTATGTGCACATGCAAGCGCGATTATGTTTACTGGTACGGTCTTAGGCCCAACCAAAAACATGTTGATTTGTCAAAAGCCAGAGACAGGGTAGGTTCATCTTTATGCGTGAAGATTATAATTTTGCTCAAACCCATGTTTAAAACATCATATGTATATATAGTTTTGTACACAGCAGCGCTGTGGTGGCCTATTTTCGCACCGACGACCCAGCTCCAAAAGTGACACTTTTCTCGATAAAGAATAAATGAATTATCAGTGGTGACTAATCGCGTGACCCGTGAGGACGACGTGAAATGAAATGAAAAAGAAGCCGAGATACGAGTCGGCTGCGAACAAAGCGGTATGGACAAACATGTCAAAGTTAATTTAAACAGGTGCTTTTCAAACGTAGGGGGTACGGTGGGTGAAAGTCACGTCACCCCGGCCCCAACAACGGCCGGGCCGGATTAGTTAGAGCACTACGCTTTCACTGATTAGTTAGGGCACTTAGCTTTCACTGGATGTTGATTTTGAAGCCAACAACGGCATTATCATCTCTATGGTGGGACCCACCAGGGGAAGATGGCCATCGTTTGTTGCAATTCGCACATCTCAAGATGCTTATATTATTGGAACAAGGGAGAGCATGGAATATCTGTGTCGTTCGTCCGTGTCAATGAGTGAATGAATGAAGCTGCACTATATTTTGGGTACGGTTTTTGTACACTCAGCAAGCAAACCTTGGTTGGTGTTAGGAGGTGTACCATGCATGCATATAGTGCAGTGGTGCACATGTGCTAGTACTAAGATTCTTCATAATGCCAAATAGTGTTTGTTATGATGAACTCTCTCTGTCCGGATATGTTTGTCGTTGTCAAACAAATGAATGTATCTAAATGTATTTTAAATGCTCGTCGAAGAAATAAATGTATCCAGATGTATTTTAGTTTTAGATACATTCATTTCTCCGACAAGTACTTTCGGACCAATGGAATATTTCACTTTGGTGATGTGATGTATGTACATCAGAGGAGAGGTGATAGAACATGTTAGTTGCTGGTGTTCGTTAGGCTGCTCTAGCTACCCACCCTGGTTGTTTATCTAACGATTAGCAATTCTATTTTGGTGCCATCGGCGCCGAGATCAGTCCACTAAAAGAACAGGTTAGCTGAAACGACGTGATTAGGTTAGGTTGTTGTTACAGTTTTTAATATGGTTACACACATGGAGAGAGCATTGGATCACGTGGGGGCGTGCAATGCAAGCCTGCCCATCGACCGTCGGTCACGGTCACTATTCCTTCATTCCACCGGTCACTCCACGTGCTGAGAGTCTCGTGAAAGCTGGCAACGCCAAGCACAGCCACACACGCGTACACGTCACCGACTGCCACACCTTGGCCGCCGGATGTGCAGCGGATGGCTGAGATGCGTCCTCGTCGGAGAACACGCGGGTTGACGTGGCAGCCACTTCAACGCCGTCGCGTACCAGATCGGCATGCAGGTGGGAGCCACTGATTGAGTGATTGATAGCTCGGGCCCGCACGTCATGGACCACCTACTCGCCGGGCGACGTTTTTTTTTCGGGCGACGTTGACAGTTAAACTGGCCACGTGAGACACCAACGCCACCGGTTTTTAATTTGGAGATTATGTCATGTGCAAATAGCCCCCTGGAGTACCGTGATTTAGTAGTACGGTACTCGGTGAAATAATTCTTAGGTTGCACTCAGAGTCTCAAAGGAACATTGGCTTCTGGTGAATGGTGATAGGGGCACGAGCTCGGGTCGACATTAGCATGACAAACCGTTCAGGTGCATGATTAGTCTAGCGATCACCGTGTGCCGCCCTAGACAAAGGTTAATTGCTCACGGTTTCCGGAGAGATACTTCTCGGAAAAAGTCTATGCTAGAGATTTGCGTTCGCCTTCGCAGTCAACTCCAAATGGCGCGTCAAGACCCGGTCATATAAAATTAGCCACGATATAGGTAGCATTTTGATATCGGAGTAATTCCATGGGTCTACATAGTATGATGTCACTTGGAAACTTCTGAGCCGTCTACGATGTTAGAATTCTGTTTCCCTTGCTTTTTAAGAGGAAATATATAAGGGATGTTATAGAATTGGCACCATGATGACAAAGCAAAACATGATTAAGGCATGTCTACGTCTCTGCATGCCGACTAAGAGAGCTTTATATCAATGTTTGAGATTTATCGTTGTTTGACTAAGACGTAACGTAAGAGAGCCTTATATCAATGCTTGTAGAAATCGACTGAGAGCTCAATCCATTAAGATTTAGCAAAATTGTATAATTAAGCAATGGTTTTAACTTGTCAGGCAAGATATCAATGTTTTGATGATTCAAGACGGATGTAGTCTTGTCCATGAGTATTTTACGGGTGAGAGTTTTTTTTTCCGAGAGTACGCCAATGACGTACCTTAACTTTATAGAAGGGAGAATAACAATGTACAAGAAGCCTGAGGATGGAAACAAACCTCCATCTTAGACACTCACCCAATAACACCCCACACTCTAGCCTAAACCTACATTCTCACAGAACGTGCTAAAACCTCCTCCACCCAGTCTTGCCGCCCTCCACTCCTTCAATTCCGCAATGATGGCAAGAGCCAAGTTAGGCGCCTGCAACTGTTGGTTAGTCCCGTGGAAAACTCTCGCGTTGCATTGCTTCCAGAGGGCCCAAATTGCCGCGATGACGAGCGTGTCAAAGCCATGCTTACCTTCCCTACTTAAGTTTCCTCGACGCTCTAGCCACCAATCCAGCAAGTGATCCTGAGGCTCCGGGATGTTGCCCTGCAAACCCAAAGCATCAAAGATGTTGTGCCACACTTCCCTAGCGTACACACACTGCACCAAAATGTGCTCCGCATTGTCCTCCTCTTGAAGACAGGTGTAGCATGCCGAAGGTAGATCTTGCAGGTTGTGTCTCGCTCTCCTATCCGACGTCCAAATTCGAGGTTGCACCGCCAGCCAAGCAAAGATCTTACACTTTAGAAGAGCCCAACTTCTTCAAATGCATGAGGCATATGGCACCCTCTCCGTTCCGAGGCATAGGTGATGATATGTAGAGCGTGATGTGTAGTTACCGGACGGGTCCGCCGGCCACGAGAAAGAATCTTCCCTGGAATGGTCACGAATGACCGTGCTCATCGCCATATTGAGGTGCAAGAGTTGCAAATGGCCCCGAAGTTTAGCTCGCCTGACAAATCCAACAACCACCTGCCGTTGTCCAGTCCTTCCTGAACCGTTCTTCGGTTGATAGTCCATGTGTCCACTTGTGCATGTATGTATGGTGCTATGTCTTTTACCGAGAAGCCATGTATCCATCTATCCCTCCACAACAAGACCTTATTTCCTCTCCCAACTGCTATGTGTACTAGGCTATCAAAAACCGCATGGGCTTCCCGATCCTCTTGTAAGTGCATCTAGTGCCCCTTAGTGATTTTGGTGTATTGAAGACTTATAGGTTAAGGGACTAATGCATTTGTGAGTGTACACAGATCTATAAGTCTATGAGGAGTTTGATAATTACAGAGAAAGTCGACCCCTAAAAATGAAGTTCTTCGACTGAAGACTTTGGATTTCTGAAGACTTTCTGAAGACTTTGAAGGTGAAGAAATTGGTGTGACCTTGAAGACTTATTATTCATTTGAGGAATATGAAGCGTGAAAGACTTTTGTTTTCGTAGTTTCATTTTCTCTTTCTTGAGTCATAGGAAACACCGTACTGTTAAAGGGGGTCGAGGAAATACTAAGGAAAAATTTCCATGTGATGGTCAACTCAAAATCCTACACCTACCAATCCCTTCGAGTGAAGCCATTGGAAATCTCATACAGTTCAGTCATATTCTTCAGTGACAGAGACGAAGTTCTTCTGGTCTCTGAGGAATTTGTTCTGACTGAGGAGTTAGGAATTCGCCAGTGCGGATTGCCTACACACTGAGGAACATGATAGCCCTGAGGAATTTGAACCTCAAATTTCCGACCGTTGCTGTGCTATGCGCCAGCTGTCCCAAAATATCTACCCACCTAACGGTCATATCATTAAAGGGCATTTATGTCTTATCATGCGGGCTGCTCCCTAGGCTATAAATAGCCGCCCCCTACAACCACTAGCTGGTTGGCTGCTCCGAGAGAAACTGACACTTGTCATTTGAGAGCATCCCATCCTTCGAGGACTTTGAGCGAGAATCATCAAGTGAGGAAAAACCCCAAACCCAAACACCTACAAAGCCAAAGTGATTGAGCATCACTGAAGAGATTGATCCTACGTGGATCCGACGCTTGTTACCTTTGAAGACTGTGCTTCTTTCAGACGGTTAGGCGTCATGGTCTAGAGCATCCAAGAGGAAATTGTGGATCGCCGAGTGACCGAGTTTGTGAAGGTTCGGAAGTCACCTCAAGACTTACCACGAGTGATTGGATGAGGTCTGTGTGACCTTAGTTCAAGGAGAATATGGTGAGGACTGTGTGTCCGGAACTGGGTGTCCTCAGGTTTAAATACCTAGCCGCTCCAACCAGACGTACAACTGAGACAACAGTTGGAACTGGTCTACCAAATCATTGTCTTCACCAAGCCAACTGGTTCTATTTCCTCAACTCTTTCATTTCCTCATTCCCGTGTTGTGCAATTGTTCATATCTGTGTTTGAAGACTTTGACTGAAGACTTTCTCAATTTCCTCAGTTCAATTTCCTCAGTCTGTTTGTCTTCATCTTGTGTTATCCTGTGTTTACGCTTTCTGTACTCTGTGCTTGTTTTCATTTCATCATGATGACTATGCTTGTGTTCTGCTATGCATACTTTTGAGTACTTATTCCGCTGCAAGTAGTTCTTCGCTAAGGAATTTCCTCACCCACAAATTCCTCAGTGAAGAATTTATAAAAATCGCCTATTCACCCCCCTCTAGTCGATATAACGCACTTTCAATTGGTATCAGAGCAAGGTACTCCCTTGTTCTGTGTGATTTTGGTTTAACCGCCTGGAGTTTTAGTTATGTCGACCACAGGTATGAAGAAAGTGACATGTCCCATCTTTGACGGTCATGATTATCCCAAGTGGAAGGCCATGATGAAGAAGCGCCTCATGGCGATGAACAGCAAACTGTGGACCGTCACTGAGATTGGTCTTACCGATCTGTGCAAGACGGCGGAAGCTGATGACATTCGCAAGTACACTCTTCTCAACCTCACGGCGAAGGGCGTCATCTGCTCCTGTCTGTCTCAAAATCAGTTCAGGAACGTTATGCATCTCGATCATGCGAAGCTTATCTGGGACCGTCTCTCTGATGTCTATGAAGGTCATCGAACCCGTCATGATCCTTGGTTTGAGGACTTCAAGGAATCTCTCAAATTAATGACATTCGAACCAGAATCATCATCCTCCTCACCATGCCTTATGGCAGATGGTGAAAAGGTAACTGAATGCTATCTGTCTGAATCTAGTGATGATGAATCTGATGATGAATTAGGACCCAGTTATGTCAAGCTTGTTTCCCTTGCCGCTAAACAACAAAGAGCTTTGGAAAAGGTTCAAAACATGCTTAGTAAGAGCGATGATATGTTGGGTGAAGAAATGGATTAGTCAAAAGCTTTGGCTGAAAGTCTTCAGAGACTTCATACTAAGTATGACACCCTTCAAGATCAACATAACACTCTCTTATCTGATCATGAGAAGCTTTCTTATGAATTTCTTCAAACAAAGCAAGATCTTGAGAAGCTAAGAGTGAGTTATGAAGATCTTCAGAAGGAGCGCGATTCTTTACTTGCTCAACAAATCAGCGCTGCTCAGGAAGAATTTGTTCCTCCATGTTTGAAATGCATTGAACGTGAATCTGCTAATTCTTCACCTAAATGTTCAAATGCTCCTAATGCTACAAATTCCTCAACTGTCTCTGCAATCATTAATTCCTCATCTAAGGACATTGCTAGTATCACTAACGATGCAGGGCTGAAGGAATTGTACATGACAGGCATGTACAAAAGTCTCAAAGGGCATCAGACTCTTTGTGATGTGCTTAAAAAGCAGATCCTCAACAGAAACCCTAGGAAAGAGGGTATTGCCTTTGAGAGAAAACTCAATGCTGATGGTACATATTGGAAGCCTGAGAAGTACCCCAAAACCTCATGGGTTGCTGCAAAGGGACCTCCAGTTGATCCATCTAACTTATCTGGCTTTACATGTGAATCTCCTCATTCTTCTGATGAGTCATTTGACTCCAACTATAAACTGTTCAAAAATCAGAATGGTGAAGTATTTGCTAGATATGTTGGCACTAACTGCAGGAACGGTTCTCCTATGAAGAAAATCTGGGTTCCCAAAAGATGCCTTGAAAGTCTTCAGGTGAATGTCCTCATGACACCACCTGTGATGAATAGGAACCCCAGATCAAATTCTTCATATGGACCAAATTCTTCATATGGATCCAAGTCCTCATACGGACCAAATTCCTCACACAGATCAAATTCCTCAAGAGGATCAAAGTCCTCATATGAACATCATCGTACTAACAACTCTGTTTCGCAGGGAGGAGCCAAGGGCTATGAATATGAGCATTATTCTTCTAATCATTATGTTCATAAGTCCTCGAAGAATTTCTCTGCTTATTCATATGCTTACCGTAACTTCTCTTATGTGAAACGAAACGGATTGGCTTCTATGCCACCTTTATCATATGGAGCTCGCAGAGTGATGAACTCTTTGCCACCCCTTCAGATGTGGGTGGTGAAGAAAAAGAACTAATCTCTTCTGCAGGGTCAGGTCTCCAGACGTACTTGAACGTCTGAAGAATTTGCTGGAGACCTGAAATTTGCCTGAAAGGACGCAGGCTAATCATGAAGAAATGAACTTTCATTTCTCACGTCCTCATACTGCTTTATCTGTTCTATTGCTTGATGAAATTGATCTGATGAATTGATGTCATATTCTTCATTGATGAAGTATATGAAGTTCGTAAGCTGCACTAATTCATCTGCAGGATGATCAACCCAAAGCCACCGAGTGGGTCCTCGATAGTGGATGTACAAATCACATGACTGGTGACAAGAATCTATTGATTGATGCTCCCTTATCACCATTGCATCTAAAGCATATCATCTTCGCTGACAAAGGCAAAAGTCAGGTATTGGGTCTAGGTAAGGTTGCGATCACAAAGGATCGACACATGGACAAAGTCATGCTTGTCGAGTCCTTAGGATACAACCTCATGTTTGTCTCAATGCTTTGTGATCTTGATATGGTAGTTGTCTTTGGCAAGTATCGTTGTGTTGTGGTTATGGAAGCTGACAATTCCAAAGTCTTCGAAGGCTTTAGGAGAGGAGACTTGTATATTGTTGATTTCTCTACAGGACCGCAAACAGCCGTGTGCCTACTTGCAAAAGCTTCAGAAGGATGGCTATGGCATCGACGACTTGGTCATGCAGGCATGAGGGATTTGCACACGCTTGCGAAGAAGAAGCATGTCATTGGCATTGAGAATGTCAAATTCCTCAAGGATCACCTATGTGGAGCTTGTGAAGCTG
Source organism: Triticum aestivum (assembly GCF_018294505.1). Taxonomy (NCBI): domain Eukaryota; kingdom Viridiplantae; phylum Streptophyta; class Magnoliopsida; order Poales; family Poaceae; genus Triticum; species Triticum aestivum. The sequence goes on from NC_057796.1 coordinate 468,454,076, forward strand.
GAAAGATGACCAAGGCTAAGCATCCAGCGAAGACTATCATGGCCACTACTCGACCATTCGAATTGCTTCACATGGACCTCTTTGGTCCTAACCATTACTCAGCTGTCACAAATGACGCATCTCTCTATGGGCTTGTTATTGTTGATGATTACTCTCGTTACACATGGGTACACATTGTTACTTACAAACATGAAGTGCAGGAAGTCTTCAAACGATTTTCCTCGAGGGCTTCAACCAACTTTGGTGTGAAGATCAAGCACATCAGAAGTGACAATGGAACCGAGTTCAAGAATTCTGGTCTTGATGACTATCTTGATGAACTTGGTATTACTCATGAGTTATCTGCTCCTTACACTCCTCAGCAAAATGGCATCATGGAGCGCAAGAACAGAACTCTTGTTGAGATGGCTCGCACTATGCTTGATGAGTACAAGACGCCTCGTCACTTCTGGATTGAGGCAATTTATACTGCGTGCCACATCATCAACAGGGTATATCTTCACAAATTCTTCAAGAAGACTGCCTATGAACTCCTCACTGACAAGAAACCCAATGTGAGTTATTTCAAAGTCTTCGGTGCTAAATGTTGGATTAGAGATCCTTATCACAATGCTAAATTTGCACCGAAAGCACATGAAGGTTTTATGCTTGGTTACGGAAAGGACTCGCACACCTACAGAGTCTTCAACACCGTTCTTCACAAGGTTGTTGAAACTTTAGATGTGCGGTTCGATGAAACTAATGGCTCGCAAAGAGAGCACCTACCCTCTGTGATAGATGAACCAGCACCTGAGGAAACTATCAAGTTCAAGGCTACTGAGGATGTCATTCCTACCGAAGAATCTGCTGAAGAATTCATTCCAGAACGTGAAGAACGTCGAGCTAATGCACCTGAAGAAATTGCAGAAGAAAATGGTGCTGAAGAAAATGCTGATCAAATTCCTCGACGACAACCTACTCATCCTCGTGTTGCAAAAGAAGTGCAAGTTAAGAAGATCATCGATGACATTGAAGCACCAGGTCCTCTCACACGCTCAAAAGCTTCACATTTATCTAACTTTTGTGGGCACTATGCTTTTGTCTCTATCTCAGAGCCCACTAAGGTAGATGAAGCATTTCTGGAGCCTGAGTGGATTCAGGCCATGCAAGAAGAATTACATCAGTTCGAGCTCAACAACGTTTGGGAACTGGTCAATCGTCCAGATCCTCGCAAACACAATATCATTGGCACAAAGTGGATCTACCGCAACAAGAAAGATGAAAATGGCCTTGTGGTGAGGAATAAGGCACGGCTAGTAGCTCAAGGCTACACACAGGTTGAAGGAATTGATTTCGATGAAACTTTTGCACCTGTTGCTAGACTTGAAGCTATTCACATATTACTTGCTTATGCTAACCATCATGATATCACTTTATATCAAATGGATGTGAAAAGTGCATTCCTCAATGGTAAGCTTGAGGAAGAAGTATATGTTGCTCAACCCCCAGGTTTTGAAGATCCTAAGCATCCTGACAAAGTCTTCAGACTAAATAAGGCCCTCTATGGCCTCAAGCAGGCCCCTTGGGCGTGGTATGATACTTTGAAGGAATTCCTCATGAAGAAAGGCTTCAAACCCGGTTCACTCGACCCTACTCTTTTCACTAAATCATATGATGATGAATTGTTTGTATGCCAAATATATGTTGATGACATCATCTTTGGCTGTACTGACCAACGTTATAGTGATGAATTTGCCTATATGATGAGTGAAGAATATCAAATGTCTATGATGGGAGAGTTGAAATTCTTCTTAGGTCTTCAAATTCGTCAACAGCGCAATGGCATATTCATATCTCAGGAGAAATACCTCAAGGATGTACTGAGGAAATTCGGCATGCAAGATTGCAAAGGCGTCAAAATTCCTATGCCCACAAATGGCCATCTGTGCACTGATGACAATGGTATTGACTTCGATCAAAAGGTATACCGCTCCATGATTGGTTCTTTATTGTACTTATGTGCATCTAGGCCAGATATTATGCTTAGTGTTTGCATGTGTGCCCGATTTCAAGCTACACCGAAGGAATCACACCATAAGGCTGTGAAGCATATTCTTCGATATCTAGCTCACACACCAACACTAGGATTATGGTACCCCAAGGGCTCGACTTTTGATCTCGTTGGATATTCTGACTCTGACTATGCTGGTGATCGTGTGGATCGCAAGTCAACATCTGGTACATGTCATTTCCTCGGACGATCTTTGGTCTGTTGGTCCTCGAAGAAACAGAACTGCGTATCACTGTCTACTGCTGAAGCTGAGTACATTGCTGCTGGTTCTTGCTGTGCTCAATTGCTGTGGATGAAGCAAACTCTCAAGGACTACGGCGTCAACGTGAAGAATGTGCCTCTCTTCTGTGACAATGAGAGTGCCATCAAGATTGCTCACAACCCAGTTCAGCACTCAAAGACAAAGCACATTCAGATTCGTCATCATTTTCTTCGCGATCATGTGTTCAAGGGCGACATTTCTATTGAGCATGTGAAGACTAAAGAACAGCTAGCCGATCTCTTCACAAAGCCCTTGGATGAGAAGAGATTTAGCAAGTTGCGGTGTGAGCTAAATATCTTAGAATCTTCGAGTGTTCTTTGAAAAGGACACTCATCCTAACACTTATGCAAAATTGATGACTTAGATGTGCAACACATGAAGAAACGTTTTTCTTCAATCAATGAAGAATAACACTCTAAGTGTGAAGAAATTAATGAAGAATTTGATTCTCAGAACCCTACGACAATTGTACGCGGTGTCTGAAATCATCATTCTTATACGGTGGGTCACGCCACCACAAAAGTTGAAAATCTTCAATTTGAGTTTTTCCTCAGTTTTGAAATTCCTCAGTTGTTCATATTCTTCAACTTTGCAAAATCTTCACTGTTTCCGTCATTTCTCTTCATTGGCTATATATATATGAGTTTATGTCCTCTACAACATTCACTTATGGCTAATTCTTCAAGTTGGTTTTTCTGCTAAGTGAATGTGATTGGACCCTTCCCCCTCTATGATATACTCAACCCAATCTATTCACAAATTCTTCATGTGCGTTCTATTTGAAACTCATTCAAAATCTTCACTGCGTCCTTGTCACCTGAAGAATTTGCGAACAGAACTTTTAACTTACCTTATCCAAATTTTCGGCTTTGCCGCTCAAACTGTTCCGTTTCCCACGATATATTTATCTATTCACCCACGATCTAACACGATCTCCACTTCTAAGTACGTGGGTGACACATGTCATGCGAATGAGAAGGGTCAGGGGCACGTTCGTCCAATTTCTTCAGGAGAACCGTTTTTCACCGTGGCTATAAATACCCCCTCTCCCCTTCCTCACTTCTTTTACTCCGCTCGACCTCTCTCCAAGCTCGAGCTTCTCAAACCCTAGCGCCGCCGCTACATCATCGTCACCGGTGAGGAAGAGCTTCACTGCCTCGACCTCGTCGCCGCCGTACTCACGTCGGCCGCGGAAATCTTCACTCCGCCGCCGCCGTAGCCGTCTTCCTCCGCCAAGTTAGGGCGTGGAAGATCTGCACGGACGAGCTTCACTTCTCCACATCCCAGTTCGTCGTGTTCTTCGTTCAGGGTAATTAAAAGTTACTTTTACTGCCCACTTTGATTCAAATGTTTACTACAAAATCTTCAAAGGTGTTTTTCTTCAAATCCTCACACACTAAACACCTCACATGTCATCTTCTCTTGATTCGTTTCTCTAAGCATCACTTTTCTTCAAGATTCCTCAATTGTGTGGATCTTCGATTTATACAACTCTGGAACCTAAGACAAAGAATACTTAGTGAAATTCTTCAAGACTCATCTGGTCAAATTCCTCAAACTTGTTCTTATTGAAAAACCTTCTGAGAACGCATATGACCTCTCCAAATTCCTCGCAACTATACTCTGTTCACAGGTACTCATGTCCGCTGCTGAATCACTAGGTTCTCATCAACTTAACTCATTTGCAGCGTTCCTTGAAGAAAAATGTTGCATACTTCTTCAGAGAGTTCAATTGTTCAAATTCCTCAACTAAAGAAAATGGCTAATGAAAAGAGGCCATAGAAAGGAGGAAAGAGGCCTGAGGTCAATACTGCCTTTGAAATCCCTGAGGACATTTATGCTGGGTACTGCACACCCCCTGAGGAAGATAAAAATCAGCGCAAGGTGCGCATTCAGAGGATAGAAAGGAGATGGGCAAAAGAGTGGAGGGAGTACAGGTATGTGACTCCAAAATACATGAAGAAATTCATTGTTACTCCTCCATGCTCAAGACCTCCATTGGCACCTGGCCAAGAGGCAGATCCCACTAGCATCAAGCGCGGTGAGGATTTTCCTGAAGAATGGGCCAAGCGCCAGGCCAAGTTGGCCAAACAGGCAAAAGATGCAGTGAGGAAATTCAACGAAGATTCCACTGCTGCTGCTACTGAGGCCTCTGTAAGGCCGAAGAAATCCATGGCAAAGAAGCTTGCGCACAAGCCAAGTGCCTCTTCTTCAATGCCCTCACAGCCAATTTCCTCAGCTAAGCCCTCACGGCCAATTCCTCAAGCCACTCCTGCTCCGACAAAATCCTCAGCACCTGTGCATCTTGCCACGTGCCAAAGGACTACAGGCATCTCCATTGCCTCAGGAGCTTCAGCTAGTTCCTTAGCTGCACCATATTCTTCAACAGGACCCTCTCTGCTGAAGACTAAGACCACCGCAGGACGAGGCTCTCGCCCAAGTCCTCAGAAGAAGCAGGTCGCCTTCCAAGTACCGTCTGAAGATGATGAAGCCGATGATGAAGAACTTGCTAAGATCATCAGAGACAGGCAAGTCAGGGCCGCTAGAGCCAAGGGCACAGAAGTGCCACTGCTTTTGGATCCAAAGCTGATCCTCGACTATATTGATCTCTGGCACAAGGACCCAAACACTCCTATGCCTGATTTCAAGTTGACACCTGGCCAAAGTCACATGCTGACCCATTTCATCAATGAAGAAAAATGGAAATATGAGAAGGCCGGGCAACTCAAGAAAGCACAGTACAGGAAGGAGAAGTTTCTGAAGAACAACGTTGTCTCTATGACAACTGATAAACTCGTAAAGCTCCAGTCTGAAATCAAAGTCCTCGGCGATGATTTCAACGCTTACTATGCTGATTGGAAAGGAGCCAAGGTCAGGTTCGTCAATCTGACGAAGACACTCACTTCAAGTGGCGCTGCCCCTGTGCATATTGAAGTCACTCCGGCTGAAGCATCTGCTCAGCAAACTGAAGAACATGCCAGCACCGCTGATGACAATCAGGCTGCTGAAGATAATGTGAGTTCCAGGGCTGATGACTGCATTCCAGCCGTTGATGAAATTCCCAGGGCACCCACTTGTGGTGCGCCTGAAGAAAATGAAGAGGTCAGGGCAACTGCATCAGTTGTGCCTGAAGAAACTGCACCAAATTCCTCTGCTCCACCTGCGCCTATTCCAACTCCAATCCTTCCATCTGCATCAGATGTGAAGAAGATCAAGGCTGCAGAGCGTGCAGCAGTGAAGAAAAGGAAAGCATCAGCTTCTTCAGATTCTTCTGCTCCGAAGAAAATGAAGCCTATGACTAGCTCTTTTGCAAACCCGATTGATGCTGTTCCAATCTGAACCATGCCATCAAAGGAACTTGTTCCTTTTGATGAAGAATATGTGATCCCTAGCGGATCTAATGAAGAAACTCCTTCTGCTGCTACGTCAGAGCAGATGGATGAAGAAATTGAAGTGGATGAAATCCCTTCAACCCCAGTTGTTTCCTCGCCTGTGCCTCAGTTTACTGCTGAAGAGGCCGGCGTTGAAGAAATTGAAGATGAAGATGTGGACATTGGGTGTACCACACCTGTGATGAATGATGACTTTTGGGAAAGTCAGCACCCCAATTCTCCACTCTTCACTCCACTGCAGCAAATTCCTCAGTCCCCAGTCACTACAGTTCAAATGGGATCTGATGAAGCTCATGAAGACATTCCAGCCGCTAGTGCTGAAGAAACTGAAAATGAAGAATTCAAGAACCAGGCTGCCACTGAAGAGGAACCAGAAATTCCTCAGCCTGAAGAACCTGAGATTGCGATTCCTGAGGTTGTGATGCAACTCACTGACACTCCTCTGCCCAAACCAAAGGATCCATTCTCCAGGAAGCAAAAATTCAAGACTGATGCCTTCTTTGGCGAGCATGTATTCTTCACTGATTACAACCCTTATGACTCTGCTCGCATAAGGAAGAGGCGTTTCTGGACTGCCAGCCAGGCACATTTCTATTCCTCAGTGCTGTTCGACAAAGACAAAGTCTTCGATCATGAGCACATTCCTCACGTGGACATGGAATCTCTGCATGCTTCGAGCCAGTCCTCAGTGTTCTTCACGATGCTGGACTGTTAAATTTCTACACTGAAATCTGTGATTGGAATGAAGAACTTATTCTTCAATTCTATGCAACGCTGCACATCACCAGAAATTCTGAAGATGTGAATTCATGGGTGCTGGACTGGATGTCTGAAAACACTCACTACAAGGCACCAGCTACTGAATTGCTTCGTGCCTTACCTCTCAGTCCGCCCCTTGAAGGTGCTTGTTGCGTCTACAATGAACCTAAGCTAACCGATCACTACATGCAAGTGCTGATGAAGCCTTTGAAGCCAGGTCAGACCTCAAGAACAAAATTCCTGGTGAAGGAATTGTTGTATGTGCCTCGGACTGTCTATCGCATTCTGACGAAGACATTGAGTCCAATCAAGGGCCACGACTCAAATGAAGAAGAAGTCATTGGCATCATGAAGAATCTGCTTTTCAATATCATTCATGGCATTCCCATCAACTTCCATGATTTCTTCATGAGGACTCTGGCTAATGTCGCCATGTCACCATTTGAGTTGAAGCCTTATGCACCTTGGATTATGAGATTCATCAGGACAAGGTCTTCACTCAACTATAAAGCTGATACACTGAACCATTGCAGCTACTTGCCCCCAATTGAAGTCCTCAAACGGACATTTTCCTCAGTTGATGAAAAGGGCAAGGCTACTGCTGTAATTAATGAAGGCATTCGTCCATTGGATGGACAATTTCGCAAGGCTGCATCCTACTCCACCAATGATGACTCTGCCACCCATGATTCTGCCGCCAACGCACCCAAGCAAAATCCTCAAGGCACAGCACCCAGGGTGATGACTGATCGTGAGCTTCTCCTCAGTCTTCACCAGAAGGTTGATCGCAATCATAAATGGGTCAAGCGTCAGTTTGGTTCAATTCTTCACAACATGACTGCTACCCACAATGCAGTGAAGAAAAACCACTACTACCTTCATGAAATCCTCAACCTGTTCTGTCTCAAGTCTATAGTGAAGAAGATCTGAAGACAATGGGTCTCAAGGACGATCTTGACCGGGCTGCACCTCCTCCGAAGAAGTACAAGAAGGTCAAGGTTCCTTCCTTGATGGCCAGCTCCTATTCTTCATCACGTGACACTGATGAACATGAAGATTTGGACGACACTGCGGCAGGCCCTACTCCAACAACCGACCCCAACAACGCTGACGCTCCTTCACCACCTTGATATTCTTCAGGGGCGTTAGTCCTCATTTTCGACCCTTTTGGTCATTTGATGACAAAGGGGGAGAAATTTGAGTTAGTCTTCAAGCGGGTCTATCTTAAATGGGCGTTTTTTAAGTTGCAACTCTCGTTCTTTTGAAGACTTTGCTGGATCGAGTTGTAAACTTAAACTCTATGGTGACCTGATACTTTTGTTGTTTCTTCTGCATTCCTCGTTAATGTTATTGCACGCATGCTGAATTACATCAGTCACCATATTTCATCATGCATTTCAAATTCTTCATATATTATGTCAAATGCGTGTATGAATTACAAGATATAGGGGGAGATCTCCATGATTCAACTCTTCAAGTGTGCATTGCTTCAAAAGCAAATTCCTCACTATGCACATCTTCAGGGGGAGTTCTTCTATATCTTGCAATCAAATTCCTCAATATCAGTATTTACACTTCATATGTTTATCCCCGTTGAAAACTTAACCTATATTGTCATCAATCACCAAAAAGGGGGAGATTGTAAGTGCATCTAGTGCCCCTTAGTGATTTTGGTGTATTGAAGACTTATAGGTTAAGGGACTAATGCGTTTGTGAGTGTACATAGATCTATAAGTCAATGAGGAGTTTGATAATTACAGAGAAAGTCGACCCCTAAAAATGAAGTTCTTCGACTGAAGACTTTAGATTTCTGAAGACTTTCTGAAGACTTTGAAGGTGAAGAAATTGGTGTGACCTTGAAGACTTGGTATTCATTTGAGGAATATGAAGCGTGAAATACTTTTGTTTTCGTAGTTTTATTTTCTCTTTCTTGAGTCATAGGAAACACCGTACTGTTAAAGGGGGTCGAGGAAATACTAAGGAAAAATTTCCATGTGATGGTCAACTCAAAATCCTACACCTACCAATCCCTTCGAGTGAAGCCATTGGAAATCTCATACAGTTCAGTCATATTCTTCAGTGACAGAGACGAAGTTCTTCTGGTCTCTGAGGAATTTGTTCTGACTGAGGAGTTAGGAATTCGCCAGTGCGGATTGCCTACACACTGAGGAATTTGAACCTCAAATTTCCGACCGTTGCTGTGCTATGCGCCAGCTGTCCCAAAATATCTACCCACCTAACGGTCATATCATTGAAGGGCATTTATGTCTTATCATGCGGGCTGCTCCCTAGGCTATAAATAGCCGCCCCCTACAACCACTAGCTGGTTGGCTGCTCCGAGAGAAACTGACACTTGTCATTTGAGAGCATCCCATCCTTCGAGGACTTTGAGCGAGAATCATCAAGTGAGGAAAAACCCCAAACCCAAACACCTACAAAGCCAAAGTGATTGAGCATCACTGAAGAGATTGATCCTACGTGGATCCGACGCTTGTTACCTTTGAAGACTGTGCTTCTTTCAGACGGTTAGGCGTCATGGTCTAGAGCATCCAAGAGGAAATTGTGGATCGCCGAGTGACCGAGTTTGTGAAGGTTCGGAAGTCACCTCAAGACTTACCACGAGTGATTGGACGAGGTCTGTGTGACCTTAGTTCAAGGAGAATACGGTGAGGATTGTGTGTCCGGGACTGGGTGTCCTCAGGTTTAAATACCTAGCCGCTCCAACCAGACGTACAACTGAGACAACAGTTGGAACTGGTCTACCAAATCATTGTCTTCACCAAGCCAACTGGTTCTATTTCCTCAACTCTTTCATTTCCTCATTCCTGTGTTGCGCAATTGTTCATATCTGTGTTTGAAGACTTTGACTGAAGACTTTCTCAATTTCCTCAGTCTGTTTGTCTTCATCCTGTGTTTACGCTTTCTGTACTCTGTGCTTGTTTTCATTTCATCATGATGACTATGCTTGTGTTCTGCTATGCATACTTTTGAGTACTTATTCCGCTGCAAGTAGTTCTTCGCTAAGGAATTTCCTCACCTACAAATTCCTCAGTGAAGAATTTATAAAAATCGCCTATTCACCCCCCCTCTAGTCGATATAACGCACTTTCACCTCTACCATCGGCAAACCTTGCCACGGCCTCTCCGGGTCTGTCCCCCGTAACCACTCCCAACGCACTCTCAGAGCCAGACCTTGGAGCCATAGATTCCGCACCCCCAGTCTGCCAAGCCAAGTTGGCTTGCAAACCAGATTCGAAGCAACCAAACACTGACCTCCATTAGCTTTGTTTTTGCCGGCCCAAAAGAATCCACGCATCCATTGGTCAATTTCTTCGAACACCCAAAGAGGAGCATCTTCGATCATGAAATGGTGTATGGGCTTGGCCGCGATCACCGATTTGACTAGGACAAGCCTTCCCGGACGGTGCAGTACGGGTGAGAGTGACTTTTTGATCACACGATAATATATTGAGTGATTTTGAAATAGTACTATAAAAGCTTGAAGTCATTTATGAAAGAGACTTCAAATGATATATTTTTTCCGGGAGAACTCCAAAATGATATTTTTGATACATTGAAGAAAATAAATCCACTAACCTAACTACCATTCCTTCAATAATTAAGGACATTTTGTAGGATTATGTTGGAGTTTCCACTTTCAATATTAGAAGCTTCTATTGAGACTCATCGTTGCATCAACGCTTATACAACAGCATACAACCCCCGACACCCCCCCAACGCACACACCCAAGCATGTATCATGGCGTACCATACCCGGGCTCGATGAAGCCTTCGGCAGGGCCACAAGAGGGATCATTGACGGTGAGCTGTTGATTGCCATTGTCATCGACACGAAGCTGCAGGTCGTCAACCTCTTGACTAGTAAACTGGTGGCTTTCAAATCAAACGTAGTGGGTGAAAGTCATGTCACCCCCCAACGACGGCCGGGCCGGATTAGTTAGAGCACTAAGCTGTCACTGAGTGTTGATTAGTTAGAGCACAAAGCTTTCATTGGGCGTTGATTAAAGCCAACGACGTTGTCGGCTCTCAATGGTGGTAGTTCCAACAACTCGGTACGGGTATGTATTGGAAGAAGAAAAATAGAGAGCATCGAAGAATATCTATGTTCGTCCATATCAATCAAAATCAATGGATGAAGCTAGCTCCACTGTATTTTGGGTACGGTTTCTGTACACTCATCAAGCAACCGTTGGTTGGTGTTAGGCGGTGTACCATGTATACATAGTGCATAGTGCAGTGGTGCACAGCTGCACATGTACTAAGATTCTTCATAATGCCAGTGGTGTTTGTTATAAATGTTATATAATTTATCTTGGTGAGGTTGGCAGAGGTGATGAGAAATGTTAGTTGGTGTTACACACATGCATACTCATAATTTAATGACCAGCAATTCTATTTTGCTGCCATACACGGCCAGATCAAACAACTCGAAAAACAAGTTAGCTGAAAACAACATGATTAGCAAAGTTGTTACATTTTCTATTGGTTACACATATGGAGAGAGCAATGGAGCACGTGGGGCCTGTCGGTCGCTATTCCTTCCTTCCTTCCTTCCACCGGTCACTCCACGTGCTCTTGTAAATCCTAGCAGCAGAAGCACAACGACACGCGCGTACCGTCACTGCATGGCTGGCCACACACACTTCGGCCGTTGGATACGATGGCCCGGCGTAACGGATGGCCGGGATGCGTCCTCTTGGACGAACTCGTGGCTCGCATGGCAGCCACCTCAACGCCGCTGCGAAGCCGGTGCGGACCTGTCTCGGGCCCGCACGTCATGGAGCACCCACTGTCAGGCGACGCTGAGAGCGACTTCAGTAACTCATGTAAAACCTTCCCGTAGAAATGGCTTACAGGAAGTCTGTATAATTTAGAGGAAGCTGGCGAGGTTTTTCTTAGTTCACGTAAAACATCTTTCTCTAAAATTTGTTTTTTCTGTTCCACATTAAACAAGCCTATGGCCCGCAAGTCAGGTTACGGGCAATGTTGCCCGTCACCATTGCTGGGTGACATGCTGCGACGGTGTGTTGTGGTGCGGCGGCGCGGGAAGGCGTGACGGCAAGTGGTGGTGTGACGGCGAGGCGTTGCGGGTGGAGGTGAGACGGTGGGGCGGCGTGGCAGGAGGCATGGTGGCGCGGGCCTATATTGGCGCTGGCGCAGTAGCATGGTCAGGTGGGGCGGTGCGGGCCTGCAGTGATGTGAGCCGGCGGCCCGGAGTTTCGACAACATGGGAGCAGGGATTGCGCGAGGGTTCCTTCCGTGATCTATCAGACGGTCTCTGTCGGTGTCAAAACCGGCGGATCTCGGGTAGGGGGTCCCGAACTGTGCGTCTAAAGTCGATGATAATAGGAGACAGGGGACACGATGTTTACCCAGGTTCGGGCCCTCTCTATGGAGGTAATACCCTACTTCCTGCTTGATTGATCTTGATGAATATGAGTATTACAAGAGTTGATCTACCACGAGATCGTAATGGCTAAACCCTAGATGTCTAGCATGTATGATGATTATGATTGTCTCTACGGACTAAACCCTCTGGTTTATATAGACACCGGAGGGGACTAGAGTTCTACAAAGTCGGTTACAGAGAAAAGAATCTTCATATCCGAACGCCAAGCTTGCCATCCACGCCAAGGAGAGTCCCATCCGGACACGGGAGAGAGTCTTCTGTCTTGTATCTTCATGGCCCATCAGTCCGGCCCACGTCACACAGGTCGGACGCCCGAGGACCCCTTAATCCAGGACTCCCTCAGTAGCCCCTGAACCAGGCTTCAATGACGATATGTCCGACGTGCAGATTGTCTTCGGCATTGCAAGGCGGGTTCCTCCTCCGCATACTCAAAACAGCCTTCGAACACAGAAAACGTGTCCGGCTCTGCAAAACAAGTTCCACAAGCAACCGCAGAGAGTATAATATTTCACGAGTCGAATCTACTGACAACTTTGTAGCATGACATCATGTCCCGATGTGGTCATTATTTCAAACCGTTCTTTAGCCTCCCGCTCCACGTTACGAGACGGGGCTTCTACTGACATATCTTGCCAAAGCAGAGGTCGTGCCCCCTTATTACGGGATTCTCATCAATACGGTCGTGGGTAATCCAACCGTCTTGCCCACACGATCCCTTGGGAATAGGCTTGTTTTAAGGACTGTGGGGAGGCGTTTTGATATTCACCGCCTTTATAAAGGGTACAGACACGTCTTTCTCTCCCACGCATGTTTCTTCCTCAGCCTTCCCAACCCCAAGCTCCAGCGCCCAGGTCTCGATTTCTTTCGCTGCTACCAAGCCTCCTAGTCATGTCCGGATTCGGTTCTCAAGGCAGGTGGGCAGCCTCCTCAGTCACCGAGGAGGATATCGCGAGGCTCCGGGAGGCGAGGTACCTGACTGCGGAGATCCCCCACAGGCTCCCTGCCAAGGGACAGGTTATCCCTACACCGGAATCCAGCGAGAGGGTTGTATTTGTCCCTCACTTCCTCCGCGGGCTAGGGTTCGCTCTCCACCCCTTCGTTCGCGCCCTCATGTTCTATTACGGGCTAGATTTTCATGACCTAGCTCCGGACTCCTTTCTTCACATCTCGACGTTTATCGTCATGCGTGAAGCCTTCCTCCGCATCCCCCCTCACTTCGGTCTATGGCTCAAGACCTTCAGCGTAAAGCCGGAGGTGGTCGGTGGGGAGCAGGTGGAGTGCGGCGGCGCTACGGTGAGCAAGCTTACCAATACTACTTGGCCGAAGGGTACCTTCAAAGAGGCCTCGGATTTATGGCAGCGGGAGTGGTTCTATATTACCAAACCCCGCGACACCAAATGGGCAGCCACGCCTGCGTTCCGATCCGGCCCTCCGTCGCAGCTCGCCTCATGGGTAAACAAGGGACTGGACTGGGGATCAACTGATGAGGTGCAAACACTGCAAAATTGTATTCGAAGCGTCCTCGAGAAGGACACCAGCCTCATTAATGTGATCCAAGTGATGCTAGCCCGCCGGATCCTCCCGTGCCAGCGACGGCCTCTCCGTATGTGGGAGTTCAATCCGGAAGGACCGCGGACCCTTCGACAATTCTTCGGCACAACACATAGAGGAATGTGGAAATTATTCTTCAAGACTCGAAAGCAGTGGCCGGATACATCCGAAGACATTGGCCTCGACTGCAACCATCCGGATACCTCCGTAAGTTTTCAATTTCTGAACGCAACTTGGTTTTGTTGTCTCATAGTAATGTACTAAGAAACCTATCTTCGAGCAGGGCTGGATAAAGAAGGCGGAGCGAATTCGGTGTTCGGCTCCACTTCCCGAAGACTCAGCCAATCCTATGTTGATGAGGATGTTGGCTCCGGTGCCGTACCTAGTGCCGACGAAGGAGAGCAAAGAGGCCGAAGGTGACTTCCACTCAAAAGATACAATGGACGTTACATCCGGGGAGACTGAGACTCCCCCTTCCGAAGACAAAGGCGAAGGAAATGAAGAAGGTGATACCCCTTCTCCCCACGGGAAGAAAAGGTCTGCCTCCGAAGACTTGGAGGAAAAGGCACCTAAGAGAGGGAAGACATCCCTGTCCGATGGATCGGGCTCGGAAGCCGATGCTACCGCTGGGCACCTTCATAGGGGGAAGCCCCTCGCCGAATCGTAAGTGAACAAGAATGCTCCACACATATCTCGTTCTTTTTCCGGTTGTAAGGGTAGCATCTAAATTATATAGTCCGGCCCGCTCACTTCCTCAACAGTCCTCCTCATCGGGGGACTTACTTCCGGAGATGATGGAAAGCGAGACGCCCCCGCAAGCATCCTCGCCTTTTAGGGCAGATGACTCCGAAGTGTCATCCCAGAGGATCTCTCCTGACCAACAAGCAGCGCGGGGGACCATTAAAAAGGGGCCCGAGGGTGATACTTCAACCGTCAAGGGTCCAGGGGGCTCAACCCCCACGGGGATCAACAACGAAGGACCCGAGCTATCCGGTTTACAGCCGAAGATGTCTCTAGGGTCGAGTAAGCGGACCCCTTTGAGGGGAGTCCGTACTCCTGCAGCAATCTCCAAGAATCCGGAGGCGCCGGATACTCTGATGGGCACATTGCAGAGTGCGTCCATCTCAGAGGAACACCATACCTAAATGGGCACAGTGGTTGAGAGGATTTTGTCCGCGAAAAGCGAATTGAATGAAGCCTTCATGGGCCTGCTAAGTGGCTTCGAGGTATGCAATATCGTGTTTCCAATTGGTCTTGTCATGAAAAAATGTACCTATGCATAGATACACTACTGGAATCCACTTCTTTGCCGTCAGCCACAAGAAAATGGACGGCAAAGATGTGGCTGATGGCAAACAAAGTCTTTGCCATCAGCCAGTTCTTTGCCGTCCGCTAGCAGACGGCAAAGAGGTGGGTGGGTCCAGTTATTGTTTAACCAACTCAAGCCCACCAGCCCCACCTCTTTGCCGTCCGCAAGCGGACGACAAAGAAACTTTGCCGACCATTGGCTGACGGCAAAGAGGCGGGTACGTTAACGGCCGTCCCGCCCCCTCTCTTCTCTCCACTCTCTTATTCCTCCCCACCCACACCCGCGCCGCCGCCGACCCCGTCTGTCGTAGCCGGCCGCCCCGCACCCCTCCCCTGCGCCCCCGACCTCCACCGCACCCCCGCCGCCCCTTCCACGTCGCCCCGCCCCCCGCCCCCTCCCCTCCATCGCCATCCCCCACCCACACCGCCCCACGCCGCCACCGCCGCCCCCGTCCGGCGTAGCCGGCCGCCCCGCACCACTCCCCGACCTCCACCGCGGCCCAACCGCCTCTTCCACGTCGGGCAGCCGCGCCGCGGCCGTCCCTGCCCCGTCCCGCCGCGGCCGTCCTCGCCCCGTCGCCGTCCCCGCCCCGTCCCGCCGCGGCCGTCCGGCCTCCCCCTCCACCGGGTCACCGCCTCCTCCAGCGGCCGCCGCAGCCGTCCGACCTCCCCCTCCACCAGGTGAGCTCCTCCCCTTTTTTTGTTTAATTAGTTTCTTTTTGTTCTTTTAGTTTAGTTTCTGTTTTAGTTATAGTTTTAGTTTAGTTTTAGTTTTAGTTTAGTTTTAGTTTAGATTAGTTTTAGTTTTAGTTTATTTTAGATTAGTTTTAGTTTTAGTTTATTTTAGTTTAGTTTATTTTAGATTAGTTTTAGTTTTAGTTTAGAAGAAGTAGAAGGAGGGAGGAACAGGAGGAGGGAGAAGAAGAAAGAAGAAAAGAAGAAGAAGAGGAAAAAGGAGAAGAAGAAGAAGAAGAAGAAGAAGAAGAAGAAGAAGAAGAAGAAGAAGAAGAGGAGGAGGAGGAGGAGGAGGAGGAGAAGAAAGAAGAAAGAAGAAGAAGAAGAAGAAGAAGAAGAAGAAGAAAGAGGAGAGGAGGAGAAGAAGAAGAAGAGAAGAAGAAAAGGAATAAAGAGACCCCGACCCGACCCCCGACACCCCGACACCTCGGCACGACACCCCGACCCCCGACACCCCGACACCTCGGCACAACACCCCGACCCCGACCCCTGACACCCTGACACCACACCCCGACCCCGACCCCCGACCAACCGACACCCTAACACCACACCCCGACCCCGACCACGACACCCTGACACCCCGACCCTGACACGACACCCCGACACCCTGACACCACACCCCGACCCCGACCACGACCACCGACACCCTGACACCACACCCACCCTTACCCCGACCCCCGACACCCTGACACCACACCCCGACCCCGACCCTGACACCTTGACACCCCGACCCCGACACGACACCCCGGCGCGACACCCCGACCCCGACACCCTGACACCACACCCTGACCCCATATACATTTGTGTTGATCGGGTGTATTTTTATTATGGTCATGATTATGATACACTTAAATTATATACATATTATTATGTTCATGTCAGGTATCCAATTTTTTTATGTTGTACTAATTTCGTTTACTTTTTGTCATTGCATGTGTTGACAGGATGGTGGGCAAGGGTCCAGAGCGCCCCGATCCTCCTGCGAGCGCTAGTGGGAGGGGTGGTTCCATTATTCCAGCCCAGCCCCTCCGAAGAGCGTTGCTAGAAAGTATGCAGACAACTGCGGCGGGCGCTTCTTCTTTGGCTGGGAGAGGTCGCTGGAGGACGAAGAAGCCTGCTAGAGGTGGACGTGGCAGCGGGAGAGGTAGGAAGGGTGTTACGCCTTCCTCGCCGCCACCCTCAGCTGGTTCACCCGACCACAGGAGTGCTCCGTCTGACGTGGACCCGTCTCGGACTCCGGTCCATGAGCCTCCGGTCGCTGATCCTTCCCCCCACCAGACTCGGGTCGCCGATCCTTCGCCCCACGTGAGTCCGGTCCCAGAGTCTTTGTCTCAGAAGACTCTGGTCACGGGGTCTTCGTCCCAGAAGACTCCGGTCACGGGGTCTTCGGCCCACGAGACTGCGGAGGCTAGTGGCTCGGAGGATGGTAGCGAGGACACCTTTTCAGAAGATAGCTACAGCGACGATGAGCTGGTTGAGAAGGGCAAGAAGGTCTACAAGCGTGGCTGTACAAAGCTCCCGCCCGTGTCGACGACCCCCGACCAGAGGTGGTTGATTGCGCCTAAAGGGTTGAAGTAAGTGCATTTACTATTTTTTAACCTTTTGCCTTCATGTTCCTTCAAATTAATATCTAATGCGTTGGCCTTGTCATACTGCAGGGGCTGGGTACGCCCCCGTGGTTCCCGTAGGCCCAACCAGGTCCTTGGTGTGCTTTGCCGGCAGCACTTCCCTGGGTGGGTCACGTTGCCAGGTGAGGGTCAGGTTCCACAGCTAGCACTGACCTGGGAGCTGTACTCGGTTGCCCCGGCCCCGCCGGAGGAGAGGGTCGACGGTGTCTTGTGTGAGACGGTGGCCGATATTGTGTTCCGTCGGTTTTGGGTAATTTCTCCTTTACGGAATTAAAAATCAACACTACCTAGTGATTGTATTAATCAGTGTTGCCTTGTTTGATTGCAGACCTTCTACAGGGTTTCAGAGGGAGAGCAGGAGGCCGCGTGTATGGTTGTCGAAAACGAGTGCAAGCGCCTACTTCAGAACTTAAGGCACGAGGCTCGGGTGCAGGCCGTTTGAGACTACTACGCCTCGAAGGGTATTAGGAGGGGCAAGCAGAAGTGTCGCGGCAACTTTCTGAGTAAGGAGAAGTACATGCAGGTAATTACCTATTCTTAAGGCCTTGAACTTAGTTTTCTTGATTTGATTCGTAGGCATAGCGCTGAAATTTCTCTTGACTCACTTAGGTACCCCCGAGATGGTGTGTGGATAAGATGGACTGTTGGGAGGCGTTGGTGGATGCGTGGTGCTCTGCCCAATGGAAAGTCGAACACCAAAGGGCCAAGGATAAGCGCGACCAAATGGAAGGTGTGCCACACCATCAAGGGAGCTCCAACCTGTTTGAGTACGGGGATAACTGGGTATGTGGTTTGCTACATGATTCATGCAATTCATTCTTCATGCTAGCATTTATCCCTTCCAAAATGACTTAATTAATATGCTTAGTTAGTTAAAAAATGGCATAACTACCTTGGATAGTTCATTTATGACATATTTAGCTCTAAAATGACATAATAACCTTAGATAGCTCTATAAAATGACTTAATATGCTATAGTTAGCTCTAAAATGACATAATAACCTTGGATAGCTCAATAATGACATAATTAGCATACTTTGGTCAAAAATGGCATAATAATCATGGTTACCTCGAAAATGACCTAAACTTAGCTTATTTTCCTCGAAAATGACATAATAACCTTTCTTAGCTCCAAAATGACCTATTTACATAGCAATATCATTCTTCATGCTAGCTTGAGCCCTTAACTAATATTTTGTTCCTCTCTCTCTGGCGCACCACCACAAGAAGCCTGTGCCAGGTCTGTTCGACCTCTATGGCATGGCCCATATGGCCCCGTACAAGAAGGCCAAGCCATTCACGGAGTCTGACCTAGATGATCCAGAGAGCTTCACCAACAAGACCTCCCACCACAAGCTTGTGAAGTACAGACACGAGGGGAAGGCGAGGAAAGGGGAGGACTTTAACCCGAGCCAGGATCCTTTTGATACAGAGCTGGTGATGATATCTGGTGGCGGGAGGTCCCATGGCTCTCGAGCCATTGGTGATGGACTGATACATTGTCCTAAGACTCTCCCGCAGATCAAGAAGCGCCTGAGTAGCTCTGATCCTGAGATAATGCCTCGTGCACGGCCCGCGGAGATCTCCATGGCGGTTAGTTATACGAACTCTCTCACCTTTCCTCCATTACATGTGCGTCCGTCGATGATTACAATGCTAACGAGGAGTGGTGTGTTGCAGGCTATTGTTGAGAAAGAGAGATTGAAGACGAAGGAGCTTGCGGAGGAGGCAAAAAGGGAGGCACAAAGGGAGGCGGCGGAGAGGGAGAGGGAGATGGAGGAGAGGACGGCTAAGCTGTTGGAGGAGGAGAGGAACCGGAACGACAGTGCTAACCGGGCCCTATACGAGCTCATCGTGGTACGTTTCTCGTGCATATTAGCCCAATCATGCACGTAATGTTCGCATTACTATCTAATATGACTGACTCGTGAGAACCAAATGTGCAGAGCTTGTGCGAGAAAAACAGTCAGGCCCCTCCGCCGATGCCCCAGATTGCTCCGGCGACCACGGTGAGTTTGATTTGAATGGTCGTTGCTTACTACTATTCACATTTTAGTTTGCGAACTTGCTAACGAGACATTATGGGAAATGATCTTTGGTGCAGCATGGCTCCCGACAAGCATCGAACACTCCTTCTGCCAATGCCGGAACCCCGACCGGTCCTTCACCTCCGTCTGGCACTGGCGCAGCCCCGACCATTCCTACACCTCCGTGATAACGGTATTTTTCTTCTTAATTAGCGTGTTTAGTCCATTTATGACATAATTTAGCCTATTTAGTCCACAAATGACATAATAAGATGAAGAAAATCAAGGAAGAGGAAGGAAAGAAGGAATAGGAAGAAAAGAAGAAGAAGAAGAAGAAGAAGAAGAAGGAGAAGAAGACTAGAAGAAGAAGAAGAAGAAGAAGAAGAAGAAGAAGAAAAAGAAGTTAGCTCTAATTTATATCAAAATGGCATAATATGCTTAGTTAGGTCAAAATGGCATAATTAGCTAGGTAAGCTCAAAAATGGCATTTTTCTTCTTATTTAGCCTATTTAGTCCATTTATGACATAATTTAGCCTATTTAGTCCACAAATGACATAATAAGATGAAGAAAATCAAGGAAGAGGAAGAAAAGAAGGAATAGGAAGAAAAGAAGAAGAAGAAGAAGAAAAAGAAGGAGAAGAAAAGAAGAACTTCTTCTTCTTCTAGTCTTCTTCTTCTTCTTCTAGTTTTCTTCTTCTTCTCCAAAATGAAGTAAGCTCTAAGTTATATCTCATAATATGCTTAGTTAGGTCAAAAATGGCATAATTAGCTAGGTAAGCTAAAAATGACATTTTTCTTCTTATTTAGCCTATTTAGTCCATTTATGACACAATTTAGCCTATTTAGTCCACAGATGACATAATAAGATGAAGAAAATCCAGGAAGAGGAAGAAAAGAAGAAATAGGAAGAAAAGAAGAAGAAGAAAAAGAAGAAGAAGAAAAGAAGAAGAAGAAGTTCTTCTTCTAGTCTTCTTCTTCTTCTTCTTCTAGTTTTCTTCTTTTCTCCAAAATGAAGTTAGCTCTAAGTTATATAAAAAATGGCATAATATGCTTAGTTCACTCAAAAATAGCACAATTAGCTAGGTTAGCTCCATTTTACCTAAGTATGCTTACTTCTTCTTCTTCTTCATTTTCTTCTTCTTCTTCTGATTCTAGTCTTCTTCTTCTAACTTTCTTGTGTCCCATTTTGCAGATTTAATTCACTATATAGAAGCTTGCATGGATGGAGTGCTTGTTTCCCTTTTCTTTTTTTCGTTTGTGTCGATGAAAAATGTGGAACTTGTCGTGGGTTTGTCACGGCAGATGTCCTAGAGAAAGGACTTAGTCGTGGAGCCATCGCTACGGGTTAGCTTAAAGGGGTTAAAGCGGACAAGGGACGCAAGAGAGTTTTATACTAGTTCGGCCCCTTACGATGAAGGTAAAAGCCTACGTCTAGTTGTGATGGAATTGATGGGGTTTCGATGACCAGGGAGCGAATACGCTTTGCCTGAGTCTCGAGTTGTTGTCTGTTGTCCTTGAACCGCCGCCAGGTCGTCCCCTTATATACATGGGTTGACGCCCGTCGGTTTACAGACTCCGAGGCCCGCTCATAATCGTGTCCGGCTCGGTCTCTGCTACTTCTATCTTACAACACAAGTTTACATATCAATGCCGGTTTGTGTCTACAGGCCTTAAACCGGCTTTGGGCCCTGGGCCTTCATGAAGCGTCACCG
Organism: Triticum aestivum; assembly: GCF_018294505.1. NCBI lineage: Eukaryota > Viridiplantae > Streptophyta > Magnoliopsida > Poales > Poaceae > Triticum > Triticum aestivum. Next base: position 468,474,932 of record NC_057796.1, read on the forward strand.
TCTGTCTTCATAGGCTTCAGATACAGATGAACTACTTATGGGGTTAACCCGGCCACTCCTGGCCGGTTTACGCCCAGTGGTAATATCCCCCAGATTGATTTGAACTGGTTCATGTCAATCCTCAATACTTAAGAAATTTGCTTCTTCAACATCTTCACATAATCTTGTAAACCGTCGTGACATCATCTTCTAGGATCATGGTAAACCGCCGTGACGTCACCTGCTATTTAAAACTGTGTATAATCCACCTTCATTAATGAGCCTCCGACAATCGAGGCGACAGCTCCGCCTCATATCCAAAAATTCGGTTCCTCGATTTTCGCGCTTGTCGGTTATCTCCCTTATAAATAGGGCCAGGGGGTCTTTCCATTTCCCCCCTCGTGCCTCTTCGCGTCATCGTCATCCTCGCGACGCCCGAGCCTTCGACCTCAGCCGCCGTCGTCAACCTTCGACTGCTGCACCAACCTTGGCTGCTGCATCGACCTGAACGTACCAGAGCTCCTCCGCGCGCCGCCGCTGCTCTACAGCCTCCGTAAGTCTCCCCTTTCTCTTACCATAGATCTGCACTTAGGGTTTCTGTCGTTCATTAGTGTTCTTCGCCGCCCTTCTTTATCCTTACTTATATCCATGGATTAGATCCAAAAAACACATAGATCTCGCGCGGTAGTAGTTTTAGCACCTGTTTGATATCCAACTCATCTCGTTTAAGTAGAAAATCCCATTTGAACCTTCATCAACTGCTTCCGTACCAATATTTAGGTCTGAATATATTTTCATTTTCTGACATGCGGTAGATCCAAAATTACAATGCCAACTTGTGTAACCTGTTTTTCCCTTCACTTATACATCTTTAATACCAGATTGGGCGGTTTAACTTCACATACAAAATGATGACCCAGTAGATACCATTAGTCCCCTGTTGAACCGCCAATGCTTTCATCATTGTACTGTTTCCATTGTCAGACTCCGGTTTACGAATAACCAATTCCGGTTTATCAATATGCTTGTATCCTTATACTACTGTATAATTGTCCACTGTAAATCTTAAACCGGCAATAATCATGTTTCAGATTTCCATTGCCATGGCCAAGCAAGTGTATGAATGCAATTGGGCTCCTTCTCGAGTAACCGAGGAACAATTAAACAATCTTGTTAAAACGGGCGCTTTAGCCAAGAAAGATGTCATCCACTGGAGGGTCCCTGGCCCGGAAAGTCCTCCTACACCCAAGGACGGAGAGGTAGTCATGTTTGCTGATCATCTCGGACAAGGTTTTAGCCCTCCCGGTTCAAAAAATTTCCGGGATGTAATGGCCAATTTTCAGCTGCGCCCTCAAGACATCGGTCCCAATTCTGTGACCAACATCTGCCACTTCCAAGTCTTTTGTGAGGTTTATCTGCAAGAGGAACCTTCAGTCGAACTGTTTAGGGATTTCTTTCACTTAAACCGTCGCACAGAGTTCTCAGATGGACCCAATACGGAGCTGGGCGGAATGGCGGTTCAGAAAAGGAAGGAAGTCACCTTCCCTCACCCCAAACTCCACAGTCAACCCAAAGAGTGGAACCAGACTTGGTTTTACTGCATTGATACATCTCCATCTGATGAAAATCCTTTGCCGGTTACCGCCCTGAACGTCTTAGCAACACACATCCTTTTCCTCAGAGGTTGACAGCAAGAGAAAGGGCCAACTATGCTCCCCAATTATCAAAGCTTAGAGCCTTCATGGCGAACGGTTTAACAGGAGTTGATCTTGCTCGTTGCTGGATAAGCTGGAGTATTCTGCCCTTAAGCCGGCGCCCCGGTTTGATGTGTGAGTACACGGGGAGTTTGAAGGATGCTCAGCGGCACATTGACATTCAGCTTACAGATGCAGAAGTCACTGAAGCTGTAAAGAAGATACTGAACGAACCGGAGGCTGTCTGTGCCCAAACCGGACTACTCCCTTTCTGCACCTTCAACAAACCACCAGCTGTAAGAATCATATAATCTTTTTATCTGAAGTTGCTTCTGTCCAAATATTCTCTGAAAGTGTGATTATTTTCTGACAGGGTGACGATCCGTTCTGGAACAAGAAACCATCCCAAGATAAACCGGCGAAGCCGCAAGATAAACCGGTCAAGCCAGTTCGTCCAAAGACCAAGGTTGTTAAAAAACCTGCCAAGAGAAGGACCACTGCATCCTCCGATCTACCAGCTGATGACGATGTGCGTAATCCGGAACCAGAGGTAGAACTTGACTCTCTTGGTTCATTTTTCGTACATCTCATTGACAATGATTATTATCAGGACGACGCTGAAGGCAGTCATGCTGAGGACGTAGAGGTAACCATTCTTTCCTCCGATTCAGATCCTCTGCCAACATCAAAAATCCGTCAAGCAAACCGGAAAGTAAAATTTTCTCACCCTCTTGCTTACTTGGACCCAAACTTTCTTTTGAAGACGCAGCAGCACGAGGCTCGCCGTACAACCCGGCACAGCGGCCAAGTAGTTACCTCCGCCGGTTTACCGAACAGTCCGGTTCAGAAATGCCGATCAGAGGTCTCTTATCCCATTGATACTTCATGCCCAAAAGCAGGTTGTTTTCGCCAGCCTCTTAACCCGTCTGATTCAAATTATCAGGGTACTTCTCACTCATCCTCTGGCGAGTCATCGGCCACACAGCTTCCACCCCTCAAAACAGTTCCTGGGTGAGCTATGCACGTATCTTTATTCTTGATGTGTTATCTTTACATACTGTACTGATCCTTATGTCTATCTTTTCTCAGCGCCAAGCCAAGACCTAGCAAGAAAGCTCGGTTAAGCAAACCGGCTGATGATAATGTAGCTGCTGAACCGGAAACAACTCCAGATCCGGAAGAAACCGACGGTGACGCCATGCTTCACGATCCGCCGCCTCAAGACCATGACTTCCTTGCTGAACAAGTGCAAGTTGACACTACAAGCCATGCAGACTGGCCAACCAGCCCTGTCCGAACTGATGACAAACCGGCCAGTCCGGTTAAGGGTACCGACAATCCGCCAACTCCAGCGAAGGCTGCTGATGACCAAGATGATGACATTATGATTACTGGCACTGGCCACACCACTCCTGGCAACCCTGTCGCTTTGTCAAAGCATACTTCCAAGGACGAGCTTTCTGCTATCGGCAAAGGCAAATGGAATGCCGATTTATCAAGCTACGCCAATCTCAATGCTCAAGACATTCACTCTGGCTTCTTGAACCGTCTGTATACCAGCCGTGACTATGAAGCTAGTTTGGTAAACTTGATGAAGGAGCGATATGAGGTAACTACTATTTTTCTCTTTTGTCCAATTGCAGTTTATCAAATCCTAGTAGCTCCCAAGTGACGGTTTATGATACCAATCTAAACTGGGACTTTTACCATAACTTAACTTTGCATATTTAGCTTCCAGGGACCGAATTACCTTTTTAAGATGAACCGGTTCCTTAAAATTTGCCATACTGCTCTTTCACCGGTATAGCCCCCAAGGGCCGGTTTAACTTTATAAAGATGAACCGGGACTGTAGAAGAATTCTCATACCAACAGTTTTTGAACAAACACACATTAGCCCCCAAGTGCCAAGATTAATACTTGTATTGTGCTTGGGACTTGTAGAAATTTCTGATAAGGAGCAAATATGCATTAGCCCCCAAGTATCAAGGGGATAACTTGTTATGTGCTTGGTACTTCAAATATGTACTGTCAACTCATTGTGTATCTGTCTCTTTATAGGCTGAACTGAGCAAGAAGGAAAGCCAAACCGCTGATCTGCAAGAGAACATCAAGTCCCAACAGGCCGAAACTTGAAAATCAAAAGATGAGCTGACGAGCGCTTTAGCCGCTATGGAAAAGCTAAAGGAGAGCTTTGCCAAGGAGCAGGCGGATTGGAACACAAAGAAATCCGCTTTGCGGAAAAGAGCTGAAGACGCAGAAGCAGCTCTCAAACCGGTGGTAGACGAGCTGACTGGTGTAAAGCGGCAAGTACATGCGATGACCGTTGCTGTGTTTGGTAAGCATCTTTTCCTTAATACTTTCAACATATCTTCCCATGCGTTGCCGGTTTACAGATGTTTGCAATGATGCAGGAAATCGCATTAGTCATCTGGGCTCTGATGTTCAGAAGAAGCTGAAGGCTGCCTACACGCTGATAGAACAACTGTATACCGGCGCTCAACGAATTATCTGCACCGCTTCTCACAATAAGCCGCCCCCGACGTTAATCAAGGATACCTTAGACAGGCTATCTATGCTGCCTGCCCGGGTAGAAGAGCTAAAGAGGTCTGCTGCAAGGGCTGGCGCTCTGACCGCTCTAACCCGGGCAAAGGCGTGGGTGCCTGATCTTGATCCGGTGGACGTGGCTAAAGGCTTCCCAAGCTTAAAAGAAGACGGATTAGAATTTGGCCAGGAGGATCTCCGCGCCATAAACCGGGAAGTACGTCCACTGGCTTGTCAATTGGCTGAAGAAGTTGATCTCTCACACTATCAGGCAAGTTATGATGATAAGAACAGACGGGTTGCGGCGCCAGTTCCAGAAGCGCAAAATCTGATCCCTCCAATCCGTAAGCACACTTATGCCCCTGATATTGAACCGTCAACCCTTATAAGCGACGAAGCTGTGTTCCAAGCTTTAACTGGGATCGACTGGACAACTGTTGACTTCCAGCCGCTGGGTAGAGACGAAGAAGATGAACCGGTGCAAGATGATCCGCAGCCGTCAGGTCAAGCTGATAAGCAATCATAATCCGGGGGCCGGTTTAGTCTTCCACTTGCTGCAATGCTTATTGAGAAACAATTATCCCTTTGGGCACTGAAACGCCTTGTAATAGGCTAGTTAAAACACTTGGTCTGTTATGCCTTCGTGCATATTTATCTACGACTGATGCATGTTAATCCGCCATGCTTAAGATATGATGTTCATAATCCATAGCTATTTATTCAAGCTGTTCCTGCAGATAAGAAGTTAAAAGCGCCCTGGCGGTTTACCACCGGGCGGGTCATGATACCCAAATATATATATGACCAAGGTTTATAACCAAGGTTGTAAAAGATAACCAAATATGGAAATACATGATACCTGTTACCTTTAGGCATAGTGTTGGCTGACCAACCTTGTAATGAGGGTAATAACCCTAATCCGGAGTAAAAGTAACTCCTGTTATATGATGCCGGTTTACAATAAAACCGTTCCGGGTTGTGATAAACACCGGTTTACTCCATACTGGTGACTATGAGTCAAAACCAGACCGGGCTGATAGTCTCCGGATTATAACTTGATCATGTACTGACAACTTGTAGTTGACAGTCTAACCGGGTTGATAAACACCGGTTTGAAAACGTCACAAATCTTATGAAAACAAAGAAAACTCAGCAAAAGGCAAATAAAAACCGTTGTAGTCGAGGCTTTTCACGGGCTGCCAGGCCCCAAATTTGATCAAGAGGTGTAGCTATGGTTCGGGTTCGACCAAGCCCCCAAGTGATGCTGTGGCATTACGCCGATCAAGAGGTGTAGCTATGGTTCGGGTTCGACCAAGCCCCCAAGTGATGTTGTGGCATTGCGCCGATCAAGAGGTGTAGCTATGGTTCGGATACGACCAAGCCCCCAAGTGATGTTGTGGCATTACGCCGATCAAGAGGTGTAGCTATGGTTCGGGTTCGACCAAGCCCCCAAGTGATGCTGTGGCATTGCGCCGATCAAGAGGTGTAGCTATGGTTCGGATACGACCAAGCCCCCAAGTGATCTAATATCAAGCTTTGAGAAGCTAAATCAAGGGGTAAACCGGACGCCGCTTTGTAAACTCCATGTAACCACACATGACGTAAGAAAACAACAGATACCCCGCTTTAGCTGAGGTTCCGGTTTATTATATTGATCATAATATATACAATGTCATAATATGTACATAAGCAGAGCCTGTAGCTCAAGTATAGTAGGGCCGAAGATGAGCAATATTCCACGGCCGGTTGGTCTCCTCCTCCGATTTACGTGAGTCTTTGCGCTCTCGAACATCGATTAGGTAGTATGACCCGTTGTGCAGATTCTTGCTGACCACAAAAGGTCCTTCCCAAGGGGGGGATAGCTTGTGCATACCCATCTGATCCTGGATGAGTCGAAGCACCAAATCTCCTTCTTGAAAGGTTCTGGTTCTAACCTGGCGGCTATGATAACGACGCAGATCTTGCTGATAAATCGCCGAACGGGCTGCCGCCATGTCACGCTCCTCATCTAACAGGTCAAGAGCTTCCTGCCGTGCCTTCTCGTTGTCAGCTTCAACGTATGCCGCTACACGAGGTGAGTCATGACGGATGTCACTAGGAAGAACCGCTTCCGCTCCATAAACCATGAAGAACGGTGTATATCCTGTCGATCTGTTGGGTGTGGTATTGATGCTCCATAACACTGAAGGTAGCTCCTCAACCCAACAACCCGGCGTCCGTTGCAAAGGAACCATAAGCCGGGGTTTGATGCCTCTCAAGATCTCTTGATTGGCCCTCTCCGCTTGACCATTGGACTGGGGGTGAGCCACTGATGACACGTCAAGCCGGATGTGCTCACGTTGACAGAACTCCTTCATGGCACCCTTTGACAGATTGGTACCATTGTCTGTTATAATGCTGTGTGGAAAGCCAAACCGGAAGATCACCTTTTTGATGAATTGAACCGCCGTGGCTGCGTCACACTTACTAACTGGCTCTGCCTCCACCCACTTTGTGAACTTATCAACCGCCACCAAAAGGTGGGTCTTCTTGTCCTTGGACCTCTTGAAAGGCCCAACCATATCCAGCCCCCAAGTTGCAAACGGCCAGGTGATTGGAATCATCCTCAATTCTTGAGCCGGTACATGAGCGCGCCTTGAGAATTTCTGACAGCCATCACATCTTTTGACCAAGTCCTCGGCATCAGCATGAGCTGTCAACCAATAGAAACCGTGACGAAACGCCTTGGCCACCAAAGATTTTGAACCGGCGTGGTGACCACAATCTCCTTCATGGATCTCACGCAAAATTTCACGGCCTTCCTCAGGAGACACACAGCGTTGAAACGCCCCTGTTACACTGCAATGATGTAACTCTCCATTGATAATAGTCATGGACTTGGACCGCCGGGTTATCTGCCTGGCCAAAGTTTCATCCTCTGGTAACTCGCCCCGGTTTATATACGCCAGATATGGAACCGTCCAATCCGGGATAACATGAAGAGCCGCCACCAACTGGGCCTCCGGATCAGGAACAGCCAAATCCTCTTCACCAGGGAGCTTGACGGACGGATTATGCAAAACATCCAGGAAGACATTAGGTGGAACCGGTTTACGTTGGGAACCCAGGCGGCTTAAAGCGTCCGCCGCTTCATTCTTCCGCCGGTCCACGTGATCCACCTGATAACCTTTAAAGTGACCTGCAACAATATCCACCTCACGACGATATGCTGCCATTAGTGGGTCCTTGGAATCCCAAGTGCCGGACACTTGTTGAGCCACCAGATCCGAGTCACCGAAGCACTTAACTCGGCTTAGGTTCATCTCCTTAGCCATCCGAAGACCATGGAGTAAAGCCTCATATTCAGCTGCATTGTTAGTGCAAGGGAACATTAAACGGAGAACATAACAAAACTTATCACCTCGTGGGGAAGTTAATACGACTCCAGCCCCCGAGCCCTCCAATTGCCTGGACCCATCAAAATGAATAGTCCAATAAGTGTGATCCGGCTTCTCCTCTGGCGCTTGTAATTCTGTCCAATCATTGATGAAATCCACAAGTGCCTGAGATTTGATCGCCGTTCGGGGTATGTATTTCAACCCGTGAGGCCCGAGCTCGATAGCCCACTTAGCAATCCGACCAGTTGCTTCCCTGTTCTGGATTATATCCCCCAAAGGAGCAGAGCTGACCACCGTGATGGGATGACCTTGGAAATACTGCTTAAGCTTCCGGCTTGCCATGAAAACCCCATACACCAATTTTTGCCAATGCGGGTACCTCTGCTTGGACTCAATAAGTACCTCACTGATATAGTAAACCGGCCGCTGAACCGGATATTCCTTTCCTGCCTCCTTGCGCTCCACCACAATAGCCACACTAACAGCCCGAGCATTAGCTGCCACATATAGCAGCAATGGTTCTTTATCCACTGGAGCAGCGAGAATCGGCGGGTTAGCCAGCTGCCGCTTTAAGTCCTCAAATGCTTCATTAGCAGCGTCACTCCAGACGAAGTTATCCGTTTTCTTCAGCATCTGATATAAAGGGATGGCCTTCTCGCCAAGGCGACTGACAAACCGGCTCAATGCGGCAATCCGGCCTGCCAGGCGTTGAACATCATTGATACACTTCGGTTTAGCCAAGGAGGTGATGGCTTTGATTTTTTCCGGATTAGCTTCAATGCCCCTGTTAGACACCAAAAAGCCCAAGAGCTTGCCTGCAGGTACACCAAAGACACACTTGGCCGGATCCGCAGGTTATCAAAGGTTTCCTTTAAGTTATCAATCAATGTCTCCTTCTTCCTTGATTTTACCACAATATCATCCACATAGGCGTGAACATTGCGGCCGATCTGTTTGTGCAGACAATTCTGCACACACCTTTGATAAGTCGCCTGGGCACTCTTGAGCCCAAAGGGCATGGACACATAGCAGAAGGCTCCAAAGGGAGTTATGAAGGCTGTCTTCTCCTGGTCCTTAACTGCCATTTTGATCTGATGATAACCAGAATATGCATCCAAAAAACTTAAACGCTCACAACCCGCCGTAGCATCAATAATTTGATCAATACGGGGAAGGGCAAAAGGATCTGCTGGACAAGCTTTGTTGAGATCTGTGTAGTCCACACACATACGCCAAGTGCCATTCTTCTTGAGGACCAGCACCGGATTAGCCAACCACTCAGGATGGAATACTTCAACAATAAATCCAGCCGCCAAGAGCCTGGCTACTTCTTCTCCAATAGCTTTGCGTCTTTCTTCATTGAACCGGCGGAGAAACTGCTTGACCGGTTTATACTTGGGATCAACATTGAGAGTGTGCTCAGCGAGTTCTCTCGGTACACCTGGCATGTCAGAAGGCTTCCATGCAAAGATGTCCCGATTCTCACGGATGAACTCGATGAGCGCGCTTTCCTATTTCGGATCCAAGTTAGCGCTGATGCTGAACTGCTTGGATGAATCGCCAGGCACGAAGTCAACAAGCTTAGTTTCATCAGCCGATTTAAACTTCAGGGCCGGATCATGCTCTGTAGTTGGTTTCTTCAACGAAGTCATATCTGCCGGATCAACATTGTCCTTGTAAAACTTCAACTCTTCTGTTGCACAAACCGACTCAGCATAAGCCGCATCACCTTCTTCACACTCCAGAGCAATCTTGCGGCTCCCATGCACGGTTATAGTTCCCTTGTGACCCGGCATCTTGAGCTGCAGATAGACATAACAAGGCCGTGCCATAAACTTAGCATAAGCTGGCCGTCCAAATAGGGCATGATACGGGCTTCTGATTTTCACTACTTCAAAGGTCAAGGTCTCTGATCTTGAATCATGCTCATCTCCAAAAGCCACCTCCAGAGCTATCTTACCAACAGGATATGCCGACTTACCAGGCACCACACCATGGAACACCGTATTGGACGGTTTAAGATTTTTATCTGTTAACCCCATGCGACGGAAAGTTTCATAATAAAGGATATTGATACTACTCCCTCCATCCATGAGTACCTTAGTGAACTTATAACCTCCCACCTGAGGTGCCACCACCAGAGCCAGATGACCCGGATTGTCAACCCGGGGCGGATGATCTTCTCTACTCCACACAATTGGCTGCTCGGACCAGCGCAAATAACGGGGCACCGCCGGTTCAACGGCATTCACCGCCCTTTTATGAAGCTTCTGATCACGCTTGTCCAAGCTAGTGGTGAAGACATGATACTGTCCGCTATTCAACTGCTTCGGGTTGCTCTGGTAACCCGACTGCTGCTGCTGCTGTTGATTGCCCTGATGATTATAGCCGCCTTGGTTACCCTGATTACCTTGATTGTTATGTCCACCCTGATTACCGTGGAAGCCTGAACCGGAATTTCCTCCACCATAACCCGGCCCATGAGACCCGGGGCCCGAACCGCCTCCTGGTCCATGATCATACCGGAAAGAATCAGAATTTTTGAACTCTTGCATGATGTAACAATCTTTCCAGAGGTGCGTGGACGGTTCCTCCTTCGTCCCATGCTTTGGACAGGGCTGATTCAACAGATAAGACAAACGGTCCGGATTAGGACTTGGCCTTCCACCGCGCTGGGGCGGTTTACCCTTACGCCGCTGGCCCTTGTCCTGTGTATTAGTGTTAGCCACAAAGTCTAAACCGTGGTCCGCTTTACGCTTGCCGCCGTTTCCATGGCCCGCCGGGTTGTGGTGCTGCCCCTTGGCGTTGCCGCTCTTCTTTCCCTTCCCTGTCTTATCATCGTCAGACTCGGGATCCTTGGTACTATCAGAGTCGGCATACTTCACCAGTGCAGCCATGAGGGTTCCCATGTCATTACAATGACGTTTGAGCCGTCCCAACTTCAACTTCAGGGGTTCAAACCGGCAATTGCCTTCCAATGTTAAAACTGCGGTGTCGGCGTTGATGCGGTCTGATGAATGCAAAATCTCCGAAACCCGGCGCACCCAATGGGTTGTTGACTCTCCTTCCTCCTGGACACAGGCAGCTAAGTCCACAATCGACATGGGCTGCTTGCATGTATCCTTGAAATTCTGAATAAACCGGGCTCTCAACTCGGCCCATGACCTGATAGAATTAGCCGGTAAGCTCTTTAGCCAAGTGCGGGCCGTCCCTTCTAGCATCATGGTGAAGTACTTCGCACATGCCGCATCATCCACGTCCAGCATCTCCATGGCCATCTCATAGCTTTCGACCCATGTTTCAGGGGATAAATCGGCGGTGTAATTCGGCACCTTACGCGGGCCCTTGAAATCCTTGGGCAGGCGCACATTGCGTAACGCTGGGACAAGACATGGCACTCCCAAAGAACTAGAGGTAACTCCTGGTTCCACCGATGTGGTTGGACGAACCGGAGTAAGCTGACGGGCTTCATGCTGCGCCGCTAACTCGGCCTCTCTGCGTGCCCGAGCCCGGTCCACCACCTCCTGAGCATCACCAGCACCACCCGCCGGGTTATTGCCACGGGGCGGATCACGGTTCCGCGCATTGCTTGACACTGCCGGTTCATCCATACGCCTGCTATAACTCCGGCTTGGACGGGGAGTGGAATGAATCCGATCGCGACTATATGAATAAGCCTCCTGTTGAATCAAGGCTGTCTGAAGAAGCTCCTTAACCCGACGCGTCTCGATCGCCGCTGGAGAATCGCCTTCGATCGGGATGGCCGCCAGCCGTGAAGCGGCAGCGACAATGTTGTCCATCGGGTTAGAATAGTGACCCGGTGGCGTGGGGACATGCGGTGCCACAATGTTGTTCTGACGAGGCGGATCCACCAAACGTGGCTGAACCGGTGCCCCTGCTCCAGGTGCCTCCGCCCGGTTTACCACCGGCGGATTACTGGTCCCTGCTCCTGGGGTGTTAAAGAGATTTCTAGCGTCATAAACCGGCGGCAGGCGAGATCGGTGCCTCCTCTTCAGGACTTCGTTCGACGCACTCTGATCCAGCATAATCCGGTAAGCTTGTGCATCCAAAGCGGCCCGCTCCGCGGCTATCCTGGTATCCTCAGCTGCTAAGTCGGCTTTGGCCTGGGTGATCTGATCTTTCACTTTCGCGATTTCCGCATTGTGTGCATCCTGATCCGCCGGGTTAACCTCCGCCATCAGCGTTGCCAACGCGTCAAACAAATCAGATAGAACCTGAGCTGGCGGTCGCACAGGGCCTCCTGCCCCGGCCGCTGCCGCCGCTGCTGATCCGGAAATCATCGCCGCTGCGGTCGAAGAGTGGAGCGCCGGTTGCGTGCCGGCCATGAAGATCGCAACCCGGTTTGGCAGATCAAAGGGGTCCGGAATACTGTCGCCATCGGAACAGCCCCCAATCCGGCCATCTTGTAACTGATATAACGACTCGGTCTCTCCGGTCGATGACTCGTCGCCGGAATAGACGACGGTCTCACCACCAGATTCCGATCTACCCTCAGATTCCCCTCCATGGATAACTCCCACGAAGGCACGCTTCATGACAGGCTTGACCCGGGCAGATCTCGCACGCTGAGCCGTTTCGACGAGGTCGGTGCAGATGTCCGGCTCAGGGCCCGGTTCGCCGATCTTGCCAATGAAAACGTGTATGCCACCAAAGGGGACCCGGTACCCGTACTCGATTGAGCCGGCCTCGGGGCCCCAGCCTGCATCGTCGATGTAGAGCTTGCCGCGACGACTCTTGGTCATTCGGCCCACAGCGTAACCCTTGAGTCCTTCGAAGTTGCCCTCCAAGAACTTGAAACCATCGCGCGATAGCCCCACGGTGGGCGCCAACTGTCGTGGGTTTGTCACGGCAGATGTCCTAGAGAAAGGACTTAGTCGTGGAGCCATCGCTACGGGTTAGCTTAAAGGGGTTAAAGCGGACACGGGACGCAAGAGAGTTTTATACTAGTTCGGCCCCTTACGATGAAGGTAAAAGCCTACGTCTAGTTGTGATGGAATTGATGGGGTTTCGATGACCAGGGAGCGAATACGCTTTGCCTGAGTCTTGAGTTGTTGTCTGTTGTCCTTGAACTGCCGCCGGGTCGTCCCCTTATATACATGGGTTGACGCCCGTCGGTTTACAGACTCCGAGGCCGGCTCATAATTGTGTCCGGCTCGGTCTCTGCTACTTCTATCTTACAACACAAGTTTACATATCAATGCCGGTTTGTGTCTACAGGCCTTAAACCGGCTTTGGGCCCTGGGCCTTCATGAAGCGTCACAGTCTGTCTTCATAGGCTTCAGATACAGATGAACTACTTATGAGGTTAACCCGGCCACTCCTGGCCGGTTTACGCCCAGTGGTAATATCCCCAACAGAACTTGTTATATGGATGCATGGAACAATGTGTTGGATGAACATTGTGATGTTACTGTAATATGTATGGATGGAACTCTGTTTCTTATTATGTATGTATGTTGTCATGGATGGAGCTATGTGTTGGATACATCATATGTCTGCTGTGCATGTGAAAAAAATATGTATATCTATGTGTGAATTCCTGTGAAATTAAATGGATTCAAATAAAAACAGGGGATATGTAGCCTCTTTGCCGTCTGCTAGCAGACAGCAAAGAGCTTTGCCGTCCGCTAGCAGACGGCAAAGAGGACACGTGGCAGCTACCTGTAAAACCTGGGAACACTGGCTGCCTATTTGGTCACTTTGCCGTCTACCAGCGGACGGTAAAGATTCAAATCACTTTGCCGTCTGCCAGCGGACGGCATAGCTGGCCACGTGGCAGCTTCTCAGCACTGCCTAGCTGAGCTCTTTGCCGTCTGTCAGCGGACGGCAAAGAGCTTTGACTCTTTGTCGTCCGCTGGCAGACGGCAAAGAGCGTCGTTAACCCCCTAACGGCTCTCACGCCACCGCACTGCCGTCCGTTGTCTTTGTCGTCTGCTGGCCTAGGATGGCGGACGGCAAAGAAGGCCTTTGCTGGCACGTGTTCAGACGGACAGTTTGCCGTCTGCTGGCGGACGGCAAAGACGTTTGCCGTCCGTGATCCATGCCTTTGCCGTCCGCCATGGCGGACGGCAAAGAAGCTGATTCCAGTAGTGATAGTAGCCCCTGAGGCTCTGATCGATTCCCACAAGGAAGCGATCAGAGGATCAAAAAGATATGCTCAGGTGGTAACACAAAAAATTTGAAATAGGTAGTTAGGTCGATGGAGAGCGCTCAAGCTGCGAAAGTTGCAGATTTAAAGCAGAAACTGGAGGTGGCGGATGAAGACGTCACTCTTATTAACAGGCGGCTCGACGAGGCACAAGGTATATGTTGGGACAGCTTGTTTATGCATACATACTAGTATGAGCACGAAGCTAAAGATCGTATACTGTGATATGCGTAACTTGTAGATGGTGCTGCCGTGGTTGAGATTCTCCGGGCTGAACTTGCCCGGGCCAAGGAGCAGGCCAGAGTGAGCAATGCTGCTGCCAAAAAGGTGGTTGCTGATTAAAAGGCCGAACAGGCCACGCGCCTCCAGTGCGAGGAGAGAATATCTTCCATAGAGCGAGAGCTAAAGGATGCCACTGGCAAATGCCAAACACTCGAGGAGGAGAACAAGGCCAAAGTAGCCGAACTCGACAAGACCTTACAAGAGGCGAGAAAAGCACGGTCTGAGTCTAGAGCGGCTTGGGAGGAGATCCGGCAAGCTGGGGAGATAGCGGCCGGTAAGCCCTTTGTATTACAGACTAAATTCGGCGATCCGAAGTATGCCCTGCTTAATCAAATGTGGAGTTCTCCAAACGCATTCTTGGACTTGCCGAAGAGTGCCTCCGATGCGACGCAGTTTTTCCAAGTGCAAGAAGGATATGCAACGGAGAAGCTTTTCTAGTCGCAATTCAGCATGTCAAAGCGTCCGCTGTTGCTGAACGAACAAGTGGCCCATTGGGCCGAACTCCACAAGATATCCGGATCTGCCATGAAGGACGTCGTGGTCCGGCTGTGGCCGACTGAGCCAATTCCGAATAGTTATTTCGGTTTGGTGCAGCGACTTGTTGATGCGGTGCCGCGTATCGACGCCGTTAAGCAATCAACGTGCATTGAAGGTGCATGGATGGCCTTTGCCCGCGTCAAGACGTACTGGGCGAAGATGAAGGCCACCGATATTGCAGCAAAGAGTCCACCCGGGGGCAAGGACCATCACACGCTGAAGCATTATTTTGAGGATGTCCTAGAGGGCGCCCGCTTGTTAGAGGGTCAGTGCTCGAAGGGTATGATATTCGAGTGAATGTACCGAAATTGTAAAAACAATATTATGATAAATTAAGGCTATGTTTTTATACTTTTGCCTGAAAGTTTTTGATTCCTCCTGTGCGGCCGTTTTTTGTATAATCTGAAAGTTTACCAGTCGTCGGCTTCGGCCCCCTCGCATATAATACGGGGGTGTTCGGAAAAGCACTTGATCACTCTTGACCCAACGTCTTGGTCCGTGAAGGAGGTGTCAATGCGGCGAACTAGGCGATCAGACTATAGGGCTTTAACTTAGCCATAGGAGTTTGACGGTGGGTCTACGATATAGCCCCTGGTATGTACATGGTTATCGGAATACGGTGCGTTACATAGTTGACCAGAAGAACGGTCCTTCGTGTAATACAGAAGGAATCGCAAAAGATTCTGATAAGTCATCGAGTGGTTGACCAGCTCTCGCCGCATCATGACAGTCTGTTTTCGACTTTCTCTACTGAGGTGCTTAACCAGGTGAACCGGAAACACAATTGCAGTAGTTCTCCCTTTACTACCCTAGCCGATAGGATGGAACATAAGGTAGTAAGCACAGGAGCCGGGCAACCCAACTACTGACCAAAGACATGATTCGGAGCTGATGCATATAAGGCCAAACTCGTGACGCCGAAGTGTGCTATAAAGCTGTTCGGACTTGTCGGCAACTCATATGTTGCCATATCGAGCCCCTGGCAATTTGTGCCGAGGTGCGCGTGAAACAACCGAAGAAGCAAAATTCAGTTCTAGAAAAAGCGAATTCTGAATACGGATTATGTTCACTGGAATCTGATTGATACGTCAAACGCAATCTTACAGATTATAACGCCACTACCCGGGCTATTTGACATGACAGGGGTCGAAGGCTGAGGAAAAAGGCGCTTTACAGGTTTGAAATAAAGAGAGCGGTCTACAAAAAATTATTTGGACCTCCTGTCACACGTCTGCGCTGCCTTTGCCTCGGCGAAAGGATTCCTTAGCAGGAATAGCCTTTGGTTATTTATACGAAGCCGAACTCAGAAAGAGTCCGTGTAAGTCCGTAGGATGACCAGGCTTTGAGTCACCTGTGGTAAAAGATAAAAAAATAGTTAGAAAAGGAAAAAAGGCTATGGGAGTGCGAACCGTATTGTAGGCCTGTCCGGATTGTGCCTCTGCCGATGACCAGGGTATTTTAAGTGCGTAGTTATGTATGCGTGATACAAACTTCTCAGATATATGAGGCGAACGACGGAGGCCGAACTGCTAATCCAGCTCTGAGATTGATCGGTCCTGTTTAATAGAGACCGGCGGCTTGATGGCCGATGAGATACACGGCTTGATGAGGCCGCTTTGTACTTCGGCTACAGTAGCCGTAGCATGCTCCTCTGTACGGAGGGAGTGTTCCGTATTTCCGTTTATCGTGATGATGCCGCGTGGACCGGGCATCTTAAGCTTTAGATAGGCGTAGTGTGGGACCGCATTAAAACGAGCAAAAGCGGTACGCCCGAGCAGTGCATGGTAGCTACTGCGGAACGGGACAATATCGAAAGTCAAGCCTTCGCTTTGAAAGTTGTTCGGCGAGCCGAAAACGACTTCCAATGTGATTGAGCCCATGCAGTGAGCTTCTACGTCATGTACTGCTCCCTTGAAGGTAGTTGTGGTGGGCTTGATTCTTGAAGGATCAATGCCCATTTTGCGGACAGTGTCTTGGTAGAGTAGATTAAGACTACTGCCGCCGTCCATAAGGACTTTCGCAAGATGGAGCCCATTGATAATTGGGTCGAGGACCAGAGTTGCCGAACCTTCATGACGGATACTGGCTGGGTGGTCCTTGCAATCAAAAGTGATCGGGCAGGCCGCCCATTGGTTAAATTTTGGGGCGACCGGCTCTATGGCGTAGGCGTCCTGTAGTGCGGGCTTGCGCTCCCCTGTAGGGATGTCGTCACGTATACCATGTTTACTATTTTTACTTCCGGGGGAAATTGCTTCTGTCCCCCGCTGTTCGGTTGGCAAGTCTCTTCGTCATCGCTTTCACTGGGCGGCCCCTTCCCCTTGTGTTCGGTATTGAGCTTGCCGGCTTGTTTAAATACCCAACAGCTTCTGTTGGTATGATTGACTAGTTTATCGGGGGTGCCATGAATCTGGCAGGGCCGATCCAGTATCTTGTCTAAATTGGATGGTCCGTCTCTGTTTGCCTTGAATGGCTTTTTTCGTTGACCGGGTTTGGAGCCGCTGAATCCGGCGTTGACCGCCTTGTCTTGCGTTCCTTCATTATTATTTCGATGCTTGTGTTTATTGCGTCGTGGCTTGCCGTTGCCGTCCCGGACTTCGGAAGTGCCCAGATCACTGGTGTTGTTTCTTCTACGAGCGAGCCAGGCTATCTTCTCCCGCACAAAAGCGGGTCATCAGTGCGGTAAGGGCTGCCATGGATTTCAGTTTTTCTTGGCCGAGGTGGCGGATGAGCCACTCATCTCGGACGCTATGTTTAAAGGCCGCGAGGGCTTCAGCGTCCGGACAATCGACAATTTGGTTCTTTTTAATTAAGAACCTAGTACAGAGCTTCCTGGCTGACTCCCCGGGCTGTTGGATGATGTGACTAAGGTCATCGGCATCCGTAGGCCGGACGTATGTACCTTGGAAGTTATCATGGAAGGCGTCTTCCAAGTCTTCCCAGCTGCCAATGGAGTTCTCTGGGAGGCTGTTTAGCCAGTGCCGCGCTGGTCCCTTTAGTTTTAATGGGAGGTATTTGATGGCATGGAGATCATCACCGCGGGCCATGTGGATATGGAGAAGAAAATCTTTGATCCATACTGCGGGATCTGTTGTTCCATCGTATGATTCGATATTCATGGGTTTAAACCCTTCCGGGAATTCGTGCTCCATTACCTCATCTGTGAAGCATAAGGGGTGAGCGGCGCCTCTGTAGCGGGCGGCGTCACGACGGAGTTCGGCGGACGTCCCTATGAGGTTTTCACCCCGAGGGAGGTTGTGTTGGTCGCGCCGGGCCTGATAGCCGTCCTGTTGTGTTGGGGCATGTCCCTTTGACCCATAAATTGATCTAGCTATGCCTGCCCTAGCGTCCAGGTCCTGCCGTAGGTCATAGATGTAATCCTGGGCCACTGTCTCCCTTCTGTTACGGCGGGGTAATGCGGGCTAGTGTTTGGCTTGTGGAGCCGTTTTGTCACGGCCACGCGGTGGCCGGTCTGGTTTATCATCTGTGTTGTGCACTGGCACGATGGGTTCGCGCGCCTCGATGTCGAATTGGGGTAGCAGCTTGCGCTTCGGGTAGCTTTTTGCGGGGCGCTCAAGGCCGTACTCCTCAGCTTCCAGGACCTGGGTCCATCTATCGTTGAGTGTATCCTGTTCGGCTTGAAGCCGTTGCTGCTTCCTTTTCAGGCTCCTCGCGGTTGCGATGAGCTGTTGCTTAAAGCGTTCTTGCTCGAGGGGTTCTTTTGGCATGATAAAGTCTTCGTTGCCGAGGCTTATTTCGTCTTCGGAGGGTGGCATATAACTGCTGTCCTCCGAGTCATCATTCCCAACTAGCTCGTGGGGGTTACTCTGCCCTTCCTCCCTATCTTCCTGTTCGGAAGCTGGTTCGATGAGGGTGTCTGGGTCTTCGACTTTCTCCAGAGTATTATTTTCTCCGGCGCCGGTATAGCTTTCTTTGTCACGACGTGATTTTGAACGGCGCCACTCATGCCGCCGTTTCGGTGGTTTATCAGTGTTATTGTCCTTGACTGGATCCGTACCGCCGTCATCGCCATCATCTTTTGATGTATCCACCATATATATATCATACGTGGAGGTGGCCGCCCAGCGTCCAGTATGCAGTGGGCTTTGGGCCTGCTCCTCTCCGGCATCGTCGTCCATACCGTCGATGTCTTCGGAGCCGTAATCGAGCATGTCGGTTAGGTCCTCGACAGTGGCTATGAAGTGGGTGGTGGGTGGGACGCAAAATTCCCCGCTCTCAGCCCCTAGTCCGGGCTGGGCATAGTTCGTACGTTGCTCCTCTGTAATGACAAGGGATCGCATTAGGTCCAGAGCCTCGCTTAAAGGCGAGGTTTTTCCAGGGAGGAGAGAGTCCGTGGAGTACGGCAGGAGAGAGACTCCCTGGCCGAACTCACACGATGCTGACTCCGAGAGTTCGGAGCCAGGGTCCGGCTTCATGATGGTTGCCAGCGACACTACTTTGTTCGGCTCTCTCGTACTGGGTTTAGTGGCCGCAGATAGTCCGGCGGGCTCAGGAAGCCCGTCTTCGGACCCGGCGACGCGCTCTGGATCTAAGGCCAGAGCAGAGGTTGGGGTCGCGAATCCTTGGAAGATCAAGTCTCCTCGGATATCAGCGACATAGTACAGATTTCCAAAGCTAATCTGGTGACCTGGGGCGTAGCTGTCGATCTGCTCTAGATGGCCACGTGAGTTGGCCCGCAGTGCGAAGCCGCCGAACACAAAGATCTGGCCGGGGAGGTAAACCTCCCTCAGGGCAGCGTTGTTGTAGATGATTGACGGAGCCATCAAACCTTCTAGCGACGACACAGAGGAACTCTCAATGAAAGCACCAATGTCGGTGTCAAAACCGGCGGATCTCAGGTAGGGGGTCCCGAACTGTGCGTCTAAGGTCGATGGTAACAGGAGACAGGGGACACGATGTTTACCCAGGTGCGGGCCCTCTCTTTGGAGGTAATACCCTACTTCCTGCTTGATTGATCTTTATGAATATGAGTATTACAAGAGTTGATCTACCACGAGATCGTAATGGCTAAACCCTAGATGTCCAGCATGTATGATGATTATGATTGTCTCTACGGACTAAATCCTCCGGTTTATATAGACACCGGAGGGGACTAGGGTTGTACAAAGTCGGTTACAGAGAAAGGAATCTTCATATCCGAACGCCAATCTTGCCATCCACGCCAAGGAGAGTCCCATCCGGACACGGGAGAGAGTCTTCTGTCTTGTATCTTCATGGCCCATCAGTCCAGCCCACGTCACACAGGCCGGACGCCCGAGGACCCCTTAATCCAGGACTCCCTCAGTCTCCTATCTGCCAAATTATATGAAAAGAATTATCTTCATGTAAGCATGAGAGGAACTGAGGAAAATTATATAGGATCTCACAGAAACGGGGGCGTACCGAAGATGTTGAAAGTTTGCTTTTGTTAACTTTCGAATTCCATGCGTCCCAGCAGCTTGGGGGGGTGGATAGATTGCACTTTTTTGCAAGAGAAGTTCTGATCTACTCATTTTTAATCATGACAATACAACGAACGCCAGAAATAATAATAATTACATCCAGACTCGTAGACCACCTAGCGACGACTACAAGTACTGAAGCGAGCCGACGGCATGCCGCTGTCGTCGCCCCTTCCTTGCGGAGTCGGGCAAAACTTGTTGTAGTAGATTGCCGGGAAGTTGTCGTGTTATGAGCTCATAGGACCAGCATCAGAACATCAACCGCCGCCATTAAAGATTAGCGTAGATCAGAAGGATCCAACAAGAAAACACGCGAACATAGACGAACTATTCAGAAGTTTTCTCGCAAAAAAACATAGATGAACTGCCACCAGATCCAAGCAAATCCACCAAAGACAGATCCGTCGGAGACACATCTCCATACGCCCACCAATGATGCTAGACTCACCACCGGGATGTGGGCTAGGCGGAGAGCTTATTCCATCTTTAGGGAGCCATCACCGTCTCGTCTTTCTGAGCAGGACACAAACCCTAAGAAAACTCAAAGGAACATCTAAAAACGGAGCCCTCCCTCCAGCAAGGGCTAGGATGCACCAACACAGCCATGGCCCTAAGAGCATCTACATCCGGACTTGGCAAATCCGACCCCTCAAATGCACGCGGACGCACCCGGGCGCGTCGACGGACAGTGACCGGTCACGCCTCAAAAAATGCATTCCACATCCGGATTCCTCAGAGTGTTGGTCCGGTCGCCAACAAGGTAGAGTAGGGCATGGGACACGAGCCGGCTCACGGGGCTCAAGGCGCCGCCGTCTCCCATGCCCTACTCTTCCTCATCGGAGCCCGGAACCCGAACGGTGCTAGTAGACGTCAGATCAATGAAGGATCCGTCCTAGGACGAGCAGCGGACGTCGACGACGATTATGGATGGCACCCGCAGGGTATGAGTGCGGGTGAAGCTACCCCATACCCTTACCCGTCCATTCTGAACTTACCCATCACCAATACCCATACCCGTCAAGGGTACAATTGTTTCCTATACCCGTCACCTGACAGGGTATATGGGTACCCGCGGGTAAAAATACTTGTGTTTACAACACATCAATTAAGTAGAAAATAGTTGTAAAAAGCAACATGTAATCATAAATTATTAATAGCAACACATTTTAAACAACAATGTACAACAACATATTGTAACGACAACACATTCTCATAAACAAAAATACTTGCCTATAAAGTGACACATAAAAATGTTAAACAACAACACAAATCATAAATAACAACACATAGGCATACACTTTAAGTTCACAAAATCATGATAAATTATAGAGATAATGTGACTACACATTAGAGTTTTTACCTAGCGCGATTAGGAGGGGAAAATTAATGCATTGGGATATTAACAGAAACCCACTTATAAACATTTTAGATGGGTACATGGGTATGCGGGCATGGGTTATACGATCCCATACCCGTACCCTCTCTACCCGATAGGTATGATATTTTCCCATTTAAGTACCCATGGGTAAATTTTTGACTCATACCCTTACCCTAAAAGGGTTTTTACCCGTAGGGTACGTGGGTAATGGGTACCCATTGCCATCCCTAACGACGATGCAGTTGCGGCCCCGGGACTGATGTGCCATACGGGGCACCGGAGAATGGACTCCGCCTCAGCGACGTCCACCGCCACGAGGGCTGCCGCCGTCTCCTGCGCCCGGTGCCTTGCACGGCAGGCACACCGTAACATGGCCTCATCGGACGAGGCCCATGGTGCGTCCGCATGCTCAGAGCGCCAACAGAGGGGTTGCGCGTCCGCCAGTGCGTTCGGACGCCAGACGGACCGCACGGCCTCCGGCGAGGCAGCTACGGCTGGCCTAGCGCCGGATCCATGCGCCATTTGGGCAGACGCAATGGATTCCCGACGGAAGGAGTCTGAGCGCTGCCTCGCACGGGCCTCCTCCCGGGAGTGACGGAGCGCAAGCAGGACGGCCATCTCCTCCTTGGGGCCGCGTGGGATGAGCTCAGGGTCGACGGATCTGGAGGTGAAGAACTCGGATTCGCTGCCCGCCATGCCGGAGACGGCCGGAAGGAGCTGGAGACGAGTTTGGGTGGCGGAGGGGAGTGAAGGGGAAGGGAGTGAAGTGGCTAGGGTTTGCTCCGGCGAGCGGATGGGGAGGGATTTATGTGGGGTTGGGTGGGCCAGCATGGGGCGGGTCCGTCATGGCGGGCATGCCCGGGCGCCCCCATATCCGCCCCATATTTGGGCTGGATATGAGGGGTGCCAGTCAGCCCAGCGTTTGAGGCCCGTTTGAGGCGCCCGTCTGGGTCAAATTTTCACGACCGGGCGGGCAGCCCGGGCGTTTGAGGCCGATTTGGGGTGCCCAGCTGTAGATGCTCTATGGCCACCGGAGAAGAGACAAACCGACGACGACGGCGGCTGGAGGCATAGGAACCCTAGGTTTTTTTGGGGAGGAGGCGGCTGCGTGAGGCATTGTGTGCTACTAGAGGAGATTAAATCTTAGGTTGTACTTAAAGGAACATTGGCTTCTGATGACATTGGTGTGATAGCCTTGCAAACCGTGCAGTGTGTGATTAGTTTGTGTGCTGTCCCAGAAGGTTATACTTTCATTGTTTTGTGCGAGATACTCCTAGGAATAATAAGTCTATGGAGATCCGCGTTTAACTTCACAGTCAACTCCTAATAGCGCGTCAAGACCCGGTCATATAAAATTCATCATGTTATACCTGGTACGGGTAGCATCTTGATGCCGGACAGTAATTCTCCAAAACCTCTCTCTTATTTTACTTTTCTAAACTTTCTAAGGGATTAAACGTTTGCTCATCTATCTATGAAATTTCTTATTACTTAATTCCTTACAAAACTTATTTTTTTCGATTCTTCAAAATCTTTGCTTAAACAACTGAAATAAATTCAGTCAAAAAGTCAATACTTTCTAGATTTGACCAAGTTTATATACAAAAATATTAATGTAAACAATAAAGCAATTTCAATATACCCATCATTAGATATATGTTTCATAATCTATTTATTCAATATTGTGGTTTTTTATGTTTCCTTCTATATATTTGGTCAAACTCATAAAGAATTGACTTTTTGACTGAATTTATACGCCATTTGGGGACGGAGGTAGTATCAAAATAAACATAGACAATTCAAACTCATCACGTCATAATTCAACTAACAACATAAATAAAGTTCAACCAATTCATCGAACAACTAAACACAACCATAATTTATGCCAAAAGACAACGAATGAACAAGTCCATTTCAAAAACCACCAACACATGGTGACCGAAAACCATCCTAGTTCACATGAGCCTCATGCACTTGGGCCAGTATCGGTAGAACTACCATAATTTCTCCTCTGTTTGGCCAGTCCCGGCCCGACCGTGGCATCGAGAGAGATGTTAACCCAAGCTTCACACAAAGCTTTGTCCTTCTGCGTCTTGTAGTTGCACGACCTACTCTTCCTTTGGTGTGTTTGTGTCTCCTCGGCCTCCTCCACAACCTCGGCATTTCTCATCATCTCTTGGGTATGCGAGAGTTCAAACCCTCCAAATCGATCATGGCACTAGGAGGTGGGCACAAGAGAAAATATCAGGTGAGTGCTTTTCAAAAAAAAGCTCCAAGAGTCTGGTAATTGCACGTGTAACCCTTGAATCACAGATCCAATGGTCCATTCGAGCACCTGATATTTTCTCGTGGACATAGAGTATCGTCTGAAACAGAAAGACATAACAACCAATGGTGACTACTCGGGATTCCCCGAGGACAACATGAAATTGAAACAATTGATGCAGATAATAAGATATTAAAAATGTGTAGGTGTCGATCACCGAACCTCGTTAACAAGTATATCGTCACCGTTAATCGTAGCATGCTCTTTTCATAACATAGTGGGTGAAAGCCACGCATGTCAATGTAGTACTCTTTCTTGGTTAAGTCACGCGGCTGCATCCTCCCCTAAAAAAGCCTAGGGTTTCCTTGCCTCCCGCCGGGGCTGGCACCGGTCCGCCTCATTGTCGGTGGGCCATGTCGGTAAAACTTTCAATGGGTTTTGACTAAAGCAAACGACATCATGTCTTAACTTGGTAGACCCATGGAAGATGATCGATCATTTGCACGTCGCAACGGTGGTAGCTGGATCTACAACTGAGCTACTTGTTTCACTGGAAGAGAAAGAGGGAGAATGTGGCATTTTGGCGTACTCTCGGTTTTGTACTGCACCCAAGAACCATTTGTCCAGCAGATGTTGGACAGTCTACCGGGAATTCCTCTACCATGTATATAGTGCACGAGGTGCTGTGGTGCGCTTGTACTAAGATTCTTCACAATTAATGGCAATAACGTTGCTCTGTTAGCGATGTACATGTCGCAAGTAGATCGAGGTGGTGAGAAATGTTAGTCGGTGCTAAGCTATATAGGAGGAGTATATGTCGCAGTTGACAATTTAACGAGTGCTTTGATTTTGCTGCCATTCATCAACAATGAATCGATTCCCACAGTGAGAAACAACAACAACAATGAATCGATCCACTAAAAACCAGTTGTAGCGAACCAACCCGTGGTTAAATGGTTAAGTTGGATAATGGTATTCCCAGCCCACTAGAATTCAAGTCCTGCCGCTCGCATTTATTCTGGATTTATCTCAGGATTTTCGGTGATGTGAGTTCAGTGGGAGGAGACGTTCCATCGACCACGAGACGCCTACAATGACTTTGTAAAATCTCAAAATGATATGCCGGCTCAGTCTCTTAAAGATGCTCATAGAGATAGAATGTGCGTGTGCATTCATAGGGGTAAGTGTATGCGCGTATATGTGAGTGCTTGTGTCTGTGCTGATTTAAAAAAAAAAGCTGAAAGAGCATGCATGATCAGGTCGTTGCATTGTCACGAAAAAACATAAAATGGTTAGTCGATCATTGAAACGTGGGGCAAGCCTGTCATACGTCGGTCACTACTCTTTCCTTCCACCGGTCACGCCACGTGGTGATCGTACAACTAGCTACACCTACACCCACACCGTTTGTTCACTACACCACACACATAAACAGCTGGCTGCGGATCGGACGGCCGCGATCTGTCGTCGTCGGAGAGCACACGCGCCGCCGTTGCAACCACTCCACCGGCGCGTACGTCTCCGGCCAGGCCAATACGGCGGGTCACGGACACGAGCATGGGTTGCCATGAATGCCGTCGCACTGCACGGCTAGTTTAGCAATCAGATCGCCGTGCGCTGTCCTGGACGACAAGGTTATTCACTACACGTAGTCTTTCATGAGATGAGATATTTTTGGGAGGAAGTCTATAGAGTTTTGCTTTCTCCTTGTGTAGTC
This sequence comes from Triticum aestivum, assembly GCF_018294505.1. NCBI lineage: Eukaryota > Viridiplantae > Streptophyta > Magnoliopsida > Poales > Poaceae > Triticum > Triticum aestivum. Next base: position 468,500,332 of record NC_057796.1, read on the forward strand.
GATTGAAAATGGCGTGTCAAGACCTGGTCATATAAAATTAGTCTATGGATCAGTAGAGATGACGACACTAGCGGACTTTTATTGGGTTATTATCCATGATAGTAATAGAATCACAGGTGTTCTCTTTGTAAAGAGAAAAAAATATATATACTCCTAAGCAGTGGTTCTAACTTCCCGTGGGTTTTCTTTTCAAAAGGCTGGGACCATATATTAAACAACACAAGCCATTAAAAACATTCATACATAAATTAAAATACATTCAAATTCTTGAAGGTGCCGAAGTTTTCTTTCTCCTGCACCCACCGACGGTACTCGGTGAGCAAAACTCATTGCGTCTTTGAGCCTCCATCTTAGCGGAGCAAACTTGTTTTAAGTAGATGAGTTTGTAAAATCAACGGCTAGGAAGTCCTCGATGTGTACCATAAGACACTAGTGCTGCGTTATGCGTAGTAGATCGCCGCCCCATCAAAGAAAATGATGGACAGAGGCTGTAGAACGCCTCGGTACCGGCCAAACGGACTCGAGGAACACAAATCTCATGCGCTCACCGATGAGAATGAGTCTGGATCGACAACCTTTGTCGGTCGGAACTGGAGGAAGAGTACCAAGACGTACAACCACGTTGCCCGCTCTACAGACCTAGACAAACTTGTAGAAGAAAACATAAGACCCGAAGAACCAGGTCCAAGAACGCAACATCTTTCAAATGCCTCCAGGCGATACAAACAAGCATCATCGGAAAGAGAAAGAGGCGGGGAGACTTTATTCCACAATGACGACAACATCGTCTCACCACTGTCGAATGGAGACCTACCTAATGTCAAGAGAGAAAAACTACAACCCCCACCGGTAGGTCGGGGACTCCCCGCACATCCTCACCGACGGATCCAATGGAGGAGGAGGAGGCCGGCGATGACGACGCGGGAGGAACCCTAGAACCCTAGATCGCTTGGGGTTGGTGGGCCTGTGGTTCATCAACTAGTGTGACTTCTTTGTGGGTTGGTTAGCTAAGATGAACATAGTTTCATCCACCAGTGTGTCCTCTATTTTATCTGATCACATAATTGATTAATCTTCAAATAATACCACAAATGGCTCAAATATCATTTATTAAAGAGACTTCAAATAGGGAGGGTCATTTTGGCTCCGGGGAGCATATGCTCCCAAATGAATAGTAAATTCAAAATAAAAGTAAATACATTAAATTTTATAGATATTCATGTTAGTGTAACAAGCGTGTATGTCAATTTTCATATGAAACAGGATATCAGTGCTTCATCATGATAAAAATAAAATTAAGTGTAACATTTGGTGTTTGATTTTTTTCATAGGTCAGAATGCTAAAGCTTTCCACATAAAAATTTGCAAGTAGCATGAACACATCTAATTTTTTTAACACCTGAAAACACATTTTTTACGTGAAAAATATCGTGCAACAATTGATCAATTGTTGGCCTCTATAATTTATAGGAGTATTATATAGTTGTATTCGATTTTTAGGCTTAAGCCTTTGGTGGTCATGTGAATGCACATGAATACCCATAGGATCGTCCAAACAGTGGGTCGACATCCTCCCGAGTCCCTACTCTTCAAGTAAACATCAAATAAACTTGTCGATCTCATACCAAAACTGTAAAATTAAGACTCCACTACGAACCTGACGTCAGATTTTCGACTATGGCAAATCGAAAGTTTTTCATGGCAAATTATGTTCTTCAAGGATGACAAATTTAGTTGGCGAACATGGCAAATTCGTTTCAGTTCATTCTATTGTCAGAAAATTGTCGTGCTTATAAACTAAATTTGTCATCATCGCGTCATTATAAATTGCCATTAAAAATGTCAGATTTGCCATGCCTAAAAATCTGACATCACATATTGTTTCGGTAAAACTATTATGTCTTATATAATTTACCCTCTTGTACCCAAATCACTCTGAATAATTGCATCTTACATTTTTTGAGCTGCATAATTGCATCCTTTGGCACACACAAAGCAAGAGGGCCCCTTTAAAGAACTGGACGAAAGAACACCGTGGTGGCAGGAGCAAAACAGCCATCGCCGTCCGTCCGTCCGTAAAACCGCGAGGAAACGAGAAAAGGTCACAGCTTGAGACGCAACCTCCGACGGCGACGGCCGCCATTTGTTTACTCGCTCCTCCGCTCCGCCCCTTTTCCCCTTCCCCTCCCTATCCACCACCCTCCAGCCACCGCCGCACCAACTCCTCTCTCTCTCTCTCCTGTCCCCCTCGATTGGTTGCGCCACCAACCTGACCGCACCAAGCTGAGCCAAGCACGCCCGAGCAAAGCGCGGAGAGAGAGGACAGCTCGAGGACCGGGAGGAGCCTCCCGACAGCCGCGCGCCGCCGGCCCGTCGGTCCGGCGTCCAGATCCCGCCCAGTTCGGAGGTACCCCCACCCGTCCAGCCCCCCCTCCCCCTGTTCTGTTCTGGTCTGTGGCTTTGCGGCGGAAATCGCCTGTGCCCGAATTCGGGGGGCGTTGTTGGTGAAATTGTGCTGCCGTGCTCGGATCGGAGGTTCCAGTTCATGCTCGTCGTTCTGAACTTCTGCTGCCCCTGATTTTTGCTGTTGCTGTGCGGTGGAATCCGGGCTGGCCATTTGGATCAGAAATCGAATCTTTGGGTGCCGATCCTGTTTCTTGAATTCTGGGCTTACTTACTGGCTGGTTGTTGTGTGGGGAGATATCTCCTCTCCGTGATCCTTTTTGGTGCCCTTGCAGATCTTGCTGTACTGAATTGCAGCTGCAGAAGTGGTTATAATTGCTGTACTGAATTCTACTTTCAGCCGGCCGAGCTAAGACAATTCTTCAACTCGTTGTATTTGCAGGTACAATTTTTCCCTGCGTGTCCGCATGAGCAGAAGAGACAGTCGGAGAAGTGATCTTGGACTAAACTTCTGAGAAATTTAGGAGGCATACATGCATAATGATGTTGGGATGGTGTCCAGTAGAAGGAATTCCACAGGGGCGTTCCACCGCGACGGCCCACCCAAGGACTGGTCCCAGTTTGCCGACCCCTCGCCCTCTCCTAAACTGCTCTACTCGCAGTCCTATGTCGTCATGAGGGGGCTGCTGGCTTCGCTGGCATCTCTGGACTTCGCCCTGTGGTCAAGCACGATGAAGTCCGCATGGCGATCGCCCGAGAGGTCGAAGTCTAAGGGGCCAGGCTGCAAGAGAGTTGCGTTTCGGCTCTTTGTTTGTTTCATGGTCGGCATCTTCATCGGGTTCACGCCCTTCTTCTCGGTCGATGTCTCTCAGAAGATAGTCTCGAGGCTCCCGTTCGACGATGGGGTGGATGATAAGGTTAAGGAGTTGGATGCAATCGTAGTGCAGAAAGAGGTCGAGGTGGTTGATGAGCCCGAGGTTGAGCAGTTGAGCCCTCCGGTTCCTGCAATGTTGGATGATGAGGTGGATTTCGTCGAAGCTGCGAAACCTGCTATTACTGATTTGGTCATCCCTGTGAGGAAGCTTCTGATAGTGGTGACAATCACTTCTGCTCGGCCACAACAGGCGTATTACTTGAATCGTCTAGCTCATGTTCTGAAAGGTGTACCACCTCCTCTCTTATGGTTAGTGGTGGAATGGCCTGTTACTACCTTTGAAACAGCAGAAATCCTCAGGTCTTCTGGGGTTATGTACAGGCATATTGTCTGCAGGAAAAATCTTACAAGTGTACGGAAGATTGCTGTCTGTCAAAGGAACAATGCAATCTATCATATCAAAAAGCATCACCTTGATGGTATAGTGCACTTTGCTGATGAAGAACGATCATACATGGGTGATGTATTTGAAGAAATGCGGAAAATCAGGTGACATTTCTCTACCAAAACTTTATTTGATGTACTGGTATATTTGATGAATTATGAATGCATGGTAAATCCTCTTGATGGTCCAAATGTTTTGTTGAAACTTTTTGTTGTATAACTAACTCTGTTGGTGACAAGTTGTAGATTCTGGTTTCTTTGCTCATTTTAGACTTACTATTCTATACTCCCTCCGTCTCGAATTGCCTGTCGCATAAATGGATAGAAATGGATGTATCTAGAACTAAAAATACGTCTAGATACATCTATTTCTGCGACAAGTAATTCCGGACGGAGGGAATATTATATTGCATGAATGAGTTGTTACATCTTCCTTGCTTATGACGCAAGTCAGTACTATGTTGAGTGTTACATGATCCTTGCGCATGAAATTAGTAAGCAGAGACAGCACCTAGTAAATGCTGTCTTCTCAAGGAATCTATGGCTATCTATATAAATATGTAGTTTCTTCAGTTGGATGCCACTTGGATTTTGGTAGCAGCCAATGAAGCAAGTTTCATAATCTCATACACATGGCTAGGATTTCTGGAAATCAGCACTAACTGGCTTTGTAAACCATGGCTAAAACTGAAAGGCGTCTATTTGCTTTTGCTCCTAGAATTGTGTGACTTGTGCACTGTGACAGGAACCTTCTCTGCACTAGAAAAATCCACTTGTAAATTTCCCTTTTCTTTTTGCAACAAATCATAAGATTTTCATACTTTTCAATTGTTGGACCTAGCTTATACTGGTGAGTACCAGCGTCACAAAAATATTTCCTACCTACATGATGCTGAATGAGTGATACTCAACCAGCCGTGGGAAGGTTCTTAGTTTCCTATCAGAGCCTTTGTTCATGGTAAACAAATATTGGGGATTCCAGATTCCAGCCAGCACCTTGCCAATTATTTTCAAACAGTTCCTTTCCTGAATGTGGTCTTCACTGGCAAAAGAATATTACAGAGTACTATTATCTGTTGTTTTCAGTTTATCTTAGTGATGACTGATGATATAACTCAACAATTTACCAAATTGGGTGCTCAAACTTGAGAAGTTATGCAGCATGGTGGCAATTTTGCAAGAAAAAGAACTGATTGCAAATAGTCTTTTTATTAAGAAAACGGACATGTCGTGAGTAGAATTCAAAGATAAAGCCTGTGAAATAGGAATTTGGTTTAAGAGGTAAAACAATATCATGGACTTTGTTGCCTTAAAACTGCCTACCAGAGATTTCAGATCAAAGAAATCTGTAGTAATCTTTCTTTCTCTTATGAGTTTGTTCTTTTGTATGCAGGCGCGTTGGTGCATGGCCTGTAGCGAACCATGATGCAAGTAAGTACAGGGTGGTTGTAGAAGGGCCTACGTGTAAAGGAAACCGAATCACTGGATGGAACACAATTCCGAAGAAGGGTGCACCCCGTCGATTCCCAATTGGTTTTTCTGGGTTTGCTTTCAACAGTACAATGCTTTGGGATCCTCAAAGGTGGAACCGCCCAGCTATGGATTCTGTTATAGTCCACTCTGGTGGTAGAGGTGGTCTGCAGGTGAGTTTGTCCCTAACACAAACTTCATATATTCAAGCATATCACTATGTTTTAATGGAACTTCCTTTCTGCAAAATCCTACTGCAGCCTAGTTGAATTTCTATCTGTAGATCTCCATGGAGCAAACTGCACAGTACCTATCAAATTTTTTTGGGTAACACTGTAATGAAGTAAAATATCATAAAAGATTGATTAGGGAAATAAATGATAATTGCGATCAAGACAAAACCAGCCGCGGGATATCTTAAGCAACTATAGCCGCTAGTATGTCTCGAAGAAAATGCAGCATTATGGCTATTTTTGTGACCTGATATGAAGCCATACAACAGATAACTCATAAAAATTTACATGGGTAACAGAATTCATGTAACATAACATCAAATTATTTTACTGACCTGACTATGTGTCATTGCAGGAGTCACGATTTGTCGAGAAGCTTGTTAAAAACGAGCGTCAAATAGAAGGCCTTCCAGACAACTGCAACCGAGTTATGGTCTGGAACTTCGCCCTGGAACCTCCCCAGCTCAACTACCCCGCCGGCTGGTCACTGTGGAACCACCTTGAAGTTGTCAAAGACCTGTAACATAGAGATCCTGCCACCGGAAGTCCTCTGCTCCTACAGGCCGTTTCTCTCGGCAAGCCGGAAGGATGATAAGCCTTGCGGCGGTGCAGAGGTTCTGAATCTCGACTTGGCGATGCCCTCTAGCGGCGCTGCTAACCGATTGCCCTCCTCCTAAACAGCCCGCGCGACGGGACCCGCAAAGTCGTAGTGTCAGTCATACTAGTAGCAGTGCCAATCAGAACTGCCTGACCAACTTTTTTCCTATTTTGTGTGCTCGCTGTATTCTTTTTGTGCCCCTTCGTGTCCCCTCCGTATTCGCCGGTGCATACTGCCCTGTAGTTTTTTTTCCCCACGGCCTTTCTGTGTTTATGATACGTTTACAGATGTAAAAAACTGCAGCCATTGCGGCTGTTGAACAGTGAATGCAATACCACAGATTTGTAACTGTTGACCCAGTAATGAACTCGTCTAGGCTGTAAGCTGTGTCGAATTCCTTTTGGTGTCTTAACTGTAATCGTACATGACGCTGTGAAATTGTACATGAAACCTGTAAAGAATTTCTTTCGATTGCCTGGCGAGGTCATAGCCGTCCCAACCTTTAACCAAACATGTTAGTGCAAATGATGAGCAAACATGGCATGTGATTCGAACATTACTGGCTACGCACAAGTAGTTGATCTCTTTGTTGCAGAATTTTGTGATCAACCTGTTTGGTGCATGCGCTCCTGTAAACATAGGAGTCCTGTGACGACGTTCCTTCTTTTTATTTAATCATTCATAAATAAAGAATTTTGCGGCACTAGTTTGGAAATGGTGGTAGAAATCCAGTATACGTGTATACATTTTGGCATTGGCCATCAGGCGTACAAGTCCATATAAAATTTTAAGTGAGTGTTGACATCAAAGTCGATATGTCCGAGTGGTTAAGGAGACAGACTCGAAATCTGTTGGGCTTTGCCTGCGCAGGTTCGAATCCTGCTGTCGACGATTCACTTTTTTTTTCTTTCTTTTGCAGTAACCTTTATTGTCAACTGTCCCTTTAAAAAGAAAAATTTGAAGTGTTTTTTTTCGGAAACTGTAAGATTTTGTTGGTGCAATCTTTGTAACTATCTTCATGTGCAATGAATTCCCATAAAAAAATGTTCATGTACCGAACAATGTGTCGAGTAAAAATACAGGGTCTTGTAAGGAACAGTGTGTCGTCGAATCCTGCTGTTGGCGATTCAACCTTTTTTTTTTTTGCTTCTGCTTCTTTGTGGATTTTGTCATGTGCTACTGTCAGATTTTTTTGATGAAATGAACGGTGCGTTACGTCAGTTAATGTGCAGTGCAGTAGCTGGAGTAAGATATAGGCCATTGGCTTCCTGAGATTGGGCTACCAATGACCCTCAACTATCTAAGTTGCACGTTTGGAAATCATAGTGGAGACTTGCCTCAAAGGTAGGTACTTCAGCTGTCTCCCGAATTTATTGGGATGGGCAGCAGCTGAAGCTGAAGCTCTCCTTTAGGAGAGGTTTTCACTGACAGGGTCATGGAGCTATGGTTTCAGGCAGTGGACATTGCCTCTTCTTTGTCTTAACCGAGGAATAGCGTCGTTTGGAAGCTGGATGACTCTGGGGCCTATACTTCACAATCTTTATACGCTGTCATCAACTTTAGGGGTTCGGGATTTACCCTGTTTTTTGTTTATTATTGTTCCTGCTGTTTGGCAATTACAAGCCCCTCCTTAGGATGCATGTTTTTCTTTGGTTTCGTTATTACTTGCCCATAACAAAACTGCTGACACGTGATGACCTTTTAAAACGACAACACATACCTAATCACAGCTGCCCGTTATGTTCTGAAACTGAAAACAGAGAACACTTGCTCTTTTCCTGTGGCATTGCTCGCCTTTATTGGAACTAGAAACCTCGCACGCCATATGGTCAGCCCTAGCGAACATGTTCGCTGCCCAATCCCGTTCTCGTGTGAACAACTGCCGCATCTCCCTCTCCAATGCACAGAAAGGCTCTCTGAGCGCCTCTGCATACTTTGGGCAGATGAGAGCGCTCTCGGATGAGCTAGCTGCCGCCGGGAGTCTCATAACTGAAGGATATCTTCTTTCTTTCATCATTGCAGGGCTTGACATGGATTACCAACCCTTGATCTCTGATGTTTTCCAAGTTTTCCAACACTTTCAAGCACTTGTTGAACGTCAATTCGATAGCAAAATTCTTGCGGTCCAATCTGATTGGGACAGTGAGTATGAGAAACTAGATTTGTTTTTTCAAACCTTTGGTATTTCTCATCATGTGTCATGTCCCCATGTGCATCAGCAGAATGGCTCAGCTGAGCGCAAACATAGGCACATAGCTGAGGTAGGCCTAGCCCTCCTTGCTGGCGCTTCCATGCCTCTCAAATTTTGGGATGAGGCCTTTCTTACCGCATTCCATCTCATTAACATGCTTCCTAGTCGTGTTCTACAAAATGATACACCCATGCATAGACTACTCAATACTCGACCAGATTATCACTCTCTTCGCGTGTTTGGATGTGCTTGTTGGCCCAATTTGCGTCCCTACAACAACTGCAAACTTCTGTTCCGTTCCAAACAATGCGTTTTTCTTGGCTATAGTGCTAAGCACAAAGGCGTTAAATGCTTAGATGTTCCTACTAGTCGAGTATATATCTCTCGTGATGTCGTCTTTGATGAAATCGTCTTTCCTTTCGCTCATTTACACCCTAATGCCGGTGCCTTGCTTCGCAAAGAAATCCTTCTTTTACCCTCTCATTTGACCGGTTTTCAGCATAGGGATGGCAATTGTACTGATCATATGACTAATGCTTTAACCCTGAAAAAGAGCATTGTGGTGATGCAGGGTCAAATCAGGAGGTAGCAGAAAAAAATTGAGGACAAACGGTGAAGAAAACAGTCCAAACGGCCTCAATTTCATGTGTCCGCTACGTGCCAACCCTGCAGCCGGATCCTCCTCGGGATCGGCAACTGCAGATCTGACAGCATCCGCCCCGGGACCGATGCAGCGGCCAAAGGCGCCACTCCTTCCATCTGCGCACACGTCGCCTTGCGGGGACAGGCGAACCGACCGGTTCGATGCGATCCCACGTGTGGCAAATTTTCGTGTTTTGACCCTTTTCTGAGACCTATTCGAGATCTGACCCTAGTTTGAATTTTTTTTGAGATCTGACCCTTTTGCTACCGCCAGGGTCCATGGCGGTAGGGTGTAACAGCCTACCGCCAGGGACCTTGGCGGTAGGAAACATCCCTACCGCCAAATAGACTGGCGGTAGCCTGTACACCCCTACCGCCAAGGTGCTCAGCGGTAGGCACAAGCACGCACTGTGTTCAATACTTAGGAGGATTTTGGGGTAGGGCATGCAACCCTACCGCCAGGGGCCTTGGCGGTAGGCTGTTATGCCCTAGCGCAATGTGTTGGAAATATGCCCTAGAGGCAATAATAAATAGGTTATTATTATATTTCCTTGTTCATGATAATCGTTTATTATCCATGCTAGAATTGTATTGATAGGAAACTCAGATACATGTGTGGATACATAGACAACACCATGTCCCTAGTAAGCCTCTAGGAGACTAGCTCGTTGATCAATAGATGGTTACGGTTTCCTGACCATGGACATTGGATGTCGTTGATAACGGGATCATATCATTAGGAGAATGATGTGATGGACAAGACCCAATCCTAAGCCTAGCACAAGATCGTGTAGTTCGTTTGCTCAGAGCTTTTCTAATGTCAAGTATCACTTCCTTAGACCATGAGATTGTGCAACTCCCGGATACCGTAGGAATGCTTTGGGTGTACCAAACGTCACAACGTAACTGGGTGGCTATAAAGGTGCACTACGGGTATCTCCGAAAGTGTCTGTTGGGTTGGCACGAATCGAGACTGGGATTTGTCACTCCGTGTAAACGGAGAGGTATCTCTGGGCCCACTCGGTAGGACATCATCATTATGTGCACAATGTGACCAAGGAGTTGATCACGGGATGATGTGAGTTACGGAACGAGTAAAGAGACTTGCCGGTAACGAGATTGAACAAGGTATAGGGATACCGACGATCGAATCTCGGGCAAGTAACATACCGATGGACAAAGGGAATTGCATACGGGATTGATTGAATCCCCGACATCGTGGTTCATCCGATGAGATCATCGTGGAACATGTGGGAGCCAACATGGGTATCCAGATCCCGCTGTTGGTTATTGACCGGAGAACGTCTCGGTCATGTCTGCATGGTTCCCGAACCCGTAGGGTCTACACGCTTAAGGTTCGATGACGCTAGGGTTATAGGGAAAGCATGTACGTGGTTACCGAATGTTGTTCGGAGTCCCGGATGAGATCCCGGACGTCACGAGGAGTTCCGGAATGGTCCGGAGGTAAAGATTTATATATGGGAAGTCCTGTTTTGGTCACCGGAAAAGTTTCGGGTGAAATCGGTAATGTACCGGGACCACCGGGAGGGTCCCGGGGGTCCACCAAGTGGGGTCACCAGCCCCAGAAGGCTGCGTGGGCCAAGTGTGGGAGGGGACCAGCCCCAGGTGGGCTGGTGCGCCCCCCCACCAAGGCCCAAGGCGCATGGGAGAGTGGGAGGGGGCAAACCCTAGGTCCAGATGGGCCTTAGGGCCCATCTAGTGGGGCGCCTCCCCCTCTCCTCCCCTTGGCCGCCCCCCTTGATGGGATCTAGGGCTGGCCGCCTCCTCTTGGGGGTGGAAACCCTAAGGGGGGCGCAGCCCCCTTCCCCCCTATATATACTTGAGGTTTGGGCTGCCATACACACACGAGAAAGTCTCCTTTTGGTGCTGCCCTACCCCTCTCCCTCCTCCTCCTCTCCCGCGGTGCTTGGCGAAGCCCTGCGGGATTGCCACGCTCCTCCTCCACCACCATGCCGTCGTGTTGCTGCTGGATGGAGTCTTCCCCAACCTCTCCCTCTCTCCTTGCTGGATCAAGGCGTGGGAGACGTCACCGGGCTGCACGTGTGTTGAACGCGGAGGCACCGTTCTTTCGGTGCTTAGATCGGAATCAACCGCGATCTGAATCGCTACGAGTACGACTCCCTCATCCGCGTTCTTGCAACGCTTCCGCATCGCGATCTACAAGGGTATGTAGATTCACTCCCCTTCCCCTCGTTGCTAGATTACTCCATAGATTGATCTTGGTGATGCGTAGAAAATTTTGAATTTCTGCTACGTTCCCCTACACAATGGACCCTGGCGGTAGCAAAAGGGTCAGATCTCGATTTTTTTTAAACAAGGGTCAGATCTCGAATAGGTTTCAGAAAAGGGTCAAAACATGAAATTTAGCCCCGCGTGTCTATGCGAGGCGCGCCAACCACCAATCACGCGCGGGCGCTGATCCTCGGCTGGATGCGGAGGCGTGTGCGCTGGGTTTAGCAGCTAGAGCGCCAAGATCTTCTGTGCCGCCCGCCTCCACGTCACGCCTTGGCCTGACCACAGAAGATCCAACATCTGCCACCAACAACAAATCTGCTCCGGGATCGCCGAGAACTCCTGTAGCAGACCAGTCTTCAGGATCGTCTGTGATAGTTTCTGATGCAGTGGTGCAGCAAGTTCAAACCCCGCCGTGTGCAAGGTTAAGAGCGGGTGTAATTCAACATGTTAATTATAAAGTTAAGTTTGGTTTAACCTGCTTCACAGGAGAACCTAGTACGTTTCAGGAAGCATGCAAAGATGCAAGGTGGAGAAAAGCTATGGAAGAAGAATTCCAAGCACTTCAGGAAAATAAAACCTGGCATCTAGTTCCTTCAGAACAAGGTAAAATTTTGATTGATTGCAAATGGGTATTCAGAATAAAGAAAAAGTCAGATGGTACCTTAGACAGATATAAGGCTAGACTTGTTGCAAAGGGATTCAAACAGAGATATGACATAGACTATGAAGATACGTTCAGTCCCGTTGTTAAAGCCGCCACTATACGTCTTGTTTTGTCTATTGCTGTATCCAGAGGATGGTGCCTTAGACAGCTAGATGTGCAGAATGCGTTCCTTCATGGTGTCCTGGAAGAGGAAGTTTACATGAAACAACCTCCTGGTTTTGAGGACAAAAGCAAACCTTTTCACATATGCAGGCTAGATAAGTCTCTTTATGGACTGAAACCGGCTCCTAGGGCATGGTATTCCCGGTTGAGTTCAAAGTTACAAGCGCTTGGTTTTGTTCCTTCAAAGTCTGACACATCCTTGTTTATTTATAATAAGTCACATACTTCTATTTTTGTGCTTATTTATGTTGATGGCATTATTGTTACAAGCTCATCAAATGAAGCAGTGACAACCTTGTTGAAGGATTTAAATTCAGAGTTTGCTCTTAAGGACTTAGGAGACTTGCACTTCTTTCTTGGCATAGAAGTTAAGAGAAAGAAGGAAGGTGGTCTTCATCTGTCACAAGAAAAATATGCAACTGATATTTTGAACAGAGCTGGCTTGCAGGGTAGTAACTCCATTATCTAGCACAGAAAAGTTGTCTCTTGCAGAAGGAGAACTCCTGGATCAGGAGAATGGCACCAGGTACAGAGGTTTGGTTGGTGCACTTCAGTATTTGACCTTGACTAGACTTGATATTTCTTTTGCTGTGAACAAAGTTTGTAATTTCTTCATGCACCTACAACATCACATTGGACAGCTGCCAAACGCATACTAAGATATGTGAAGGGTACACTAGGGCTTGGTTTGACTTTCTGTAAGTCACCGTCCACATTGGTTAGTGCTTTCTCTGACTCTGGTTGGGCAGGCTGTTTGGATGATAGAAGGTCTACAGGAGGATTTGCCATATTCCTTGGACCCAATTTAATTTTATGGTGTGCAAGGAAACAAGCTACAGTGTCAAGATCAAGTACTGAAGCAGAGTATAAAGCGTTGGCAAATGCAACGGCAGAAATTATATGGGTTAAGTCCATGCTTAAAGAGCTTGGAATACATCATTCTCCACCTCCATGTCTTTGGTGTGATAATCTAGGTGCCACGTATCTTTCAGCTAATCCCGTTTTTCATGCACGGACTAAGCATATTGAGATTGATTATCATTTTGTGAGGGAAAGAGTTGCAAGCAAAGAACTGGAGATACGGTTTGTACATTCAAAAGATCAAGTTGCTGATGGTTTTACAAAGGCGCTACCTACAAGGGCGCTTGAAGAATTCAAGCGTAATCTTAACTTAGTAAAGTTATGATTATGGGAGGGTGTTAAACGTATAGGTTCAGGAGATGTGGCGCAACGGTTTATCTGGCTGATATTGTTGTAACTAGAGATAGTTTAGATATTTTCTTATCTCTATCTTATACCTCCTGTAATCTCCTATACGGTTGATCTCCAACAACCTTTTCTTGTAACCTAAACCACAATATCAATATATAACATGTGGGTGCTCATGTATGGTTATTGAGACGCTTTGATACAATCTCACATTCCTCGCCCTTCGTGCTACCCAATTTCACACTAAGAATCTCTTAAGTCATGTTTATATACACTTGCTCATTTGCTTGTGTGTTAATTCATTCTTCAATCAGTCTTCAGATTAGTTGAAGAAAATTATATTGTTAGTATTCATTTATCTTTCTTTCTTCTTCGGTGTTATTCTGAATAATCAATGTCTCTCTTCTCAGTTTTTTCAGTGTCTCTTTTTACCATGTCAGTCACTGAAGAAAAGTATACTCATAGTCCCCATTCGTTGTTTCATCAGAGTCCTTTTGAGCAATCTTTCCTTCTTTTTTCTTTCATTCACTTTCGTTAGTCTTGTGGCTGTTCTCCCTTTCTTTGTTTAGTCCTTCTCATTTTTCTCATACTGTTTATTGAAAACTTTTCGTTTACTTCTTTCTTTTTCTTGTCATTGTTCTCCTTTCATTCTTCAATTTTCATTTTACCTTCAATCCCTTTATTCTTAGTTCAGGCATTTATTCCAGTATAATTCTTTAGTCATTTGTTTATTCAGTTTGTTCATTCTTCATTTTATTTTCCTTCAACATTTTGTTTTCTTCAGTCGATGTTTTTTTTTCACTTTAGTAACTTTCTTTGGCATTTTGCTTGCTTCTTCACCGTCTTCTAATTATTTAGTCATCTTCTTGAGTTTTCAGTTTATCTCTCCTTTTGTTTTTTCTCATTTTTATTAATTATTCAGTTTTTATTGACTCTTTCATTTAGCTTTTTCTCAATTTCATCAGTTTTCGTCCGTACTTTTAGGGTTCGGTGTCATTTTGTTCAGTTCCGTGTTTAGTTTCAGTGTTAGGTGCCATTTTCTTCAGTTCGGGTTATCTTTTCGTTAGTATCTAGATTTTAAGCCCCTTTGTTTTTCTGTTTTTCTTAGTAAATGTTCAGTCAATCTTTACATCAGTAAAATCTGTTTCTTAGTCATTATTTTTTTCCTTCAATAAGTTATTTCATTTTTTAGTTCTGAACTACTTTCATTCTTCAGTCCAAGTTTTACAATGACTCTATTTCTATAACTTCCTGTTCACTTTTCTTCAAAAGCAAACTAGAATTCTGGGATTTTTAGCTTAAGAGTTTGTTGATAAAAAACAAGAATATGCAGATGGCTGATGGTAAATAGTTTTTTTTCTTGGGATTAGAGAGTTATATCTGCAGTCAGTGGTTTTGCATCAGTAATTTTCAGTGTTATAAGGTGGCATTTTCTTCAGTTTTTTGAGTTACCACATAGGTAGGTTAGTTATCTAGTTTAGCATGTTTTCAGACAATTTTCATTTCTATTTCCTTTTTAGTTTCGCAGCTTTCAATTCTTCATTTTCAGATCAAATAACGCGCTAGAAATGGATTGAATGGGGTGTCACTGGCATCCTAAGTCAATATTCAGTTTATGAGTTATCAAATTGTGTTTTCAGTCTATATTCGTTTAGCATTTCAGTACAAGACCGATGACAGCGGTGTCACTTCCACTGGCTGTAGCAGCCAAGGAGGAGCTGCCTGTTGCCGGCGGGGCTCAAGCGGTGTTACTTTTTAGTGGCTGTAGCAGCAAAAACCAAAGCCCTATATATTCTGATGGCTAAACTGGTAAGTATCTCATCAACGAAATACTTTATCCACGTATCTCGTCATCATGGTGCGTATGTGTGTGTTTAATAATGTGAGGCTAAGGTCAACCATCCACCTAAATTTTTGGTACGCGTACAGCATTTTAGTCTTTATAGTGCACACTAAGTTTCTTTGTCAGTAATTTGTCAAAAAAAAAAGTTTCTTTGTCAGTAACCAATTAGCCAAGAGAAACAGACATGCAAGGAGGGGAACGAGAGCATGCATGCAGCTAACAGTAATTGTTATTCTCTATTTATCATTTTAGTTATTTAGTTTTCAGTGTCATTTGATAAAAAAATTTCTCGAATACGCACGAGAGTGCGTATTATGCATTAAAGAGGGAGTGGGGTAAAGAGCCCCTCCACGTTGGTGTTACATGATCAAATTACATGGAACCCAACTCCACACAAGAAACATCTAAGCCTATCCTCTCCCTGCAGCCCACGTTGTCAACTCTCCTAGGAAAGAGGCTATGCCTCCTTTCAGCAGCCCCGCTTGCTTCCACGCCCGTCCCTCGTCATCTATCCTACCAATTACATGACATATCGAAGGTGTTGCTCCGTCCAAGACAAATTGCGTTGCCGTGTTTCCATATCTCCCACATTACAAGAGTGAGGACTGCCCGAATGTCCTTCCCGCTGCGCCCGGACCCGGTCTTGCTCTCACACCATGCGTGAAGTGCGTCGGACGGTGATGGAATCCAGTCCTGCTTGCCCATGGCCTGGCATATGATCGTCCAGATCTGCCGGGTGAATACACAGGTGAGAAGCAGACGGTTGATTGTTTCCTCTCCTTGGTCACATAACGGGCATGCCTCCTGGTGATCCAATCCTCTGCGAGCTAGTTGATCAGACGTCCAGCATCGGTTGCGTAGGGCGAGCCAAAGGAAGAAGCGGCATTGCATGGGCGCCTTGGATTTCCACGTAAATTCCGCAGTTGGCGCAACTTCCCGGCTCCAGAACTTAGCCGCGTAGGCAGATTTGGTCGAGAAGCAGCCGTTCGCCTCCCAAGCCCAGGAGACCGAGTCTTGTGCTCCCTCTTGAAGGGACTCGTCATGGACTGCAGTCCAGAGGCCAAGGTATTCTTGGAGCAGGGTCGGGGTGAGCTCCGGTCCAATATCACGTGCCCAACTTCCCTCCGAGAGAGCCTGATGTACCGTTTGCGTTGCTCTTGTCTTGCTACGCACTTTCTTGCCCACGCGGGTGCACAGACCAAGTCCCAAGCCACCTTGCATTGTCCTCCGTTAGCCCTATCCTTGGCACACCAGAGGAAGTAATTGCATTATCAGTATGTGGTCGGTCAGTATCCAAAATTTATTAGAGCTCGTTGGAAGTTTCTGAAGACAACGGTCAACAAATTATTTCGAGTTCATGCATGAGATGCATCCTAGAGTTCTTCAGTACTTCATTCTTCCTGAGTATTCGTTGAACAAAGAGAGAAGATCAGTTTTCTTCTTTCTTCTTCAGTTAGTCTATGTCCATTCATTCAGCCATCAACTCTTCAGTTTCCATTTATGTGCTTTTTGTTGTCAGTCTTAGATCAAGGTGGTGACTCGTGAGGGTTATAGGAGTTTGTCAGTCTTGTCTGCCATGTATTTTTATTCATTTTTTACCAGAAAAAGTATTTTCATTCATTTCAAATTGCCACTGATTTCCAGTTTGCCCCTCGGGGTTCAGTTATTCTACGGAAGATACATAGTTCAGTTATTCGACACTTTTGTGTTTCCATATGCCTAGTGTAGCTCTTTGATAGTTCATTTGGGAGTCAGCTTTCCTTTCTTCATTTTCTCTATGACCTGGCTAAGCTATCAGTCAGTGGGCTAGAGTCTAGTTCTTAGTAGTCTTTCATTCCTCCCTTCTTAGGGTTTGGCGCAGCGGTTCTGATCACCATCAAGAACAACACTCTGAATGAACTGAATATGATGATTGTCTTCGACACCATCTAAGTAGCAGATTGTTCTTGTCTGTGTGGGACGGTAATAGGCTTTTGCAAGGGCTGAGTGCAAACATTTGCTTAAAGGTCTAAGACGGGAAGGTAGAATTCGACATGAAACTGGATGGAAAACAGACTTTTTCCAGACTGAGCATTGACTGAAATTACAACAATACATGTGTCACAAACTGACTGGACATAAAAAACGACCTAAAACCAAATGGAAAAACACATAACTGATAACTAGACACTCCCAGGCCACTCTTTTCCTTGGCTCATCTGTTCAAGACTGCCTCTACTCAAGTAGTTAAATATTCAAGCGTATAAGTGTCTGACAAACAAAAATAACAGAGTATCTTCCAAATCTTGTGCAGGAACAGAGGGACGGTTCAGCTAACGGCTTAGGCTAGTTTCACTGCCTAAAAATGACACGAAATCACGTACGCTTTCTTTGCGACACGAAATCACGTACTGTATTTATATGATGTAAATTCTTAGTTCTTAAGAACGAAAATTATATACATGAAGAGAATCAACAATATAAAGTGGACAAAGAGGAAACAGAGCAAAAACAGTCTATAATATTCTATTCTACTACATCATGTTCTAGCAATGGTTCCTGGATCACTTGTACAGATCATCTTCATCCTCATCAGCTGCCGCGGTGGTGTCAGCAGCAGCTTCTGCCGCCTGTGGCTGCGCCGGGAAGCGGAACTCCATGCCGAACCCCCTAGACTGCTGCAGCGTCTGCGCGAAGGCCTGGTACTTCCTGATGTCGGCATCGCTCACGCTCCTCCTCGCGTACTTCATCGACTCCTCGAAGTGAGCCGCCTTAATCTCTGCCATCTCCTCATCTTTCTGGCCGCCGTCCACATCCATGGTGTCTTTCCCCATCCTCTGCCTCTCCATGTCCTTTTCAATGTCCTCCCTAATGGCGTACTTGCACGCTCTCTGGCAGATCTCCGTGATGTCGGCACCGCTGAAGCTGGCGGTGAACCTTGCCAGCGCGCCGAGGTCAACGTCCTTGGCCACGGGAGACTTCCTGAGGCAGGCCTTGAAGATCTGGTGCCGCGAGGCCTCATCTGGCAAGGGGATGTAGATGAGCTGGTCCAGGCGGCCAGGACGGAGCAACGCCGAGTCAATTATGTCCGGCCTATTTGTGGCGCCGATGATGAAGACCGTCTTCTTGGCGTTCATGCCGTCAATCTCGGTGAGAAGCTGGTTCAAGACCCTGTCCGCCGCGCCGCCGGCGTCGCCCATCCTGCCGCCCCTCTGGGTTGCGATGGAGTCGAGCTCGTCAAAGAACAGGACGCACGGCGCAGACTGACGCGCCTTGTCGAAGATCTCGCGCACGTTGGCCTCGCTCTCGCCGAACCACATGGTGAGAAGCTCTGGCCCCTTGATGCTGATGAAGTTGGCCTGGCACTCGTTGGCGATCGCCTTCGCCAGCAAGGTCTTGCCGCATCCTGGTGGCCCGTAAAAGAGGACGCCCTTGGACGGCGACATGCCAAACTTCTCGAATTTCTCCGGGTGCTCGACCGGGTACTGGACGGTCTCTTGCAGCTCCCTCTTGACGCCGTCGAGGCCGCCAATATCGGTCCAGCTGACGTTGGGCACCTCCACGACGGTTTCACGAAGCGCAGACGGGTTCGTGCCGACGAGAGCCGTTTTAAGGTGGTCATTGGTGACGGCCATGGAGTTCAAGATCTCGGCATCAATGGTGTCGTCCTCTAAGTCGATCACGTCCATCTTCTCCCTGATGCACTGCAGCGCCGCCTCGGTGCAGAGCGCGGCCAAGTCGGCGCCCACGTAGCCATGTGTATCCTTGGCAATCAGCTCAAGGTTGACGTCCTCATCCAGCTTCATGCTCTTGGTGTGGATGCGGAGCACTTCGAGACGCCCGACCTTGTCCGGCACGCCGATGTCGATCTCGCGATCAAACCTTCCGAAGCGCCTCAAGGCAGGGTCGATGCTGTTGGGACGGTTCGTCGCGCCCATGACGATGACGTGCGCGCGGGCCTTCATGCCATCCATCAGTGTCAGCAGCTGGGAGACGATGCGCCTCTCGACCTCGCCGTGAGTCTTCTCCCTGTTCGGAGCAATGGAGTCGATCTCGTCGATGAAGATGATAGAGGGCGCATTCTTCTCAGCCTCCTCGAAGGCCTTCCTCAGGTTGCTCTCGCTCTCTCCGGCCATCTTCGACATTATCTCTGGCCCATTGATAAGGAAGAAGAAGGCCCCGGTCTCGTTGGCCACCGCACGGGCGATCAACGTCTTGCCGGACCCTGGAGGGCCGTACAGGAGGATGCCCTTGGGAGGCTTGACGCCAATGCTCTTGAAGATCTGCGGATGCCTGAGTGGCAGCTCGACGAGCTCCCTGATCAGAGTCAGTGGTTTCCCCATGCCACCCACGTCATCGTAGCCGACGTCGTCAAGCCTCTCCTCGTCCTCCCGCTTGACCGGCTCACCCTCGCAGAATATCTCCGTGTTGGGCGCCACGACGCAGTAGTCCACCGCGGGGTCGATCTCCATGACCTTGAACTCGACGCTCCGCATGCCGCCGCGCACGAGGAAGAGGTCGCCCTTGTGGACCGGGCGGAAGGCGTCCACGAAGTAGGGCTTGAGGTAGGCGCCGAAGAGGTTGCCCGTGATGCCCTCGACGGTGTCGTCCAGAGGGAGGATGTGCACGCGCTTGCCGAACTTGGCGTCGTGGCACAGGTGCACGGACACGACGTCGGCGATGCGCACACGCAGGTTGGAGCGGGCCACCTTGTTGATCCTGAGCTTGTGCCCCTCGCAGGTGTCGTCGGCCAGTGCCATGCAGACCGTGTTGTGGCGACGTTTGCCCTTGAGTAGCACGATGTCGCCCTGGAATATGGAGAGCTTCTCCATTGTGGCCGGGTGGAGGTTGCACACGGAGTTGTCGTCGTTGGTGGCGGCCTCCTCCACCACCAGCCGGTTCGCCGCCTTCTTTGACGTCGCCGCGCTCGCCATCGCCTTCAACTCTCGTTGATCGACTTGCTGCGTGGTCTCTCGTGTATTACTACTCTCGTTGGATGTTGTCGAGCGCTGATTTGCGTTGGTGTTGTGGTGAGGTGAGGTGGAGACGTGGGGTTTGCACCCTTTATTGAAGGCACGGCCGACTCCGGTTGGAAGGCCGTGATCGTTCGCGTCATATTCGTACTCTTTGCCCGTGGTCCGTGCCGTAATAGGACGCTAACTCTTTTCCTACTACCTTGGCACGATCGGGTCGAAAGAACCCTTCGAACTCGGAATATTTGCACCTGGCTGCGCTAACAATGGCGTGTCCGTGCTGGAGGAGACTGCGGTCGTTCGTGCGATACGAGACGGACAGCACCGAGCCGCTCAGTCGCCGGCTGTCGGGTGCCAAGGAGGAGGCGGTCTCCGACGGCGAGGCACTCGGGGGACTCATCGAGCGCGTGGCGTCCCTCCAGCGCGCCCTCGAGTCGGCGGTGCTGCAGCGTAACGTGGCCGTGGCACTGATGCACGAGGCCCAGCGGCACGCGGAGGAGGCCGAGGCTGCGGTCGGGGCCGCTGCGAGGGCCGGCGAGCTTGCCGCGGCGGAAGTGCGCGAGAAGACGGAGCAGAGCGCGGCGACGGACGCGCGCATCAGGGAGCTCGAGAGGGAGATGCTAGTGCTACGTGATGGCGAACAATGGGCGCTGGAGGCCGCCGCCGCGGAGACGCGGGAGAAGGAGGGGGAGCCATGCATGGGAGGGGCGTGCGCGTCAGGAAGCTCGTGGAGGAGATGCTACCTGATGAGCAATGGGTGGCAGACGTGAACGATTCGTCCTGAGCTTTGCCATTGCGGCATCGACATGTTTCGATTTTTCTTCACACTAGATGACTCGCCAATGGCGCAAAGGCCGGTAGCAAGCCAAGTATTTTAAGAGTGATGATAGAAAAACTCAGACACAGATCTAAATAATGAGTACTTACTGCTTGTTAATGTCTCTGTTCATGATTACTGTTTCTCCGAACAGTCTGTGCTAGATGATAGTGCTATGTCCCTTGAGTGGAAGGTGGACGCTGCCAGGTAGGGCATGCCCCTTCTTTGCTTAGCATATTTGCTGTTGTTGGTGAGTACTCGATGTTTGAAACAGAGAAAGTAGTAAAAACAGATAATTATAGATAAGGGGGCATTATGCATATTAATAGATCGGTGAGGAACAACAACAGAGGTTATATAGGTAAAAGCATAGGCTGTTCAAAAGCAACAGATAGCATTGTCGAAAAACAGAGGAAGGTTCCATCCTATTACATAGCTTGTTTAGTAGTCCTTAGAATGCTAGATGATATTTAGATACGACTTCCGATGCTGTCGATGGTTCATCTAAAGACAATGCATGATGAGAACCAGGCGCTGCTTTGTGGTGACCTTGAAACGAAAGGCACATATGTCTCCTTCATGGATTTTTGCAAGACGGCGGAACTCAGACCAGTTGGTTGTTACGATGGCTCTCTTATCGGTTCCTAGCATGATGCGACAATTGGCGTGTAGAACACTGTTTGCAAGCCTGACCTTGAGCGCATCATAATCTGGGTCAATGTAATCTTTTAGTTTGCTTTCAGTGTAGTTGACCTGAAAATACTGATGAGAAAAAAGGAATTAATTGAATGGACTGGAGAGTGTCTTGTCACTCTTACACTGAGAAGGTTTAAATATGGATAGTGAGAACATTTATCAGTAAATAATGGTAGGAAGCAAAAGAAGGATGCAGAGCATGCTACATTCCTTCCTACGTGGAGTATAAGATGTAAATTGGTTGTTTCTGTATGTATGGTACTCTAGTGAAGGAGAACAATAGGAAGGAAGAAAACATGTATATCAGACTGTATGAATATTAGTTTCTAAAGTTAAATGTAGAAAGTTGATGAGAATTGTTGTGCTGGTGCTAATAGCAGTGTATGCAGTTTTGTTGTTGTTATTTTGCAATAAAGTCAATTTGGTGAATCAAAAGCATACTGCAGGTTGTACTTCTGATGATTAGTCAGGTAAGTAGTTTAGTTGCGAGGCATAAGTAAAGATAATTCTTTTTTCAATGAAGTGGAAGAAAGGAGTTCACCATCCGTTGGCCTGGCTTTGTGAATGTTTTGTTGATGGTGCAGACATAGTATTTGATATCTGGTTTTTTGCGGCGGAACATGGCAAGCAACTTGTTCACATGGTGCTGATAGAGCTTCACTTCATTGCCCCAGTGACAGTACCTTTCGAGTTCTCCGCGGTATTGGATAGCAAGGGGTGGTCCTGAATTTAGTTTCGTTTTGGTAAGATCGAAATGAAGCAGCACATGTAAAAAGGCTGAATACTAATTATTGTTAGGAGACTAAGCATTCATCAAGAGAAAAGTAAAATTAAGCTTTAAACCTATGGTACGAAGAATATAGTAAGCAAGAGAATATCAGAACAGGATAATAAGCATTGTAGCCTAGCATTGGCTCACCGCGAATGATATACTCCAGATGCTCATATTCTTCATCCTGCATAAGTATCGTGAGAATTGTTAGTGTGAAAAATCAGAAACTTGTTTGCTGGCAGTAACAATTGTGGGCGTACAATTGAATTATGCACTTTAAAAGAGCAGTAAAATGGCATTTAAAATAAAATGACCTAATAGTTTTTATGATCCGCTATACTTCTCCGACGCCAATTTTCTGCCTTAGAACGAAAAAAAAACATATATCAGGCCGATCAACTTAACTAACTTGCTTAGTCTTTTAAAGTTAGGCCGAGTCTTGTACCTACTGCCAGATGGAAAGACCAAGACATGAAGGCAGTGGTATTAGGTAGTCATTGCTGAATGTCCCATCATTATCAAACATGATTTCATCATTTAACTGTACTAAGTGTGCGTCAGTTAATATGGATCGAACGAAGTAGTACAATTTGTACTGTACTTCATTTGATGGCAGTCTATCAGTTAATATGTCATTCATCTTCAAAGCCAACACCCACATCTCTTGGTCCATCACAGTGTAAGAGAACTGCCCTGGTTATCACTCATCAGAACGACCGTCCAAGGAACAGATCATCCAACATCAGCGACAAAATTGAGCAGGCTACAATAGAGGTAAGGGTAGGCTCTAAGGGCAACTCCAACGCTGACACCGACTTTTTCAGCTTTGTTTAGTCCCACAAGCCAAGGCTGTCTTGATTGCTCAAGACATGATTGTTTCAGCCAGTCATCGCCCCTCTTTTTGGTCCAAAAATGAGGTTGCCTCTGCACACCAAGCAACATGACCATGATACCCCATTACATGTGTGCACACATCCATCTATCAAGTTCAGGAGCTGCTCATACCTGGAGTTGACCAACCAATCCCCCCCCCCCCCCCCCCCCTCCCCGGGTGCGGACGGCACGTCAGACAAACACCATACGGTTCCCAGCCAACGCCACACCCGAATCCAACAGACAGCGGTCGCTGGCAGCCGTGCGGAACTGACGCGGCGGCCAACCGGACGATTGGCCAGCGATCCGGCAACGAGAGCTCGCCTGATTCGGCTTAGGGTTTGGGTTCAGGGGTGTGAACATAATCGAACATAAAGCTCTATGTTTTCCTCGATGATTTTTTGAAAGAAAATACAATATGCCTTTATTTACCATTGATTGATCCGCTGACGCTGCCCCATATGAATGGATCAATCTTGTGGATTAATGGTACTTTTGTCTATTTTTTTACAGAGCAAGATGATGTGCCAGGAAAGCTAAAAGTGGTATTTCACAGAGAATAATAATGTAAAGACAATATCGGAGGGAGCTACTGGGTGGGACACTAAAAAACTAAAATATATACACCATCTTTAGAAGGCGCTCTTGAGTACGGATTTGCAACAATCAATTCATTAATGAAAGGTTGAACCATCTAAAAGCATACGGAAAAATAAAACTAACATGTCCAGAGTTCCTCCGGTATGTGTGTGCTTGACAGCCTCATGTGTAGTCTTGCCCTTGCATAAATATGATTCCAGCAATCAATCGCAGAACATGATTGCTTCCTATAGCTGAATCAATCAGCCATTCCTTCAGGCTGGAGATTGCACCTTCCTTCAAAGTCGCACAAAGTAATGAATATAAGCATTTCAGTATATCAAAGAAATCTGGGGAAAAACTAACTGGGGTGACACACATCACCACTCATTTTCTTATTTTTACCTACAGGAATAAAATGTTGTTGTGGCATGCAACAAATAAGTAAACTGTTTCAATCAAGTGAAATACATTATAAGTACAATATCATTTTCTTCAATGGAACTTTGGTAGCTACACCCAAGCTTTCACTTTCCTGGAATGAATGACTACCTTTGATAGGATCAATTTCCAATGATCCTTCCAGCTTGCACGCCCCAAATATAAAGCATGCTTGTTTGGTAGCTCCTTCTCAGGCAAGCAGCACACACCTAACACGGAGTGTATACATACCTTAGATTAGAGCAGAAATTATAAGGGAGCAGTCTGTATAAACTTGGTATGGAGCTTCCTTTACTTGGTGTGTGGTGTGCTGCACCAGAACAATCAATCAGTTGATCTAGTAGCTAGCTTGTACGCGTGTTGGCCAAAGGCATGGTCAAGCAGAGCTAGCTTGTACGCGTGTTGGCCAAAGGCATGGTCAAGCAGCAAATCAAATTGGTGTATGAAAACTCATCTACTTAGGCAACTGATCTGATCTACTCAAGTCGGCATGTGGCGCACACCTAACAGATTTTATACGTATACATCAGAATTTCTAGCAGAGGCAAAGCTGCTGCCTTGTGACCATGAGGTCATGGTTCAAGTCCTGGAAACAGCCTCTTACAGAAATATAGGGAAAAGCTGCGTACTATAGACCCAAAATGGTCGGACCCTTCCCTGGACCCTGCGCAAGCGGGAGCTACATGCACCGGGCTGCCCTTTTTTTTACATCAGAATTTCTAGCAGAAATAGTAATGGAGCAGTCCACATACAGTTTTGTTGCGGATCTTCCTTTGTTTTCTCGGCGTCGCAATCCCTGATGAAATTTGATGGAAATGGTGACCGGTTAATTAATGGTTTTGGCAAGCAAGGCTTGCACTCGTCTTCCAAGCATGTACATGACGCGAGAAAAAAGATGTGACATGAGAGCACCTTGGTCAGAGAGGGCGCCACCATGGTTGCAGCGGTGTTCACCTCCATGTCGTCAAGCGACAGTGAAGATTGGTGCAGCCATGAAGAGGAGGGTTGGGAGGGAGCGTCATTGGTCGAGGAGTCGACACCGGAGTGCAGCTATATCCCCCGAGGAGGCCGACCAAGCCCAGCTGGTGAAGGAAATATGCCCTAGAGGCAATAATAAAGTTATTATTTATTTCCTTATTCTTATGATAAATGTTTATTATTCATTCTAGAATTGTATTAACCGGAAACGTAATACATGTGTGAATACATAGACAAACAGAGTGTCACTAGTATGCCTCTACTTGACTAGCTCGTTGATCAAATATGGTTATGTTTCCTAGCCATAGACATGAGTTGTCATTTGATTAACGGGATCACATCATTAGGAGAATGATGTGATTGACTTGACCCATTCCGTTAGCTTAGCACTTGATCGTTTAGTATGTTGCTATTGGTTTCTTCATGACTTATACATGTTCCTATGACTATGAGATTATGCAACTCCCGTTTACCGGAGGAACACTTTGTGTGCTACCAAACGTCACAACGTAACTGGATGATTATAAAGGTGCTCTACAGGTGTCTCCGAAGGTACTTGTTGGGTTGGCGTATTTCGAGATTAGGATTTGTCACTCCGATTGTCGGAGAGGTATCTCTGGGCCAACTCGGTAATGCACATCACTTAAGCCTTGCAAGCATTGCAACTAATGAGTTAGTTGCGGGATGATGTATTATGTAACGAGTAAAGAGACTTGCCGGTAACGAGATTGAACTAGGTATTGAGATACCGACGATCGAATCTCGGGCAAGTAACATACCGATGACAAAGGGAACAACGTATGTTGTTATGCGGTTTGACCGATAAAGATGTTCGTAGAATATGTGGGAGCCAATATGAGCATCCAGGTTCCGCTATTGGTTATTGACCGGAGACGTGTCTCGGTCATGTCTACATAGTTCTCGAACCCATAGGGTCCGCACGCTTAAAGTTCGATGACGATTTGTATTATGAGTTTATGTGTTTTGATGTACCGAAGGTAGTTTGGAGTCCCGGATGAGATCGGGGACATGACGAGGAGTCTCGAAATGGTCGAGACGTAAAGATCGATATATTGGACGACTATATTCGGACATCGGAAAGGTTCCGAGTGATTCGGGTATTTTTCGGAGTACCGGAGAGTTACGGGAATTCGCCGGGGAGTATATGGGCCTTATTGGGCTTTAGGGGAAAGAGAGAGGGGAGGCTGTGCGCCCCCCAATGCTTAGTCCGAATTGGACTAGGGGAGGGGCGGCGCCCCCTCCTTCCTTCTCTTCTCTTTTCCCTTTCCTTCTCTCCTACTCCTAATACTTGGAAGGGCTCCTAGTTCTACTAGGAAAGGGGGAATCCTACTCCCGGTGGGAGTAGGACTCCCCTAGGGCGCGCCATAGAGAGGGCCGGCCCTCCCCCTCCTCCACTCCTTTATATACGGGGAGGGGGGCACCCCTTGGAGACACAACAATTGATCCCTTGGATCTCTTAGCCGTGTGCGGTGCCCCCCTCCATCATAATCCACCTCGATAATATCGTAGCGGTGCTTAGGCGAAGCCCTGCGTCGGTAGAACATCATCATCGTCACCACGCCGTCGTGCTGATGGAACTCTCCCTCAAAGCTCGGCTGGATCGGAGTTCGAGGGACGTCATCGAGTTGAACGTGTGCTGAAATCGGAGGTGCCGTGCGTTCGGTACTTGATCGGTTGGATCGTGAAGACGTACGACTACATCAACCGCGTTGTGCTAATACTTCCGCTTATGGTCTACATGGGTACGTGGACACACTCTCCCCTCTAGTTGCTATGCATCACCATGATCTTGCGTGTGCGTAGGATTTTTTTTGAAATTACTACGTTCCCCAACAGCTGGAACCAGGCCTAGGGTTTGCGAGCGACAGCCTCTGCAACACAAATGGAAAGAATAGAGGAAGAACAGCTCAGGCATAGAATGCATGAAAATATATTAGTTAACCTATGGCAGTACATATAGTTAAGAGTTGAATTGCTACCTGCCAAATTTGTAATCTTGAATATAAAATTTTCAGAAGAAGAAATGGTAATGTGGTTCAATTTTCAGAAGAAACATGGAGATCGCAAGGCTGGTTTGAAGAAACTAAGGCTCAATGATCCATGGAACTTTAATGATGGTGAAGAATCTAAACTGAAATAGCATACCAGACGCACAAACAATCACAAAGAGATCAATTGCTGACGTCATATATTTACCAGTAACCACAAATCATGAAATCAATGTCAGAGGACAAAATTTTTTCACAAGCTAGGGAAATAATGCTCTTCACCAAAACCTTGCCATAACTTATTCCTCTTATGTCTTTCTCAGAGCCACACATTGCAAATTCAGAGAAATTTGAGAGAAATAAAAGAAAGCTTCATGAAAGGGAGGAGTGGGCAGGCATATGAGAAATGAGCGCTTGCAGGCATATTCTTACTCCGTGAGAATTGCCACCAAGCCCTTCGACACCTGGTCAATGACCATGACCGCCTGTTTAGAACACTGTGTCAGGTTCCTTTTCTCTAACCCCGTGACCTGCCAGCATCCGACGCCACCGAATTCGACCACTGCACACCAGAACACCAAAATTATAATGTGAGACGACATGCCAGGAGACCAAAAAATGGTTTCTAACGCTCCAAAATAGAATCATGATAAGTAGTAAAGTACCTAATATCTGTAATAATCCATCACTCCAAAATAAGATCATGATAATTAGTTCACAGTAAAAGCTAGACCCTTTCAAACAAAAGACCAGGTTCTGAAAGAAAGGCCATCCCTTCATATCTTTGCATTGTCCCCTGAAAATAGAGAATGAGAGTTAATATAGATCAAAATATTGTCAATTCATTACCTACTAATCGCCAACATATGCTTATAATATTTGAGGCTCTAAAGCCAAAAAAGGCGAGAGAACATCTTACACACACATGAAAAGAGGAACAAAAAGGAGAGGAAAAGCAGCCAAAGTATACGTACAACTTCAATCCAATGGTCTGATTGAGTTCCTGGCCAAATCCTTCATTCATCCTCATCTGCCTTAGATAGCTGCAACCAATGAAGTTAGATCAATTGTCCTTTACAAGCTATGTAATCCAAAAACATTATCACAAGATGGAGCAACTTGTGGTTGGTGGCATCGACGCCGGTGAAGCACGAAAGGAAGCAATGGCCATATCAACATGTTCAGTTAAAAGCACCAGACCTAATTATGCACATTATTTCCTTGAAGCATCACATATAGAGTTATTTTCTATAGTAAGCAAGGTCTCAAATATGCACCTCTCTTTTTTGCATCTGTATCTACCACCTCTCGATCGACCATCAACCAAAATTGGTAAAAAAAGAAAGATAGACTCAGCACATTGCACACCAAGAAACATAAACTTAAGCATGCATTGAGAAGAAAAATCGAAGAACAAGCCGGAAAGAGTTACTTGCTTCTTGGAATAGTAGTTGAGTACCATAATAAAGGACACCTCTGCAAACAAAAGAAAGATGCACACACATCAGCATCTTCCCTGAGTAGTCTTTCCATTCGGGCATTTACACAAACATATATTGTGCGCACTTGCAACCTCTCAATATGGGTCAAAAAAATGTTACAGATCAGGGGCGCTGCTAGGAGTAGATCATCCACACGGACATCCGTTGTTGTCGTGAACTTCTGATGGTGACAGGCGGCCTAGCACGTGGGAAAGGGATCTGGCAACACGTAGAGCAGTAAGATGCCTGCTGTTGCTAGGACGGACGCGGGAGAGGAAGAGACGAGCGACGGCGATCATGCATGGGGGGCAGAGGAGGAGAGAAGTGGAGGGGAGGAGGAGGCGGCACAGTGGCGCAGATCTTGGGGAGCTCGGGGGCGTGCGACGGGCGGAGAGAGAGGGGTTAGCGAGAGAGAGAGAGAGAGAGAGGAGGGCGACGAGGAGGGGGAGGCGAGTGGGACGGGAGGCGGCGAGGGTTTCTCCACGGGAGCGGTTGCGATTTATACCCCTGCACGTAAAAAGACCAAAATGCCCTCGGCAGGGCACAACATTTACAGGCGGTGGCAGCAGTACTGTTCATCGCGAATTAGGGGCGACGTGGAGGGCTTGGTCCTGCCTAGCAGTTCTTGAGGGTTTATATGTTCAATGGCAGCAGTACTGTTCATCGCGAATTAGGGGCGACGTGGAGGGCTTGGTCCTGCCTAGCAGTTCTTAAGGGTTTATATGTTCAATGAGTTGTCTAGCATCTCTCATATGGATATTGGATCTGATTTTGAAGAGAGAATATCAGGTGGTTTTCAAAGTGTCGCCGGTCTTTGGGTGAAATAAGAGAAATGCTGCTATCAATATAATTTCTGCAGCTACGTTGTGGAGTATCTGTAAAAACTGAAATGGCACATCTGGTCTCTGGCATGCAGATCATATGGCGGCCGGCGACTGTGCCGATTGGTGAAGAGATGGCGTTCTTTGTTGTCCGACAAGCAGGCTGAGCTACCTGGACCAGGGGAGAATATCCCAGCGCTCACCTGCTGCTCAAGAAAAGGAGGACTACCAACGATCTGGGCAAAAAACACATATTTGACCTGTGGACGAAAACAATTCAAAATTTGAACTGCTTTCAAAAAAATTCATGCTGCTGATCCTTTCATGTGGCGCCCGACAGCCAGGCGCCGCACCCTACTGTGTTGCGCCTTTGCCTTAGGCGTCGCACCCCCGGCCAGCGTGGCAGCCCGGGGCCAGGCGCGGCCCCACAGCCAGCAGTGCAACACCTAACCGCTAGGCGCCACACAGTGTAATGTGCATCGCCTATCGCTTGGACGCCACACTTGTAATGTGCAGCGCCCGGCCCTTAGGCGCCGCACTGTCTGTTTGTCACTTAGGCTGGCCCCACCCCCTCACCCCACCCACCCCCACCCCACCCCACCCACAACCTGAAGCTAAGCGCCCCCCCTCTCTCCCCCTCTCCCCCCTTTCAAATCCTTCTCAAATCTTGCAAATCCGGAGTATTTGTCCGTGGATTTCGAAGCCAACCCCTCCCTTAAGGTAATCTCATCCGATCCCCTCTTTTTCATCCATAGGAATTGTCACATTTACTCAAATCTTGCTAGTTTGGGGAAACCCTAGTTTTGGCTTGGATTTGGAAATTTGTGTTGAAACATGTTATGTTTCTTTGCTAATTTGGTAGGGTTAGGCTTCATACTATGCTAGGGTTAGGGTTATGTGTGTTTTTATGTTGGGGTTAGGGTTAGGGTTATGCTATTGTTAGGGTTGTGGTTATTGTTAAGTGGGGGTTAGGGTTATTGTTTCATATTTATGTTAGGGCTTATGTATTTTGTGCAAATATTTGGTTAAGTAGTTACTTGGTATATGTGTGTTTTTATTATTGTAGGGATGGGAAGAACATGTGTTTATGTTCATCATGTGGATAAAGAGGCCTTTTTGAAAGGCAATGTTGAGCCGGATCCGAATGAGCTTGACATGGTGTTTGAGAGTAGTCCTAGCTATGCGGATGTCTTGGAACATGTGAGGAAGGATTTGAATTGGATGGACCCAAGTGACGTTGCTGAGTTCGAGGGAAGGCATAATGTTGGTTTTGGAATGCACATCCGTTGGAAGACAATGCGTGTGAACTCCGAGCAACATTGGGTTGCATACAAGGAGACGGTTGCCGAATCTCTAGACAAGGCTCTGAGTTATTTGCCTCCAAGAAGGTTGAGTCTAGTTTGCATTTGGACTTGAACTGGAACCCCTCCCCGTTGGTTGATAGTACTCCCCCACCCATGAATCAAGATCAAATGAGTGAACCACATTTGACGCAACAAGTTTGGCCAACATCGAGCCCGATTTCAAACAACCAAAATGAAGCTTTTCAAGAGGATAATGATGAGTACGAGGAGGATGACAACGAAGTTGATCTCCATGACAACAATGTCGGTGATCTTGACCAATATCATGTGCAAGAGACAATGGACCATTCCATCCCTTTTCCCGTTCATATGCATCGGACTCGGATGATGATGCTCCCGATGAAGAAGTTGATGAGGAGGGGTTCACACCGAAGGAGGCCGAAGAATTTAAGAAGGTATTCCGGCGGGATGACAAGACACCATTGTTCAAGGATCTTAGTCTCGCGGATGAAGCCGTTGTAGATGGTGGCAAATGTATATCTCTTGGAGCTAGGCCAAGTTCTCACCGTGATTTGGAAGATGGCAAGAACGGGATATTTCCCGGTTGTGAGTTTGATTCCTTCTTGGAATTGAAGATGTGGCTCGACAACTACTCGGTTACGCATTATCGTCCACATAGAGTGGCCAACTCGGACGTCAATGTGCGTTACACGGTTAAATGTGAAGTGCCAAGATGTCCATGGATTGCGCGTGCAAGGCCATGGAAAGGAGGTCCCAGTTGGCGCATAGTGAGTTGTCTACCAAATCACATGTGTCGGCACAAGAATGCGGATGGCGAGCTTGTGTACCAACAACACAGACAACTCACGTCCGAGTTCATCGCTTACAGGCTTTCCAACCAAATATCCACACTTCCAACAATGAGCACTAAGAGTGTCATTGACCTTGTGAAATCCATCTTTCATTACAAGGTCAAGTACGACAAGGCATGGAAGGCGAAGCAAGCCGCATTCAAGATGTTATATGGCAATTGGGAGGAATCATACAACTGGCTCCCTAGGTTGTTGTTAGCTATGGCCGCCACAAACCCAGGCATGCTTCACGTGGTCGAGCCTCATGGGCACTAAACATTGATTCACAACGGGAGGACCGTCTGAGTATTTGGCCGTGCATTTTGGGCCTTTGAGCAATGCATGAGGGCTTTTGAGCATTGTCGGCCCGTCATCGCCATTGATGGCACGTTCTTGACCGGACAATACAAGGGCACTATTTTGGTTGCAATAGCAAGTGATGCCAATAACCGGGTGTTGCCTTTGGCTTTCGCTTTGGTTGAGGTGGAGAACAATGATAACTGGGAGTGGTTCTTGCGTCAATTGAGAACAAGGGTATTACTGGCTGAAAGGGAAATTTGTGTCATATCGGATCGCCATCCAGGAATTCTAAACGCGGTGGTGGTTGACATTCCCGGTCATGAAAAGTTTCACCATCGATGGTGCATGAGGCACTTTTGTGCAAACTTTTATAGGGCATGTGGTATCAAGGAGTTGGACGATGATCTTCAAGATTGTTGTCTCGCTTTCTCCGACAGGCGGTTCACCAACTTGTACAATGCATTGCTCACACACAAGAAACTTTACCCCGATGGTCTTGACTTTCTCAATAGGAACATTGTAGAAACAGATAAGTGGGCACGTGCTTTCGATGAAGATGGCCGGAGGTATGGTCAAATGACAAGCAACATGGCAGAATGCTTCAATAAGGTGCTCAAGGGTGTACGTGCATTACCCGTGACGACAATAGTTCAATACACATTTGACAATATGAACGCGTACTTTTTAAAGTACTCAATGGAGACGAATAAGCAGATTGCTGGTGAGAACAAAGAAAGGCACAAGTACAATTTCCCACCAAAGGTTGAACAATGGTTGGAATTTCAATCACGGAAGGCGGACTCCCAAGAAGCTGTACTATATGACAACAACGATTGGATGTTTGAAGTGAAAGAGCCTGGAGGAACCACAAACGATGGCCACCAACACGGAGGCCGGGCTTTCAAGGTCTCCCTAACACGGTGTGATTGTACTTGCATGAGGCCATCGTTGCTTCATCTCCCATGCTCGCACTTGTTGTACGCATCCCGTGTTAGGAATGTGGACGTCAATCACCCTCTTATCACGAGTTCTCAATCATGACGGTAAAGAATACATGGGCTCCCCGGTTTCAGCCATACTTGGACCAATCACCATGGTCGGAGTATCATGGAGTTCAACTATGGCCGGACCCGGAATTGAAGGTCATTAGACGGGGAAGACGTAAGACAAAGCGTCTTAGAGGTGACATGGACGGATGTGGCCGTGGTGGCAACAAAGAGGGAGTCCACTAGGTCTTAGAAGTGGTCGTGGTGATGGTCTTGGCCATGGTGGTGGTAGAGGCCGTGGTGATGGTCTAGGCCGTGGTGATGGTCTTGGTCGTGGTGGTGGTAGAGGCCGTGGTGATGGTCTTGGCCGTGGTGGTGGTCTAGGTCGTGGTGATGGCCTAGGCCTTGGTGGTGGCTATGGCCGTGGTGGTGATCTTGGCCTTGGCGGCGGCCGTAGTGGAGGAATGTTTTCTTGGCTCAATGGACCATTGCCGTATGTGACTTGCTATTATCTTGTTATTTGGCTCAATGTTTGTGTTGTCATGTTGCATTGTGTGACTAACTATTATGTTGCCATTTTCATAGGTATGGCGTCATCCCAACCCAACAAAGCAACAATCACTACTAGGGAAAACCCTAGTAGTAGCGCGGGTTTAATGCCCACTAGTAGCGCTGGCAGCCGCGCTACCAATAAGGCGCTACAGCTATTACTTAGCAGTAGCGCGTGCGACAAGCGCTACTGCTAAGACACATAGCGGCAGCGCTTGTTCTATCCCGCGCTGCTGCTAATCTAGCTAGTTGTAGCGTGTTTACTATCCATCGCTACTAGTACTCTTTTTTTCATTTTAGTGTATTTATACGCCGTTATACAAATTTTGGTACAATACCAATTACGAGGTCTATATCATTATGTCCATAACAGTGTGTCAAATGAAGGTGGATTAGGTTCAAGTGGAGGCAATATGTGGTGCATGTCAAAAGTATACTACTAATCCAAACTTGATCTAGTTTGGACTAGTAGTACTTTCGATGTGCACCACATGTTGCCTCCACTTGAATCTAATCCGCCAGCACAAGCTATTTAATCATCATCATAGTCATTACCACCAACAGTATTTATTTAATCACCATAATCATAGTGTAGCACATCATCATCTTCAAACTCATTCTAGCTAGCTAAT
The DNA here is from genome assembly GCF_018294505.1 of Triticum aestivum. NCBI lineage: Eukaryota > Viridiplantae > Streptophyta > Magnoliopsida > Poales > Poaceae > Triticum > Triticum aestivum. Next base: position 468,534,362 of record NC_057796.1, read on the forward strand.
CACCACCAACACTAGATGCGGTAGCTATCTAATCACCACCAACACTAGCTAATAATAATCATCATAGTCATTACCACCAACACTAGCTATTTAATCATCATAGTCATAGTGTAGCACATCATCATCTTCAAACTCATTTCTAGCTAGCTAATCACTCCTGCTGCTCTCTCTCAGGTAAAATAACATAAAACATGTGTAGCTCTCCTCCTTCATCAAGTTGGAGCATGCAGATGAACCTGTCTCCTAATCATGGGTTGCGCTTCTGATTGCTGCCCCCTAGTACTTCTCTGCGCTCCTCCATCACAAATTTGGTCCAGTCTTTCACTATTAAGACTTCCTCGCTCTTACAAATCCTGAATGCACTAAAGTGCATTGTATGATATATTGGCCGTAAGCTAACAATACTCATGGTACCATTAGTCTCGATCCCATGAGGCACAACATTCATCGGGAGTCCCTGTTGAAGAACATCGTATAGTAACATACTTAGCAATGAACTTTAGCTTAAAAAATAATATATGCAAAAGATGCACTGAGGACAAATAGTAAAAATCTTACCATCTTTCCTAAATAGATGTGACCGTAGTTCATTACGAACACTATTGGTCGCACGTTTTCAGTACTAACATTTCTAAGTGCAGGAAGAAAATTTGTCTTGACAGTATCAAGATCCTCAAGCCATGAAACATAATGACTTAGCTCCTCGCAGTTTAGTTCAGCCCCGGGACAGTAGTAGGTCCTGTCTACCAAGCGCTGGACATGTTTGCTTGAACCGAAATAAGCTGACAATAGAAATTAGTTGTCAACTATTTTTGAATAAACAATATCAAAGACATAAATATGGTTGAGAAACTCACATAATGGTATAACTGGAGGCGTCTGCACATCGACCCAGATGTCGGTATTACCTTCAATATCATCTTCCGGACGAATATCAAAGGTGATAACCATATCAGGCTCAAATGCATAAGTCTTGCATAGTGCTCGCCAAGTTTTGCATCCAAAATAGGTGTAGTCGTCTGCGTTGTATAATTTTGCGTGGAAAATATAACCATGCTCGGTCTTCAAGTAAACTTTCTTTACCTCCATAGTACGACTGAAACCTATCTTATCCAAGACAAAAACTCTTGCATGGCAGGGGATACGCTAGTAGAATAGTAAAAAAAATAAATTATAAGTTGAAGCAAATGAAGCAGATGTGGTGCTTAATTACGAAAAAAGACTTGTCGTTGTGACTTACTGTATCCACTTCGAAGTTCACGTCCAGCTTGATGCTGCAGCACCTATCATCGTCTAGGAAGATTCCGTCGCACAGGCCGCGCTCGTCTTCGCAGTATTTGCAAATACCGAAATCCTGTTCGTTGTCAGACATTTCCTATGTTCATAGTTGAAACATTAATTGAAAATCGATCGAAGACAACTCCAGGATACTCAAAATATCTTATAGGACTCATATTGACATGAGCATTCAATAAGCAAAACCAAATCGTAAAATACATAAGTATTCAAATTAGCATGCATTCAATAAGCAAAAGTAAATCATCTCATGCGTCCGTACATCATCGAATATTATCACTAATACATCCCGAATAGTATCATACATATAACATCACTAATACAACTAAAACCCTAGCGCACGACGGGTATCAGCGCGGGCGGTGGACACCCAAAGAGAAGGAAGCATCACAGGATCATAGCTCTAGTGAGATGCCTGGAGAACCTGCCACGTATTGGAGAACCTGTGCTCCAACGCAAACAAGTAGCAACGGACGTGCGCGTCCTCCTCACTGACACGGTGATGCACCACCTCCGTGGGGTCCTCTAGCCTCTGGACCATCACTGGCCCACGCGACCGCCACCAAAGAAGGTTCGGGTCAACGACAGGCTGGCTCCTGACCAACCTGCGCCCCCCGGTAGGTAGCGCCTCCCAGTACCACCCCGGCGGAGCCCAGTCCCGGACATGGCCCATCTGGTGACGCAGGTGTCCTCCGCCGACTCGACGACAAGGATGCGGGATAGGCATCGTCGACGTTGATGCGCGAAAAATTGCTTTAACTAAAAAAATAACAACAAATGTGACATGTTCAACTAGTTCTATTAATTCAACTAGTTCTTACAATTAAATATAGTCAATTAATTCTATACCTAATAAAATGAATAATGACATAAAAAAGGCCTATGCTTTGCAGGAACGTTGACTCCTTCCCGGTGCGGCAAATCCCGGGCACTCGATATGTCCTAGTTTGTAGCACAAGTCATGCCGAAATTCACGAAAAATTTCGGCATGACTTTTGCTAAAAAGTGGACAAATCGAGAACCTGAAATTTGCCAGAACGGAAATGAATCAACATTCCGGCAAAACATAGGCCACTCGGCTTCATTTCCTGGAAACAACAAAGCCACTTGGGCACAATCGAACCACTTCAATAATGGAATATGCAAATGAACATCAATGACATATATCATATAACAAAAATATGCAAATGAAATTACTGTTTAGGCATTTTCATAAATATTTGCCCTAGCTAATTTCCTAAAAAAATTGCTAATCATTTTTCCTAAATGCTAAAAATGCCTACTGCCCTAAACAAATCTAGGGTTCATATGAACACCTAGGGTTCATATGAACATCAACACAACATCAACACATATATAAATTGCCCTAGCAGAGAGAAAGGAGGGCAGGAGAGAGGAGAGGCAGAGCCTTACGGTGACTGCGGCGAGGGAGGGGCAGGCGGCGTCGAGGTCGGGGTCGGAGCTCGGGCGCGCGGCAGAGGGCGGCGTCGAGGTCAGGGTCGGGGGTGGCGTCGAATCCGGGGTCGGGGCAGCGTTGAGGCGGGAGAGCGACGGGAGAGCGCGCGGCGCCGACGGGCGACGGCGACAACGGAGGAGTTGCGATTTGGGGGAAGTGGCCGTTGGGAAAAACGAATCGAGCGGTTTAGTCAGAAGTAGCAGTAGCGCGTTCCAGGAAGTGCGCTACTACTAACATAGCTACAGCGCGTTCCTGGATACGCGCTACTGCTATACCATTCTCTTTTTTCCCCTTTTTCATTTATTTTTCTTTACATTTTTTCCTTTCACCTTTTTGTATTTCTTTCATTTTCATTTACTTTTCTATTTGCTTTCCATTTAATTTTATTTACTTTAGTAGCGCCTCTCAGCGTAAACGCGCTGCTACAAAGCAAATAGCGGTAGCGCGGTTCGGTGAAGATCGCTACTACTATGTGCAGCCTATCGGCTAAGCCGTGCGAATTTTAGTAGTAGCGCTTTTGTACTCGGGCGCGCTATTGCTATAACTGTATCTGTAGCGCCGTTTACAACACCACGCTGCTGCTAATTAGCACCAACGTGCGTTTTTAGCCCGCGCTACTGCTAATGTTCTGTGTATAAGGTTTTCCCTAGTAGTGAATGAAGGGTGTGGAGGACACGGAGGGGGAGGTGAGATGTCCGGGTGGTGGGAGGAGGAAGAAGAAGAAGAAGAGAGGAGGAAGAAGAAGGGACAAGGACCGTGACCTTCTTATGAACCAAGAGGACATGCCGAACAAGTGGGAGGACGCATCTTTGGACAAGGTGAAGGAGAAAGATGTCAACATCCCGCCATGTTGGTGTGGAGGTGTTTGCAAAGTGAAGGTGTCCATCGACCGAAAGAAGTGTTGGACGGAAGGGAGGAGATATTTTGTATGCCCCAACTATGCTTATGATCATGCGCTTCCAACTAACGCCTATGACCAACCACCGGTAAGCTAGAGAAGTAAAATGTTATTCTCAAATGTGTGTCAGCACTAACAAAAATGTTGTATGCAGTCACCGCCTCCCCTATGCAAGTACTTCACATGGATAGATCATGAAGTGCCAGAAGATGTCCAAAAGGACCAATATCAAGATTGTCTTAGGCGCTAGCGACGGTTCGAAGAATTGTTTTGAAGAGGCTTGGAGGAAGAGCGTCGTCAAAAGGAGAGGATGGAGCAGAAGAAACGAGAGGAGGAGAGGGAACGCCAAGCGAAACTTGCTCGTGAGGAGGACAGGGCAAGGAAGCTTGCAAAGGCTCGCGAGGTTCAAGAGGAGGATGAGGCACATGACAAGAAGGGGAAATGGCCTCGCTCGACTCAGTAGGGACTTTGCTTTAGTGCACTCGTCATGGAACCGGATGCATCCATGCCGTATTTGTCATGAACTATCTTCTAGGGAAAGAAGCTATTTGTCGTCAACTATGTCGCAGTAGGCCTAAATTTGTCATTTGTAATGAATAAGTCGTGAACTTGTGAGGTTATGTGATATGTTGGTGAACTCTTAGTAGTGTGCTACTTGTGTTTGCGAAGTTGTAGTAATGTTTGAATTGTCCTAAGTGATGAACTCATTGGCATATTACTTGTGTTTGTTCAAATTGCTGTGTAGTTCAAGTTATTGTAAGTGTTGTGATGTTCAAGTGAATTGAAAGTGCTACCAAAAGTGCTTCTGTTTCTGCAGTTTTGCAGCTAACAGCACTGGAGCGCCCATGCCTCAGGCGTTGCACTATACCATGCAGCGCCCAACAGTTAGGCGTCACATAGTATAGTGCAGCGCCTTACACTAAGGCGTTGCACACTAAGGCGTTGCACACTAAGGCGTTGCACACTAACTTAGAATTTTTTTGGCAAGAAATGTTGTTGCAAAGCTTCTGTTGCTCTCTGGATCCACATCCAGATGTGCAACGCCTGAGGCCTCGGCGCTGCACTATACTGTGTGACGCCTGACCGTTGGGCGCTACACAGTACAGTGTAGCGCCTGACACCTGGGCGCTGCACTGCTGTTAACTGCAAAACTGCAGAAACAGAAGCTCTTTTGGCAACAATTTCAATTCAAAATTATAGTGCAGTGCTGTAAATTGCAGAAACTGAACAAACACAAGTAATAACTTCAACATAACATCATTTAGGACAATTCAAACAGTACTACAAGTTCGCAAACACAAGTACCACACTACTAAGTGTTCACCAACACATCACATAACCTCACAAGTTCATCAACCTGATGAAACGGCGACAAGTTCAGTTTCATAATAAAAACGACAAGCACTAATGCCTTGCGCGCATGCTCCTGGTGCCACGCCTGCTGGCGATCTTCTTCCTCCTGCCAGGACGAGCCTCCTCTGCCTCCACTTCCTCCTCTGCCTCATTATCCAAGCTCGCCATCCGTGAGCTCCCTGCGACCACCTTTGTGTTGCCTCTGTTGTCAAAGTCGGTGGGCGTATACCGGCGTATGGGCTGCCTACGCTTGAACATGTATGCGGACCGAACTTGTGCGTCCGCCAAAGTAATGTCATCATCAATCTCATCAGCCTATCACACAATCAAACAATATGGTAAAGACCGGCGTCGTAATCAAGTGAGAATTACATCTAAAAGATTAGTCATACCTCTTGGGTGACCGCACCCTCATCATCCAGATAAGCATGTGAGGAACTCACATCGTCCCCCTCATGGTGAGATAAGGGGTCTGATGGTGTACCCGACCTAGAGGCAGATGGTTCATCATATTCTGGGTCACGGCAACCGAGAAGGTTCGATAACCGCCTTAACTTCTGGGCCTGGCGCTGTAACATGAACAAGTGTATAAGATACCAAACTCCGCAAGATATGTAACATGGACACATGAGTGTGTTATGTACCTTGAGAAATTTCCGTAGTGGACCTTCATCATTGCCTTCTCCAACCAGTGTCTTCTCTAGAATAGACTGGCTTTCATCAGCTGATCTCTTGATCTGGCTGCGCTGCGGATGAGAACGAAGTAACACATTAGCCATTCAAACATGTGTAATACGGCCAATGGGAAAGTAAAGAAGGGAACACTTTACCACATAGTTAATCACCGGAACAACAGGGACTCCCTAGCCCTTCCCTGACATCTTTGTTGTACTTCCCCTTCGATAGATCCTTAAAGTTTATGGGTTCTTCAAGAATACCCTCATTGTATGCCGGCGGGCATATCTCAACTCGAGTATTTTCAAGAATCCATCGTAGGTAGTTATCGAAAGCAAGTGAGCTATGCTCACGAAGCTGGGCACGTGCACTGTTACGAGCTTGCTCCACACAAAGATGGAAGCGGGTAACATACGAAGCATGATGCTTGTCCCAGTCCTTTATCTTCCGCTGCTTTCTCCTGTCCAACCTGCATGGTAGAAAACCAAACATTAGCACAATCAAGGAGTGGCGATGCTTTGTCAATACGGTTCATGCTCTCTTACCTATGAAGTGCTTTGTCCGTGTCCACCCAATCCGGCGGGTGAGGCTGGAACAGACCAAACTGACGATACACGCGATGTGGCAATTGAAGCTCAACCGCCCAGTTGCATATCAGTGGGCACTGCATGAGCCAAAGATCCCTATCCCGCAAGCACATCGGGTTGATGGCAAACTATGGAGTGTAGCCTACTTTTTCATTGGCGCCATATGGCTGCCATTGCACCTATGAAATAGGACAACAACGCAACATTGATGACAATTATTCAGGCAAGCATGAGAAATGACTGAAGTAATGTCCTCATTACCTGCTCAGGCGTAATCGTGTCCAACTCGGCAATGTACTTTTGGTACATGAGATTGACATCGTTCGTCATCTCGGAAACCACATCCCACTTGTAAGCCCAAGTGGGGCGCCGTAATTCGTCATCTTCATCCCAAGGATTAAACTTGACGCTCTTTGGGCGTCCAATAGGCACACGCTCCTAGCTCCATACAGAAAGTAGAAGCAGAATACCACCAATGTCTGCCCTATCCGTGATCCTGCAACACGCATCGTCCAGCTACATATGAAAGAAAACAATGTTAACTTGACAGCAAGGTTGCATTGCTAATGAAGAAATGAGTTGATAACAAAACAAACCAACTACCTATCGGTACAAGTATGAAAGAGTCGCCGAACCCCAGCTCCATCTGCTATCGAAGACGGCCAATGCCTTCAGTCACATCCATGGAGCGTTCTTGCCCGTGGAGTCAGGAAACAAAATCCTCGAGACAACGTACCACATGTAGACACGAGCATGTGCCTGTATCACATCATCAGTGGCATCCGCAGGGCAATGGGCAAAGTGTTGGGGAACGTAGCATGCAATTTCAAAAAAATTCCTACGATCACGCAAGATCTATCTAGGAGATGCATAGCAACGAGACAGGGAGAGTGTGTCCACGTACCCTCGTAGACCGAAAGTGGAAGTGTTAGATTAACGCGGTTGATGTAGTCGAACATCTTCACGATCCAACCGATCCAAGTACCGAACGTACGGCACCTTCGTGTTCAGCACACGTTCAGCTCGATGACGTCCCTCGAATTCTTAATCTAATAGAGGGTCGAGGGAGAGTTCCATTGGCACGACAGTGTGGCGACGGTGATGGTGATGTGATCCGCGCAGGGCTTCGCCTAAGCACTACGATACTATGACCGGGGGAGTAAACTGTGGAGGGGGGCACCGCACACGGCTAAGAGATTTCTTGGTGTGCCTTTGGGGTGCCACCCACCCACGTATATAAAGGAGGGGGAGAGAGGCCGGCGGCCAGGAGGGGCGCGCCATGGGGGGAGTCCTACTTGGACTCCTAGTCCAAGTAGGATTCGGCCCCCCTTTTCCTTTCTTCCACCGGATGGAATAGGAAGGAGAAGGAGAGGGAAAGGGAAGGGGGGAGCCGCCCCCTCCTCCTTGTCCTTTTTGGACTCCCTAGGAGGGGGGCGCGCAGCCAACCCCCGCGGACTTCCCTCTCTCTCCCTTAGGCCCATGTTGGCCCAACACTTCCCCGGGGGGTTCCGGTAACCCCTCGGTACTCCGGTAAAATACCCGAATTACTCGGAACCATTCTGATGACCGAATACTACCTTCCAATATATGAACCTTTACTTCTCGACCATTTTGAGACTCCTCGTCATGTCAGTGATCTCATCTAGGACTCCGAACAAACTTCGGTCACCAAAACACATAACTCATAATACAAATCGTCATCGAACGTTAAGCGTGCGGACCCTACGGGTTCGAGAACTATGTAGACATGACCGAGACACATCTCCGGTCAATAACCAATAGCGGAACCTGGATGCTCATATTGGTTCCTACATATTCTACGAAGATCTTTATCGGTCAAACCCCATAACAACATACATCATTCCCTTTGTCATCGGTATGTTACTTGCCCGAGATTCGATCCTCGGTATCCTCATACCTAGTTCAATCTTGTTACCGGCAAGTCTCTTTACTCGTTCAGTAATGCATCATCCCATAGCTAACTCATTAGTGATATTGCTTGCAAGGCTTATAGTGATATGCATTACCGAGAGGGCCCAGAGATACCTCTCCGATACACGGAATGACAAATCCTAATCTTGATCTATGCCAACTCAACAAACACCTTCGGACATGCCTGTAGAGCATCTTTATAATCACCCAGTTACGTTGTGAAGTTTGATAGCACACAAAGTGTTCCTCCGGTATTCGGGAGTTGCATAATCCCATAGTCAGAGGGATATGTATAAGTCATGAAGAAAGCAATAGCAATAAAACTAAACGATCATTATGCTAGGCTAACGGATGGGTCTTGTCCATCACATCATTATCTAATGATGTGATCCCGTTCATCAAATGACAACACATGTCTATGGTTTAGGAAACTTAACCATCTTTAATTAATGAGCTAGTCAAGTAGAGGCATACTACGGACACTCTATTTTGTCTATGTATTCACACATGTACTAAGGTTCCGGTTAATACAGTTCTAGCATGAATAATAAACATTTATCATGATATAAGGAAATATAAATAACAACTTCATTATTGCCTCTAGGGCATATTTCATTCAGTGTCCCACTTGCACTAGAGTCAATAATCTAGATTACATAGTAATGATTCTAACACCCATGGAGTCTTGGTGCTGATCATGTTTTTCTCGTGGAAGAGGCTTAGTCAACGGGTCTGCAACATTCAGATCCGTATGTATTTTTCAAATCTCTATGTCTCCCTCCTTGACTTGATCGCGGATGGAATTGAAGCGTCTTTTGATGTGTTTGGTTCTCTTGTGAAATCTGGATTCCTTCGCCAAGGCAATTGCTCCAGTATTGTCACAAAAGATTTTCATTGGACCCGATGCACTAGGTATAACACCTAGATCAGATATGAACTCCTTCATCCAGACTCCTTCATTTGCTGCTTCCGAAGCAACTATGTACTCCGCTTCACACGTAGATCCCGCCACGATGCTCTGCTTGGAGCTGCACCAACTTACAGCTCCACCATTCAATATAAATACGTATCCGGTTTGTGACTTAGAGTCATCCGGATCAGTGCCAAATCTTGCATCGACGTAACCATTTACGACAAGCTCTTTGTCACCTCCATAAACGAGAAACATATCCTTAGTCCTTTTTAGGTATTTCAGGATGTTCTTGACCGATGTCCAGTGATCCACTCCTGGATTACTTTGGTACCTCCCTGCTAAACTTATAGCAAGGCACACATCAGGTCTGGTACACAATATTGCATACATGATAGAACCTATGGCTGAGGCATAGGGAATGACTTTTATTTTCTCTCTATCTTCTGCAGTGGTCGGGCATTGAGTCTGACTCAACTTCACACCTTGTAACACAGGTAAGAACCCTTTCTTTGACTGATCCATTTTGAACTTCTTCAAAACTTTATCAAGGTATGTGCTTCGTGAAAGTCCAATTAAGCGTCTTGATCTATCTCTATAGATCTTGATGCCCAATATATAAGCAGCTTCACCGAGGTCTTTTATTGAAAAATTCTTATTCAAGTATCCTTTTATGCTATCCAGAAATTCTGTATTATTTCCAATCAACAATATGTCATCCACATATAATATTAGAAATGCTACAGAGCTCCTACTCACTTTCTTGTAAATACAGGCTTCTCCAAAAGTCTGTATAAAACCATATGCTTTGATCACAATATCAAAGCGTATATTCCAACTCCGAGAGGCTTGCACCAGTCCATAAATGGATCGCTGGAGCTTGCACACTCTGTTAGCACCTTTAGGATCGACAAAACCTTCTGGTTGCATCATATACAACTCTTCTTTGAGATATCCATTAAGGAATGCAATTTTGACATCCATTTGCCAAATTTCATAATCATAAAATGCAGCAATTGCTAACATGATTCAGACAGACTTAAGCATCGCTACGGGTGAGAAGGTCTCATCATAGTCAACTCATTGAACTTGTCGAAAACCTTTCGCAACAAGTCGAGCTTTGTAGACAATAACATTACCGTCAGCGTCAGTCTTCTTCTTGAAGATCCATTTATTCTCTATGGCTTGCCGATCATCGGGCAAGTCAACCAAAGTCCACACTTTGTTCTCATACATGGAACCCATCTCAGATTTCATGGCCTCAAGCCATTTCGCGGAATCTGGGCTCATCATCGCTTCCTCATAGTTCGTAGGTTCGTCATGGTCAAGTAACATGACCTCCAGAACAGGATTACCGTACCAATCTGGTGCGGACCGTACTCTGGTTGACCTACGAGGTTCAGTAGTAATTTGATCTGAAGTTTCACGATCATCATCATTAGCTTCCTCACTAATTGGTGTAGGAATCACTAGAACTGATTTCTGTGATGAACTACTTTCCAATTCGGGAGAAGGTACAATTACCTCATCAAGTTCTACTTTCCTCCCACTCACTTCTTTCGAGAGAAACTCCTTCTCTAGAAAGGATCCATTCTTAGCAACGAATATCTTGCCTTCGGATCTGTGATAGAAGGTGTACCCAACAGCTTCCTTTGGGTATCCTATGAAGACACATTTCTCCGATTTAGGTTCGAGCTTATCAGGTTGAAGTTTTTTCACATAAGCATCGCAGCCCCAAACTTTAAGAAACGACAGCTTAGGTTTCTTGCTAAAGCACAGTTCATATGGTGTCGTCTCAACGGATTTAGATGGTGCCCTATTTAACGTGAATACAGCCGTCTCTAAAGCGTAACCCCAAAACGATAGCAGTAAGAGACATCATAGATCGCACCATATCTAATAAAGTACGGTTACGATGTTAAGACACACCATTACGCTGTGGTGTTCCAGGTGGCGTGAGTTGCGAAACTATTCCACATTGTTTCAAATGAAGACCAAACTCATAACTCAAATATTCACCTCCATGATCAGATCGTAGAAACTTTATTTTCTTGTTACGATGATTTTCCACTTCACTCTGAATTTTTTTGAACTTTTCAAATGTTTCAGACTTATGTTTCATTAGGTAGATATATCCATATCTGCTCAAATCATCTGTGAAGGTCAGAAAATAACGATACCCGCCGCGAGCCTCAACACTCATCGGACCGCATACATCAATATGTATTATTTCCAATAAGTCAGTTGTTCGCTCCATTGTTCCGGAGAACGGAGTCTTAGTCATCTTGCCCATGAGGCATGGTTCGCAAGCATCAAGTGATTCATAATCAAGTGATTCCAAAAGCCCATCAACATGGAGTTTCTTCATGCGCTTTACACCAATATGACCTAAACGACAGTGCCACGAATAAGTTGCACTATCATTATTAACTTTGCATCTTTTGGCTTCAATATTATGAATATGTGTATCACTTCAATCGAGATTCAACAAAAATAGACCACTCATCAAGGGTGCATGGCCACAAAAGATATTACTCATATAAATAGATCAACCATTATTCTTTGATTTAAATGAATAAGCGTCTCACATCAAACAAGATCCAGATATAATGTTCATGCTCAACGCTGGCACCAAATAACAATTATTCAGGTCTAAAACTAATCCCGAAGGTAGATGCAGAGGTAGCGTGCCGACGGCGATCACATCGACTTTGGAACCATTTCCCACACGCATCGTCACCTCGTCCTTTGCCAATCTTCGTTTAATCCGTAGCCCCTGTTTCGAGTTGCAAATATGAGCAACAGAACCAGTATCAAATACCCAGGCGCTACTACGAGCATTAGTAAGGTACACATCAATAACATGTATATCAAATATACCTTTCACTTTGCCATCCTTATTATCCGCCAAATACTTGGGGCAGTTCTGCTTCCAGTGACCAGTCCCTTTGTAGTAGAAGCACTCAGTCTCAGGCCTAGGTCCAGACTTGGGCTTCTTCCCTTGAGCAGCAACTTGCTTGCTGTTCTTCTTGAAGTTCCCCTTCTTCCCTTTGCCCTTTTTCTTGAAACTAGTGGTCTTGTTAACCATCAACACTTGATGCTCCTTCTTGATTTCTACCTCCGCAGCCTTTAGCATCGCGAAGAGCTCGGGAATTGTGTTTTCCATCCCTTGCATATTATAGTTCATCACGAAGCCTTTATAGCTTGGTGGCAGTGATTCAAGAACTCTGCCGATGACACTATTATCAAGGAGATTAACTCCCAGCTGAGTCAAGTGGTTGTGGTTACCCAGACATTCTGAGTATGTGTTCACTGACAGAACTATTCTCCTCCATTTTACAGCTATAGAACTTGTTGGAGACTTCATATCTCTCAACTCGGCCATTTGCTTGAAATATTAACTTCAAATCCTGGAACATCTCATATGCTCCATGACGTTCAAAACATCTTTGAAGTCCCGATTCTAAGCCGTAAAGGATGGCACACTAAACTATCGAGTAGTCATCAGCTTTGCTCTGCCAGATGTTCCTAACGTCCGGAGTTGCTCCTGTAGCGGGTCTTGCACCTAGCGGTGCTTCCAGGACGTAATTCTTCTGTGCAGCAATGAGGATAATCCTCAAGTTACGGACCCAGTCCGTGTAGTTGCTACCATCATCTTTCAACTTAGCTTTCTCTAGGAATGCATTAAAATTCAAGGGAACGGTAGCATGGGCCATTGATCTACAATAACATAGATATGCAAAAAACTATCAGGTACTAAGTTCATGATAAATTAAAGTTCAATTAATCATATTACTTAAGAACTCCCACTTAGATAGACATCCCTCCAGTCATCTAAATGATCACGTGATCCATATCAACTAAACCATGTCCCATCATCACGTGAGATGGAGTAGTTTTCAATGGTGAACATCACTATATTGATCATATCTACTATATGATTCACGTTCGACCTTTCGGTCTCAGTGTTCCGAGGCCATATCTGCATATGCTAGGCTCGTCAAGTTTAACCCGAGTATTCTGCACGTGCAAAACTAGCTTGCACCCGTTGTATGTGAACGTAGAGCTTATCACACCCGATCATCACGTGGTGTCTCGGCACGACGAACTGTAGCAACGGTGCATACTCAGGGAGAACACTTGTACCTTGAAATTTAGTGAGGGATCATCTTATAATGCTACCGCCCTACTAAGCAAAATAAGATGCATAAAGGATAAACATCACATGCAATCAAAATTTGTGACATGATATGGCCATCATCATCTTGTGCCTTTGATCTCCACCTCCAAAGCACCGTCATGATCTCCATCGTCACCGTCTTGGCATCTTGATCTCCATCGTAGCGTCGTTGTTGTCTCGCCAACTATTGCTTCCACGACTATCGCTACCGCTTAGTGATAAAGTAAAGCAATTACATGGCGATTGCATTTCATACAATAAAGCGACAACCATAAGGCTCCTGCCAGTTGCCGATGACGTCCCTCGAACTCTTGATCCAGTAGAGGGTCGAGGGAGAGTTCCGTCAACACGACGGCGTGGCGACGGTAATGATGATGTGATCCGCGCAGGGCTTCGCCTAAGCACTACGACGCTATGACTGAAGGAGTAAACTGTGGAGGGGGGCACCGCACACGGCTAAGAGATTTCTTGGTGTGCCTTTGTGGTGCCCCACACCCACGTATATAAAGGAGGGGGGAGAGAGGCCGGCAGCCAGGAGGGGCGCACCATGGGGGGTCCTACTTGGACTCCTAGTACAAGTAGGATTCGGCCCCCCCTTTTCCTTTCTTCCACCGGAGGGAATAGGAAGGAGAGGGAGAGGGAAAGGGAAGGGTGGAGTCGCCCCCTCCTCCTTGTCCTATTAGGACTCCCTAGGAGGGGGGCGCGCGGCCAACCCCCGCGGGCTTCCCTCTCTCTCCCTTAGGCCCATGTTGGCCCAACACTTCCCCGGGGGGTTCCGGTAACCCCTCGGTACTCCGGTAAAATACCCGAATTACTCGGAACCATTCCGATGACCGAATACTACCTTCCAATAGATGAATCTTTACCTCTCGACCATTTTGAGACTCCTCGTCATGTCCGTTATCTCATCCGGGACTCCGAACAAACTTTGGTCACCAAAACACATAACTCATAATACAAATCGTCATCGAACGTTAAGCGTGTGGACCCTACGGGTTCGAGAACTATGTAGACATGATCGAGACACATCTCCGGTCAATAACCAATAGCGGAACCTGGATGCTCATATTGGTTCATACATATTCTATGAAGATCTTTATCGGTCAAACCGCATAACAACATATGTCATCCTTTGTCATCGGTATGTTACTTGCCCGAGATTCGATCGTCGGTATCCTCATACCTAGTTCAATCTTGTTACCGGCAAGTCTCGTTACTCGTTCTGTAATGCATCATCCCGTAACTAACTCATTAGTTATATTGCATGCAAGGCTTATAGTGATGTGCATTACCGAGAGGGCCCAGAGATACCTCTCCAATACACGGAGTGACAAATCCTAATCTTGATCTATGCCAACTCAACAAACACCTTCGGAGACACCTGTAGAGCATATTTATAATCACCCAGTTACGTTGTGACGTTTGATAGCACACAAAGTGTTCCTCCGGTATTCGGGAGTTGCATAATCTCATAGTCAGAGGAATATGTATAAGTCATGAAGAAAGCAATAGCAATAAAACTAAACGATCATTATGCTAAGCTAGCAGATGGGTCTTGTCCATCACATCATTCTCTAATGATGTGATCCCATTCATCAAATGACAACACATGTCTATGGTTTAGGAAACTTAACCATCTTTGATTAACGAGCTAGTCAAGTAGAGGCATACTAGGGACACTATGTTTTGTCTATGTATTCACACATGTACTAAGTTTCCGGTTAATACAATTCTAGCATGAATAATAAACATTTATCATGATATAAGGAAATATAAGTAACAACTTTATTATTGCCTCTAGGGCATATTTCCTTCACAAAGTTCCTTTGAATCCACGTGAAAGCAGCTCCGGCTGCTTTCCTTTCCTTCTTCTTCTTCTCCCCTCCCTCCTCTACATCAGCCTCAGCCTCGGTAGGAGCCATATCGATAAGAGCAGTCATCTGTTGGCACCACCCATCAAAATCGGTGCTCATACAGAGGGGCCTCCCGTTGATAGCAAGACCGGTGATTAAGGAGACATCCTCGAGCGTCACGGTCATCTCCCCAGTCCGAAGATGGAAACTGTGCATCTCTGGCCTCCACCGATCAGCAAGAGCGGACACCAGTGGAGCGTTGAGGTTCGGTGTGGACCGGCTGACCAACTGAATCCACGGGAGGAGTCCTGCCTGCTGGATGTACGGTGTGTACCGCTCATCGTATGTCATGGCAGGACCAGAGACCCCGTGATATCGAATCTTCAGAGGTTCAAGCTTCTGCAAAAAACAAGTAATGACAAATCTTAGGGCACGTCAATTTCAACTAAAGGCAAATTTGCTAAATATTTAGATTAATCATTATTACCAGCCCCTTCTCGCGCATCATGTAGGCCCGGTGTTGTGTGTCATATGCATCGTCGAGAAGCCAAACCATCCTTACAAAGTTTAAACAATAAACATATATGAGTTCATCTCAAATATCGGTATACACTAAACATCTCATATGTGTTCATCTAAACATGTCATATGTATTCATCGATAAGAATCTCAACATCTCCTTCTCACACAATGAATAAATGATTGTAAGTTCTCATATATATCTCGTATGTCATATGTGTTCAAATAAACTCAACATCTCATATTTCAAATAAAATCAACATCTAAGATATATATATATATATATATATATATATATATATATATATATATATATATATATATCTAAAAAAACTCAACATCTCATATATAGCTACAAAACTCAACATCTCATAATTATCTACAAGACTAGGCATCTCATATATATCTAAAAAAATAAACAATCTAGGTTTCACTAACAAGAATCATATAGTACCACTATGACTACACATCCTCCATCACAACACCCAATCTTGGACAAATAAAGATCCAAACCAAGCAAATCAAGGGTTCCACCCAATCTTGGACAAATCTCTAAAATGACAACAGATTTACGGAGGAAAAAAAGGAATGGAGGAGTTTACCTAGTAGGAGGGATTGGAGATCGAATCCATGGCTTAAATCTTTAGATCTGAGAGGGGTGGGGGGATCCGAAGGGGGCGCCGCCGCTGCTCTCTGTTCCAGAGAACAACTCCCTGGAGAGAGGGAAGAACTGCCTGGGAGGGCTAGCCGGATGCGGCTTAAGTCAGAGTGCAGCGCCCAAGCGATAGGCGCTGCACATTACACTGTGTGGCGCCCAGCGGTTAGGCGCTGCACTACTGGCTGTGGGGCCGCATCTGGCCCCGGGCTGCCACGCTGGCCGGGAGTGCGACGCCTAAGGCAAGGGCGCTGCACAGTAGGGTGCGGCGCCTGGCCGTCGGCCGTCACTCGAAAGGGTCAGCAGCGTGAATTTTTTTTTAAGCAGTTCAAATTTTGAATTGTTTTCGTCCACAGATCAAATATGTGTTTTTTTGCCAATGATCTGGTACCTGCTGAAGATTCAACTGTTGTGACCCGGCAGCTGCTGAAGATTGCCTACTGAACTTCTCTCACGCATGATTATCAACTAGATCGGAAGCACGCCTTGGCGTGCGTTGCCCGTCCAAGCGTCGTGACCCGGTGTGTATAAATCTTGTTTGTACATCCAAAGAAAATTACAACACTCGTGTATAAATCTTGTACACCCAACGAAAATTACAACACTCTTTTAGGACTAATGAGATTAGTATAGATCACAAACAGTAGAGATATACTAAAAACATGGTAAGATGAGGATACTTGGTCAATAGGATAATTAATTTTGCAAGCACATGACAAAATTTGTTCCAAAAAGCCAGATTGGCAGTGCCAGATAAGACATCTGGTTTGCATCAAGTTCAGTACAAACCAAAAAGATTCAGGAACCATGCATCATCTATAACATAATATAATTAAAATAGGAATTCTTTTACCTATAGTCCATATCATTATTTGTAAGAGATACACAAAACAAATAGTCCCATATCAGAACACTAAGTTGCGCGACAAAATAAAAGAAGATTCATGTACATATCAGAGCTAAGATTCTCCAAATTACATCAGATTTGAAGCACCACAATGGGCTAATAATCACTGTCAATGTAAGGTACTGCATGCCTTTCTTTTGCTTCATGTGAAATGAATTTCTCTATTAAATACTCACGGTTCATATCAATGTCCAACTTTGAAAGTGAAAGGTTTCAGTTCCCATCGAAACCACTCCATTAGTAATTCGGTGCATATATTTTCTCTTCACTTTGTCATAGTAGAGAAATTTATTGCCCCGTTCTGATTTTAATACTCCGCTGCATAAGTTAATGACAATATAAGTGCCGAAGATAATGAAAATGTTTGCTTCCTATAAGCTTATAGGAGTGACAACTTAAACATGCGGTGCCCTATCTTGAGTGTATTATATCAGTAGGCTTGCAAAGATAGGATGACTTGCATGAGAAAATAGAAGTTAGCTCCATAAAAGGCTGGTGGATGTACATATAACTATGATTTTGTAGCTGTCACTCTGCATTTGACAACATAGAAGTTAGCTCCATAAACATTTTCTTGTCGTGCATATAGGGAACCTTGAAACCAGACAATTCTTCCCACCTAAAGGATGATAAAAAAACTGAATGCAGGCAATTATTCCTTCCTAAAGGATGATAAAATAAATAAATGATGGCATGCTGCATTGTACCACTTTGAAATATACATACGAAGAAAGGGACACACTTGTACCAAACTTTATCACGCGTCATTAATCATAATCAGTACTTATTATTTTCCCAAACCAAGACTAATTGGCCATAACTTGAAACACCACGTATCCATTTGTGTGGTGGCAGCCTGAGCTCCTCCTGCCGAGCGCCAAGGAGGAAGGGATCAAGCAGAATTGGTGAGTGAGTGACTCTCATAATGCAAAATCGGTGAAACTAAAAACACATGCTATAGTTTGAAGTAAAGAAGTAGCATATGCATTGGAGATGTCATTGTTTAATTTACTGAAGTGGCTTCAAATTAAAAAAAACATAGAAGTGGCACACTCCAAACCAATAAGACTGAAATAATCTAAGAATATTATCATTACAGAGGAACAGTTTCTAAACTTGCTGCCTTTAGCTGGTCGCACAGGGCAAAGATAATCCCAGTTCTTTACCACCACCACTTAACAAAAATAGCATAAAAGGGCAAAGTTATCAGGGTACCGAGACTTTCTATAATATGTATCTGAAGCTAACCATGCTGACCATTGAGGGCATCCTAAAGATTTTAGTAACACCACGAAGCACAGAACATGTCAATGATTGTCAGGTGAACGGCAATACCACAGGTAACATATATGATAGTAAAAATGTAGATGTACAA
Organism: Triticum aestivum; assembly: GCF_018294505.1. Lineage (NCBI taxonomy): Eukaryota > Viridiplantae > Streptophyta > Magnoliopsida > Poales > Poaceae > Triticum > Triticum aestivum. The sequence goes on from NC_057796.1 coordinate 468,552,958, forward strand.
ACCCTAGCTGACCATATAAAAAAAGCAGAGGAGATGTACGACAGACCTATTAGGTCCACCAATCCATCGATACCCAGCAAAGATACTTGGGCTCGTGACGACGACAGTCGTGGAGGAGAGAACGATGGCACCAACGAAAGGGCACGCTCCAACTTCAGAACACGGCTCCACCGTCGACCTTGATGAGCACCATGACATCACAAACAAAATCATACAAACAGAAAGGCAACCAAGGAAGCAAGCACACAAGCTTATAAATCAGGGCAACCAAAAATGCTACAACTACAGGTGCAAAAGCAGATCTCATGAGAGATTATTAGGCAACATCAAAGTTATATAGCATACTGTGATTACAATCAATAAAGTTATATAGCATATTCTCTTTCAACATCGAAATTGTATTTTTCATCCACCTAATAGAATATCATAACAGAAATAAGGGAACTTAAGTGGAAGGAGCATATAGTTCAAAGTTCAATAGCAAGGCGTTGTTTATTATCGCTTTCATTCATCAAATAATGAAAAGAGCATCAGTTAGATGATACTCCCTCCGTTCCATAATGTAGTGCCTATAGATTTTTGTAAAATTCAAACATTACCAATGTTTAATACAATACTTATTTTGCTATTTCTCGCAATGTAAGATGTAGCAAAGTTTGGTGAGGTTAGGCCTGAATATCAACAACAGAAAAGTAAGCAAGAACAAATACGTCTTAGCTCGAGCTCAAGCTATTTGGGTAAGATAATAAGAACCAGTTCATCGACATATTTTGGATAGCTATAAAACACATTAAACTTCACATTAAGATTGTGAGATATACCTCAGGTGAGTAGATCCATTGATCGGCCCCCTTGGAAACATCACCAAACTTTTGCAGAAGTGGAGGAGTTTCAAAATAATTGGATCTTTCTCACTACCTCCTCCATTGATAAAAGAGAAGAAGAAATTACATGGTAAAATTATACAGTCATCTGCCACAAAATGGAAAAATACAAACCATTAGCAAGTCTGGATTACACGATTGTGGAAATTCATGTGCCTGTGTGAGGAAAAGTTACTTCCTTCTTGGAAAAACTGTACTAAAAATAGGAAAAGTGTACAAAATAAGTAAGAGCTTGTGTTTGCCTCTGTTTTTCTACTACTGAGGTAAAAGAAGTGATGCATGTGCACCAAGTAATACATCAATACCAGCATCTAATTCCTCTTGTTTAACTGCGAGTCCTGAAAAAACAGTAGAAGCATCACATTGATTTAATTGTTGGTGGTTTTAGCTAGGAGGGCTAATTGAAAAATACGACTGTGTTCATTAATACAACTATCTAAAACTAATCATATAGATCTATAATGGAACACAACTTCATAGTCTTTGTGGCTTCATATAAAGTGGGTGTTCACATGGTCATATTACAGAATGAGTAAAAATTATAGGTTGGTATAATCATAACTTGTGACTGAGTGCCTTAAGAAGTTATTTTCATTACTGTAAAACAAGATAATGTTTAGGGATACTTTTAGATGTGGTCCCAAAATATCAGTAAAAGTAGCGAATATTTTGTATTGCCTTTTAACCATGGCCTACCGGGAAAAAGTGACAATAGTCACGCAGTCACATGGAGATAACTCTAAATTCCACAACATATAATTAGCATGCTGATAGTGTTATTATCATGTGAAAAAGATCATAAATTGACATATACATTTGCTGCTAACCATGGCATGTCTACTTCTATGTGAGTATTAATACATTCGAGTGTGGATTATTAGTAAGCAAGTTAAATACTTTCAGCGCATTAATCTGAATCACATACTTACACAAGGACTCTGTAGGTTCCTTTCCTAACATTTAGAATGTCGACAATTTGCCCTTTTAAACTATAATAAAAACTCAGAGAAGCAAGTTTCCTTCCCCTTCTATTATTAATTACTTCGAATTTGTTCCTTCAGATTAGTGTTAAAGTATGTCAAGATTTAACTGACGCGAAGTAAAATTGTCAATGAAGGTAAAAGTGGCTGAATGAATGAAAGTAGCTAGGTTTTGCAAGCATAAAGTTCCTTGCCAGGAAATTAAACCCACAATACTTGGGCATTTGTTGGCACTTATCGAATATTAACAGAAGTTCCTCACAGAGATACTACAGTAGTAATCCTAAAACAGTTTCTGCCAAATAAATTCTAAACCTCAGCTAGCAACATATTTGTGAAGTGCAACCGAAAGCTTGTTTAGAAAAATAAATCCCTAGAAGAATCAACTCGTAGGTGTGCAATTCAAATTTACTACACGTCCCCTTTATAATCCAACCACAGAAAAAATCAAAGCATGGTAATAAATGAAAGGAAGTACTATCTCACAGACTGCATTTTTACAAACCTATAATTTCATTTGTGTTTTACAAACTGAAACCCCGGTACAAAAATATTTTAAGGGAACATTATGTTAATTTCATTGCAGTGAGAAGGGACATAACATAAGCATATATCAAATCTATCTCTTTGTGTTTTAGCAGTCACACGCATATGTAACAAACACAACAGAAAATTAACACCAGAAGAAGAATCAATCTACCTTGAAGATACATCATCATTGGTTAATAAGAGCCGACTGGTGAGGAAGACGAAGCAGGTGAGCATCCTCTTGCTGGCCAAGATGGCGATCAACATAGTCCGAGCCCAACATAACAAATTCTTCTCCTGCAGTTCCAAGATGATGGATGGAGCAGCGGTCAGAGAGAGGAGAGAACCTGCAGTAGACCATGGAGGAGAAGGGGGGTGATGGGGGAGCACCTGCAGAGGACGTAGGAGGAGTGACGGGGGAGTGGGGCTGGACCTGGACGGTGGGGCAGCGGAGGCGTCGGCTGGCAAGGCGCGCCGCGGCGGCAGGCTGGCGGTGGTGTAGGCAGGCCGCGGCCCCGTCCAGATCGAGGGGGGCGAGGCCTCCCTCCCTTGCCCGCGGCCCCGTCCCGGTCGGTTGCGCGTCGTGGCCCCGGAAGACGGCACGGGCGTGCGGTGCAGCGGCGGCCGGCTGGGCGACGGAGATGATGGCGGCGTGTGGCTGGACCTGGACAGCGGCGGAGCAGGGAGGCGCGGGCGGCTCTAGGGTTTGGAGGGAGGGAGAGAGGCAAGGCGGGAGGAAGAGGAGACGGTGCGGCGCGAGTGGGGGAGGAGCGACGACCCCGCGGCGGCGCGGTCTGAGGGGCGTCGGCGGCGGGGTTTGGGGGGGAGAGAGGGAGCGGCTCGACTGAGGAAGAGGAAGGGGGCGGCGCGAGTGCGGCTGTGCGGGAGGAGAGACGGCGGCTAGGTTTCCTCGCCACATGAGCGGCCCCCTTTTATACCACATGACGCGAAATGACGAAAATGCCCTTGTGGGGGCGCTGGAATTACGCGCGGTGGCACGAAACGGGAGTAACTGTTCATTGTAGCAGTAGCTCCGGGTCGATCCGACGGCGCAGGTGATCCGGGAGCTCGATCTGACGGTTCAAAACGCATCAAGTAAACGATCCGACGGCCGAAAGTCGCTCAGCTCTGAGAGAGCCCATGTTCTCCCAAGTAACATATATCTGGATGTTATGTTGGCCTGCGTGCCACCAATGCTTAGGTTACACCTTTTGCTGCTCTAGCAGTGTTGCTGTAATGCGGAACCTTATAACTTTTGTTCTGTGTTTCATGTTCGAAGAAAAGTATTGGGGTTTATAAATATATTTTGAATCTGTTGGCTTCTGGCGAAATGCATGGAGTAGCACAATTTAACAGCTTTGTGTGAGATTTGCACCAGACTTTGACCTCAAGTTATTCCCCAAATAGAAGTGCACTCATTTTTTTAATACATGTTTAACATTTTTCAAATATATGTTTTGATGTCTATTTTTTTCATACACATTGTACATTTTTGGTATACATATAAAATATTTTTACACACATTTAATAATTTTCAAATACATGATTAACACCTTTTCAAGTACATGTTTCTAAGCATTTTTTCGTATATGTGTTAAACATTTTTCAAACACACATTGAAATATATTTTCAAACTATTCACACATTTCTTAATATTGTATAGACATTTTTTAAATGTCAAAAACATGGTTTAGAAAAACATGTTAAAATGTAACATACATTATTTTTGAGTTACAGGAACTTCTTTTTGCATTTTAAAATGTCAAGTATATTTTTCTGAAACGTGTGAACGTTTTTAAAATGTTATGAACATTTTTTGAATACATTTTTAACATTACACTAACAACATTTTTACACTGTTGTCAACATTTTTCTAATTTGTGGTGAATATTTTTTGAATACTTAAGTACATTAAGTTTTTTTGGAATATATGTATTTATAATATTTTTTGAAAATGATTTTTTTGAAAATTTGAACAATAATTGGTGTACCCGCGTGATTATGGGTTGGCCCATTCAGGGCATCCATGTAAAACCTCAATTGAACCTTTCCCGACACCCTCTAGGATTGATTCTTCGCCAGTGTGGACATTGTCATCAATGTCGTTGTCCGAACACCCATAGGCAAGCACTCGAACAACCGTGACACACTTCATCAGTGGGCTTGCACTTATCTCTTCCGATGCTCTCATCCTCAGTTTAAACCATTGAAGATGCTCCTCAACAACTTTTGCAATGGTGAGTAAGAGAATTCGGTACATCCAAAAAAATTGGTGAAAATACTTCTCATAATAGGTTGAATTGGGTGCAAAGTAATCCTTCGTAAGCTTGTCATGACCTACTGTTCTATACCGAATGATGCACAAACGGGCGAACTATGATCCTAGTCTTGGTCGCCAGAAGTCCTCGTGAACGATTATGTCGATGGCTATTTCAAAATCATAATCGTCTTCTCAAGATTCATCAAAGAATATTTTCCATAACCTATTCGTCTACACTATGGAATATTCGATATTAAAATTTGATTGCAAAAACAGTAAAATGAAATGAAAAGGCCAAGAAAATGCACCTAGGCCATTCATCGAACACTTTTGCAAGCGGAAAAGGTGACAGCCACCGCCGGTGGCGTTGAGGCGACAACGAGGTTGTGGGTGGATGATGGGGTGCTGGGGATGGCCTGCGGGCTCAGAGGAAGAGGACTCTCCTCCAAGCCATGCTCGCCCGTCGCCGACCAAGCTCGTCCCAACTGATCTCTGATTTTTTGGAATTTCCCAGCGTGGTTGCGATTCCGGCGCCGCCTAGCTCATCCACAGGTGTTGTACACCATATCATGGTCCGTCGGTTCCGATTTGGACGAAACAAAGCTTGGCGGTGGCCTTTTCATCCTCGAGAGCACGGCCGCAAAGATATGGACCGATTCTGGTAGCGGTGTCGTAGCGGAGCTAATCTAACTTGGCCCGAGAGGTCCGCGAGTGTGCACGATGGCTGCTAGGAGGAAGGAAATCGGCGTAGACAACACCGGGATGGAGGGCGTCAAGCGATATGGAGGCGCCGCACAAGAGGGTATTTTCCTGAGAAGTTGCTTTGACCGCTCAAATTTAAAGTACCGACGACAAATCACCTTTTTTTTAGGAGTTAAACCGGCCGAGGGTTGAGCTAGGTGCGGCTTAACTCATCAAAAGGGAATATTCTAAGGAGTTAAGCACTTTTGAGGGTTGGGCTGGAGATGCTCTAACACCGCATCACAAACTTATTCTCTACATGACAACTTACTGGCATCACATCTTTAGACCCATGGATTTAACCAAAAGTAACAGGTCAGGTAACCTGGAACCAGCCGACGGAAAACAACCATTTCCTTTACCAACTATACAATCGAACCCCACAATTGCTGCTCTAATATGTCATTGCCTCATGGTACGCGGATGACACAAATCAAGGTACGCATAGCCATGACAGTAATAGGACGAGGAACAATGTCTAGGAGTATGGCAACATCAAGTTGAGGTGATGGGTGCGATTAATTAAGAAAATTCTAGCCGAGCGTAATGTAGACTTGTGGCACAGTGTAGATTGAAGGGTGAAATTCATTTTATGCAATGAATAGTTCGAGCTTTTGTTTGCCTTGCTCACGGCAAAATTAGAGCTTTTCATTGAAGTGCCACTACACAATGCAATGACAGGGTACATAGTTTCTAACATTTACATACTTATAAAACTTTTGTCAGAGCAGTCGATATGTCCGAGTGGTTAAGGAGACAGACTCGAAATCTGTTGGGCTTTGCCTGCGCAGGTTCGAATCCTGCTGTCGACGAATTTTTCCTTTTTTTTCTTTGTGGGGACATTTGTTGTCAACTGCCCCATTCGTTTGAGATTTGAGGGAATATTTTTGTATGCTGCGATAATATTTTGTTGACGCAATCATTGCAAAATTGCAACAATGTTCATGAACAGGGCATCGGCTCCCTGAACTGACTGCCATTGCCCCTCAACTTTTTTTTTTGAAATTTTGCCCCTCAACTATTTGCTACTAAGTTGCAGTTTCCCAAGTTTCTTGGTTTCTGAAGCTGCCCGAAACGATTGACTTCTGGCGAAAGGCGATATGCATGGAGTATCACAGTTTAACAGTTTTGTGTGATTTGTAGCAGACTTTGAACTGAAAGTTGTCCCCCAAACAGAAGCTCAGTACATGCATGTGTGGCTGTGTTGGTGCTAGTGTTTGATACAGTTGATCGTTACTTTCTTCTTTTACACACTTCTTTTGGGGTATGAACAGGCAAATTTGAGGCATATATAACACTTCGTCGCAAACTTATTCTCTATATGACGACTCAAACCTGACATCACCGAAGATAACAGGTCGGGTAAACCGGAACTATACAATCATATTCATATCCCGTAATCGCCACCATAATATGTCGCCTCATGGTACATTAGTCAGACGCGCCACCGCCTCGAAAACCCTAATTCGGTAGCTTCTTGTGAAGGTCTGGTCAGCTTGTGCTATTCAGTGTTTCTGTTATGCACCGCTGCACAAAAATTCTTCTGCCTTGTCAACAAAAATTCCTCTACCATCCTTTTGGTTCCCATTTCTGTTCAAAATCTGATGGCCCCTGAACCGCCTTTTCCTGATACTGTCGGCTTTACAGCATTGAGATGTCGGACAGTGAGCTTCTGGTATCCGGTGAGACCTGTGTGCTGTCACTGGAATTATTGGCTCCAGAGCCATCCGCGGCAATGGAATCCAAAAGTAGCCAGTGCTGACCTCTGCAGGATCTAAGCAAAGAACGGAGCATATCTGAACTTATTTCTTCAAATACCACACTACTGTTCCGATCACTGCCATAACAAACGGCAATGGGAGCAGCAGCCAAGATGAGCATCAACTCAGGGTCGCTGAAGAAAGCAAAAGGCAGGTCGCGCACCTGTTTCTTAACTCGTCAGAATTGCCCAACAATGCCCAGCAATTTAAGAAAAGACATGGCTACACAAAACAAATGTTTACCATGTGAAGCATTGTGGGGCTCCTAACCCATTGAATAACTGCTTGATTCCCCGGTATGGAACAAAGAAAAGTAGCCGATAAGCAGTAATCTGACCTGAAAAAAGGAGCACACTCTTACAACATGAATTATATGAAAATGCTTGACTAAAATTTGACTAAAACTACGCCATTAGTACTGCTCCCTTTCACTGGGCAACCTGAAGAGAAAAGAAAAGGAGCCACTGCAGTAAACATCATAGCCGACCATCGAATAGAACACACACTATGCCAGCGCCAGAAATTTGCTTCATGCACATATCGGTTTTTGTAGAATGGGTTGATACAATGCAAAGTGTTCTGGTTAGAAATGACTTAAAAAGAGTGCACAAATATCAGTACCCACTTTATTTTTCTACTCACTAGGAATATCAGTCTGAACTTCGTTATTTATGCCTCCAATGATAAAAAAAAAAACCACAGCCTAATCAGTGCAAGACTACAGGTAATATGAGCTCCAGATGTTAGTTGCTGCCAGCAGCCAAGGAAGAAGTGATTTACGCACGGGAAAATCTTGAAACCTGAAAGTAACTACCACAATACTTGAGTGAAACAATCTACTTCAACAAAAAATCACCACTTCAAAAGCACCATGGATAGGGCCCTTCAGGGACGGACATCCGAGAAAGAACCATACATATATCACGCTAACTACTGAGAATACATGGAAAATATGCTTGTAAATGCAATAGCCTACACACTACCTGATCGTTTGGTACTCTCCATTTATTCGTGCAATGACTTAGAATAAAACTGATCAAATGAAAGAATCCATGACCTAGCCTGAAAAGAGTTCATAACCAGTAAGAATACAAACTAGCATAGGTGGAAAAATGGATTGCTAAGATCCTCGATACTCCCATATTAGAATGTTATCAGAAGATTTTTATGGATGATTAATTGTCTACTGACACTAAATAGTTAAAGATCCTTTTTTGTGTCTTCCAAGGCTACAGTTTGCAGTTAATTAGGAAATTCATCTACTCAGAGTCAAACAATGCATGCAAAACAACAAATAAGAAGCCAATGACAACCATACCCAGCCTTGGACACATCTTCTTACATGTCCTACGGTCCTGCCCGCTTCTCCTATGGCTGTAAATAGTCAAAGATCCTTTTTTGTGTGTTCCTAGGCTACATTTTGCAGTTCGGAAATTCATCTACTCAAGAGTCAAACGATGCATGCAAAAAAAAAAAAACAATAAGGCAATAACAATAATACCCCTGCTCACTTCTCCTATGGACATGATTGACCCCCTACAAGAGTTGTGTTCCAGCATTGTTGTAACTTTAAGTTTGGCATGTTCGACTATTTTTTGCCGAAAGGCATCTTGAACATTACGCGGTTCCACTGTCCAATCAGCATTGGGGCAACAGTGTGACTTTGGAAGAAGGCCTAGCTTTTGCACCGACGAGAAGACGCAAGGATTGGCATTGGAATGAGAATCAAGGAGAGTTGTTTTGCCTGGGATGCTGACACGGCAACCGAGCTGATCTGGTGCAGGAGCAGTTCCCAATTGTTTAACTTGAGATACACCTGCGAATCTAGCTACCATAGCTGGAAACGTCAGATCAACTAGATCTTAATTCTACCTACAGATATGAGCAGCTGGAGGCTTCACACGGAGAGATGCTGCTTGATCGGCCGGCCTTCCTGGGTTTTTGAGCTGCCCATGAAAGCTCACAGCTAGATAGATCTTCCATCCATCTGATGTGTACTGCTACGGATCTGACACTGCTAGCTAACCATCTCTGAGGTCAACTTGATCGTGTGCAGCAGTGCTGTGCTGTGCTGTTAATCAACTCAACTAGGACACACCTGGCATTTTTGACAGCTCCATTGGAATCTGCCGACGCCACCCAAGGTCTGCTTCTCCTGGTCAACAGGTTACCACCCGTGTGGCATTAACTTTCAGTTACATGCATGGCCCTGTGATCTAGGCGAAGATGCTGTGCACGGAGAACAATGGAACCTGCAAAATGTCAATGAAATCAGCAGAGAAACGCAGTGGATTGTACTGCCTTTTTTTTCACTTATGTGATTACTTCTCCCTCTTTCGTCTGTCAGAACACAGCTGGTGAGGAGCTGACTTGAGAATTAACAAATGTCAGAACACAGTGGACGGTGCGTGACAGTGTCAGAAGCTTCTGCAACTCGGATCTAGCAAAACGTAGCCAGTACCAAGGTTACCACACACTATAAATGGCCAGCATTGCTTCCCATTCTGCACAAAACCCGCAAGCCAACACAAACAGCTCTCTCTGGTCGGTATTTAGGTCCAGCGTTCTCATCCTACGATGAGATCGCTGCTCGTTGTAGTTCTTCCCCTCCTGATTCTTGTGCTTGCTGCCCACGTATCCCAAGCTGATGACAAGGGCTCTGCGGGCGGAAATGGGAAGGGCTCCCATGGCGGTGGTGACCATAAATCAAATGGTGTAGGGCCAGTGAAAAATCCACATTGCCCCAAGCCAGGACGTGGTCCGAATCCCCACGACAAAGATGGTCCAAGCAATCAAGGTCGAGGACCACCAAACGAGGACTGCGACGATGCAGAGACAACACCGTCATCGCCTGATGGAGCTGGGCCTTCCCCAGACCAAGGTAATGGTACCCCATCGCCACCGGCATCCCCGTCTTATTCTCCACCCATGGCTCCAACCGACCAGAGTAATACTCAGCCACCTCCATCCCCATTAGATTCTAGTCCTACTACACCACCTCCCTACGAACCTAGCGCTCAATCACCTCCACCGTCATCATCATCTAGTCCTCCACCACAAGCTCCAGCCACCCCACAAACACCTCCTTCTAGCCCCGCTGTTACACCTCCAACCTACGAACCTAACGATCAGCCGCCACCACCTTCATTCAATCCTCCATCCAGTCCACCTGCAGCACCTTCGGCGGACCCGACTAATGAGCAGCCCCCACCATCACCCTCATCTAGCCCTTCACCAGTAGCTCCTGCTACACCACCTCCCTACCAGCCTAGCCCTCAATCCCCTCCACCGCTATTATCATCTAGCCCCCCACCACAAGCTCCGCAAACACCTCCATCTAGTCCCCCTGTTACACCTCCAACATACGGACCTAACGACCAACCGCCACCACCTCTGTTGAATCCTCCATCCATTAACCAACCACCTCCATCTAGCCCACCCACAACACCTCCGGTGGACCCGACTAATGAGCAGCCTCCACCGTCGCCGTCATCTAGCCCCCCACCAATAGATCCCAGTACACCTCCACCATACCAACCTAGTGACCAATCCCCTCCACCACCATCATCATCTAGCCCCTCACCGTTGCCTCCAGCCACCCCACAAACACCTCCATTTAGTCCTGCTATTGCACCCCCTAGCTACGAACCAAACGATCAACCGCCACCACCACAATTGAATCCTCCATCCATTCCCCCACCACCACCATCTAGCCCACCCGCAACACCTCCAATGGCCCCGACTGATGAGCAGCCTCCTCCACCGTCTCCACCATTTAGTCCCCCACCAATAGATCATACCACACCTCCACCCTACCAACCTAGCGATCAATCTCCTCCACCGCCATCATCATTTAGCCCCCCACCGCTACCTCCAGCCACCCCACAAACACCTCCATCCAGTCCTTCTATTGCACCTCCAAGCTACGAACCAACCGATCAACCGCCACCGCCGCCATTCAATCCTCCATCCATTCCCCCACCACCACCATCTAGCCCACCCGCAACACCTCCAATGGCCCCGATTGATGAGCAGCCTCCTCCACCATCACCATCATTTAGTTCCCCACCAATAGATCCTACTACACCTCCACATTACCAACCTAGCGATCAATCCCCTCCACCGCCATCATCATCTAGCCCTCCACCGCTAGCTCCAGCCACCCCACAAACACCTTCATCTAGCCCCCCTAACAATCAACCACCACCACCTCCATTGAATCCTCCATGTTCTCCCCCACCACCTCCAACTAGCCCACTTGCAGCACCTCCGGTAGACCCAACTAATGAGGTGCCTCCTCCACCCTTGTCGTCATCTAGCCCCCCACCGGTAGCTCCTACTACACCTCCATCCTACCAGCCTAGCGATCAATCCCCTCCACCGCCATCATCATCTAGCCCCCCACCACTAGCACCAGCCACCCCACAAGCACCTCCATCCAATCCCCCTGTTACACCTCCAACCTATGAACCTAATGATCAACCGCTACCGTCACCACCGAACCCTCCATCCATTCCCTCACCGCCTCCATCTAGCCCACCCACAACACCTCCAATGGCCCCAACTAATGAGCAGCCTCCACCATCACCGCCATTTAGCCCCCCACCAATAGCTCCAGCTACACCACAAACACCTCCATCTAGTCCCCCTCATGCACCTCCAACCAATGAACCTAACAATCAACCGCCGCCGCCACCATTGAATCCTCCATCCATTCCCCCACCGCCTGCATCTAACCCACCGGCGACACCTCCAAACGCCCCGACTAATGAGCAGCCTCCTCCACAATCACCGTTATTTAGCCCCCCACCAATAGCTCCAGCCACCCCACAATCACCTCCAACTAGTCCCCTTGTTCCACCTCCAACATACGAACCTAACCATCAGTCGCCACCGCCATCCTTGAACCCCCCATCCATTCCTCCACCACCTCCATCTAGCCCACCCGCAACACCTCCAATGGCCCCGACTAATGAGCAACCTCCTCCACCATCACCATCATTTAGCCCCTCACCAATAGCTCCTACCACTCCTCCATCCTACCAACCTAGCGATCAATCTCCTCCACCGCCGCCATCATCTAGCCCTCCACCACTAGCTCCATCCACCCCACAAACACCTCCATTTAGCCCCCCTATTACACCTCCAACATACGAACCTAACAATCAACCACCACCGCCTCCATTGAATCCTCCATCCATTTCCCCACCACCTCCATCTAGCCCACCTGCAACACCTCCAATGCCCCCTACTACTGAGCAACCTCCGCCACCATCGCCAGCATCACCATTAAGTCCACCTGCCACACCTCCAACGTACCAAGTTAACCAACCACCACCACCTAGTCCCTCGGCAACAATGTCACCACCTGGCCCCCCTACTGGTACTAATGGATGGGTGCAAGTTCACAACTTCCGTGACACCTTATATTGGCAAATCGCGCGCTTTGCGGTGTTAATTTACAAGTTGGCACACAAGACGGAGATGACCCTTGTCGATGTGTTGTATGTGAGCATGCAACCTTCTGGAAAAGGCAACAACTACTTTCTTGAGATAAAAGTTGCAGATAAAAATAACAAGGTTGGCAAGTATCAAGTCCTCGTATGGGGTGTACCTGGGTCAACAGCTCAACCATGGCAACTACTGTCGTTTAAATTAATAGGATACTAAGCACATGGTAAAAAGAACAATCTAGCTAGTGGCAATGTGTGGTGTTTCTAGGGAAGAGATATAGAGATTTTTGTGGTCAAGGTGTGCCTGCATCTCTGTAGATTAGTTAATCTTTGTAGCACTTAGGGGCTTGATATACCAATATATGATTCTGATTTCAATGATAAATTTTTGTTGTGTTCTTATTCAAAATTGCCTCAAATTTATGAAATATGGTTGGAGATATAATCACATAAGTAGAAGCGTAAGCACGCTTCGCTGCGCCGTTTGTTTGATGGTTGCCCTCTAGTTCCTGTTAAAGTTGTTTGTTTAGTTCACTATTCACCTGGACGTCTGGACGTCCAGATCCTTGCCCCTCCTCACCATTTTCAATACCAGAAGAAAATTGCACAAGCTCAACTATTAACAGATCGTAGCATAGAAGCAAATCGTTACAACCACTAAAAGGGAAGCTTCCCCTGCTTCTCCAGCTAGGGTGGTATGAGATGCAACAGAGGAAAAAGTTGGCACAATGCCAGCCAAGAGCGACCAAAAGCATAAGAGATGTTGAGTCAACTGCCAGAACATGAACCATGCATGTGCAAGTGTGCAAAGAGGTTGCATTGCCACGATCTGTTAACGAACCGTGAGTGCAATTGCACTAAGTAACAGGACATAGATTCAGTTACAACAAGAGAACACAAATAATTATCGACAGGTTGACTCAAGCAGGACCGGGTATATGCACAAAATTAGAGTGTTAAGAGGTTGCATTTCCATGACTTTTAGAAATGTAAGTGCAAGTACCTTACTAAGTATCATTGGAACTTGTACTCAGTTACATCAGCCTAGCCACTCGCAGACATAAGTTTAGAAAAAAAAAAGGAGAGCTGAATAAGTAATCAGCAGCAGGACATGGAAAATTATGGTTGTCACCCTACATAGTTAAGAAGCAACTATTTTCAGTTTAAATAAGAAACAGCCTGTTGGCTGTTGCAGCTAATCTTGATAGTAAGTAATGAAAACATCCCATAGGAAAATGAGATGTAAAAAGGAGTATTGAAAACTCAAAACAGAATTCAGCGATACACCTTCTCATCAATCAAAACAAAACTATGACAAATAACTCAGGGTGGTGTCAAAACAGGATCAGCAGATGCGGCGAGGATTGGTAAATCTTTCACATCATCTCTGTAAAAAAAGTACTGCCCCGCATTCTCATAGCTAGCATCGATCAGCCAGTCGCTAAAGAATGCATGCGCAGGCAACGCCTCTCCTTAAGGATGCCGCTTGGCAGAAAAGGAACACCCATGCATCAAATCGGCAAGATTGACAAGGAAGGTATTATTGTTCATGTTATGTTGGCAGGCCATTATGGACCATTAAATCATCTCATTGCTATATGAAAAGTTTGTCTTCCCTGACATACGTAACATTTAAAACTCAAGCACCAACAGTGGAGTCATTTGCATGCATCACTCTAATGCAAACTGGAGATTCTAAATTGAGAACTTAAACTGGGAGCTATCGCTAGGGAAGATATGTAAAGGCTCAAAGAATCAAGCGATCATGAAACAAAGGGATGTACATTGAAAACATTGGCCAATATCAACAGAAACTCACATTTCCAAGTAGCTCCACATTTCACTATGGTAGAAAGTGCAACCCGATGGATTGATGACTTCAAAGTTCACTTGGTAATATCTATTGAAAGTCCTCTGCCTTGTCGGAGCACTACAACCCAGCAGTCCAGTAAAAAATATCTATGATCCCATTTCTAGCATTTATTCCAAGTAGGTTGCAGAGAAATAATATAGTCGTGAGAAGCTCCTACCAAGGAAACAAACAGAAAAATATGCTCCCAGATGATATATTTAACATGCATAATTGTTTGAGTGAATCAGATATAAGACCTAGTCATCTTAAGTGTAATTGCTTAATATTTATTTACTGGAATGAGAAGACACCCATTACTGAAAAATTATCCACTCAGATGCACCAATGGAGATGGAGAAAAGTAACACAAATTACCTTCTGTGCAATCTGAGATTGGCATAGAGAACTTTGCCAGCTTTCTTGATCAATATTTTCACAAGCTTGCCCTTGCGATATGCTTCCAGCACCTTACCTGAATCCAGATTGGCACCTTCAAGAACCCATCACTCGGCTCCAGGATTACAGCATACCTGCGAAATAGCCATGGGCTTTGCTCTATCACATGTTCCCCGTGTCCAAGGTAAAAAAGAAAAACTGAATAACAAACACATTTGCTTAAACGACCCTGAATCGGACGTGTTGTGCAAGGTTCCATGGAGATCACATCTGAGAGAACAGGCTAGGGTGCCTGAATCTTTTCACTATCTTCACCCTCATCAGCGCCAGCCACCGGGTGCACTGTTGGAACTCAGGATCATCCTCATCTATCACCAAGACGTCGAATTCCTCCTCTTCAAGGTCCAACTTCTCAAACAGCACATCAAACCCGGTAATTCTGCTGGCCAATGCATTGTCGGGCGTCGTCTATCCCGCATCTCCTGCCACAACCTTCACTACGACAGAATCACACGCCACTGCTATCACCAGAACTAAACCGAAACCCTAATCCTAGCGACACCACGAAGGCCGGAAACCAAGGCTAGGCTTGCCCCTAGATCAACCCAAGTATATATATGCAGGTTAGGAGAGGAAAATGGATCGGAGACGGATTGAACTCCCTTTAGTTCGCAAGGAACCCTAGTAGTCCAGGGGAAGCAGTGACATATATGCAACTGTTTAAGTGTCTTCCAGTCTCAGATTTAACAGTGTGGTGCATAGATGCTCCAGTAGGAATCATGATACACCGAGTTAAACCGGAGATTAATGGAATCTGGAAACTAAAAAAATAAATGAGCAATAAACAGGTCAAAATTCACTACCATAGAGCCAAAACACTGGATGTATTTTGAACAAAATGCAATTTCCAAATCTCCAGTTTCAATTCCTTACTTTGCATCTTATCTGCAACAAATGCATGGGTAGTTGAGAAATTCGAAGAAAACTAATGATGCATCATTTGCTCTAGCCCTGGCTATTCTATACCGAACACATGATATTCCAAAATGAAATTAATTAAGCAGGAGAACTGCATCTCAAGTTAAGATCTTAAACATGAAGTTCATCTTTCTTGCCATGGTACCAGGTACAAGATCATCAAGTCAAGTAATAACATTTTAGTGTGCATATTATATGTGGGGCAAAGGTGATAACATATGTAGTATATCACAACAAAGGTTGGTGCTGTGCAGGATAATCATGGTAGAAGCTCAAAAGAACAGCAGTATTCAGGAGCTATTAAAAAGTGGGTTATTAGTGTCCACAACTTCTGAAGTCCTACATCAATGTACTACTTTAAATCAAAGATATGTTCGGTGCTCCGGAAAACAAGTAGTATTTAGTTTTCTTCATATTTCCAGTATTCTGCATTGTATGACGGCAACTACTACCTATTTGATGAGTGATTAGTTAAGCTCTTGCCGAAGGTTTTATTACATGGATGGAACTCTCAAGTTCAGTCTGACTTGTGATATATATACCGGTGAAATTTTACCACCCTGAGAGACAAAAGGCAGGTTCAGTTCACAGTACAGTTAGCAAGGTTAACTTGTATCACATGGCATTCATTCTCATATTTTCGAGGGGTAGTAGTTCATACATAAACTTAACGGACAAGGTTGAAAGTTTGAAACACTTGCTCATATATCATATCTCCCAGGAGGTCAAAGAACATCCAACATGCAGTAAAATTACTAATTAACTAGCCATGATATGTTGATATATGGAAATTATTTTCGTCCAGTATGTAATACAGAAACTAATTATTCTCTGTATATCAAATAAATATATTATAAATGCCCAATGACCAACAAGACTAGCTAGTAGAGTTTTAAACACACACCCTTTAAGGCCTTATTCTTTGAAGCAATACACCGGAGAAAAAAAAGAAGAACATGAAAATTTGAAGTCGAGAGAGTTCACCGTTTCCTCTTCTCTAACATCCTTATTGCTGGGCAGTGCAAAAGGTGATTTCAATGTATTTCTATCTTGTGACTTATATCTGGAGAACATTCCAAAAATATAGTTTTTTGCATCTTGTATATGAAACTAGAGATGAACAAGAGTACCAGCATCGTTGTTACTTTCAGTTTGCATGTTCGACTATTTTTTGCTGAAAGGCATCTTGCACGATTAAGTTTCCACTCTGTCAAATTAGCACCGCGGAAACAATGTGACTGTGGAAGTAGGTCTACCTTTTGCACCGATGAGAAGAAACGAGGATCAGCATCAAAATGAGAATCAAGGAGAGTTGTCTTGCTTGGAATGCTCACACGGCAACCGAGCTGATCTGGTGCAGGAGCAGTTTCCAATTTTTTTCATTAAGTTAATATATGTACCAACCTCACATAATTTTCAGGTCATGAATTCTTACCAAGATAGCTGTGGTGTCGATTCTACCACCGATATGCAACCTTGCGTGTGTGGTCACACATACCACCTGTGAATCTAATAATCTACGACGTCAGATCAACTGGATCCTAACTCTACCTAGAGATAAGAGCAGCTGGGAGCTTCACATGGAGAGATGCAACTTTTGATCGGTGGGCTTCCTGGGTTTCAGTGCAGCCCATGAAAGCTCACAGCAAGATAGATCTCCCGCCCATTTGATGTATGCTTCTACAGATCTGACACTGCTAGCTAACTACTCACAGGCATCATGGATTCAGTTAACTGAAAACTAAATTCAGTTAACTGAAAATTACATGAAATTCAGCACTAAAGTTCTCTTGCTTTGCTGCTTTGTTTCCTGCCTATTAACACTAGCTTACATAGCTCTACGACTGTCGAAATGTGTTGATCAATGAGAATCAATGAGAGTTGCTCGGCATGCTGACACAGCCACCGAGCTCATCTAATGCTGGAGCAGTTTCCAATTTTTAAGTAGAGATACTTGTTGCCTCCTGGTATAATATACTGTATGTACCTATCTCACATAATTTTCAGGTCACGAGTTCTTACTAAGCTGTGACGTTGATTCTACCACCCATATGCAACCTTGTGTGCGTGGTCACACGTACCACCTGTGAATCAAGTAATCGACAACGTCAGGTCAACTGGATCCTAAGTCTACCTATGAGCAGCTGGGAGCTTCACATGGAGAGATGCAACTTTTGACCGGCCGGGCTTCCTGGGTTTCAGTGTGCTGCTGCAGATCTGAAATTGCTAGCTAACTATCTCTGAGGTCAACTAGATCATGTGCAGCGGTGCTGTGCTATGCTGCTAACCAACTCAACTAGGGCACATGGCAGTTTTTGCCTGCTCCATTTGGAATCTGCCCACGCCTCCCAAGCTCTGCTACTCCTTGTCAACCCATTACTACCCAATGTGGCATTAATTAGTTTCATGCATGGCCCTGCAATCTAGGATAAGATGCTGTGCACGGAGAACCATGGAACCTGTAAAATGTCAACGAAA
Organism: Triticum aestivum; assembly: GCF_018294505.1. NCBI lineage: Eukaryota > Viridiplantae > Streptophyta > Magnoliopsida > Poales > Poaceae > Triticum > Triticum aestivum. The sequence continues at coordinate 468,571,268 of NC_057796.1, forward strand.
TTAGCAGAGAAACCCAGTGGGTTATACTGCTGGTTTTCACTTCTGATGATTCTTTCTCCCTCTTTTATCTGACAGGAAACAAATGCAGGCCGGTGCGTGAGGAGCTGACCTAAGAATTAACAAATGCAGGCCGGTGCAGTGCGTGACAGTGTCAGAAGTTTCTGTGAGTCAGATCTAGCGAAACATAGCCATTACCAAGGTTAACACCACTATAAATGGCTAGCATTGCTGCCCATTCTGGACAAACCCATAAGCCACTCAAAAACAGCTCTCTGGTAGGTGTTTACGCTTAGCGTTTTCATCCTACAATGAGATCGCTGCCCATTGTAGTTTTATCCCTCCTGATTCTTGTCCTTGCTGCCCATGTATCCCAAGCCGATGACAAGGGCTCTCCAAGCGGAAATGGGAAGGGTTCCCATGAAGGTGACGGTGATGATCATAAATCAAATGGCGTAGGGCCGGTGAAAAAGCCAAAATGCCATAAGCCCGGACGTGGTCCGAAAAACCATGACAATGATGGTCGAGGACCACCGGAAAAGGATTGCGATGATGAAGAAACAACACCGTCATCACCGGGGCCTTCCCCAGACCAAGGTAACGGTTCGCCATCACCACCGCCATCCCCTTCTTATTCTCCACCCATGAATACCCAGTCACCTCCACCTCCATTAGAAACTAGTCCTACCACACCTCCACCCTACCAACCCAGCAATCAATCCCCTCCGCCACCATCATCATCAAGCCCACCACCAACACCTCCATCTAGCCCCCCTGTTACACCTCCAACCTACGAACCTAATGATCAATCGCCACCGCCTCCAATGAATCCTCCACCCATTACCCCACCACCTCCATCTAGTCCACCTGTGGCACCTCCAATGAGCCCGACTAATCAGCCTCCTCCACCGTCATCATCATCTAGCCCCCCACCACTAGCTCCAGCCACTCCACCAACATCTCCATCAAGTCCCCCTGTTATGCCTCCATCCTACGAACCTAACGATCAATCGCCACCGCCTCCATTGAATCCTCCGTCCATTCCCCCGCCACCAGCTAGCCCACCTGCCTCACCTCCAATGAACCCGACTAATGATCAACCTCCTCCACCATCTCCGTTATCTAGCCCCCCACCAGTAGCTCCAGCCACCCCACCAACACCTCCATCTAGTCCCCCTGTTACGCCTCCATCACCAACACCTCCATCTAGTCCCCCTGTTACGCCTCCATCACCAACACCTCCATCTAGTCCCCCTGTAACGCCTCCATCCTACGAACCGAACGATCAATCGCCACCGCCTCCATTGAGTCCTTCGACCATTCCCCCACCACCTCCAACTAGCCCTCCTGCAGTACCTCCAATGAACCCAACTAATGAACAACCTCCTCCACCATCGTCATCATCTAGCCGCCCACCAATAGCTCCAACTACTCAACCATCTCCCTCTAGCCCACCTGCTACACCTCCAACAGACTCAACTGATGAGGAAACTCCTACATCACCACCATCATCTAGTCCACCAGTAACTCTATTAAGTCCTCCACCACCATCATCGAGTACACCACCGGCTCCATACATTGCCACACCACCTTTGTCTAGTCCCCCTGCTACACCTCCAACATACCAAGCTAACGACCAGTCCCCTCCACCTCCACCATCATATAGTCCGCCGCCATCAGCTTTAGCTAGTCCTCAACCACCTCCACCACTGAGTCCACCAACAATAGTTCCAACCACTAGCCCACCTCCTCCAGCTACTTCGCAATCCCCTATGTCTAGTCCACCAGCAACACCTCCAACGGACTCAACTGATGAGGAAACTCCTACATCACCACCATCATCTAGTCCACCAGTAGCTCTATCAAGTCCTCCACCACCATCATCAAGCACACCACCGACTCCATCTATTGCCACACCACCTTTGTCTAGTCCCCCCGCTACACCTCCAACGTACCAAGCTGATGATCAATCCCCTCCACCTCCACAATCATACAGTCCGCCACCGACAACTTTAGCTAGTCCTCCACCATCACCATTGAGTCCACCAGCAATAGCACCAACCACTAGTGCACCTCCTCCATCTACTTCCCCATCGCCTATGTCTAGTCCACCAGCAACACCTCCAATAGACTCAACTGATGAGCAAACTCCACCACCACCATCATCTAGTCCACCAGTAGCTCTATCAAGTCCTCCGCCACCATCATTGAGTACACCACCGGCTCCATCCATTGCCACACCACCTTTGTCTAGTCCCCTTGCTACACCTCCAACGTACCAAGCTGATGACCAGTCCCCTCCACCTCCACCATCATACAATCCACCAACGACAACTTTAGCTAGTCCTCCACCACCACCATTGAGTCCACCAGCAATAGCACCAACCACTAGCGCACCTCCTCCATCTACTTACCCATCGCCTATGTCTAGTCCACCAGCAACACCTCCAACAGACTCAACTGATGAGCAAACTCCATCACCACCAGCATCTAGTCCACCACTAGCTCCATCAAGTCCTCCACCACCATCATCTAGTCCACCAGTAGCTCTATCAAGTCCTCCACCACCATCATCAAGTACACCACCGGCTCCATCCATTGCCATGCCACCTTTGTCTAGCCCCCCTGCTACACCTCCAACGTACCAAGCTGATGACCAGTCCCCTCCACCTCCACCATCATACAATCCACCACCGACAGCTTTAGCTAGTCCTCCACCACCATCATTGAGTCCACCAGCAATAGCACCAACCACTAGCGCACCTCCTCCATCTACTTCCCCATCGCCTATGTCTAGTCCACCAGCAACACCTCCGACCAACCAAGGTAACCACCCACCGCCATCATCACCATTAAGTCCGCCTACCACACCTCCGACGTACCAAGTTAACCAACCACCGCCGCCACCACAATTTAGTGCTCCTGCCACACCTCCGACCTATCAAGGTAATGCCCAACCACCGGCATCGGCAACAACACCGCCACTTGGTGCCCCTTCTGGCAATGGATGGGTGCAAGTTCAAAACTTTCATGACGCCATGTACTGGCAAATCGGGCGCTTTGTGGTGTACAAGTTGGTAAACAAGAAGGACAACTCCCTTGTGGATGTGCTCTATGTGAGCATGCAACCTGCAGGAAAGGGCAACAACTACTTTCTTGTGATAAAAGTAGCAGATGAATATAAGAAGGTCGGCAAGTATCATGTGCTCCTATGGGGTGTGCCTGGGTCAGCAGATGAAGCATGGAAAGTATATTGGCTCAAATTTGTAGGAAACTAAGCACATGGTGCAAACAGGATCATCTAGCTATCGACCATGCATGGCATTTGTAGGGAGAAGATATATGTCAATGTCCGCCTGCATAGATTAGTTGATTTTTGTAGCTTTGAGGGGCTTGATATCCAACTATATGTTCTAATTTCAGTGATAAATTTATGTTGTGTTCTCATTAAAACTGCCTCAAATTTACAAAATATGGGTGGAGATATAATCATATAACTCGAAGCATATGCGCTTCACTGTACTTAGTTTGATGGTTGCCTTGTAATTCTTATTAAAGTTTTTTGCTTACCTGTAGTTCATTGTTCACCTTTCACCTGGACGTACAGATCCTTGCCCTTCGTCACCAATTTCAAAGCAAAAAAGAAAATTGAATTGAACAAGCTCAAATATTAACAACACGTAGCATACGACAGGCAAATCTTTACAAACACCAAAAAGGAAGCTTCCCCTGCAACAGAGGTAAAAGCTAGCACAATGCAAGCCAACAGAGACCAAAAGAAAAAGATAAGTTGAGTCAACTGCCGGATGTAGTTTAGAGAGCAACCATGCAGATGCAAGTGTGCAAAGAGGTTGCATTGACATGATCCATTGAAGAACCACAAGTGCAAGTGCACTAAATAACGGAACACGAATTCAGTTACACCAAGACACAAATAATTATTGATAGGTTACCAAATAGCACGAAGCAAGCAGGACCAGGTATATGCACAAAATTAAGAGTGACAAGAGGTTCTATTGGCGAGAGCATGCGTTTATAATATACCAGGGATTATCAGTACAGTTCTATAGAACAATTTCTATTTGGCCTTGTAGCCTTATATAGGGTGAGGGACCAGTATAAGATACTCCCTCCGTTCCCAAATATTTGTCTTTCTAGAGATTTCAACAAGTGACTACATACGAAGCAAAATGAGTGAATCTACACTCTAAAATATGTCTACATACATCCGTATGTTGTAGTCCATTTGAAATGTCTAGAAAGATAAATGTTTGGGAACGGAGGGAGTACTTCACATGGACATGAGAGACAATTCCAGGAAGATCAAGTGAGGTGCACAAGAAGTGAGCCAATCTGTGATAGCGACTATCTGACATCACATAATAAAGCAACCACTGGATCCATGATGATCTCAACAAAATGTACATGTCTTGCTTGCAGAAGATGTAACGCATTACCTCCGAAAGATGCATGGTTTCAGCCGTGAATGGTTGGCTCAGATTCTTGCTGAGTGAGATCCGACGAAGGTTTTGGCAGAGTGGATATTCTAGATGATCTCTTGTCAAGAAGTGCCTTTATCCTCAAAGACATATAAGTGGAGTGCTGCAACGACAATCAATAATATAGTAAGCCTTAACGAGTAACAATGCTGAATGAATCAATGGGAGTAACAGCCTGCGAGACTTATCAACATAAAGTTATAATGTGGGAAGACGCCTTAGATATTGGGAAGAAAGGAGTAATGTAGAGGACTCTAGCGTTTTGGTACTGTAGCAAAATGATACTGTACCACCCGATTTACTGCAGCGTCCATTTTCTTGCTCGGTTTTGTTTCGAACATTGTATGAGAATATGATTATATACACCAAAAAAAATTTGAATACAAATTGAACATTTTTGTAATATACATCGAACAATTGTTAAATACAGTGATTTTCTTTTGTAAAAACACTGAACAAATTTCAAAGAGACAATGAGCATTTTGTAGTATACTTGAAAATTTTCTTGACATACGGTGAACAAATTTCAAATACACAATGAACATTTTGTAGTATACATTGAATAATTTCTTAATATACGATGATCATTTTCGTAATACAGGATGAATATTTTTATAATGCATGATGAATTTTTCCATAATATACTGTGAACATTTTCTTAATATTCGATGAACTTCTTATATGATACACAAAAAAGAGAAATAAAAAGAAAAGGAAACAGAAACAGAAACAGAAATAAAGAAACATAAAAGAAAAAACAAAAGGAAAAATGAACCAAAACAGATTTTTTTTTAATGGAACAAAACCTTTGAAAACCGGACAAAATAATGAAAAAAAACACAGAAGAAAAATGAAAAAAAAACGCAGGAAACAGCAGTGAACAAAAACATCACGCGAATCCATACGCAGTCAGTCCAACTGGAGCTCGCTTCAGCAGCAGGGGCAAGGTTGGTAAATCTTTCACAGCATCTCTCTGACAAAAGTATCGACGCCGCATTCTCACAGCTAGCATCAATCAGCCAGTCACTAAAGAACACATACGCGGGCAACGCCTCTCCTGAAGGATGTCGCTTGGTAGAAAAGGAACACCCATGCATCAAATCGGCAAGATTGACATTGAAATTATTATTGTTCATGTTATGTTGGCAGGCCATTACGCACTGTTAAGTAATCTCACTGCTATATGAAAAGTTCGTCTTCTCTGCCATCTGTAACATTATAATATGTTGTATATTTAAAACTCAAGCAACAGCAGTGGAGTCATTTGCATGCATCACCCTAATGCAAACTGGAGGTTTTAAATTGAGAACTTGAACTGGAACCTACCACTAGGGAAGGTACGTAAAGGCTCAAAGAATCAAGCGATCGTGAAACAAAGGGGTGTACATAGAAAACATTGGCCAATATCAACAGAAACTCACATTTCCAAGTAGCTCCACGTTTCACTATGGTAGAAAGTGCAACCCAATGCATTGAAGGCTTCAAAGTTCACTCAGTAATTCCCCGCAAAAAAAAGTCGCTCAGTAATATCTATTCAAAGTCCTCTGCCTTGTCAGAGCACTACAGCCCAGCAGTCAAGTAAAAATATCTATGATCGATATACCAAGATGAATTACTTAGGCAGTTTCTAGTCCACACACATGATCCCATTTCTAGCATTTATTCCAAGTAGGTTGCAAAGAAAGTATAGTCGTGAGAAGCTCCTTCCTACTAAGGAACACAAAAAGGAAATATTCTCCCAGATGATATATTCAACATGAATAATGGTTTGAGTGAATTGGATATAAGGCCTCGTCATCTCAAATGCAATTGCTTAATATTTACTATTTACTGGAATGCGAAGACACCCCCATTACTTAAAAATGGTCCACTTAGATGCACTAATGTATAGGAAAGAGCATTAAGCAATGGAGATGGAGAAAAGTAACACAAATTACCTTCTGTGCAATCTGAGATGTGGCGCGGAAGTGGGTTCTACACAGGCAAGGAAATGCAAGACCACTCTGCAAATACGTAAGATATCAAACCATGGCACAGAACTGGTTTCCCAAATAATAAGCTTTGCATTGTTTGTTTGTATGGGCTGAAAAATATATATACGGTCCAGACCATAGTTCAGGCAAATGCTACAATATGATGCTAGTTCACTTTGGGTAGGCCGGGCTATCTTTGCTCTTCTCTTCACTCTAATATACAATACACACGGTCGTGCGTATTCTAGAAAAAACCTAGATGATAACAGAACCTACAGAACAAAAGTTTTCTTCTCTCTAATATATGATACGCACCACTCATGCTTATTCTAGTAAAAAACCTAGATGATAATAGAACCTTAAGAACAAAAATTGAAGCAATTAGCTAAACTCTCTCCGAATGTTTTGTTACATGGATGACACTCTCAAGTTCAGTTTGGCTTGTGATATATACAGTGCCATACTAGTGAAACTTTACCATCCCGAGAGACAAAAGGCAGGTTCAGTTAACGGTTCAGTTAGAAAGGTTAAGTTTATCACATGGCATCCATTCTCATATCTTCAAAGAGCAGTAGTCCATATATAAACTTAATGGACAATATTGGAACACTTTTTCATATAATATCTCCCAGAAGATTGGAAAAGCATCCAACATGTAGTAAAATTACCAATTAGCCATGACATGTTCATATATGGAAATTATTTTCTCCCAGCATGTAGTACATAAACTAAGTATTCTCTGATGAATATCAAATAAACAGTAGAAATGCCGAATGGCGACCACAAGACTAGTAGCTGTGTGGATGAAAAAAAAGGTGATTTTGGAGCATTTGAAGTCGTGAATTATTACTAGGGGAAAACCCTCGACTCTGCAGCAATTTTACACTGACCTCCTTTAAGGCCTTATTCTTTAAATCAATACACTGGGGGAAAACCCTCAACTCTGCAGCAATTTAAAGAAGAATATCTAACAGCATAACTTACAGATGTTGCACAAAGCAGAACATCTACATTTATGTTTCACAAACTATTCCAAAAGACATAAGCAGGAATGAGCAGAAACTAGCCACTCCGAATGAAAATTACGAAGGAGCATACCAGAACACGGGAGCTTCCTGACCCAACAGGATTTGCCAGGTGCATGAGCAAAACACAAATGTTAACTACCCATGGTGCTCCATAGTCACAAAAGGCATGAAGTTTCAGTATGTTACACATCAAAGCACGAAAATTGCAGCCCAAATTATTTTCTTAACAGTAATGTATCTTATCACTATGCTTTAAACATGAAAAATTCTTAAGTTGAGAGAGTTCACCGTTTCCACTTCTCTAACATCCTTATTACTGGGCAATGCAAAAGGTGATTTCAATGTCTTTCTATCCTGTGACTTATATCTGGAGAACATTTCAAGATTTTAGATTTTTGCATCTTGTATATGGAACTAGAGATGAACGAGAGTACCAGCATCGCTGTTACTTTCAGTTTGCATGTTCAACTATTTTTTGCTGAAAGTTCCACTCTGTCAAATTAGCACTGGGGCAACAATGTGACACTGGAAGTAGGTCTAGCTTTTGACCAATGAGAAGAAACTGGGATCAGCATCAAAATGAGAATCAAGGAGAGTTGTCTTGCTTGGAATGCTGAGAGCTGATCTGGTGCAGGAGCAGTTTCCAATTTTTTTTAATTAAGTTGAGATACTTGTTGCCTCCTGATATAATATAAGTACCAATCTCACATAATTTTCAGGTCATGAGTTCTTACCAAGATAGCTGTGGTGTCCATTCTACTACCCATATGCAGCCTCGTATGCGTGGTCACACGTACCACCTGTGAATCTAGTAATCGACAACGTCAGATCAACTGGATCTAAGTCTACCTAGAGATATGAGCGGCTGGAAGCTTCACATGGAGAGATGACTTTTGATCGGCCGGGCTTCCTCTGTGTTTCAGTGCTGCCCATGAAAGCTCACAGCTAGATAGCTCTCCCGTCCATTAGATGTGTACTGCACTGCTGCTACAGATCTGACACTGCTAGCTAACTATATCTGAAGTCAACTAGATCGTGTGCAGCGGTGCTGTCCTATGCTGCCAACCAACTCAACTAGGGCACCTGGCAGTTTTTGCCTGCTCCATTTGGAATCTACCCACGCCTCCCAAGCTCTGCTACTCCTGGTCAACCCGTTACTACCCAGTGTGGCATTAATTAGTTCCATGCAAGGCCCTGCGATCTAGGCTAAGATGCTGTGCACGGAGAACCATGGAACCTGTAAAATGTCAACGAAATTAGCAGAGAAACCCAGTGGGTTATACTTCTGGTTTTCACTTCTCATGATTCTTTCTCCCTCTTCTATCTGACAGGAAACAAATGCAGGACGGTACATGAGGAGCTGACCTAAGAATTAACAAATGCAGGCCGGTGCAGTGCGTGACAGTGTCAGAAGCTTCTGCGAATCAGATCTAGCAAAACATAGCCATTACCAAGGTTAACACCACTATAAATGGCTAGCATTGCTGCCCAGTCTGGACAAACCCATAAGCCACTCAAAAACAACTCTCTGGTAGGTGTTTACGCTTAGCGTTTTCATCCTACAATGAGATCGCTGCCCATTGTAGTTTTATCCCTCCTGATTCTTGTCCTTGCTGCCCATGTATCCCAAGCCGATGACAAGGGCTCTCCAGGCGGAAATGGGGAGGGTTCCCATGAAGGTGACGGTGATGATCATAAATCAAATGGCGTAGGGCCGGTGAAAAAGCCAAAATGCCATAAGCCCGGACGTGGTCCGAAAAACCATGACAATGATGGTCGAGGACCACCGGAAAAGGATTGCGATGATGAAGAGACGACACCGTCATCACCGGGGCCTTCCCCAAACCAAGGTAATGGTTCACCATCACCACCGCCATCCCCTTCTTATTCTCCACCCACGAATACCCAGTCACCTCCACCTCCATCAGAAACTAGTCCTACTACACCTCCACCCTACCAACCCAGCAATCAATCCCCTCCGCCACCATCATCATCAAGCCCACCACCAACACCTCCATCTAGCCCCCCTGTTAAACCTCCAACCTACGAACCTAATGATCAATCGCCACCGCCTCTAATGAATCCTCCACCCATTACCCAACCACCTCCATCTAGTCCACCTGCGGCACCTCCAATGAGCCCGACTAATCAGCCTCCTCCACCGTCATCATCATCTAGCCCCCCACCACTAGCTCCAGCCACTCCACCAACACCTCCATCTAGTCCCCCTGTTATGCCTCCATCCTACGAACCTAACGATCAATCGCCACCGCCTCCATTGAATCCTCCGTCCATTCCCCCGCCACCATCTAGCCCACCTGCCTCACCTCCAATGAACCCGACTAATGATCAACCTCCTCCACCATCTCCGTCATCTAGCCCCCCACCAGTAGCTCCAGCCACCCCACCAACACCTCCATCTAGTCCCCTTGTTACGCCTCCATCTTACGAACCTAACGATCAATCACCACCGCCTCCATTGAGTCCTTCGACCATTCCCCCACCACCTCCAACTAGCCCTCCTACGGTACCTCCAATGAACCCTACTAATGAACAACCTCCTCCACCATCGCCGGCATCTAACCCCCCACCACTAGCCCCAGCAACACCTCCATCTAGTCCCCCTGTTACACCTCCAACCTACGAACCTAACGATCAATCGCCACCACCTCCATCTAGCCCACTTGCTGCACCTCCAATGAACCCGACTAATGACCAGCCTCCTCCACCATTGCCATCATCTAGCCCCCCAACACTAGCTCCAATCACCCCACCAACATCTCCATCTAGTCCCCCTGGTACACCTCCAACCTATGAACCTAATGATCAATTGCCACCGCCTCCATTAAATCCTCCGTCCATTCCCCCACAACCATCTAGCCCACCTGCCTCACCTCCAATGAACCCCACTAATGATCAACCTCCTCCACCATCTCCGTCATCTAGCCCCCCACCAGTAGCTCCAGCCACCCCACCAACACCTCTATCTAGTCCCCCTGTTACGCCTCCATCCTACGAACCTAACGATCAATCACCACCGCCTCCATTGAATCCTCCACCCATTCCCTCACCAGTTCCATCAAGCCCACCCGTGGCACCTCCTATGAACCCGACTAATGATCAGTCTCCACCATCGTCATCATCTAGCCCCCCACAAATAGCTCCAATGACTCCACCACCTCCCACTCGCCCACCTGCCACGCCTCCAACAGACTCAACTAATGAGCAAAGTCCTCCACCAACACCATCATCTAGTCCACCAGGAGCTCTATCAAGTCCTCCACCACCGTCATCTAGTCCAGCAATGGCTCCATCCATTGCCACGCCACCTTTGTCTAGTCCCCCTGCTACACCTCCAACATACCAAGCTAATGACCAGCCCCCTCCACCACCACCATCATATAGTACACCGCCGACAACTTTAGCTAGTCCTCCACCACCACCATTGAGTCCACCAGCAATATCTCCAACCACTAGCCCACCTCCTACATCTACTTCCCCATCGCCTATGTCTAGTCCACCAGCAACACCGCCGACCAACCAAGGTAACCACCCACCGTCACCATTAAGTCCGCCTACCACACCTCCGATGTACCAAGTTAACCAACCACCGCCGCCACCACAATTAAGTGCCCCTGCCACACCTCCGACCTATCAAGGTAATGCCCAACCACCACCATCGCCACTTGGTGCCCCTACTGGCAATGGATGGGTGCAAGTTCAGAACTTTCATGACGCCATGTACTGGCAAATCGGGCGCTTTGCGGTGTACAAGTTGGTAAACAAGAAGAACAATTCCCTTGTTGATGTGCTCTATGTGAGCATGCAACCTGCAGGAAATGGCAACAACTACTTTCTTGTGATAAAAGTAGCAGATGAATATAAGAAGGTCGGCAAGTATCATGTGCTTCTATGGGGTGTGCCCGGGTCAGCAGATCAAGCATGGAAACCATATTGGCTCAAATTTGTAGGAAACTAAGCACATGGCGAAAACAAGATCATCTAGCTGGCGACCATGCATGGCATTTCTAGGGAGAAGATATATAGACATTTTGTGATCAATGTGCGCTTGCATGGATTAGTTGATCTTTGTAGATTTGAACGGCTTGATATCCAACTATATATTCTGATTTCAATAATAAATTTATGTTGTGTTCTCAATATAATTGCCTCAAATTTACAAAATATGGGTGGAGTTATAATCATATAACACAAAGCATAAGCGCTTCACTGTACTGTTTGTTTGATGGTTGCCCTGTAATTCCTATTAAAGTTGCTTATTTGTAGTTCACTGTTTGCCGTTCACCTGGGCATCCAGATCCTTGACCTTCGTCACCAATTTCAAAGCAAGAAGATAATTGAACAAGCTCAAATATAAACAATGCGTGGCATACAAAGAGCAAATCCTTACAACCACCAAAAGAGAAGCTTCCCCTGCATCTCCAGCAAAATGGTGTGAGATGCAACGGAGGAAAAAGCTAGCATAATGCCAGCCAACAGAGACCAAAAGCAAAAAAGAAGTTAAGTCAACTGCCGATGTAGTTTAACCAGCAACCATGCATATGCAAGTGTGCAAAGAGGTTGCATTGACATGAACTGTTGAAGAACCACAAGTGCAAGTGCACTAAATGACAGAACCCAAACTCAATTACAGCAAGAAAATAAAAATAATTATTGACAGGTTATGACCGAATATGATGAAGCAAGCAGGACCAGGTATATGCACAAAATTAAGAGTGACAAGAGGTTCTATTGGCGAGAACATATGTTTATAATATACCAGGGATTAGTAGTACAGTTGTATAGAGCAATTTCTATTTGACCTTGTAGCCATATATAGGGTGAGGGACCAGTATGAGATACTTCACAGGGACATGAGAGACAATTCTAGGAAGATCAAGTGGGGTGTACAGGAAGTGAGCCGACCTGTGATAGTAACTATCCGACATCACATAACAAAGCAACCACTAGATCAATGATGATCTCAACAAAATGCATGTGTCTTGCTTGCAGAAGATGTAACGCATTACCTCCGAAAGATGCATGGTTTCAGCCATAAATGGTTGGCTCAGATTCTTGCTGAGTGAGATCCGATGAAGGTTTTAGTAGAGTGGATATTTTACATGATCTCTTGCCAATAAGTGCCTTTATTCCCAAAGACACATAGGTGGAGTGCTGCAACCACAATCAATAATATAGTAAGCCTTAAGAAGTAATATGCTGAATGAATCAGTGGGAGTAACTGTTGAATTGTACATGTACACGTGTGTGTAATATGTCGTACAGGAGCTGGTCTACCCTCTCCTAGAATATAGTATCGGTAGTGGGTGTGTGAGTGGTGTTGTGGGAGTCTGTTACTCCCCTAAATGTAATCATCTTGTTGTAACAACCTGAGCGGAATATACTCCACCATCACATAGTCCACCAGTAGCTCTATCAGGTCCGATGAAGGTTTTAGTAGAGTTGATATTTTACATGATCTCTTGCCAATAAGTGCCTTTATTCCCAAAGACATATAGGTGGAGTGCTGCAACCACAATCAATAATATAGCAAGTCTTAAGAAGTAACAATGCTGAATGAATTGGTTTCAAAAAAAAATGCTGAATGAACCAATGGGAGTAACTGTTGAATTGTACATGTACGTGTGTGTAATATATGTTGCACAGGAGCGTGAGCGGTGTTGTGGGAGTCTGTTACTCCCCTATATGTAATCATCTTGTTGTAACAACCTGAGTGGAAATGTGGAATATACAGCACAATTCTCTAACTGTAACAGCCTAGGAGACTTATCAACAGAAAGCTATAATCTGAGAAAGAAAGAAAAAATAATTAAATTACTCTATTGTAGTGTTGTGCAGAGAATGCATTTAACAAGGCATGGTGGAGAATTGGCCAAGTAAATATAGGAGCAATAGCCTAGATTGATATAAAACGGATGTCCAGAATAAAATGCTCTAGAACTTCATAATTACTCACTTGAAGCCATAAAACGAGGTCTTGGCAACCGAGAATAATCTGTTGCCTGTACAGGGTCACGAGTAATGACCTGAGACTTGGCCATGGCGGCCTAGGCAGCCGAGAAGAATCCCCTGCCGGTGCCGCAGGAACGTGCGCCAGCATCCTCATCCATTTGGCTCGGCGGTCATGCCGCGGCAATTCGTCGAACAGGTGGTGCGCGTCCTCCTTAGTGAGCGTCCCGGAGCTCGCGCGCGCGCGCCCTGGCGGCTGCGCAGGCGGCGTAGCGCTCCCAGCTGCGTGAGGGCGGTCAGGTGGGGGATGGGCAGGTGGAGGAATGGCTAGGGCGGAGGCGGAGGCGGAGGGAGGAGCGGCGAGACATTGACGGGTGCGCGAAGTCACTCCCGTCCTATGTCGTTTGTAGCAGTATATCATTTACGGTTTACTTCCTCTCTCACTACTACAACGAATTAAATCGAATTTCTTTTAAATCAAATTTATCTTCAACTATAAGAACGTTTTAGAAGAATGCAACATTTATCGGAAAACCACTGAAATATAGTGGTAGTACGAGTACTTTATGAACCATAACTTCTTAAAGTTTGAGGAGTTATATAGTGGTCGCACCTAATCGAACCCCTATATTTTTAACTCTTAAGAAAATTGTCTAATTTTTTTTATCCTTTGTCGCCTACATTTAAAATAGTTGCATGATTTCCATCAATCATTTGAATGATACAAATTGATAATATGCACCAATTCAACATAAAAACACGCATATAGTTCATTCAGTCTCGCGCCCGGCAGCAGGACCGAGCAAGTCTCGCGCCCGACAGCAGGATCATGCTCGTCTCGCGCCCAGCAGCAGGACCGAGCTCGTCTCGCACCCGGTGCCGTAGGACGGGGCGATGGAGGCTAGTTTTGGCCGGCCTATTGGGTCTCGGCACTGGGGGCAGCCCAGGGGTGCGAAAGGAGGGTCCTTTCCGCTCGTGTCTTTGGTTGGGGTAGCGGCGGATCTCGGGTGAGATGGTGTCAAGGTCTTGGATGTCGGGGCGGCGGCCCTGGTGGTGGGTTCGCGAGGCTCATGGGCAGAGCCCGTGGCTTGGTGCTGCCCGGTTGCAACGGCCGTGTGGGCGGCGTGGTAGCCAGGGTGTGGCGTTCGGTGGTGGTGATTGGTGACCGGGGTGAAAACCCGCTCTATCTTCGGACGGACCGGCGGCGGCGAAGCTCGTTCCCTTCTTGAAGGCGTCGTCGCGGCTCTCATTGCCCGTCGTGTTGCTCCAGGGGAAACTCTGATCCTCGGATCGGGCGGTGGCGGCGCTCCGGTGTCGTCCCTTTCCTGAAGGCGCCGCCTTGGAGCCCACGGTTCGTCATATGCGGCTTCACCTATTCGCGTAGTGCTAGGGATGGTGTTGCTGCGCTCAGCGCCTATGTATCATGCCTTGGGTGGGTGTGTGCGTCTGTTGTGGGGGTGTGCGTTTGTACCGGATGCTGTTGATCATTTCTTTATATATAAAGCGGAGCGAAAGCCTTTTTCGATATAGTTCATTCAGTCAAACAATCCAAAATTAAAACATGCATATACTTCATCCAAAAGCCACCAAATGGATCGAGTTTGATCAAAAAACCACAGCATAGCATGTCTTCATGTCTTCATGCCATGGGCAGAGCCTCTCAAATTCATACTACACAAACTCAAGCACTTTCGTGCTCACCACTACCATGGCCACCACCACCACCATGGCCGCCATCCACCACAACCATGGCCACCACTATCACCACCATGGCCAACAAAGCCGACCTCCGATTGGGCCAAGATCTCCCCGCAGTGAGTTCCTGACACTTTCTTGTCGTGGCATCCATCGTGCTCGGGTACATGAACATGATAGCACAATCTTCTGCCTTCTTCCCTTTTGCAAGCCTCTCCTCCTCGAGTGTAATCTTACGCTCCTCTGTTTTCATCTTCCTCGTTTGGGCCGCCAACTTTGCTCTCCACTTCTCATCCTCCGTGTACTTGAGAGCTTGTTCCACCTGGCCTTCTCTTACTTGCGTTCACCTCCCAAATCTTTCTTGGTCTCAATCGTAGCACAAAGCTCATATTTGTAGGTATCGACGCCTCGATGCTTCTTCCTCTATTCTACACTCTTTTGCCCAACCTTTTGTAAGGATGGAAAATTCCATCCTCTTTGTCATTAGCTTCAAAAGATATGCTAATTTGTGACCTCTTCGGTGTGGTTTCGAAGTTTCCTCGGATCCACTTCTCATTGCCAACTAGTTCCTTATAGCAATGGTGTCATGTGAATGCCCTGCCGCCGCCTTTCTTGTTGTGTTGCTTGTATAGGTCTTGGATGAGAGGTCCACAATCTGTGATTTGCACCCCACTCAGTAATGCATGATTTACTTGATCAACACAAACCAGACCATCAGTTGCATTGCTCTTGGATCACACCCCACCGGTGGGAAAGAGAGCCTTGAGTGCAGCAGGAGTGGATGGCCGCATTGTTGCATTAGTAGTCTTCAATCCTACTAAAAAAATCTCCTTCATTTGATTTGTACCAACCGAGGCATCAGGCGAGAAATCCATCCAAGCAAAGCACAATGCAATGTCTCATCTTGGCTATAGTTCATTGTCCTTGCCCTCTTTGTGCTTGCTCGTGTCTCCACGGGATCACTGTCCTCCTCCACTCCGGAATCATCATCAAGTCTGCTCTCTTCTTCTTGATCATTCCTCGCATAGTCATAATCTAGACCGTCGAGGCCGAGTATGTGTAATTCATCCAATTGAGACAAGAAAAGTTGTAGCATTATGCTCCTCCACACTAGAATCAACAACAACAAGCACGTCACAAAATCGTCGCTGCAAACCATCATCAGTCATCAATATCCATAGCAAAAGCTACAATCAACAACTTTTTTTACCTCTAGAGCATATCTTCGAACACTTGGTGGCGGCCATGGACCTCAACCTCGACTGTATTGCCGAACGTGCCGGAGAAGGAGTTGATGGGTGGCTGGAGAAGGCGCGCGAGGCACAGGATAGGGAGAAGGCATTGCATGGACGCTTTCTTCCTTTTCTTGGACGATGCTCGGCAAAAAAGATTTTCTAAAATATGGAAAATGATGAAATCAGAAAATATTTTTGAATTTGAAAAGAAGTTCACAATTTTCATTTTTTAATAAATTTGAAAATTCAGAATTTTAAAAATGCCCACTAAATTTTAAAAAGTTCATGAATTTTTTAAAAAACTGTGAATTCGAAAAAACAAAGATTCCCAAAAAACTCACAAATTTGAAATATATTCATGATTTTCTAAAAATTATTAATGAATTTGAAACAAAAAGGTAAATAAAAAATATTAAAAGAGAAAAATGTACAAAAAGTAGAGTAAAGACCCGATCAAAAACAAAAAAACAAAAAATAAATAAAAGTGAGAAGACCCACCTAAAGGCTTTACAAAACCGGAATGAGTGGTGCAGCTCGGCGGCAAAATGCACACAAATGACCTTGAGACAAAACTAATTCACAAAATGAGCGGTGGATGAAACTTATTCACCCAGCTGACCCTTTTGTGTAGTGCCCGACACGTCGGCGCTACACTAAACTGTGTACGTAGCGCCGAACTCACAGGCGCTACACTTCTGTCCAGCATGACACCTCAGGACCCACACTTGATTGTGCAACGCCTAACAAATAGGCGTCACACTTGATTGTGCAACGCCTAACAAATAGGCGTCATACTGCAATGTGCAACGCCTAACCCAAAGACGCTACACATGAACTTAGTAAAAGCAGTGGACAAAAAGTTTTCATAGTGCAGCGCCTAGCACCAAGGCGCTGCACCTGAAGACTAGGCGTTGCACTATGAAAGCCTCCCCACCAAGCCTAGCTGCGCGAGGCCACACGTATACAACTAGCTGGCGAGGCTACACATAAACAACTCTGAATGTTCATACTTGGTGGTTGCGTTGGGCGCCGGGCCTAGGTACGAGTACTAGAACTTAATTCGTAGCAAATGATGAAGTGCTAATTGTGCGACTCTTCCGGTACGTACATGATGGGACTGGGTTAATAGTTTTCTTCCGGTACCGCACGCAGTGTTTGGATCAGTGCCTCACATTTATTGCACATATTTTCCTTGAGTTTTCTCCCGATACAAAGATGGATATCAAAACATACATGTCCCGATAATATTCCTTGTGCATTAGCAAAACACACAAAATATTTTTAATTGCACAATTAGCGTTGGATCAAGAATTTTGTAACCAATATTTCCACGCCAAAAATCAACATGTTATCGGATGATAACCCGCGGCCAGTACCACCAGCGGGCGGAGCGTTAGGACAAGGGTGCCGCGGAGGAAGAAGACGGTGGCGCTGGCTCGTCGGAGGAGGCGTCCTCCATTTGCACGTCTTGCTGGCCTGCCAATCGGCGGCAATGGCAGCCATGGCCTTCTTCTGCTCCAATGTCAGCCCGTACCAGAGAGCTTTGGCGGCGACGGGATGCATGTCGGGGAGTGGTGCGGTGAGGGATGACTGTTGCACCGGTGGGTGGTAGAGGACGGACGGGTGGCGCCGGAGGAGACGCCTCGGCAACCGCGTGCTATCAATGAGGGCGGCAGACGGATGGACGGGTGGCCATCGTGTCGTTTGAACACGCGGCAGTCACCAACACCGGGAAGCGGCGCGGGCGGCGCTCTCTCGACCGACGCGCCGCTTCAATGCCGGCGCCAGTAAGCGGTCGCGTCCACTCTGGCCGGCATGAATGCGGGCGTTGACGCTCTGGAGCAGTGCTGACCGAAAACGCGCGGGAGAAGGGAGGAATTTTTGGTGGGTCAGGATGATCAGAACCGGGCTTGGGATCGATCTGGACTCCGACAAACCTCTTCCACTTTTATCTCTGTTTTACGAGAGAAATCGCGTCCGGTTACTCTGTGGACCGATACAAATTAGAGTTGGATGAATTCCGTGGTCCGGACTATACAGTCTAAACAGTTACGGGAGATTTGTGAATTGCCGTTGGAGTTGACTTGTGGGCGTATGGTACATGCAGGCGCACGCTTGTGGATCCATGCAACAGTAGCACTGTCTACTCTCTCCGGCCTTCCTAAACTAATGGTGGATAATGGAAAAGGTGACTGTGATGAGCCGCAATTCTTTACTGCAATTCTTTACTGGTGTCGGGTGGTTGCATGCACGCATTCATGCAATAATGCTTGCAGGCTTTCACGCTGACGCACACGAATCACATCAATCTATCTATCGCTCCATCGCAGAGGTACGTACGGCCGAGACGTCTACGGATTAAGTTTTTGTCCATGTGTAACGCCTTTACATTAGGCGTCACACATTGCAGCATAACGCCTATCTATTAGGCCGTTGCACGATTAAAGATGGGTCCCAGGCAGATACCGGGGTGCCAGGCGTTGCACAATGTAGTGTAACGCCGACGCGTCAGGCGCTATAAAAAAGGGCCAGTTGAATGAATAAGTTTTGCTCATGGTTCATTTCGTGAATTAGTTTCATCTCGAGGTCATTTATGTGCATTTTGCCCAGGCCCACTAAATTCGACCGCTCGGCAGCAGTGGGCGCCTCGTACCGGGCACGACAATGTCTCGCCTAGATTAGCCTCACGTCAATAAAAAAACTACGACTATGGGCGGGCCCAGCGCGAACTACAGTTCTTCAGTGCTTTTTTTTCTCCCGTTTGCTTTTCATACTTTTGCATTAGTTTTTGCTACATATTCTAAATTTTCTAATATTTAAAAATATTCAAAAAATATATATAGAAAAACGCACAAAAATGAAAAATGTTAGATGTATTTTTTTAATAAAGTTAAATGTGTATAGAAAAAAAGCTACTCTATAAGAAAATTGTAAAATATTAATCATGTATTTGAAAAAAATTGTTAAACATGTACATAAAATTGTTCCTGTTGTATAAAATAATGTTTAAAAATTTTGGGACAACATCAAAGAATATTAAAAAAAGGCAGCCCGGAGCATGTAGCTCCTGCTTGCGCATGGTCCGGAGAAGGGTCCGATCACTTCAGATCGATTGTATGGAGCCTTTTCCTACATTTTTGTAAGAAGCGGTTTCCAGGAGTTGAACCAGTGACCTCATGGCGCCAAGGCTACATCAAAGAATATATATGGAAAAAATATTAATCATGTATTTGAAAAATGTTAAACATATATATTTTTGGTGTATACAAAAAATGTACAATGTGTATGTAAAAATAGACATAAAAATATTAGTTTCCAAAAATGTTAATCATATACTCCCTCCGTCCCAAAATTCTTGTCTTAGATTTGTCTAAATACGGATGTATCTAAAACATCCGTATTTAGACCAATCTAAAACAAGAATTTTGGGACGGAGGGAGTATTTGAAAATGTTAAATATGAATAAAATTGTTCCTTATGTATAAACAAATGTACAATGTATTTGAAAAAATGTAGATATAAAATAATATAGTTTAAAAAAATGCCAATCATCTATTAGATAATGTTAAACGTGTACATAAAAAAATTCCAAACGTATATTAAAAATTACAAATGTGTATGAAAAAGTAAAACTTCCAAAAAGATAAACATGTATTTAAATTTTTTTATTACCATAAAAAGTTCATCATGTATTTTAATAAATATTGTACTTTATTCAAAAAAATATTAAAAACATGTATTAAAAGAAAATGTACGTTTTATATTTGAAAAATGTTCAATGTGCTTCAAAAAATCGTGCCACGTGTACACTGAAAATTTATATGGTGTACTGAAAAAAGGAGACACTTGTTTAACAAAAAAGAAACCGATCTAAATCAACAAAGGAACAGAGAAAAAACATAGAAACTCAATAAAACTGAAAAATGCAAAAAAAGAAAAGAAAATGGAAAGCAACGAAAATGAATGCAAAAAATGGAAACGATGTAACCCAAGAAGGAAACAAAGGAAAGAAAGAAACCTGGAAAAGAAACAAAGAGAAGCGAAGAAAAACAAAGTAAGAAAAGCAAAAAACAGTGAAAATCAAGAAAAAACAAAGAAAACACAAGAAAAAGAAAACCTGGTAAAAAATCATGAAGAGATGAAGAAAGCATGTGAAAAAACATAGAAAGACAAAAAATACCATGAAGAAACAAGGAAAACTTAAAAATAGGAAACAAAAGAAAAATAAATAAACTGAAAAAACCCGAACCGAACGAACGAAGAGTAGCGATCGAAGGAGAAAGCCAGTGAACTTACAAAAAGAAGACCAAATCGAACCGTTCAAGTAAATGATGCGAGATTAAAATAGTTGAAGCGAGATATAGTTCTCGCGCCTCATACAAATTGCATTGTATACGGATTTCATGCTTTAAGTGCCAAATATTATGTTTCTCCATATGGATATATTAGTAGCACATAGGTATGAGAGCCCGCGTTTGACACCCCATGCATCAAAATGGTAGGCAAACGCATAGAGCTTCCATGACTAGGCCGGCCTATGTTAGCGGTATGTACTATAGATTATGTTACCAAGTTGGTAAAAGCAATTCCGACGTATCATGCTGACGGTGCTACTTTCGTAAAGATGATTAAAGATATCATCCTCCTCAGGTTTAGAGTGCCTAAAGTTCTTATTACTGATGGTGGATCTCATTTTATACAAGGGGTTTTTAGGAGTATCCTACGTAAGGATGGAGTTACACCTCGCGTAGCATCTTCCTACCATCCACAAATGAGTGGGTAGGTGGAGTTGTCAACCCGAGAGTTAAAACAATGCGTTAGAAGACGGTGCAAAAAGTCAAGGACGAATTGGGCACGAAAGCTCAACGACGCGCTTTGGGCACATCGCAATGACTACAAAAATTCTATGAGTATGATGCCACATAAAATGATCTATGGTAAGGCATGTCATTTACCTTTAGAACTAGAGCATAATTTTTTGGGCGATTGTTAGATGTACATGCTCCAGATGAATTTAGAAATGAAGCTTATGAAATTGCTCGTCTGTTATAAGAAAAGGTTAGGATGCGGCATGATAGAAGGATCTTGAAACAAAAGTTTCACGCTGGAGACAAAGTTCTCCTATTAACTCCCATTTTAAGTTATTTCTAGGAAAGTTTAGGTCCAAGTGAGAAGAACTCTATAAGACCGAAGAAGTTTATAATTTAGGAGCTGTATGGTTGAAGGGGGATAGGAATACTCTGCGGATCGTAAACGGACAACGCTTGAAGCTCTACCTCGCAGATGAACAATAAGAGAGATAGGAAATAAACTTCATAACGACTGAAGAGGCTATGCCACTCGAGAAGGCGAGAGGCAATTCGGTAAACTATAATCATTAATAAAACTCTAGTCTTCACTTATAGACTAGGAGTGAATTCAATAGGAGTTACTGAAGACCTACCATTTGAAGTGGTTCTAATTTGGAAGGTAGACCTATGAAATATTTGTCTTTTGGGTGCTTTGGATCTAACCCCACAAGAAGAAGAGAAAAGGACCTCAAGATTTTTTTTAAAGAAAGGCAATTCTGGACAAAGGATGGCGCAAGGTACGCGTACCTCTGCTCATACCATGTGAACGAGCAAAGTCCAAAGAAACCGGGGCAATTGACGACATTCGGTACAAGAGCTCACACTCTTACTAGATCTCGTACCGCTCGGAGGAGACAAACAGAAAGTCTCATTTTCGAAGACGGCGCAAGGTACGAGCTACTGTGCTTGTACCATTGCTCATACCGCCGGGCAATGCCAAGTTACAGAAGGTCTGATTTTCAAGACAGCCTAGGGTACAATAGGCTGAGCTCGTAACAATGGTCGTACCCATCCTCGACTTTATCGACAGGTTTGAAAATAATATTCAGGTTTTATAAATTATTCATTTTTTAAAAAAAATTCTGGTTTTCAAAACATATTCATAAATTCAAACATAATAGTAGCAGTATTGAAAATTGCTTGGAAATTTTCAAGAAATGTTTGTGCATTTCAATAAAAATTCAGAATTTCATAAACATGTCTCATTTTCAAATTTTCCATATAAATTGAAAAAATGTTCACATTTTCAAAGAACTTTCATGGTTTTAAAAAATTGCTCAGATATAAAAAATTGTACTTTTTTTTTAATTTGTAACATTCAAAAAATGTTAATATTTTTTAAAACTGGTCATGAATTTCAAAAATTGTTCATGCTTTTTTAAAATGAAATAAAATAGAAAACCTAAAAAAAGGGTCACTTTATTGTACGGTTTGCTACAATAGCTGATCCACATAAGTACGGGAGCATCCTATTTGACACTTTGTGCATGAAAGTGCTCAAATGTTGGGCAAATGCACAGACCGTCCACAACTAGTCCGGCCGTTATGTACTGTAGAGATGAGTCCAAACGATTTTGTTTTGTATTTTAAACATTCTTCTCAAAATTTTAAAATGTTCTCTAATTTATTCAGAATTACAAAATGTTAGTATATTTTAAAAGGTCCCAATTTTTTAAAATATTCTTGAACTTCAAAAATAGTTCTCAAAGTTAAGATTTTTTTTCTCAAAAAATATCGTATTTACTATTTTTGTAGAAAAAATAAGGAAAAATTAAATGAAAATGGAAAACAAAAAGTTTAAAAACTGCAAGAAAATCGGTGGGAAGGAAATAATGTCGAAAATGAAAGAATCAGAAAAACTAGCAGACCCAGCTACTTCACACCCTATGCGAATGGGCAACAATTTCACGCAACTAGGATACCACGTGTGTTGCTGCGGGAATTACTTGATGAAAATTGGGTTTAACATGAGAATGAAAATTAAAAACACATATAACTATATATATATATATATATATATATATATATATATATGTGATTATGCATAGTAGTAACAATATTTATGTAATATAAGTAGAATAATTGAATGAAAAATATTTTCTCACGCACGGTTGAATGTTGTGGTGGGTGTTTTTCCATGCATGATTGCATGTTAAGATGGGCCTTATCACGTTCATAATTGTATGAAATGCCCATGAGCAATAGATCAAAAACTAGATGTCAGTTGGCTTACCCTAAAAAAAAAAGATGTCAGCTGGCTTGGTTAAAGGTGAAGAGGAATTTCAAATGAGGGGTATCCAGAAATTGGAGTTCACTTTTTCTTTCGGGGATACATGCCTTTGAGATTTTGCGAGTGGTAGTAATGCAGAATAAGATTGCTGGATCTAAAACCGCCGAACAGACTCGCCTTTGAAGCTCGGCAATGATGAAGTTGAACCGACATAGTTTCGGACAACACGACGAGCCAGATAGAGCACGATACGGTGCGACGCCACATGGATGTCGACCGAAGGTTGGTCATCCCCAGAGGAGAGGCTGCCATTGGCGGCAGCAGTTGTCCATGTCGATGGCTATGCCGATGCAAACCGATCTTTCGATGGAAGTACATATATGTCTTTTTTTGCTTGTCTACAGATATTTATGTTTTTTAATATATTTGTAAAAGCTTAGGCACGCCATTTTTGGACAGAAATAAAAGTGGACCAAAAGTAGAAGGGGGCATTTTCCACGTGACACGGCATGCAGCTCATGTGCTGTGCACAGGTCGGCCCTGCGCCGTTCACGCGCAGACGCACAGCCTGTGATTGTGAAAGAGTAAGTAATAAAACTGAAAAAGTGAAACGCGACAATCGTGAGCTGTGGACTGCGCCAGGCGACCACGGTTTGGTTTGGTTTGAACGACGACGACGGACGACGGCCCTTTCCTTCCTTCCTTGGTCTCTACTCCAAGTCGCTTTCCAACTCCGATCCCTTCTCTCTCCGACAGTCGGTCCACCGCTGGCAGTCGCTGACGGGTGGTCCCCGTGGACTCGTGTCCTTGCCTGC
Source organism: Triticum aestivum (assembly GCF_018294505.1). NCBI lineage: Eukaryota > Viridiplantae > Streptophyta > Magnoliopsida > Poales > Poaceae > Triticum > Triticum aestivum. Next base: position 468,595,560 of record NC_057796.1, read on the forward strand.
AGGCCGCTAAAGCCGAAGCACGGGGCGCGTCCGGCCAAGCTATAGCTGCTTCTGGAAAAACTGCTGCCTCGCGTCCGCATGGCGCCCGGCGGCACGATGCCCCCGTGCGCGCCCCACCTCATGTTCCGCCGCCCGGACCTCGCCGCGCCTGCGCCTCACGCCGCCGTCATGCCGCCGCCTGCTGCCACTGTCACGGACAAGGAGGAGGAGGAGGATGGTGTGGAGCGCCGACTGAGGCTGTCCGACCTTGAGTGGCTGGCCGACCTAGGCGAGGGCGCGAGCGGCCTCGTGACCAAGGTGCGCCTCTGCGGCAGCACCGCCGGCCCCGCGTTCGCGCTCAAGGTCGCGCACTACCCCGACGACACCGACGCGGGGAGGGAGCAGGACGAGGTGCTCCGCCGCGCGTGCGGGGCCGGGCCGCCGTCGCCGTACGTCGTGCGCTGCCACGCCGTCCTCCGGGGCGCCGGGGGCGAGCCCGCGTGCCTCCTCGAGCTCATGGACGCCGGGTCGCTCCACGACGTCCTCCGCCGCCGGGGCGGCCGCGGCGGCCTCCCGGAGCCCGCGCTCGCCGAGGTGGCCGCGCGCTGCGCCCTCGGGCTCGCGCACCTGCACGCGCGCGGCGTCGTGCACCTCGACATCAAGCCCGACAACCTGCTCGCCAGCGCCCGCGGGGACGTCAAGATCGCCGACTTCGGCGTCTCGCGGATCTTCTCCCCCGACGGTCACCGCTCTCCCCGGGTCTCCGTCGCCGTCGGGACCACCGCATACATGAGCCCCGAGCGGTTCGCGCCCAACGCCCAGGCCGGCCCGCGTGGGGCCTGCGCCGCCGACGTCTGGAGCCTGGGCGTCACCGTCCTGGAGCTCTTTTTGGGCCACCGCCCTGTCCTGCCTGCCGAACGGACGCCGTCCTGGAAGATGCTCAAGGAGGCCATCTGCTACGGCGATCCTCCGTCGGTGCCGGAGAGCGCGGCGGCGTCGGTGGAGCTGCGCGGGTTCGTGGAGGCGTGCGTGGTCAAGGATCCTCGGAGGCGCGCCACGGTGCAGCAGCTGCTCGCGCACCCGTTCGTGGCCGGCCGGGACGTCGAGGCGTCGCGCCGCGTGCTACGAGAGATCATCGTGGAGACCATGTAAGATATCGGGACAGAGACAAAATCAACTGTATTCTTGAGATGAACTCTACTACTGTAGTTCTTTTTGAGTTATTTGTAGCTATAGATTATGGTGAGGATTTCTTTCATCAACCTGAACTTTTAGACAAGTTAGGTACTCTTTTTAACTATTCTTATTAGTATCATGGTTTTTTGTTTGTCTCTCTTTTTGGATTTGACAATCCCAAAAGTAGTTTTGGTCTAATTCAAATTTCCTGATTTATCAAATGGTGGAACATTTTTTGAAATGCATGGTCATTTTTTGATCAATGAACATTTTATGGATGAATAAATTATTTTGTTGATTTGACAATACACTAACAGTTTTTGAATTTTCAGGACATTTTTTCATTCATGAACATTTATTGAATTGGCGAAGTTTTGTTCAATTTTATTAACATTTTTATAATACACGAACTTTTTTAAAAATCATGAGCATTTTTTGATTTCCTGAATAATTGTTTTCAAAATTCGATTTTTTCCAATAAGCAAGCATTTTTTTACAAAATTGTGAACATTTATTGTATCCGCAAACATTTTATGATTTATTAAATATTTTATTTCAATATTCCCATTTTATTTCATTTTTGGAAATTTATTGAAGTCCCGAACTATTTAAAGTAGGAACAAAGAAAAAGGAAAAAATAGAAACGAAATTTGAAAAACAGGCCGCCTAGACATGGGTCGACCCAAACGGCACGTTGCGTCTTCTCCCAGCGAGTAGAGCGCAGTATAGGAGGTCCCTACTGCATTGGCCGGCCCAGGCCGGGGATTCCCCTGTGTAAAACATTTTTTTATCACTTATAGGTGGCATTGATGGGTTATATTTTGCAACTTTCGGGCAAATTCTATGGTGCACTGACGGAAGCAATAGCCCTTTATTATTAGGTATAGGGGTATAGACTTAAATTTTGGATTTAAGAATTATAGACAAAGGAAAAATCAATTATATGTTGGGGGTAGATAGTGTCGGAAATGGATATGAAGCGAATATGGAGTGGTACGGAGACATAAGCAATTATTTGTCTGTAATCCCTTAAAATATGCGAAAAAATAAAATAAAACAAAAAACTAGTCATGAGTGGTTAGCACATGTCAAAGTTATATAAAAATGAATGTAGATAGTAGCACATGTCAAAGTTATATAATGCAATATCGAATGTTTCCTTTTTTTAGAATCAACCGGGGCTCGTGGCATATATCAAAGTTATATAATGCATGTCAAAGTTATTATTTTAAAACAAATAAAGGCTCGAGACTCCATATTAGATTATATATTGATACATAGTCCAATGTTTCGAGCGAGTAAGGTAAGAGGTGCATGTCTATTGAAATTTGATAGAACCAAGAAGAGAGATGAAACCAAGAAAACCACATATGTGTTTTAATGTAATTTGAATTGAATGATGTAACTTGGGACCAAGCAGCTGATTGTATTTCTCCATTAAAGAACTTAAAAAAGAACAATGCAAAAATTTGAGGACAAATGCCTCAGAGATTATTGTATATTCTAGAACTTTGTATTTTGAACGTTGATATTTATCCAGTTTATTTACTTATACCTAAAATAGACAACAATGTGTCTAAGAAAAGACACAAACATGCACATATATTTGTAATTCATCAAAATGTCACAAAATAACTTGTTAAGACATGCAATTTTGTTCATTTTTACTTTTGTCCAGTCTACCGTCTTAGAACTAAAACAACTAGGTTGCACTATTTGCAATTTATGATTTAAACTCGAATCAAGTAGTATCCATGGGCCAAATAAAATTATATTAGTTAAAAAATGAGAATTATATAATAAAATATTATACTTGAATATCAATGGTTAGTGGTTAAAATTAAATTTTGAAAGAATGAGTTATATATATATATATATTTAAATAAGTAAAACTATTTAGTATAAGTACATAATAATAGTCTGTTATTAACTATAGACTGAGCGAGAGAGAGTGATTTCTTTTGGATATGACTGCAAATAGAGCAAATAGTGGAAGAATAAAAAGCTTGATCTCGACAATGGACAACTACAACGAGACCCAGAGGAGGCAAAATCAAATCTGTTTTTTACAAAAATATTTTTAACAACTCTTCGATAGACTTAAACACACAACTTCATGGCGTGGAGATGGCTGACATTACAATAAAGGCGGTGCTTGTGCTAGAGTTGATACACTAAAAAAATCTCAGGCAAAGGTGATGGTGAAAAAGAGTCCAAAAAAAACTGTCTTAACAGGATAAATTCTGAGGTTTTCATGATATTATTATTTTTGCTAACTTTTATAATGACCGACAATTTAATAAAGTTACTAGTTTAACAAATACATTAGATCACTAGATTTTCTTCTTGTACTGGTGTTGATGATCTGTTACTATTATTATTGCTAGATGTTAGGTTTCAGAAGATACACACGGCAGTATCTAGTGGAGTCGTCAATTAATGTCATCAAATATTTCTTTTCACCTTTTGTCAAAACACCATTCATTTCACATAGATCTGAATGTATGAGCTCGAGTGGTGCAAGATTTCTCGTTTCCACAGTCGTGTGAGACTTACGAGGTTGCTTAGCTTGCACACACACTTAACACTTAGATCCCTTGACAGTGGTGAAACTAGGGATTAAGTTCAACTTCGCTAGTCGCGACATGCAACCAAAGTTAACATGACAAAGACGCGAATGCCACACATTTGATTCACTATTGTTGCAAATATGATTAACAACTTTAGTGCAAACGTCTGATAAATATAAACGAAACAGGCCTCCTGACTCATAGCCTTTACCAACGAAGGTTCCATACTTGGATATTACAAATTTATTCGACTCAAAGACAAGCTTGTAGCCATCTCTACGCAGAAGAGATCCGCTAACAAGATTTTTATTGATGGAGGGGACATAATGCATGTTCTTCAGCCGCACGATCTTCCCCGAAGTAAACTTCAGATCGACCGTGCCAACACCACGAACAGAAGCACTTGAACCGTTGCCCATCAGCATGGTTGAAGTCCTTGCGGTCTGATAAGACGAAAACATGGAAATATCACCGCATACATGCACATTAGCACCCGTGTCAATCAACCAATCAGGAGAATGACATACTGAAAGAATAGTGGGAAATATACCATACCCAGCATCCTTTATGTCAGTGTCTCCAATGACAACATTAGCGGTCTTGCTGCCTTTCCCAGGATGACGCTTGTCATAGCGATTAGGGCAACTAGGAGCCCAATGATCAGGATCCCCACACACATGACAAGCACCTTTCTTCTTGTCATTCTTCTTCTTGAAGTTCGTGTGTTGCACAGCCTTGTTCTTCCCATCAAACTTTGCTTTACCATCAAACTTGCCCTTGTTCTTGAACTTGTGGGGCTGGAAGTTTTTCTTCTGTACCAGATTGGCACTAGATCCTCCCTCCATACCTCGAGCACGTGTGTCCTTTGCTCTCGCCTTTTCTTCCACATCAAGAGTGCCAGTGAGATCCGGAACGGAAAACTCCTGCCTCTTATGCTTCAGTAAGGTAGCAAAGTTCCTCCATGAAGGAGGAAGCTTATTGATGATACCTCCGGCAACAAACTTGTCCGGTAGCATACAACTGAAGTGCTCAAGTTCTCTAGCAAATGACTGTATCTCATGAGCTTGCTCAACCACGGAGCGCTCTTCAGTCATCCTGTAATCATAGAATTGCTCCATGATGTACAGCTCAGTGCCAGCATCCGAGACCCCAAAGTTGGCCTCGAGTGCATCCCACATATCTTTTCCATTATCAATTGACGCATAAGCATCAACTATGTTCTCACCAAGAACACTCAAGAGAGCAGCCTTAAAGAGAGTATCCATTTTCTGAAAAGTTTGTGCCTGTTGAGCATCAAGCTCTCCTTCAGGTTTGCCAAGAGTGGCGTCATAGCAACTCATGGTTTGAAACCATAAGACTGCTCTCACGCGCCACCTCTTATAGTGGATACCCTCAAACATAGGAGCTCTCATGGAAGCAGCAAAACCACTTGGTGTAAATTGCCTATAATAAGGTTTTTGGATTGTTGGAAATATGAGCAATTTACCAAATAATTTTGCTAACGGAAATACTAGATAAAGCATGAGTAATATAGCAAATATAAAGTAAGTCATGCAATCTGACAGAGAGAAGGTAAACATCGTCTGCATATATGAACTTGAGCTAGACACATCTTGAACAGACACTAGATGAAGTTGCTTATACGACATAGAACCTAACATATGTAGGGCAGAAACTAGAGCCAAGAACTATAACAGGACTCCTAACAGAAAGAACAAGAACACGTACGGGACAGCAGCAGCAGAAGTACTGGACTTGGGGTCGACATCCTCTCGAGCCATGTCGTCGATGAGGTTGTCGACGTCGGGGAAGAAGTCGTCGTCGGGGAAGTAGTCGTCGGAGTCCGTGATGAAGAAGTCAGTAGTCGCGCGGAGCGCTCCTCAAAAACCTTATCACCCTTCTCCTGTACAGGAATCAAAGTGGTGTGGTTTCGGAGGCCTACTGTCCCGACTCGCGGTGCACGCCGCAAGCCGGGATGAGGAAGACTGCAGCAGCTCAGAGAAAGGAACCGGTGGCGAGAGGAAGAAGAAGTTCTGGTGCGTCTCTCTGAGAGGAGCGACCTCCCTTTTATAGGCGCAAGAGAAGGAGGCGAGAGGCTGTGTCGGGAGCTGAAGGGAACGAGGGAGATGAAACGAACGGACAGCAGCCGAAGGGTGCAGCGTTCGTATTCAATATCCACTAACTTTCCAGCTCCCGAGTGACCTTTCGTATACCCGTAGTGCGTGGCAAAAATTTAGACATCGGCTCGGCTCATTCCCGCAACCCGCGGCGCGTCGTGACGAGGCGTGGCGTGGCGTGGCGTGGCGTGGCGAGGCGGGCAGCGGAGGAGGAGCGCGCGTGGATGTCCCTCTTGTTCTCATGCTCATACATGTGGGAAAAGAACCTCCCTTATAAAGAGGTCCAACTCCCTCTAAACTAGCAATGTGGGCCTCTAGGATTTATTAGGAATTTCTGAAATTGTTATTGGACTAGGCCCATAAATAGATAAAATTCCAGCAATCCCCCACCAGATCCTAGAGGCACATAGAATTTGCCTTTAGTTCCAAAACACTGTTTTATATACCGGTACTGCAGTGGAGACTGTTAAGTTGAACTTCCACCTAGAACTCTATGCTACACTAGTAAGCAACTTGAACAGTGGACTGGGCCTTGAACTGCAAGTTTTCTGCGAATCTAGCTTCACATAAAGCCTTGACCGATACGTGGCTACCGCGGGTCTTCCCCGCGGGTGGAGCTTATGCGTCATACTCCGTGACCTTTCATGAGTTTACTAGAGAGAACCCTACTCTCATAGATTGCGACGTTTGACAATCAGACTCATATAGGTGTGTTCTTCAAAAGATGTTCTGCAGGACAACATCTCTGCCTAAATGAGCCACTTAGAACACATTAAGATATACATCAACCTGCCATACAGTTTTAGGAGAGTATTGCATCTTCATGGAGTGGTATTGTTAATAGTAAGGATACTCTCCTCTCAGTTGATCAACAGCTTGTCTTCCACATCTAATTCATGGGATCTCCGGTCACAAAGAATAGGTTACCACTGTGAACAACTCATATTGTGGGTCTCATACCCATCTCCTCGATGCATTATCTATCACATTACGCGATAGACCCTTAGTAAAAGGATCTGCCAGATTTTTAGACGTTTGGATATAATCCAATGCAATAACTCCGGAGTTTCTCATTTTCCTGACAGACTTTAACCTTCTATGAACGTGTCTTGATGACTTCATGTTATCCTTTGAGCTGCTCACTTTCGTGATCACAGTTTGATTGTCGCAGTTCATAAGGATACCCGGTACAGGTTTCTCAACAACCGGCAAGTCATTCAAGAGCCGACGAAGCCAATCTGCTTTGACCGTAGCTGTATCTAGTGCTGTGAGTTCTGCTTCCATTGTTGACCTCGTTAAGATGGTCTGCTTGCAAGACTTCCAAGAAACAGCGCCACCTCCATGAGTGAATACATAACCGCTCGTGGCCTTTATCTCATCAGCATCTGAGATCCAGTTTGAGTCACTATACCCTTCAAGCACCTTTGGGTGCCCAGTGTAGTGAATTCCATAATTCGCAGTGCCTTTCAAATAACGCAAAACTCTCTCTAGAGCTTTCCAATGCACATCTCCTGGTTTTGAGACAAACCGACTCAGTTTGCTAACAGCAAAAGAGATGTCAGGTCTTGTAGCACTGGCTAAGTACATAAGCAAGCCAATAATCTGAGAATATTTCAATTGATCTCTAGCAATTCTTCGATTCTTTCGACGTAACACACTCGCATCATATGGTGTTGGAGAGGACTTGCAGTCACTATAGCCAAAGCGACTCAAGATCTTTTCCACATAGTGAGATTGAAGCAATGTAATCCCACCATCATCGTCTCTCAACAACTTGATGTTCAAAATGACATCAACCACTCCTAAATCCTTCATCTCAAAACAACGAGATAGGAAATCCTTGACCTCCTTAATAACATTCAGATTTGTTTCGAAAATCAGTATGTCATCAACATACAAGCAAAGAATAACTCCGTCGCCCCCACCATGGCGATAGTACACACATTTATCAGCTTCGTTTACAACGAAGCCTGCAGTGGTTAAAGTTCTTCCAAACTTCTCATGCCACTGTTTGGGTGATTGCTTGAGTCCATACAAAGACTTCAGCAACTTGCACACTTTTCCTTCCTGACCATCTAGTACAAACCCATCTGGTTGTTCCATATAAATTTCCTCGTCCAACTCTCCATTTAGGAAAGCAGTCTTAACATCCATTTGATGAAAAAGAAGACCATGTGAGGCAGCTAGTGAAAGTAGAACTCGAATAGTGGTCAGTCGAGCCGCAGGTGAGTAAGTATCAAAGAAGTCTTCACCTTCCTTTTGGGTATAACCCTTAGCCACGAGCCGAGCCTTGTACTTTTCAATAGTACCATCAGGCCTAAGCTTCTTCTTGAATACCCATTTGCATCCTATAGGTTTGCACCCATAAGGACGATCAGTTATCTCCCAAGTTTCATTCGCCAAGATGGAATCCATCTCGCTACGAACCGCTTCCTTCCAGTAGTCAGCATCTTCAGATGCATAGGCCTCTGAAATAGAACTGGGAGTGTCATCTATGAGATACACAAGAAAATCATCACCAAAGGACTTTGCAATCCTCTGTCTCTTGCTCCTAGTAGGAACTTCATTGTTCTCCTCCACAGAATTTTCAAAGTGTTCCATCGAAATGGCAGGTTCGGTAATTGTAACTAGTTCCTGATTCGATGAACTAGGCATCTCCTGATTAGACGAGGTAGCCATATCCTTCAGGGAAAGATATCTTCAAAGAAAGTCGCATCATTCGACTCCATGATCGTACCGACATGCATGTTAGGTACCTCAGATTTTACAACCAAGAATCTATAGCCAATGCTATGAAAAGCATATCCCAGGAAAACACAATCCACAGTCTTTGGTCCAAGCTTCCGCTTCTCTGAAATTGGAACATTGACTTTCGCCAAACAACCCCATGTTCGCAGATAAGAGAGTTTTAACCTTTTCTTCTCCCATTCCTCGAATGGAGTTATCTCTTTGTTCTTTGTGGGGACTCGGTTCAGGACATGACATACCTTCAATATCGCCTCCCCCACCATGCCTTGGAGAGACCCGATGTGTCTAACATGGCGTTAACCAAATCAGTTAGAGTACGGTTCTTTCTTTCGGCCACCCCATTTGACTGAGGTGAGTAGGGAGGCGTCCTCTCATGGATTATACCATGTTCCGCACAAAAAGCATCAAATTCATTGGAAAAATACTCTCCACCACGGTCGGACCTAAGCCTCTTGATTTTTCGATCAAGTTGGTTTTCCACTTCAGCTTTATAGATCTTGAAAACGTTCAAAGCCTCATCCTTAGATTTCAGAAGATACACACGGCAGTATCTAGTGGAGTCGTCAATTAATGTCATGAAATATTTCTTTTCACCTTTTGTGAAAACACCATTCATCTCACGTAGATCTGAATGTATGAGCTCGAGTGGTGCAAGATTTCTCATTTCCACAGTCGTGTGAGAGTTACGAGGTTGCTTAGCTTGCACACACACTTGACACTTAGATCCCTTGACAGTGGTGAAACTAGGGATTAAGTTCAACTTCGCTAGTCGCGACATGCAACCAAAGTTAACATGACAAAGACGTGAATGCCACACATTTGATTCACTATTGTTGCAAATATGATTAACAACTTTAGTGCAAACGTCTGATAAATATAAACGAAACAGGCCTCCTGACTCATAGCCTTTACCAACGAAGGTTCCATACTTGGATATTACAAATTTATTTGACTCAAAGACAAGCTTGTAGCCATCTCTACACAGAAGAGATCCGCTAACAAGATTTTTATTGACGGAGGGGACATAATGCACGTTCTTCAGCCGCACGATCTTCCCCGAAGTAAACTTCAGATCGACCGTGCCAACACCACGAACAGAAGCACTTGAACCGTTGCCCATCAGCACGGTTGAAGTCCCTGCGGTCTGATAAGACGAAAACATGGAAATATCACCGCATACATGCATATTAGCACCCGTGTCAATCAACCAATCAGGAGAATGACATACTGAAAGAATAGTGGGAAATATACCATACCCAGCATCCTTTATGTCAGTGTCTCCAATGACAACATTAGCGGTCTTGCCGCCTTTCCCAGGATGACGCTTGTCATAGCGATTAGGGCAACTAGGAGCCCAATGATCAGGATCCCCACACACATGACAAGCACCTTTCTTCTTGTCATTCTTCTTCTTGAAGTTCGTGTGTTGCACAGCCTTGTTCTTCCCATCAAACTTTGCTTTACCATCAAACTTTCCCTTGTTCTTGAACTTGTGGGGCTGGAAGTTCTTCTTCTGTACCAGATTGGCACTAGATCCTCCCTCAATACCTCGAGCACGTGTGTCCTTTGCTCTCGCCTTTTCTTCCACATCAAGAGTGCCAATGAGATCCGGAACGGAAAACTCCTGCCTCTTATGCTTCAGTAAGGTAGCAAAGTTCCTCCATGAAGGAGGAAGCTTATTGATGATACCTCCGGCAACAAACTTGTCCGGTAGCATACAACTGAAGTGCTCAAGTTCTCTAGCAAATGACTGTATCTCATGAGCTTGCTCAACCACGGAGCGCTCTTCAGTCATCCTGTAATCATAGAATTGCTCCATGATGTACAGCTCAGTGCCAGCATCCGAGACCCCAAACTTGGCCTCGAGTGCATCCCACATATCTTTTCCATTATCAATTGACGCATAAGCATCAACTATGTTCTCACCAAGAACACTCAAGAGAGCAGCCTTAAACAGAGTATCCATTTTCTGAAAAGCTTGTGCCTGTTGAGCATCAAGCTCTCCTTCAGGTTTGCCAAGAGTGGCGTCATAGAAACTCATGGTTTGAAACCATAAGACTGCTCTCACGCGCCACCTCTTATAGTGGATACCCTCAAACATAGGAGCTCTCATGGAAGCAGCAAAACCACTTGGTGTAAATTGCCTATAATAAGGTTTTTGGATTGTTGGAAATATGAGCAATTTACCAAATAATTTTGCTAACGGAAATACTAGATAAAGCATGAGTAATATAGCAAATATAAAGTAAGTCATGCAATCTGACAGAGAGAAGGTAAACAGCGTCTGCATATATGAACTTGAGCTAGACACATCTTGAACAGACACTAGATGAAGTTGCTTATATGACATAGAACCTAACATATGTAGGGCAGAAACTAGAGCCAAGAACTGTAACAGGACTCCTAACAGAAAGAACAAGAACACGTACGGGACAGCAGCAGCAGAAGTACTGGACTTGGGGTCGACATCCTCTCGAGCCATGTCGTCGATGAGGTTGTCGACGTCGGGGAAGAAGTCGTCGTCGGGGAAGTAGTCGTCGGAGTCCGTGATGAAGAAGTCAGTAGTCGCGCGGAGCGCTCCCCAAAAACCTTATCACCCTTCTCCCGTACAGGACTCAAAGTGGTGCGGTTTCGGAGGCCTACTGTCACGACTCGCGGTGCACGCCGCAAGCCGGGATGAGGAAGACTGCAGCAGCTCAGATAAAGGAACCGGTGGCGAGAGGAAGAAGTTCTGGTGCGTCTCTCTGAGAGGAGCGACCTCCCTTTTATAGGCGCAAGAGAAGGAGGCGAGAGGCTGCGTCGGGAGCTGAAGGGAACGAGGGAGATGAAACGAACGGACAGCAGCCGAAGGGTGCAGCGTTCGTATTCAATATCCACTACAGCAAAAACTTTCCAGCTCCCGAGTGACCTTTCGTATACCCGTAGTGCGTGGCAAAAATTTAGACATCGGCTCGGCTCATTCCCGCAACTCGCGGCGCGTCGCGTCGCGTCGTGCCGAGGCGTGGCGGGCAGCGGAGGAGGAGCGCGCGTGGATGTCCCTCTTGTTCTCATGCTCATACATGTGGGGAAAGAACCTCCCTTATAAAGAGGTCCAACTCCCTCTAAACTAGCAATGTGGGACTAAACTTTAGTAGTGTCCCTTGCCTTGCACGAATGGGCTAAGTGGGCCTCTAGGATTTATTAGGAATTTCTGAAATTGTTATTGGACTAGGCCCATAAATAGATAAAATTCCAGCACTTATGATTTGTTCTAATGTGCTTATAGTACTATTAACTTGTGATGCTATATTTCTATGTTGTAATACTTCTGTCCTGGTTTATTGGCCCCCTTCACATTTTGTTCTAAATTTTGACCTTAGATTTAACTAACAAAATGTTAATGCATGTAATCAAAAATAATATTATTGAAAACTATGTTCAAATACGAATCCAACGATATAATTTTTGATGACATGCATTATTATTTTCTCAGTTAAATCTATGGTCAAAGTTTGGCACAAAATATTAAGGGGACCAATAAACCAGGACGGAGGTAGTAGTTTGTAGGCATTAATATTGATATTACTATATTTATCCGTAACAATATCTAGAGAAATGCTTCATAATTTGACCTTGTATGATGCTAAGTAATCTTGCTTTCGCTTCTAACTTTTTGTGTGGACTAACCATTGTTTTCTGTGAAGTGAGTTTTAAGACATTCACCATTCTTGTGGCGCTGGACGTTGGCATCGATTAGCCCAAGAGAACGATGTGTGCTGGGACTTTGGTGCCACACTCATTTCGAGTCTCTCTTACGTCACATGGAAAGATGTGAAGCTGATTTTGACCGAACAACATGAAAAGGATTAAGCATGCGATGGTCTGAAGTCACGATAGTTTAACTGATGTGCACATGAAAGAAAATACCATTGTTATAGTGACATTATGCACATAGTTTCTTTTAAGTTAGTTATGGAAGATATGATCGAAATTTTTGATCCTATCAAGAATAGAGTTTGTTGCAAGGGGGTGTGCTTCCTCATTTACTCATAAAATGATTCTGGTTATATTTGTAGATATAGCTTTTCATGGTTAAATATTGCATTTGTGAGAAACAACAGTGGCATTCAACCATATTGCCCATCAAATACAAGGATAAGTCCAGTATCACCTTTCGGATGACCGTTGTTCTCGTATCTTTAGGACAGCGATATCCAGGCGACTCTGAGCTCGCCATGCATGTCAAGGTCAATCTCACCATATCTTTTGAGAGCTTGACCAGTCGTCTCACCGCTATCCATCCACACAACGCTCACAATGGTGGCCGACGGCACGTGGGGCGACACGTCTAGGGAGCTCCTAGGGTTCATCAGGTCAACGTCTCTCGATGAGCTGCACCGCGCGGCGGTGACTGAGACTGTCGGAAGGCTCAACGTCTTGCCACAGAATTCATCGAGGTGGGCCAGCTAGGCACTGTGGACGTTGATGCACAGTCCTATACATGGATGGTAGTAGTGCGCTTCCAGGCGCGCCATGACCACATTGGATTTTGTGGCAGATCGACCCTTCTTATTTGCAGCTGTCAAGGAGAGGACATATATAGTGTTGTTCCTTGGTCATCTGGTTAATCCGCTCGATAACTAAATTAACAACCGATCACTCCATAAAGTTTGGAATCATTTGAGTGCGGCGTTCGTTAGGACGGGTGGAGCCCGTTTTTGAAATAAATATAAAATATAAATATAAAAGTTACAAAAAATAAAAAAAATCTACAAATACATATACATGTTCTTTAAAGTATCCGTGAAGTTTCGATTATACAAATACATATACATCTTCTTTTAGGCTACACAGAACAAATCTGGCCCAAATACAACAAATAAAAGGCCCACTTTAATCTATGTATTTATATTTTTTTGTACACCGCATATGAGCATATATATTGTTGCAATTTTTTACATGTATACTACAAATATATGTTTATGTGTTTATTTTTTTCTAAATTTTTTGAGCTGTGGAAATAGTGTTTCTTTTTGAAAAGAAAGCGGGCTCAGCACGTCTCTCATATGCACTTTTGGAGAATCCTTGGGTTGTTAAATAGTCAACTGAACAAATGTTTTTTTTTGCATGGTGACAACTGAACATTTTATTAATTACTATGTTTTCATCACATACAAGTGCATACAGTACAAAACACTTCACATTTCTATCTAGAAATGTCTACCAGAATGTGCCTTGCACATCCTTTTGAGGCGGCAGTGCATCTTGTCCGCATCTCTATTGTGGTGGACACTATAATTAGATACTCTGAAGTAATCTAAAAAATATAAAATCAAGAAGCATTTAGTACAACACACGATCATGTTAGTACCGCACATGATTCATGTCGATTTAAAATGCATTATAAACACAACAAAGTTTACAATTACGTTCAACTAACAGAAGATCCCCAAATAGCATGGGTTTTCAAACAAACACCATATGCCGGTCTAAGCAGAAGCATATTCAGACTATTAGATGAGCTAGTCCAGTCTAAATAGAAACATATTCAGAATCTATCCGAAGGTAAATTTGTATCGATACATAATGAGCTCCCAATTTAAAGATGTAAAAAAAATCCCAATTTAAAGAAACTCCCAGAAAGGAAAAAAATTCTATGAGACTGGGTCTCACAGGCAAGGACGTAAGGCCCATCCCGATTGACGCCACGTGGCGATGCCAATCTTAAAGCATGTAGACCCACTTTGCCTTTTTTTTAACACAATACAGACGCAAGCGTTCATATACACGCGCATACACTCATCCTATGAACGCACACACGCACACCCTACCCCTATGAGCACCTCCGAAAGACGAATAAATGCGAGCACCAGGATTTGAATCCTGATGGGCTGAGAATACCACAGTCCCTCCAACCATCCAATCACAGGTTGGTTCGCGACCCACTTTGCCATTCCCGATTCCTGCTTCCAATTCCAAACACGTACGTATCCAGTGCTGCTGCTGTACATACGTACGTAACTCCCGCCGCATAAGCAGGGTTCGCTGTTTCTTTTGCTGCCGTGTCGTCCATGGCGGCGCCGAATAACCTCACCGCCGGCGGCCGTATGATACCACGCGACCAAGACCTGTCGTCTATGGCGGCGCCGACCGCGCCGACCGATCTCGTCCCGCCGTTGAGTCAGCGTGGGGCTCGTCGATGGCCGCCGGCGGTCGCGCCTGTGGCGATTTCTCGTCCATGACCGGCCGCTCCAGAGGACCTCGACGGACTGCTTGTCCACGGTGGCCACATTGGACGTTGCTGGCCTACATCGGGTTCATGCTGCCGGCCACGCACGAAGATGGTGCATGGCCGGACCAACTCCTCATCGACCGCGGCGCCGAGAGATGCATCAAGCTGCTCCTGTCGCTTACGCTCTACCTGGACGTCATGAGCATGTTCGTGTCATCCCTGCTGTGCTGCAACTACTGCGGGCTGCTGAGCGCACCTAAGCCTTCTTGGCTTGATTGCAGGCATATAGCCTGCACATCCTTAGTTCATGGTGCCCATGGATCCCTGTAGGCATGTACAATCATTATCAGTTCATGTACAATCTGGATGAACATATACTGCTCCATGCACATTTGGTTGTTCTCCTCTAATTAATCTGAACCTATGCTTTGAATTTTGATGTAAGTATGCATTAATGACAAGCCGGCCGTTGTCTGAAGCATATGTTTACTGCAATTAACCCCTGAGCTGTGCAAAATGCGTACAATGGTTTGAGAAGCATGCATGAGAAGATACATATATTTTTCGTCGATGGGTATTGCTAGCATGACGGTCCATCTAACATCCACCAAAAAATTAGTATTTCTGTCTACATGTCTATAAGGAGAAATCCACACAATATGAAAGAAACACACACATGAGCTCATTGCTGCAAGTAAATTGCACAGATTGATTCAGAAGCATGAGAAGACACACATACGTTCATGTCAATGTGTTTTGTTCCCCTGATGGTCCATGGAGGTGACGGGCTAAGAATGTATACATACCCACACATCCAAACAACTTGCAAGAACAAGATATCTCCAAAGTTGTTGGGTTAAAATCCACCATGGCTTCACCATCCTCTCGGTAAAAGGATTTAACTATTTTTTGAATTGTCAACGGGGGGAAGAAATCCTCCCCACCTGAATTGTATTCATTTGTTGTCTATAGGCTCTGCAGCCTAATACAAGATAGGGTTCAAGAGAACCAGAGGGAGAAATAAGAGAAAACAACACACAGACAACACATGGCGAGGGGGGACGCTACACAACAAGGGGCACCACGGGCGCTCGAACTGCAGCAGCGAGCCAAGACTAAACCATGACACTGCACCGTCGACGCAATCGAAAAGCACCGGGCAACCAAGACTGCACAACGCCGAGACACCACCTGTGTCATGGGGTACATTCGAACGGTCACGCCGGGCCGAGACGACGCCACGGAACCTGTGTGCCACCGGCGTAGTCGAAGGGCATCACCAAGCATAGAACTCCACAGAGCACACCCCAAACATCACAAAGATCGAGGGATGAAGACAACGCCATCAAGATGGAAACGACGGGAAGCGTCGCCGCTGTCTCGGCCAGCAGCAGGCCGACCAAGGATTTCTCCCCATCCCCGGTCACATCCACCACGCGATAAGTCACAGAGCAGCCGCCAATAGCGCCGGGTAGTGCTGAAATGGACGGCCCCAGATCCAGATGAATCCAACCGGCGGAGCGACGCCGACAGGCACCCTTGACGCCGAGGGCACCAGTGAGGACCACCGGTGCGGTGCCCCCAGCGGGTAAAGCCACGAACAGCGGCAACCCACTGGGGGAACTGGGAGGTGGAGGGCTCTAGAGTCGCAGGAGCCACGACACCACCTTCGTTGGCGAGCACCGCGTAGAAGCACGACGACGACGGAGCAGGGGGCGCTGGAGGAGGGAGACGTTGCGGCAGAACCGCAGTCGGCGACGGCGAGTGATTGAGGGCGGGAGGCGGCGGAGCCCGACCCAAGGACGCGGAGCAGGGGGCGGGGCGCAGCGCCAGGAGCAGCAGGACTCCGCCGATGCAGCCACGAATCGGCCACCATGGGGGAGGAGCTTCGCCAGATTGGATCTAGGCGGGCTGAGCCGAGCGCGCGGGGAAGACATCAGGGCGCCGCCGCCGCCCCGAAACCGGCCAGGGAGGGGACAAGCGCCGTCGGAGTGGACGAGGGAGGAGGCGCTGGAGAGGGGGGCGCGGTGGTGGAGCGGCTCCGGCCAGATCGAGGGTTGGGGGAGGGATTCTGGCACGGAGATGGGAACGAGACCGCCCCGCCGCCACCTTCCTTGGGCGCGACTCGGCTTCGCGCGGCCGGCCCTCCGGCGACGGCGCTGCGGGGAGCGGCGGTGTAGGCGGAGCTTGGGCGGCGGCGCTGGTTCCCCCGTGTCGCCAGACGCGGGCGACGCGAGGGGCTTTGCCTGTAAAATGATTTAACTATGTAAGTGTTGATTGTGCTTTCATTAGACAACAGAGTGCATGACCAAGTAAACTGCCTCTGAAATTCCTTTTCAAAATAAGTATAGAGTGACCTCGTGTACGATGCAGCTGCCGGCATTGTTCATCCCTTCACTCCTATGAGTTGATGGCATGTCTGCACTAAATGAATCTCGCCTATATACGGTTGCCCACTTCTCACGAAATTTGAACATATTGTTAATCCAGAAATTATCCTCGAGGCTATATTTAACCAATAAATCATGCCATCTTAATTCAAAATGTGCAACTGACCTTTCTTCATATACACACTCCTCGAGTTCCGAAAGAAATTCTGGATCGTTGACGATAACATGACTTAGATGTTTAACAGCATTTTGGTATAGATGCCATAGACAAAGGCGATGGATTGTGCTTGGGAATAACTCTCCAATTGCATTGATACTCGCAACACACTGATCAGTGAAAAATTGTTACATTTTTTATATTAAAAGATACTCCCTCCGTTCCTAAATCCTAATTCTAGTGTGGGTTTCGCTGAGCTGCAATGCCAACGCATGCATGCGCTGGCGCATGTCCTTTGGACCATTATAGCCCTCCAGCAACTCTCACCAGCCCATGTGCAAAGCGTCTCAGCCACACACTCTCCTGCATGTAAAGGTTTCTGTCCCACGTCCATGTCCAGCCAAGGGGCTACTTTGGTCTAAACCACCAAATGCGCACTATAATTCGGAATATGGGCAAAAAACTTACACGCACTATAAAGTGGAATGAAGGGAGTATGTTTATATTGTATTATTTACCTTAGTTGCACAATTTTCTTCTCCTTTATCAACGTCAACAAACTCAAGTCGATATCATCAGTAAACTTATTTCTCGGCGTCATAGGCTCACAGCTCGACTCGCCCATCGCCATGTTTGTCGATTTACATAATACCATATTTTCCTCCTGGCGTTTGAACAACATAATTCAACATCATTAATTTACATACTTTCAAGTTGATGAGTTCTTCAACTAATGCTTTATATAGCAGTGGATAGCATCGAATGTATGAACCAAGCTAGCACAGAACTATGCACATGTATATTCTGAATACTTATGTACCCATGCATCTCACACGCACGGTAATAGGAGAAGTCGTAGACCGACAGGTCGCCGTCGCCGCCGCCGGCGGCGGCCTGACTGAATGCATGACGAAGCTGTTGGACGTGTCTTGACGCGTGGCCGTGGTTGAGGAGTTTGTCCGGCTGCCCAGAACGATGTCTTGACGCCCGGCCACCATCTGTTCTTGTTGGCTTCGGAGTTGCATAATAACCTTCATAGTTCAAGAGTTTCAGTATAAACAATCAGAAAGTTGCCAAAGCAGTGGATAGTGCAATCACTCAGCCATCCTAGCTTGGCCCCATGGATCACTCACCGGGACAGGAAGAGTTCTAGACGGATGTGGCGCCTTAGCTAACATTGGAACCACCGGCCGGGAGTCCGTCGCCGTGGACGACGACTGCGGCATCACATAGCAGGTGGATGCATCTTGCTGCACGGTAGACATTGCACGTCTGCCGACGACTAGATCGTTCGGCATGGCCATGGACGAGAGGACGTCGTAGCACCGTGCCACACGGCCACCGGTGACGAGATCGTGCGGCGCAGCCATGGTTGGGGAGTCGTGGTAGCATGAAGCGACGTGGCCGCCAGCGACGAGATCGGTTGGCGCCGCCATGAACGACAGGTCTTGGTCGCGTGGTATCATACCGGCGAGGTTATTCGGCGTCACCATAGACGACGGCAGCAGAAGAAACAACGAACCCTAGCTCATGCGGCGGGAGTTACGTCCGTATGTACAGCAGCAGCACTGGATACGTATGGGTTTGGAATTGGAAACTGGAATCGGGAATGGCAAAGTGGGTCTACGTGCTTTAAGATTGGCATCGTCACGTGGCATCAATCGGGATGGGTTTCATGTCCTTGCCTGTGAGACCCGGCCCCATAGAATTTTTTTCTATATCTTCTCGGCCCTATCCTACAGTATCTATCACACGATCTGGTTTCGGCACATGTACTTTTTGCCACGTGGCACCCAATTAACTTCCTTTAGACGGAAGATAAGCTGAAAGCATGATCCAGCTCGCCAAGATGACACAAGTTTTTTCTTTCTTTCTTTCTTTCTTTCAAAGGACATATTCATTAGAAAACAGAACAGAGATGTAAAACTTTTCCTGTTCGTCCAAAAGGTCTCCAATAAGATGGCCCATAATGTTCTGTGAATCACCATCTCCATCCAAATGGGTCAATTTCTAAATTGGAATACCAACCAATAAGTTCAATGATCCATCATCCCAAAACCTTTCGACATTTTCTGGGCTTAAAGGCAATGCACGCATGTATATATTCATGTAGAAACTTTACTCTGTATTCGACTCAAGGGTTCTAGTCCTGAACCAAACAATGCAACAAGTAGCAAGCTTTCCACTATGTGAAGAAAAGAAAGAGTTGAGGCTCATATGTGAGTCAAGTATCCTATAGGTACAAGATCTTGAGATTGCTGAGCTTGCAACACTTCTTTGTGAGCGGATCAACCCTGACGTCTGCGATCTCGCGACGCCAGTTAAGCTCATCTTCTCCAACTTGGCGCCCCACGGCTACCTTGGCAATCCCCATGTCGGTACGACCGAGGTGATTCAGCTCACTTAGCCCAACAGCAGCCGCCGCCAGTGTGGCGACCTGTGCATAACGGCAAGCAAAAGCTCATGGCAGGCACACGCGTAACTTGTGAACTCTGATGAGAGAGGAAGTTCCTATAGTCCTATTTGCAGCCTCAACGAAGAGCCAGTAATTTTTCTTTGTACAGAACAGGCAGAAGATACCACCCATATTTAGATTATGAAAAAGTAACAAAACCTGAATACAGCAGAGAGACAAACAGCTAGAACCATGTGACAAGCAACCACTTTATACGAAATGCACATCAGGCAAGTATGCAGGGTTTGTCCTGGGTTGCAGGATTGCAGACAACATAATCGAATTGACCAGCCTTGGGCCAGCTGAACAGACACAACTGCGCGACTAATGTGTATTGGTTGATCGATGATAGGTGTTGGAGATGCCCTAGGGAACATGCTCCTAAAATGAGTTTTCGCTACTTTCTGCGAAGCAATATAACAGACACAACTGCGTGACTAATGTGTATTGTTTGATCGATGATAGGTTCAAGATAGGTTTTGTGTTGTGATAGACAAGTGTTACCCTCCCTTTAGTGTTTTTCGACTGCAATAGCCTCAGTGCAAGAAGCTTTAGGCAAGCATTACAAGTTTCATACAACGGCGAAGAAACAAAAGAAGGGAACTTTAAGGCAGGTGGAATGTGTATTACACAAGGAAAAGTAGGAGATCATCTTTATAACAACTCTAGACTAGAGGTAGTACATCTGTAGGACCAAAACCGAACATCTTAGGCACACCGCCCCCTCCTGCCTCATGGAGAAGGATGATGAACACCCGTTGGTCATGTGCACCCGCGCCAACGAAAAGTAGGAGCAGCGCCTTGCTAGACAAGACCTGCCTGAGCATCAATCTGGACGTGATGTGCCTGGAAGAATTGACATACATACATCTACTCGGAAAAATATTGTCAGTGCAACAACAGCGGCAAACTACTACGATCACGGTCGAAGCAAAATGATTCAGATTTTGGTTGTAGGCTGTGTCTTAGAAGAAACTGGTATGCAATGTCTCGCTCTGGTACTCCTGCAAATACGCGCCATGGTACGCATGTAATTTGTCTATGGGTAAATCAGTGAGGACAAAACAAATGTAATTCAGCCACAGCGGCAAGATGCTAGCTTCAATAATATTGCAAGCATAGGTGGACAGCAAATTGTGTACTAAAGGTATGCTTGCAGGAAACTAAAAGATTTCAAACAAACATAGATGATATATTAGCTGACCGCAGACAAGCTAACAGAGTGACATCAATGGCTGTTACACGAAAGCAAATAGATTAGTTACTAGGTTCATTAATACAGCTAAACCATTCCCATTGGAGGGCCAGTGACAGACCACTCATGGCTAACCAACATTGTTCGAAGCAACAAAAGGGCGTGCACCCAGACACCAACAGAAAAACAAACGGGTTTGCTATTTCACATCTAGAAGTGAAATAGTTATCTCACATCTAACTTGTGCACCATACGATTAGAGGATGAATTTTCGTGCAAATAATTGTCTGATTAGGCTATCGTTGTGCATCCCGTTCGCTTTGTCCCGCGTAGGGGAGCGTTTTTGGGCCTTTAGTTTTTCGTTTGTCCGTCGTCGGGCCACACTTTTGGGCCAGTTTCTCATGTGGGTTGCACATGTGTGGAACAGGAAGAGATGCATCCTTTCGTCTCTGTACAAAAAATCGCGTGAGCCATCCATCATTTGTTTCCCATTCTCTCTTCTCACTCTCATTTCCCTTTTCCTCTACCCAAAAGAATTTTATTTATTTGTTTGTTTTAAATCCATGAACCTTTTTAGATTCATTAAATTTTATTTTTTATTTTGTTGTTTTTTCCTTTTCCATTTTTATTAATTTGTTTTACATTCAGTGACTTTATTTAACCGATTTGCTAATTCTCATCTTGACCATGGGTTGTTTTGTCGCACGTGTTTTGTGTCGCATCGTGCGTCCGGTGTCCACTTGTCAGCCTGTTCACGAGTGCGTCTTTTGTTGGTTCGTCTTCGCATCGTGATCTATGGTCCATTTCGATTTTGTTTATTCCTATTTTGGTATGCATTGTGTAAATTGGAGAGCCAAACTGGTGGGGGGGGGGGCGTTCCGGATGTTTTTTGTTTATATTTTCTATTTCCATTACTTTTTTCATCTTTATTTTTGTTTTAAATTCATGAACTTTTCCATTCTACTACCTGTTCGCTTTAAATGTCGTGTAAAACTTGATCACAAGTTGTTCTGTCATCCGCCGTGCGTTTTGTGTCTGCTTGTGGACTTGTTCGCCCGTGCGTATTTTGTTGGGCCATTTTCGCAGCGCGATCGGGTCCCGTTTCGGATTAGTTTTAATAATTCTCATCTAGATGAGAGTTAAAAATGTCTCATTTGACTCATATATCGTTAGATACATGTGCTTCTGAGTCGTGTCTGTTGTCATTGCGTCGTTTTTTTCTATTCGTCCGTCACGAAGCAGTGAGGCCTGATAGGACTTTTTTGATTGGGCCGTTTTTATATTTGGTGTATTGGTTTTTTTTGTGGGATGCAACTTGTTTGTGGAGGGCTACATTTCTTTTTATTTCCAGTTTTTTTGGTTATTTTGATCCGACTATGTAGTTAGAAGATAGAGTAACTATTTTTTTATTTTGGATTTGCTAAATTTCATCTACATGGGGTTTAGTGATGTTTCATCTAAGTTTGTAACCGTCCAATTTGTTTGCTTTTCATGTTCGCACAAACTCATTCATGCAAGCTTGTTCTTTTTTTTGTCATGCGTCTTTCCGTTTGTTTTTGTGTTGACATGGTCTCGTGTTTATTTTTCACATGGCCGATATATGTTTTTTTTGTGTCCATGTGGCATGGTGAAGAATTTGTAGAGTCTACCCAAGACGAGAGCCTTTTATATAATGGGAGCATATGCATGGTTCTTTTTGTCTAGATAAAGGGTAGAAATGTGTAGAGTTTAGTTAAGTGGGAGAAGTGCTTGAAAGCTTTTTTGTCCATATAACCATTTAGTCGCAACTGTGATCATAGTTTCGTAGTTGTTCCAATTGCAAGCCCACCATTAACTCGCAACTAGGCTCATAGTTGTCCGATTTGAAAGCCCACCCTCGACTCCCGACTGGAGCATGTGTTTTGTTTTCCAGCCCAGTTGCGAGTCCACACTTGACTGGCAAATGAGCCCATAGTTTGTTTTCATCCCAGTTGCCCCTTCACTTGCAATTAGGCTCGTAGTTTTGTAGTTGTCCCAGTTGGAAGTCCACTATCAACTCACAATTAAGCTCATCTTTATCCGAGTTGCAACACAACCCTCGACTCGCAACTGGAGGCTGTGGTTTGTTTTTCATCCCAGTTGCAAGTACACCATCGGCTCGCAACCGGGCTCATAGTTTGTAGTTGTCCTAATTGCAAGTCCACCATCGACCCGCAACTCATTTCGTGGTTTTGTGTAGTTGTTTCAGTTGTGAGTCCACCCTCGACTTGCAACTCATATATTAGTTTTTTGTAGTTGTCCAAGTTGCAAGTTCACACTCGACTCGCAACTAGGCATGTAGTTTCTTTCATTCTAATTGCAAGCCCACCCTTGACCCGCAACTCGGCATGTACTTTGTCTTTCATCTTGGTTGCAGGTCCACCCTTGAATCGCAATTGGGTTTGTAGTTTGGTTTCATCCCAGTTGCAAGTTGACTATTGACTCGCAACTGGGCTCATAGTTTTATAGTTGTGCCAGTTGCAAGTCCACACTCAACTCGCAACTGGGTTTGTAGTTGCCCCAGTTGCAAGCCCATTCTTGACTCGCAACCGGAGTCTGTCTTTTGTTTTTATCCCAATAGCAAGTATGCCCTTGACTCACAACTGAGTCCATAGTTTGTTTCATCCCAATTGCATGTCAGCCCAGGACTCGTAACTAGGTCGTTGCAAGTTCATCCACCACTCGCAAATGGGCTCATAGTTGCCCCAATTACAAGTCTACCCTCGACTTGCATCTGGGAATGTGTTTTTTTATCTCAGTCGCAAGTCCACGCTCGACTCACAACTAGGCTCGTAGTTTGTTATTGTCGTAGTTGCAAGTCCACCCTTGACTCGCAAATGGTGTCGTAGTTTTCTGTAGTCGTCCCAGTTGTAAATCCACCCTTAACTCGCAACTAGACATGTAGTTTGTTTCATCCCAGTTGCAAGTCCACGCTTGAATCGCAAATGGGCTTGTAGTTTCATAGTTGTCCCAGTTGCAAGTCCACCCTCGACTTGCAACTGGGCCCATAGTTTTGTTGTATACCCGTTGCAAGTCCACCCTTGACTTGCAACTCGTATCGTAGTTTTGTGTAATTGTCCCAGTTTCAAGTCCACCCTCGACTCGCAACTTGTATTGTAGTTTTGTGTGGTTGTCCCAGTTGCAAGTCCACCATCGACTCGTAATTAGGCATGTTGTTTGTTTCATACAGTTGCAAGCTCACCCTTGACTTGAAACTAGGCATGTGTTTTGTTTTACATCCTAGTTGCAGGTCCTCCCTTGACTCGCAATTGGGCCTGCATTTTTTTTCATCCCAGTTGCAAGTCGATCCTCAACTCGTAACTAGGCTTTTAGTTTTGTAGTTATTTTAGTTGCAAGTACATCGTCGACTTGCAATTAAGATCATAGTTTTGTCAGTTGCAAGCCCATAATCGACTCGCAACTTGAGCCCGTGTTTTTTGCTTTTCATCACAGTTTCAAGTCTACCCTTAACTCACAATTGGGCACATAGTTTGTTTCATCCCATTTGTAAGTCGAACCTTCACTCGTCACTGGGCTCGTAGTTTCATAGTTATCCTAGTTGCAAGTCCACCCTCGACTCGCAAGTGGGATCATAGTTGTCATAGTTGCAAGTCTACCATCTACTTGTAACTAGGCATGTGTTTAGTTTTTCATCCCAGTTACAAGTCCACACTTCACTCGCAACTGGGTTTTGTAACACCCTGAGGATCATGCTACAGTAACTCTCTGTGATTAAGCTAATCATGTTGCTAAACAGGGCATGATCACATTTGGAATCACATTTCTTTTCAAACTCCTAATTCAAACTTCAATTAAAATTAAAGTGGAAAATAAAAGTTTTCAAAAATTTAAACAAAAATGTTCGGTGGGTGCCAAATAATACACTGGTAATTATGGTGGAGAAAACACATTTTTATAAAATACCTAAATACTTTTAAATGAAATAAAACAGAAAAGAAAATAAATAAATAAAAGGAAAATACAACAGAAAACAGAACAGACAAAGAAAAAGAAAAAAAGGAGAAGGCCCCCCCCCACAGCACCCCTGGCCCAACTAGGCCGACCCCCGGCCCAGCCCACCTCTCCCGCTCGCCCCCTTCCCTGTTCCCCCGACCGGGGTCGGAATAGGGGCAGTCCCCGCCGCACCCCCTCGCCGGCGACGGGGAGGATAAGGTCGCCAGCTCCCCCCCGCCTCCTCGGGCCTCTCTCCCACTCACCCCCGCTCACCTCTCGGCCCCTGCGCCTCTCACTTCTCCCCCCCAGATCCGCGCCACTCCTTCCTTCCCCACGCCCGACGCGGTCGCCGCCGTTCACCGTCGTTCACACGGCCACCGTACCCACCTCGCCGCCCCAAGGTGTCTCCAAGGACCGCCGTCGCCCGCTGCTTCGTCTGGTGCAGCCCGTTGGAGACCAGAGCCCCTGCAACGACCTCCCCGAGCTCGCCTTCAACTTCGGACGCCGGCGACCCCCTTCTCCCCCGGCGCCGATCTGCTGCTCCTAAGCCCCTCACCGGCCTCCGTGTGCCGCGCGGTGAGCCTCTCCCCCTCCTCCCCTGTCCTTTCTCTCTCGCGCGCCCCCTAGCGGCTTCCCCACGCGCGCCCGAACGCCGCGCCGCGGAGCTCGTCGCCGGCGGGTCTCCGGTGACCATTTGGTCATGGGCGTAGGCCCGTTAGCTCGACCGCATCGTGCCGCACCCGCCTAGCTAGTTAGTTCGGCCGCTCGCGCGCTCTAACGCCGCACCCGCCCCAGCCCGAAGCACTTCGCCGCCGGCGAGCTCGTAGCGCTCGCCCCCGCCCGTTCCAGCCGCTCCGGCCACCACCGTTGGACGCGCGGCGCCGAGCCGCGTCGAACGCGCCCAACCACGACCCCGCAGACCCCCTGTGCGCGAAACCCGCGCCCCTCCCGAGCCGCGCCGCCGCGTTTGGCTCGTCGGAGTTGCTCCGGCGCCGGCCGCCGACGTGGCTGGCCTGGGCCCCCCCCAGTGCCACCGCCAGTGGGCCCCGTGGGCCCCGTTGACTGGGTCCACCCAGTCAACGTGCTGACTGGGCAGGCCCAGTCACTGTCATGCGGGCCCCGCCGCAAAAATTAAAAACAAAAAGAAAAAGAAAAATGTTTTATAAATAAAAATAATTAGATTAACTAATCACTCACTGACATATGGGGCCCACCCCTCTAATTAGACTGTTAGTTTAGTTTAAATTAATATTAGACTAACAGAGGCTGACATGTGGGTCCCACTGGACCCACCTGTCTGGTTTGACTGGTCAGCCGACCTGTTGACCTGCTGACGTCAGCATTGTCTCATGCTGACGTCATAATTCATTTTTGCTTAATTCACATAATTCCAGAAATTCAAATAAACTTTGAAAATTCATATCTTTTAAACCGTAACTCGGATGAAAATGTTTTCTATATGAAAGTTGTTCAGAACGACGAGACGAATCCGAATACGCAGTCCGTTCGTCCACCACACCTCCCTAACCTATCGAACTAGCAACTTTCCCCCTCCGGTCCGTCTGACCGAAAACGCGAAACATCGGGAATACTTCCCGGTTGTTTCCCCCCTTCACCGGTACCATCTACTGTCGCGTTAGGTCACACCTAGCACCGCTCATTTTCATGTCACGCATCGTCATGCTTATGTTTGCATTGTATTTACTGTTTCTTCCCCCCTCTTCTCTCCGGTAGACTACGAGACCGACACTGCTGCTGCCCAGTTCGACTACGGAGTCGACGACCCCTCCTACTTGCCAGAGCAACCAGGCAAGCCCCCCCCTTGATCACCAGATATCGCCTACTCTTCTCTATTCTGCTTGCATTAGAGTAGTGTAGCATGTTACTGCTTTCGATATCCTATCCTGATGCATAGCCTATCCTTGCTACTACTGTTGTTACCTTTACCTGCAATCCTACATGCTTAGTATAGGATGCTAGTTTTCCATCAGTGGCCCTACATTCTTGTCCGTCTGCTGTGCTATACTGTCGGGCCGTGATCACCTGGGCGGTGATCACGGGTATATACTTATATACTATATACATGACACATGAGATGACTAAAGTCGGGTCGGCTCGTAGGAGTACCCGCGAGTGGATCTTTGTGGCGGAGCGACAGGGCAGGTTGAGACTGCCTAGGTGAGAGGTGGGCCTGGCCCTGGTCGGCGTTCGCGGTTACTTAACACGCTTAACGAGATCTTGGTATTTGATCTGAGTCTGGCCATTTGGTCTATACGCACTAACCATCTACGTGGGAGTAGTTATGGGTATCCCGACGTCGTGGTATCAGCCGAAGCTCTTTTGACGTCAGCAACTGAGTGGCGCGCGCCGCATTGGACCGTAAGCTCGCGCTTGTATTAAGGGGGCTAGGTCTGCTTCCGGCCGCGTACGCAACGTGCAGGTGTGCATAGGGCGATGGGCCCAGACCCCTGCGCGCATAGGTTTAGACCGGCGTGCTGACCTCTCTGTTGAGCCTAGGTGGGGCTGCGACGTGTTGATCTTACGAGGCCGGGCATGACCCAGAAAAGTGTGTCCGGCCAAATGGGATCGAGCGTGTTGGGTTATGTGGTGCACCCCTGCAGGGAAGTTTATCTATTCGAATAGCCGTGTCCCTCGGTAAAAGGACGACCCGGAGTTGTACCTTGACCTTATGACAACTAGAACTGGATACCGAATAAAACACACCCTTCCAAGTGCCAGATACAACCCGGTGATCGCTCTCTAACAGGGCGACGAGGAGGGGATCGCCGGGTAGGATTATGCTATGCGATGCTACTTGGAGGACTTCAATCTACTCTCTTCTACCTGCTGCAAGATGGAGATGGCCAGAAGCGTAGTCTTCGACAGGACTATCTATCCCCCCTTTTTATTCTGGCATTCTGCAGTTCAGCCCACTGATATGCCCCTTTACACATATACCCATGCATATGTAGTATAGCTCCTTGCTTGCGAGTACTTTGGATGAGTACTCACGGTTGCTTCTCTCCCTCTTTCCCCCTTTCCTATCTATCTGGTTGTCGCAACCAGATGTTGGAGTCCAGGAGCCAGACGCCACCGTCGACGACGACACCTACGACACTGGAGGTGCCTACTACTACGTGCAGGCCACTGACGACGACTAGGAGTAGTTAGGAGGTCCCAGGCAGGAGGCCTTGCCTCTTCGATCGTTGCTACTTTTGTGCTAGCCTTCTTAAGGCAAACTTGTTTAACTTATGTCTGTACTCAGATATTGTTGCTTCCGCTGACTCGTCTGTGATCGAGCACTTGTATTCGAGCCCTCGAGGCCCCTGGCTTGTATTATGATGCTTGTATGACTTATTTATGTTTTAGAGTTGTGTTGTGATATCTTCCCGTGAGTCCCTGATCTTGGTCGTACACATTTGCGTGCATGATTAGTGTACGGTCAAATCGGGGGCGTCACGGTTCATAATTTGTTATTATTCCAGTTGCAAGTCCACTGTTGACTCACAAATGGTTATCCTAGTTTTATGTACTTATTTCAGTTGCATGTCCGCCCTTGACTCGTAGCAGGACCATAATTTGTTTCATCCTAGTTGCAAGTTCATCCTTAACTCGCAACGGGGCTCGTAGGTTCGTAGTTGTCTTAGTTGCAATTCCATCCTTGACTTGCAATTGGGCCCCTAGTTTTGTTGTCCCAATCGCAAGTCCATCCTCTACTCGCAACTTGTATCGTAGTTTTGTGTAGTTTTTTTAGTTACAAGTCCAACCTCGACTCGCAACTCATATCGTAGTTTTATGTAGTTGTCCCAGTTGCAAGTCCACCCTCGACTCAGAACGAGGCAAGTAGTTGTTTCATCCCATTGCAAGCCCACTCTTGACTCGCAACTCGCCTCGATCCATGTGCATTTTCACACTTGACCCGAAACTTATCTGACCCAATTTCATGTCCACCCTCCACATGCAATTTGATCATTTTAGTTTTTCCATTTTCTGATTTTTTTTCGACAACATGACTTTTAAAATGTTCATCGCGTTTAAAAAATGCATCATGTATTTACAAAATGTTCATAGTGTATTTTCAAAAAATCATCTTGTCCATAATTTTTGCTTGTGTGTGTGTGTGTTTTTTTTCTACTTTTTTGATTTTTTTTCTCAACCGTGCGACTTTTAAAATGTTCACCACATTTAAAAAAGCATGACATATTTTTATAAAATGTTGATCAAGTAACTTAAAAAATAATCGTACATAAATATTTTTCTGTGTATGTGTTTTTTTTCTCTTTTTTGATTTTTTTCTCCACCGTCCGAATCTTAAAATGTTCACCAGGATTAAAAAAAATCATCACATATTTATAAATTTTTCATCATGTCTTTATACAATGTTCATTGTGTATTTTCAAAAATTATATTCACCTTATCCATAAATATTTTCGTGTGTGTTATATTTTTCATTTTTCAATTTTGCCAAACAAACACTTGATTGATGCATGCAAGTTGCTTTCTTATGTGCTACTAGAAAAGGAACAAACCATAAAGGTGAAAGTGACATGCAGAGAGAGGTTTTACATTAGCGGGTTTCTTTTCTACATGATGTACCAGACTCATCCACATCACCTGCCTACACGCCTCCAGCAGAAACGCATTATTAGACCTACAAATACTGACTTTTTTGCGGATGCTCACGTGCTAGAGAAAAACAAGTCAGCAAGCACGCACAAGGAAATCGAGGCCCAGGTCCGTGAACAGGGTGCGCTGACGAGAAACACACAGACAACAAAAATCGAGATTGTTCTAAAAAAAAATTGAGACAAACAAACAAACAACGGACAAGGAGTGGGCTTGTTTATGTGCTGATATGAGATGATGTCATACTTAGATGTGAGATATTATCTCACATCTAGATGAGATATAGTCAGACCCAAAAACAAACTGAGGTGTATGCCTTATCCGGCACACCGCTTCAGAACTACTCGTACAAGGTTTACCATATACCCAACGACTGATGTGTACTAAGTCGCTAGTGCCATGCTGATTACGCCAAGTCTTTAGGGAGCATCTGCTTTCCATTCCGCAAAACATGGAATGTAAGGCAGACCTCCCGGGAAATCTCCAGAAGCAGAAATAACATGCACTCTCTGGTTGGTCATATCATATGACAATGTCTTCTCCTCGCTGTCAGTTAGGAAAACCAAATCACGTTCTGGATGAATTGCAAACATCGTGAAGATATCATGTTTACGACATTCCCTTCCGAACAGTTCCAAGCAGTTAACAGTACACTTGAGGGTCCATTGTCCACTATCATGATCGTCAAGAACCCAAATAGAGAGTTGGCGGATATTTGTACGCCAAGCATACAAGTGTCCCTGGGACCTCCCAATGAAAAGATTTTCATAGCCCTCTGTCATGGCAGGTGGCATTTTAATTTCCCTCTAAGCACTCCCCTCCATGTCCACTGTGACTATTGAAAAATGAGTATAGAAGTGGATAGTGCCATTCGGGAAGACGCATTCTGAATCACCAAAAGAACGCGTTATGAGAACCCGTGGATCATCGCAATGGTCATCCCACTGACCCTGTATGGAAGTCCATCCTCCAGTTTGTGATGAGTAGATCATTGCCACGGGCACGGGCGGGTCATACTTTGCGAACAGGGGCACAAATACCATAAAGCGGGAAGGAATGGCTGGGTCAAAGCACAAAGAGTATTTGCCTATATGCGAAAGGTCATCCAATTCTATAGGAGGCAGCAAAACCCACTCCTGGGTAGCGGGATTGCACACAACATAATGGAATTGATCAGCCTCAGGCCAGCTGAACCACCGACAAAGGAACCTTTTTCCTCGTGGAAACGAATTCCAACCGCATTGCATTGGATGGGGGGATTTCCAGCATTTGCAAAGGAGAAGGCTGGTGCTGCATTGCTGGACGCGGAAGTACTTGTAGGTGCCGCGCAAGAACGGGAGATCGGGGTCGACCAATGGAGCACCTTTCCCGGACAAATTGTGGAAATTGCAACTGAGGCTCAACTGGAAGGAGTCGGGGGGCGCAGTCTGCGGATCCTTTAAGCTGAAGTCGTAGTCCGAGTGGAAGAAGAATCCGGAGAGCGTCTGCGGGGACCTCTTGCGGACGCCGCGGTCGGAGCAGAGGGCGAGCCATGGTTTGGACACGCACTTGAAGCGGCATAGCGACCTGTAGGGCACCCGCTAGAGGATCTCCATGAGGACGTCCTCGGGGAAGCAGCTCACCTCGGCCTGCTCGTGTTTCTGCTTCTTCTTATTCTCCTCCTAAAAATGGCAGAGACGTACGGTTCGTTTAGGCTCCCAGTACCATCTGGCAGATCGATTGTTGGAAAGAGGATGGGCGCGAACCTCAGATTCTACGGAGACGACGGCGAGGCCGGGCAGCAACGGCGGCGGCGGCGGCGGGGAAGAACTTGATGGATCCTCCTCGTCGCGGCCTCCGTCTCCGTGGGCGGTTGCCGGATCACCGTGCCCGTGCTCGCCTCCGCCTTCTCTTCCCGGCGGCATGGCCTTCACCGGATCGCCTGGCCTAGGGTTTGGGTTGATTTGGGAAGGGGAACGGAGGAGTTGGGTTGTGTCGTCGACCTCACAGATCACTGCGCTGGAGAAGTTCAGTCGAGAAAAGAAGAAGAGGAATGGGATCACTTTCTCTTGGACCGGTGAGCTCGGCCCAATTACCTCTGGGCTTCAAGTGTTTGGACAGCTTGCTAGGAACAATGTTTTGTCTAAAAAAAAAGAGGAACAATGTTGTTGCTCAAAAGAAAAATGTTAGGAACAATGTTTCTTTTTTATGTCTCAAAAAAAGGAACAATCCTTTTTTTCCTCGAACAAGAGGCAAAAATGATATTTCCCCCTCGAGAAAAAAATCAAATAAAAAACAAAGGGACAATTTCTTTATACTGAACAGAGATAAAGACAAAATGCTTCACAAAGGGCCTTTCAGCAATGCAGCATCGTACATACGCACAACTGCCCAATGTGTGTTGATTGATGGATGATTGGTTCAAGCATGTTTCGTGTCGTGATGATCGATGACTGCTTCTCCCTTTATTTCACTATATATACTGCATGCACAATAATATACCTAAACCACACCATAGGAACGGAGGGAGTATATCTGAGGGATTAAGTTGTTTACCTATGGTGTGGTTTAGGCGTTTGCTTCACCTACACTTGAAGACTCTAAATGAGGGGAGGCCAAATCATATCGGCAGTTTCATTAGAGAGAAGATTTGGTAACAAATACTAGTGTGTCCGCTGTTGCAAACAACAGATTTCATGTGGGGACGGAGGACATGTTAACTTCTTCCTGGGCATACAAGTTCTTCGTCCGTGGAGCACTTTTACTCCTCACTCAGTGTGCTGCATAACCCCTCTCTTGGGATTGGAATGTCTCAGTACACTGATCATCTATGTGTACATGTCGACTTTTTCGGAATTTTATGATGCTGCACCAAAAAGTATTTTTAATATATTTTTCAGAGATCCAGGCTCACAAGAGCCCGAAAATCCAAATTATGTTTAGACTTTATACCAAGGTTATATTATGATACCAGGGTCTACATGTGTGTACTAAAATAATAGGATTGCAATGCTATGATTGAGTAAAGATGAGAGGTGCATGTCATGGTTAGTTTTCGGGGGTGAACTGCCCAATAGATCGAACTGAAAAAGATGACGCACAATTTTTTCCTGTATGTTTACTGCAAGTGCTACTATAATGTACAAGTATGACATGCAGACTGCGGATGAAACCAAGAAAAATACTACGCCCATTTTGATGAGACTTAGTAAGTTGAATGATGTTATTTTAGCCTCCCAAATGCTTATATCCTAATGTCTTCTTTTAGGCCTTGTACAATGCAAGGTGTTTAGAGAGGTGCTTGATAAAATACGAGTTTTTTTAAACATCAGTGCTTATTTCTATAAAAGGGGTGCCTAATTAAGTGTTTACCCTCTACAAATAAGTAGTGGTGCTTAAGAAAATGCTGGTTTATTTCTCTAAGCACCTTGCATTGTACAAGGCCTTAACATGCCACATCAAATCTTTTGTCTACCTGAGGCATAGTTAATAAGGGGAGATAATTGCAGTGTTTCTTATCTACAAGACCATCTCTACAGGGAGTCAAATATGTTTTTTTTTGTTAAGTTGCATAATGTTATTGTGGTTTTTTAAGAGGCAAAAGACTTGCCATTTCATTGATTAAGAGAGATTAAGAATTGCCCGATCAATTTACGAAAAACCAGGCTAAAACTGATACAACTCAGCCCATAAAATGGACACCACCGGCCAACCTGGCCACATGCCAACAGATGGCCACACGCACCAGCGAATGGCAGCTTTGACTTTGACGACGATCTTTGCGAGGGAAATATGCAAGGCTTGCTCCGACCGAGTCCTCCGCAAACGACCACCGAGTGTCTGTCATCGTCACCACCTGGACACAATCCACCGCAGCTCTGACTCCACAACAACCAAGCAACTACGGAAGAGCACATCGGACACACTGGATAAACCGACTGCCAGAGTCCGAGCCATGACCTCAGCTCAGCTTGACGCCATCATCGTTGGCAAACAGACGTTGACGCCCCTGACCTCGATGAACCAGCCACGAAGAACCACTGGTCTCCTAGTTGTAGTCCGCTTCAAGACAATGGCCCCAAGGAGGAGAAAGGCGCCAGGACGCCTCCATCGCCCGGACCAGATGATCCGAGGTTTCCCTCCGGAGCCAAGGTCGTGGGGAGAGGGGTGAGCACACCTCCACAGCGACGCTTCCAGAAAAGATCGCGACACCCACGGGTGCCGCCTCCACCGGTTCCGAAGAAGAGGATTATTGTGGTTTCGATCATATATTGAGAGAACGAGCTATAACCACAATAAAGTAAAAAAACACATTGGAATATTATGCCACTCCTTGACCAAAGCACCATAGCCTTAGTGTTAGATGGCATCATACATCAAGTTAAGTTCAATCTCTATAGTAACTTGGGCAAATGTTTTTAACAATTCTGGGATGCCAGTGTCTCTCGGTATCTGCCTTCCATATGGGGCAAGGTGCGAACCTCAAAGAGTACTCGGATGACTCGTGTCGATTCCAAAGTTGAAGAAATAATGCCCAAATCTCCATCTGCATCCAAATTCAAGTAAATTTCACTGGAGTTGTTGATGCTTTTTAGGTTCCGATACGTAAGAGCAATTTTCCATTGACCATACTTGATAATTTCAGAAATAAAAACAAAGATGCCTCGAACTCCCGCAAAAAAAGGAAGTAGAACATTGCTGCGACCCACACTCCCAAAAGACATATAAAGCGAGGACAACATTGAATTAAGCATACGGCCTCCACATTTCACAATGTAAATCCAAATTTTGCACACACACAAAAAATGAGCAGATGAATGTTCGAGTACCATGCATCTCTAAATATCAGAGTTAGTGAAATTCAAAATGTTGTGTTTCAACTATGATGGTTAATTAGTTATGTTAGATTTCATAATTTTATTTAAAGATTCACAACATATAATTAATCACAAATTTGCTTCAAAAATGAACCATTTGTATTGTACATATACTTTTAGATTTGTGAACACAAATGGAACATTTTCCAAAATATCTTATAAGTTGGGCTTGCCATATGTAGCACTTTTAGTGGTTGAATTGAAAAATACAACACTTTTATTAAAACTGGAAAATACTAGTGTGCGCATTCCATTTTATTTATGCTTGGTTCTTCGATACTGGACAAATAGTTTTAGACAGTCTGATAATCTTTTGTAAGTATTTTATTCTATTAAATTATATTTTGGTGTCTAATAGTAGAAATGAAAGCTTTGTTGAATTTCAGTTCAAACAACTTTAACTAAATTTATTTATTTCAAAACCGTGAGGGATTGTAGTTTTTATTTGGATATACATTTAGTGAACTCCTATTGGATGATATGATGATTTTGTATGTTTACTACAGAAAAAAGATATTCAATTTGTTTTTGTGATCCACACTAGACAAAATATTTAAAAAATTTGAATATCAAGACGTGACATGAAAGCATGTCTGCCCTGGATCCACCGCGACGACGCCTCCCCCTGGATCCACCGCCTCTGTCCGCCGTCGCCCCGGCCCCTGCGCGCCTCCCGCCGCAGGCCCCCATCCCCCGAGGCGCCTCTCGCCGCCGTCACCGCGTTCCCGGCGTGCCTCCCACCGCCGGCCCCCATTGCCCGACGTGCCTCTCGCCGCCGTCGCCCCGGCCACGGCGTGCCTCCCACCGCTGACCCCCATCCCGCGACGCGCCTCTCGCCGTCGTCGCCCCGGCCCGGCGCGCAATTACTTGGACGGCGCCTCCCTCCCCTGGATCCACGGCGGCAGCGGCCTCCCTCCTCCTGGAACCACGCCGGCGAACTCCCTCCCCCTTGATCCACGGCGGTGGCGGCCTCCTCTGCTTCCGACGCGAACATTCTACTGCATGCCATAACCTCGTCCAGTGCCGTCCACCTCCTCTCCATCTTGAAGTTCGATTTGATTCTGCCCAACATGTGTGATGCTCGCGCACGCCTCGACCCACCGGTACCAGCGACGGCCACCGCTTTTACCTTCCTCCGCAGGTGTGTTTGAACTGCAGCATCCCGCCCTTGGCTCCTCAAGATCCATACACCAGCCGGCTTGGTTCCGGTTGCCGGCCCAGCCGCGCAAGTGAAAGCACGGCACTGGCACCGGAAGCTTGCTCGGGCGTCGTATAGTTGCATAGAAGCTGCAGAGCAAGTCTTCTTGCCACTACTGAACGAGGCGTCACCGGACCTTGATGCTTGTCCTTCATGCTCCAGCCACCAATAGCCAATAGTTGGGCTTCAGGGACGGGCGATGCTCATGGTTTCCCTGAGGATCTTGTGCTTCAGTCCTACAGCTACAGGTCCTCTACAACTACAGGGCGGGGGAGCTCCTAGACTCCGACGATGTCACCGTTGTGTCGACTTCACCTACGCGGCTACGTGGATGATCGTGCTGGCCGGCGCTTGGAGGCGGAGAACTGCCGTTGCAGCGTCTAACGCCGGCGTGGTGTTTTTTCCTGTTAATAATTAGATAATTAACAGGAGGAAGGAGAACCACTCGATTGGAATGAACGGCAGATTTAGGAGCTACAGCACCTATGCAGTAATAACCATACTGCAGACGAGCCGAACCCGTCTTGAACTACTCTGTTTATTTATCCTCTCAGTTTTTATTTATTTCTGGTGCTTTTGGGAGTAATTCGTCAATTTTGTTTTTGGATGGATGTAATTTACAGTAGATAGAGATGGTTCTCTATAGTTAAATGTCTACATGTTCATTCATATGCTCAAGAAAAATAGTATGGCTGCACATGGTCAACTATTCTTCACCATTTTGTGCAGTAATTAGTATGGCTGACCATTTTCAGCGGTAATTAGCATGCTGCAGTCCACTGTGTCGATTTTCAGCAGGCCAACTTCAGTTAAGTATGCGTGTCGACATGTCGTGCGTGTGCAGACATCTTCAGTTAAGTATGCAGTGTTGCTCAACATGTGTGGACTGCAGTGCCGCGTGCTCCTGTGTGTTGCTGTTAGGTGCACCATGCCAGCCAGCTCAAATCCCCAAAACATGAGGAGCGCCGCCGCCAGGAGCATGCTCGCGCAGCTGCCTGTCAAAGCTGACGAGGTCACAAATACATGCGTCGAGAAGTTCCTATAGAGCTGTAGTATTATTCTTCAGAGTTCAGATAACTGAATTTTGGGCTGCTGCTAGAACCTGATGGCCTCGAGCTTGTAAAAGGATATTCAGAAGTTTCTGTAAACAAAAGTTCAAAATTCAAAAGAAAGAGTGTTATGTACTCCTGCGTCTGTCCTAAGTCTGGTGTCTCATATGTCTCTGTGTGGGCACTTCGTGTGTGTCGTGTGGTCCCATGTGTGCGTGCTCTATTATGTGTGTCGAGTGTGCTCTCATATATACTCCCGTTTGTGTTTGTGTTTGTATGTTCTAAAAGCCTATATAATATTTTCTTCAGTCTTCATGTCTTGGTGTTAAACATCTTTTTCTTTTCACAAGCGGGAAAAAAAGATTCATTAAATTCACAAAAATGTTATGTATGTGCAATAAAACAAAAGTATACAAGCGATAACAAATTACATTTTAAAAAGGGTCCGCTGAAATACATATTCTCGATTTTGGAAAGTTCATATTTCACTGTTCCCGAGCAGTGCAACACAAAGGAGCTCATTCAAAAACAAACTAACAAAAATGAAAAAAGAAATCAAGGCCCGTCTTATAAGAAACTTTTTCTCATTTCTAAAAAAATCTAAGAAGGTCAAATAAAATAACATAGCAGTTCAATATCCATAATTTATTAGAATTTTCTCTTTTCTAAAAAATAAAAGCAAGAATAAAAAACCAATTTTCCCATTTAAAAAAAAAACCATGAAGTTCATTTTTTTTTTCTAGAAAAGAGAACAATATGATGTGTATCAAAACCTAGCATTTTCCCCATAAAAACAATAAGTGAGGTTGGGGAGTTACGGGCCTGGTCTCCATCCATCGCGTGCGGCTTGCCCTTACGTCTCTAATCGAACTTCCGTAGCTCCTCTCTCTCTGCTGCCGCACACACGACATCCAGGTTCTGTATGCATGTGTGATGATGAATTGGTCGACCAGTACACTACACCCATGCAAATATATGTGTTTCTATCTACTTTGTATAAATCAAAATTTTAGATTTTTCTACTTATGTGGATACATTACTTGAGAAATTCGTATGATAATGGAGAAGAAAGTTCTCACATCCTTCTGTATCTACCGAGTTTGGAAGGTCAGAGACTAAAACCAACAAAGTTCAGCGTTCAGTTGTAAGTGAAAACCAGCTGCTCAGTGCGATGAAGCCTAGTCCAAAATTCAAGACACAGTGTTTATGCCTTGTAAGTAAAAAAATGGAACTTATATCTTTTTTCTTGTTCGATTGTTTCTATATTTAGCTTATGAAAAACTTGACTTGATGTCCTTTCAAAAAAATTTGAGAAGTCCAAATTGTAAAAAACATAAAGTTTAAATTGGAAAAAAGTATTTCCCTATTTCTAAAAAAATGAAACAAAGAATTTCAAATTTTAAAATAAAATAGAACAACTTGATGTTTATAAATAAAGGATTTCCCCATTTATAACAACAAAACCAAATAGTTAAATTAAAAAAATTAGACATAAAGAAGTACAAATTTAAATAAGGAAGAACCTAGAAGTTCTAGTTTAAATAACAAAGTTGTTCAACGAAAAGACTACGAAAAAATTGATTTTCTTTGTTTTTGGGAAAAACATTGAAGTTCAAATTAAAATAACGAAGCGGTTCAACATTTACTAAAAACATGGATTTTTAAACGGTACTAAAGAATAAACCAAGAAGTCTAAATTGAAAAAACCAAGAAGCTCAATTTTGAAAAATAGAATTGTTCAATGTATATGAAACACCTAGATTTTCCTCTTTACTAAATAATAACCTAAGAAGTTTGATTTAAAAAAGGAGCAGTTCACTATTTATTACAAAAGCTCGAATTTTCCTGTTACTAACGAATAAAACAAGAAGTTCAGGTCGAAATAATGAAGAAGTTCGTCATTTATTAAAAAACTCCAATTTTTCCTATTTCAAAAAATACACAAAGAGGTTTAAAAAATTGAAAAATGGAGCGGTTTGATCTCTATAAATAATTCAGATTTTTTTCCATTTCTTAGTTTTTCTATTGCATTTTAAAAAAATTGGAGCAATTTGATTTTAAAAATAAAATCAATAATTTCATATTTAAGAAAGGGAATAGTTTGATGTATACAACAAACTCAAATTCTTCTTGTTTCCGTGCAAAATTAATGTATGAAGTTCAATTTAACAAAGGTTGTATGATGTTTACTTAAAAATCATTTTTTCTTTTATAAGAATAAAACTAAGAAGTTTAAATTAAGAAACAAAGAAGTTCAAAGATTATAAAAATCTTGGAATTACATGCTCAATTTTGATGAAGTTCAAAAAACTCGATTTTCCTCGTTACTAAAGAAAAAAACTAAGAAGTTTAAATTAAAATAACAGAGAAGTTCAAAGTTTGTAAAAACCTCTCATTCTCGTTACTAAAGAATCAAACTAATAAGTTTTAATTAAAATAAGGGAACAACTAAAAAAATATAAAAAGATTTTCCCCATTTTTTAGAAAGCTAGGATTTTCCCCGATACTAAAGATTAAATCATGAAGTTCAAAAAGAGAAAAAAGACAAATTCGATGTTTATTTTAAAATCAAACACAATTCTTTACTCAAAAAATAAAATATGTGAAGTTCAAATTAAAATAACTGAGAAGTTCAAAGTATATTAAACCCTAGGATTTATAAACTCAAAAAACAAAAACATAAAACAATGCCATTTTGGGCATTTTTCCCAAATACTAAAGATTAAAATCAAGAAGTTCAATTCCAAAAAACAGAGTAGTTAAATTTATTTTAAAAAACTCAGGTTTTCTAGTTACTAGAGAATAAAACCAAGAAGTTTAATTGGAAAAAGTAGAGAAATTTGATCTTTATTTGAAAAATTGGATTTTTCCAGCTACTAAAGAATAAACCAATAAGTTCAATTCCAAATAACAAAGAAGTTCGATGTTTCTAAAAAACCTCCAATTTTCACATTTCAAAAAATACACAATGAAGTTCAAATAAAAAAGGTAGAGCGGTTTGATGTCTATACAAAACTCAGATATTTTCATGTAATTGAGAGAAGTTCGGATTGATAACTGCCAGAAGTTCAAGTAATACACTGTGTGCATTTTGAATGAAAAAAAAAGAATGAAAAAGTAAAGGTTAAAAGTTTTCTTGCTAGAAGTTCAAGTGCTCGGCCCGAGAAAGTTCAAAAATTCTTGTGGGGGAGGTTGAACAAAAAACATGACAGAAGTTCAAGGTGAAAACAGCGGGAAGTTCAACTACTACATGTAATACAAATATGTTTCAGATGAGAATAAAAGAATACAAACCACCCTGCACGGTTCAAAAATTATATTACGAGACTCCGAACTTCATTAGCTTTCCAAGTGTATATTATATGCTACATTCCGATGAGCAGTTTAAAATTTTCATGTATACCGTTTAAAACATGTTTATATATATATATATATTCAAAAATTCTTTTAAACCGTCGCGAGCATAAAAATTGATCAGCATGGGAAAGTTGCGTGTTTTCAACAGCTTTCTATCGGTATATCATTTACTCAATTCCGGTAAGTGGTTTGGGAGTTACACGCAAAAAACAGCACGTCAAAAACATAGTGAAGTTCAAACAGACATGCCCGAGAAGTTCAACTACTTCACGCAGTGCATTTCCGTTCGCGATGAACGCAAAAATCATGATCTCGCCATTTTAATTTACTTCAAAACGGCAAGATTATCATTTGTGTAAGTTCAAGTCCTCGGTCGGAGAAAGTTAAAAAAATTATTATGTGAGAGGTTTGTACAAAAGGAATATCATTTGTGTAACACTGACGAATGGATGAGAAAATTACAAACAAAAATACGGCACAGAAGTTCAACGTGAAACAACAGGAAGTTCAACTACTACGCTGAATGAATTTCAGATGAAAAACTTTTAAAATTGTCGCGAGTATGAAAAAATGATCAACACGAGAAAGTTGCGTGTTTACAGCAGCTTTCCATCGGTATATCACTTACTCATTCCGGTGAGTGGATGGAAAGCTACGAGCTGTGGATGAAGATCTACAAGCAAAAAAAGCACGTGAAAAACAGAGTGAAGTTCAAGTAGATATGCCGAGAAGTTAAAGTTCTTCACGCGGTGCATTTTTTAAGAATCTGTTTCGCGATAAAGTCAGAACGAATGATCCCGCCGTTTTCCAAATTACTTGAGAACGGATAGGAATTAGAGATAACCATCAATATGAAAAAGTTTTGCATTTTCCGTAGCTTTTCATCGATATATTATTTGCCCCATTCCGATAATATTTGTAGAAATTATGGCAAAAATACATTTTTAGCCATTTTCAAAATTGACTTAAAACCGTAAAGAATTGGGAGAAACAATATATACCAAAAAGTTTTGCATTTCCTCAAGATTTCCAACGCCATATCATTTGCTGCATTCGGACATACAGTTAAAAAATTAGCTCGAAAATACGAACTCGGTGGTACTTACACCGTTTTCTAAATTACTCTTAAACCATTCAAAATTAGACAAAACTTTCAACATGAAAAAGTAGCGTATTTTCATAAGGTTTCCAACGCCATATCATTTGCCTCGATTGACTTAGCCGTTTAGAAATGGCATCAAAAATACCAACTCAGCTGTTCGGTTTGCGAAATTTTACGATTTTCCAAATACTCTTTAACCATAAGGAATTAGAGAAAACTTTCAACATGTGGAAGGAGCGGTTTGACAGTAGATTTCCAAGGCCATATTATTTGCCTCCGTCCGATAAACGGTTTAGAAATGCGATCAAAAATATGACTCACGTTTTTTGTATGAAGAAAAAACGGTTTTCAAAACTGCTCTTAAACCGCTTAGATTTTGTCAAAAGTTCAACTTGGGTCATGATACTGGTGTCCATAGCTTTCCAACGGTATATCGCAAGCCCCATTTGGACAATGTTGGCGGAAGTTCAACCTAGCACTGGGAGAAGTTCAGGTCGAACAACTCAGGCAGTAAAATTGCAAAAAACGCAATTTTATCACGACCCGAGAGCAAAATCCGCCAACGAGCGAGATTCCTATTTAAAACGGGTATTTAGTTGCTAAAAAACGCTTCTAGATTACACTAACATCATATATAACACAACTAACCAGAATAATTCGCGCGGGGAGACACGGTTAAGAAGATAGCCCGAAGGTCAGGTTCGTACAGAGGGAAGTTCAGGCGCGTTACTCGGACAGTTCAGGTTGTGATCAGAATATTATTCTGATCCCGTAAACAGAATAGTTTCCTACAAGCAGTGGTAGTTACCACCACTTGCTTTTTGTATGTTGTATGTAGTATCTATCGAAACCGAGAGTACGTACGTGTAGTATGTAGTATATAACAATGATTAGGTAGTATATATACTAATTTTTAAGTAGTATGTACCATGTTTTGAGTATGCTCTTTTTAGGTACAAATATATACGTATTTCACAAATATTACAAAAACTATGAGCTCATATGCAATTTTTTCATGCAACTTGCTTTGAAATATCTTAGATATAGTATATGAACATATTTAAAATAATAAAATAGTATATATAGTACCACATGGTAGTATATGAGATATGTGGGGTAACTACCACCGGGTGGTAAGATGGATTTTCCATGTTCACGAGGCTCAAGCAATATAATGAATTATTTCATCAAATCTCTCTCTCCTTTCTAACATGGTATCAGCCTTACCTCGATCCTAAACCCTAGCCGCCGCTTCCGCACCCGCGCGCCGCCCCCGGGGCGGTCGGCCTCCATGACCGCCGCCGGGGGCCGCGCCGCCCGTACCTAGGGTTCGTCTGCCGGTTGTGTTGACCGGCTGCCCTGGAGAGTCTTTTTCCCGAGCCATTGCTCCAGGTTTTCGCCCTTTCGCTGGTCGTTTTGATCGGCGTTTTCTTTTTGGTTTTCCGATCTATGCTTGATCGGTTTGCGTCGCCCGCCGCTGCCATCGACCCCCGTGCGCCTCTACTCCGACACCGTCACGACCGGCCGGCTCCTTCACCGACCCGGCGGCCCCGCGCGACATGCGGCCCCTCATGGCCGTCGTGTGCGCACTGGCCCGCCCGTCGATCTACGGCGACCGTCTCCGCCCTCTCCGACCGGGACACCTGCATCGCCTCCACCCGGCGGCCTCGCGCCATGCGGCGGCCAATCATAGCCGCAGCTCACGCGCCAGCCCGCCAATCAATCCACACCACCCGCCTCCGCCGCGTCTGCACGGCGGCCTTGTCCCCGGCTGCGTCAGGCCCATCGGCTACCTCGAGCTCAGGTGCCGCTGCTTCGTTGGTCGCTCGGGCGCCACTGCTCCATTGGTTGCTCGGTCCTCGCTGCCCGGGCACCAGCGCTGCTTTGGCGGCCCGGGTGCCGGTGCTGACGCGCTTGTCCGCACGTCGTCACATGCCGTCCATCGCCGCAGGGTTCATCTCGGACTCCACCGCCACCCCGCCTCCACCGAGTGGCGTCCCCGACCTCGCTCGCGATGGATTGATCACCCGCCCGCCGCCGCGATCCAACTCATCTACGCCGTGTGACCGACCTGGCCCGTCGGTTGCGTACGCCTCCGCAGGCCCCGTGAAGACCGTCCCGAGTTCAGCGTGCCCCTCTACCGATCGAGCAACGTGCTGCCGCTGCGTCGCCCCGTCGGGCCGCAGCACTGCCGCCCCGTGGTTCTTCTCCCGGCTTCACCGAGCCGCGTCACCGTTGCCTCGCCCCTTCGGGCCGTAGTGCCGCGGCCCGCGGTCCCCCGCCGCCCCGAGGTCGTTCGTTCCAGGCCGTCCCGTGGCTGCACCGACCCTCGCGCCACCGCTGCGTCGCCCCGTTGGGCCGTAGCGAGCGTGGCACGCGGCCCACACCGCCGTCCTGAGTCGTTTCCGTGGTTGCACCGACCCGGGTTTCGTTGTTGTGCCGCCCCTTTGGGCCGTCACGTTGTGGCCCGCGATCCCCGCCGCCGCCCCGAGGTTTTCCCGGTGTCGCCCCGACCCACCTACCGTCGCTGCGTCGCCCTTCGGGCCGTAGCGTCGCGGCCCGCGGTCCACTTCGCCGTCCCCGCACGTCGACTTCCCGTGGTATGCGCTACGCCGTCTCCCTTGGCGCGGGAACGCCACCGTCCGCGTCGGTCTTCGTCACGCTATCGGGTTCTTCGCCTCCTTCGAGCATCGCCGCCGCGCTCCTAACCTAGCCGTCGCCGCTGCCGCTACCCCTGTAGCCGCCTCAGCCGCCCGTCCAACCCCTTCATCTTTGTCCAGCACCAGGTTGTCGCCAGCCTAGCCGTCATCTACCCTGACCACTTCGTCTACTCCGACCACCATTCGTGACATCGGCGCCCATGTCGATTGGCGCCACAACCGTCATCGAGTCTTCTTCTCTGCTGGCCCCTCCGACTTCTCCGACATGGCGTACAGCTCGTGCATGTCCCTCGTCTACGCATGCCTAGTGCTGGCAAGACCGATGCGTGCCTTCATCCACGACGTGTCCCCGGGCCTGGCAAGCCTGGTGCAGTGCTTCGTCAACTTCGTCTTCGTCCGTCTACGCATGCTCGGTGCTGGCAACACCGACGTGTGCCTTCGTCTACGACATGTCCCCGGGTTTGGCACACCCGACGCGACGCATCGTCAACACCGTCTTCTTCCCAGCGCACCACTGCTTCGACACCACTGCGCCCATGACTAACTCGGCGCTTCCTTGCGCCCGCGGCTCCACGGCGACTTCATCGACACCGGCTACCCCGACTCGACATCGACCACGACATTTTTTGCAAGGCTACCTCGACCATGGCTCCACTACCTACACTCTCGGCTACCATGATGATACGTCTCCAACGTATCTATAATTTTTGATTGTTCCATGCTATTATATTATCTGTTTGGATGTTTAATGGGCTTTATTATGCACTTTTATGAACTAAAACCACGACAAGTAAATCGGAAAGGAGGGAGTATTATTTTTGGGACTAACCTACTAACCGGAGGCCCAGTGCAAATTGCTGTTTTTTGCCTATTTTAGTGTTTCACAGAAAAGGAATATCAAACGGAATGAAACCTTCGGGAGAGTTATTTTTGGAACAAACATGATCCAGGAGACTTGGAGTGGACGTCAAGGGAGCAACGAGGCGGCCACGAGGCAGGGAGGCGCTGAGGGAGT
The DNA here is from genome assembly GCF_018294505.1 of Triticum aestivum. Lineage (NCBI taxonomy): Eukaryota > Viridiplantae > Streptophyta > Magnoliopsida > Poales > Poaceae > Triticum > Triticum aestivum. The sequence goes on from NC_057796.1 coordinate 468,640,393, forward strand.
CCTGGATTAGGGGGTCCTCGGACAGCCGGACTATATACTTTGGCCGGACTGTTGGACTATGAAGATATAAGATTGAAGACTTTGTCCCGTGTCTGGGTGGGACTCTCCTTTGCGTGGAAGGCAAGCTTGGCAATTCGGATATGTAGATCTCCTCCCTTGTAACCGACTCTGTGTAACCCTAGCCCCCTCCGGTGTCTATATAAACCGGAGGGTTTAGTCCGTAGGACAAGAACAATCATAATCATAGGCTAGCTTCTAGGGTTTAGCCTCTACGATCTCGTGGTAGATCAACCCTTGTAATACTCATATCATCAAGATCAATCAAGCAGGAAGTAGGGTATTACCTCCATCGAGAGGGCCCGAACCTGGGTAAACATTGTGTCCCCCGCCTCCTGTTACCATCCGCCTTAGACGCACAGTTCGGGACCCCCTACCCGAGATCCGCCGGTTTTGACACCGACATTGGTGCTTTCATTGAGAGTTCTACTGTGCCGTCACGATAAAGGCTTGATGGCCCCTCCGATCATCGGCAACGATGCGATCCATGGTGAGATTTTCCTTCCCGGACAGGTCTTCGTATTCGGTAGCTTCGCACTGCGGGCCAACTCGCTTGGCCATCTGGAGCAGATCGAGAGCTACGCCCCTGGCCATCAGGTCAGGTTTGGAAGCTTGAACTATACCGCCGACATCCGCGGAGACTTGATCTTCGACGGATTCGAGCGCATGTCAAGTGCGCCGCACAGTCACGATGAGCACGACTTAGCTCTGCCGTCGGACGGTGTTCGGGAGATCACACATGTGGCCACTCCGGCCCTCAATCCGGAGCGGATCGCGCCGTCCGAAGACGGGTGGATGGACCCCGCCACGGAGGCCGCACACTCAGCAGCGATAGAGCCGAATACTGACTTCACGTCCTATGAAACCTGTGTTACCGGACACTTGGATTCGTCCCTGGCCACGGGCTCCGAACCTCCTGCGTCCGTGCCTATCGAATCTGATTGGGCACCGATCATGGAGTTTTCCTCCGCGGATATCTTTCAGCACTCGCCCCTGAGCGACGTGCTAAATTCATTAAGGTCTCTCTCCTTGTGAGGAGACCCTTGGCCGAACTATGTCCGGCTTGAGTGGGAAGCGGACGACAAAGAAATTCGTTCCCCACCCACCACCCACTTAATAGCCACTGTCGACGACTTAATCGACATCCTCGATTTCGGCTCCGAAGACATCGACGGTATGGACGACGATACAGGAGAAGAACAGGAACCACCGTCCACAGGGCGCTGGACTGCCACCTCATCATATGATATATACATGGTGGACACCCCCAAAGGAAGCGATGGCAATAAGGCAACGGAGGATAATCCCTCCGAGAAGCAACCTAAGCACCAGCGTCATCGGCGCCGCTCTAAGCCCCACCGTAGCAAAAGCAGCGATACCGGCACAAGAGACAACAACGCTGCGGATAGTGCCGAAGACGAAGACAATCCCCTCCAGCCAGGTTTTGAGCCAGAGGATGGGCAAGCTAGCCCTAAGGAATAGGTAGCAGACGGAGAATCAGAGGATGACAATTACATGCCCCTCTCCGAAGACGGGGTGAACCTCGGCGACGAAGAATTTATCGTGCCCGAGGATCCCGTCGAGCAGGAGCGCTTCAAGCGCCGACTTATAGCCACAGCAAAAAGCCTGAAGAAAAAGCAACAACAGCTTCAAGCTGACCAAGATCTGCTAGCGGATAGATGGACCGAGGTCCTGGCAGCCGAGGAATACGAACTCGAGCGCCCAACCAAGAGTTACCCAAAGCGCAGGTTGCTACCCCAACTCGAGGAGGAAGCATTAAAACCAACACTACCAGCGTATGATGCGGCTGATTGATAACCCACAAGTATAGGGGATCGCAACAGTTTTCGAGGGTAGAGTATTCAACCCAAATTTATTGATTCGACACAAGGGGAGCCAAAGAATATTCTCAAGTATTAGCAGGAGTTGTCAATTCAACCACACCTGGATAACTTAGTATCTGCAGCAAAGTATTTAGTAGCAAAGTAATATGGAAGTAACGGTAACAGTAGCAAAAGTAATATTTTTGGGTTTTGTAGTGATTGTAATAGTAGCAATGGAAAAGTAAATAAGCGAAGAACAATATGTGAAAACTTCGTAGGCATTGGATCGGTCATGGAGAATTATGCCGGATGCGGTTCATCATGTAACAGTCATAACATAGGGTGACACAGAACTAGCTCCAATTCATCAATGTAATGTAGGCATGTATTCCGAATATAGTCATACGTGCTTATGGAAAAGAACTTGCATGACATCTTTTGTCCTACCCTCCCGTGGCAGCGGGGTCCTAATGGAAACTAAGGGATATTAAGGCCTCCTTTTAATAGAGTACCGGACCAAAGCATTAACACATAGTGAATACATGAACTCCTCAAACTACGGTCATCACCGGGAGTGGTCCCGATTATTGTCACTTCGGGGTTGCCGGATCATAACACATAGTAGGTGACTATAGACTTGCAAGATAGGATCAAGAACTCACATATATTCATGAAAACATAATAGGTTCAGATCTGAAATCATGGCACTCGGGCCCTAGTGACAAGCATTAAGCATATAGCAAAGTCATAGCAACATCAATCTCAGAACATAGTGGATACTAGGGATCAAACCCTAACAAAACTAACTCGATTACATGATAAATCTCATCCAACCCATCACCGTCCAGCAAGCCTACGATGGAATTACTCACGCACGGCGGTGAGCATCATGAAATTGGTGATGGAGGATGGTTGATGATGACGACGGCGACGGATTCCCCTCTCCGGAGCCCCGAACGGACTCCAGATCAGCCCTCCCGAGAGGTTTTAGGGCTTGGCGGCGGCTCCGTATCGTAAAACGCGATGAATCCTTCTCTCTGATTTTTTTCTCCCCGAACACGAATATATGGAGTTGGAGTTGAGGTCGGTGGAGCGTCAGGGGGCCCACGAGGCAGGGGGCGCGCCCAGGGGGGGGCAGGCGCGCCCCCACCCTCGTGGACAGGTGGAGGCCCCCCTGACGTGGATTCTTCTTCCAGTATTTTTAATATTTTCCAAAAATAAGTTCCGTGGAGTTTCAGGTCATTCCGAGAACTTTTGTTTCTGCACATAAATAACACATGGCAATTCTGCTGAAAACAGCGTCAGTCCGGGTTAGTTCCATTCAAATCATGCAAGTTAGAGTCCAAAACAAGGGCAAAAGTGTTTGGAAAAGTAGATACGACGGAGACGTATCAACTCCCCCAAGCTTAAACCTTTGCTTGTCCTCAAGCAATTCAGTTGATAAACTGAAAGTGATAAAGAAAAACTTTTACAAACTCTGTTTGCTCTTGTTGTTGTAAATATGTAAAGCCAGCATTCAAGTTTTCAGCAAAGATTATGAACTAACCATATTCACAATAACACTTAGGTCTCATGTTTACTCATGTCAATGGCATAATCAACTAGCGAGCAATAATAATAAATCTCGGATGACAACACTTTCTCAAAACAATCATAATATGATATAACAAGATGGTATCTCGCTAGCCCTTTCTGAGACCGCAAAACATAAATGCAGAGCACCTTTAAAGATCAAGGACTGACTAGACATTGTAATTCATGGTAAAAGAGATCCAGTCATAGTCATACCCAATATAAATTAATAGTAATGAATGCAAATGATAGCAGTGCTCTCCAGCTGGTGCTTTTTAATAAGAGGGTGATGACTCAACATAAAAGTAAATAGATAGGCCCTTCGCAGAGGGAAGCAGGGATTTGTAGAGGTGCCAGAGCTCGATTTTAAAGCAGAGATAAATAATATTTTGAGCGGCATACTTTCATTGTCAACATAACAACCAAGAGATGGCGATATCTTCCATGCTACACACATTATAGGCGGTTCCCAAACAGAATGGTAAAGTTTATACTCCCCCTCCACCAACAAGCATCAATCCATGGCTTGCTCGAAACAACGAGTGCCTCCAACTAACAACAGTCCCGGGGGAGTTTTGTTTGCAATTATTTTGATTTAGTTTGCATAAAGCATGGGACTGGGCATCCCGGTGACCAGCCATTTTCTCGTGAGTGAGGAGCGGAGTCCACTCCTCTTGAGAATAACCCGCCTAGCATGGAAGATACGGACAGCCCTAGTTGATACATGAGCTATTCGAGCATACAAAACAGAATTTCATTTGAAGGTTTAGAGTTTGGCACATACAAATTTACTTGGAACGGCAGGTAGATACCGCATATAGGAAGGTATAGTGGACTCATATGGAATAACTTTGGGGTTTAAGGAATTGGATGCACAAGCAGTATTCCCGCTTAGCACAAGTGAAGGCTAGCAAAAGACTGGGAAGCGACCAACTAGAGAGCGACAACAGTCATGAACATGCATTAAAATTAATAAACATTGAGTGCAAGCATGAGTAGGATATAATCCACCATGAACATAAATATCGTGAAGGCTATGTTGATTTGTTTCAACTACATGTGTGAACATGTGCCAAGTCGAGTCACTTAAATCATTCAAAGGAGGATACCACCCCATCATACCACATCACAACCATTTTAATAGCATGTTGGCACGCAAGGTAAACCATTATAACTCATAGCTAATCAAGCATGGCACAAGCAACTATAATCTCTAATTGTCATTGCAAACATGTTTATTCATAATAGGCTGAATCAGGAACGATGAACTAATCATATTTACAAAAACAAGAGAGGTCGAGTTCATACCAGCTTCTCTCATCTCAATCAGTCCATCATATATCGTCATAATTGCCTTTCACTTGCACGACCGAACGATGTGAATAATAATAAGAGTGCACGTGCATTGGACTAAGCTGGAATCTGCGAGAATTCAATAAACAGGAGAAGACAAGGCAATATGGGCTCTTGGTTTAATCAACAATAATGCATATAAGAGCCACTTCAGCAATTTAATCATGGTCTTCTCCTATCGACCCCAAAGAAAAGAAAAGAAATAAAACTATTTACACGGGAAAGCTTCCAACAAGCAAAAAGAAGAACATGAAATCTTTTTGGGTTTTCTTTTAATTATTACTACTACAACAAGAAAGATAAACTAGCTTAAGGCTACACTAATTTTTTTTGTTTTTCTTAAGATTTAACAAACACACAAGAAGGAAGCAAGAAAAATAAAATAAACTAGCATGGATATTACAGTAAAAAAGTATGAGCACCGACATCTAGCAATGAGTGTGTGAACATAAATGTAATGTCGGCGAGAAATACGTACTCCCCCAAGCTTAGGCTTTTGGCCTAAGTTGGTTTATTGCCACAGATGGCCTGGCGGATATCCATAGTTGTAGCCGGGGTTGTACTGAGATGCAGCGGCTATTGCATCGTGGGCTGCAGCTTGGAGGCGAGCTGCCCTCGTCCTCCTTTCGTACTCATTTGCCTCCTCTCTGGTTATAAAATATCTTCCTTTTCCCTGAAAGTCAAAGAGAGCAGGAGCAGGGAGAACAATATTGACAGGGTGACGCCTGTCAAAGATTAGTCGGTACTGGAGAGGTGGTTCATTCCTCTCGACAAACTGGTGGTGAACCATAGCATTAAAGTCTAGATAAGTAGGAGGCAATTCAATATCATCATCACGTATGGTTACACCAAGAAAATCAGCTAAGCGGGTTGCATAAATTCCACCAAAGAAATCTCCATTAAATCTATTATGATGCAACCTACGTGCAACAATGGCTCCCAAATTATAAGATTTGTCTCCCAACACAGCACTCCTAAGAATACTGAGGTCAGGGACACACATATGACATGCTTCATCTTTACCATTTATGCACCTACCTATGAAGAGAGCAAAATAATGTATAGCAGGAAAATGAATGCTCCCTATGGTAGCTTGTGCTATATCTCTAGATTCCCCCACAGTTATACTAGCAAGAAAATCTCTAAATTCAGATTTGCGAGGTTCACTAGCACTACCCCATTGTGGAAGTTTGCAAGCAGTGGTAAAATCCTCTAAGTCCATAGTATAAGATTTTTCATAAAGATCAAACAGGACAGTTTGAGAGTTGCGTGAAGATGAAAATTCAAACCTCCTCACAAAGGAACTAGTGAGATAGTGGTACTGGCGGCACTTTTCCTCCTCGAAGCTCACAAGATCAGCGTTACGCAAATATGCGTTAAATTCTTCCTTGATTCCCGCTCGATCCATAAAGTCCTCTGAAGGCCATTCACAAGGCCGCACTGGAGCGTTCCTTGGTGGCTCATCGTCAGCATCACGCATTGCAAGCCTGGGTCCTTGCTTCCTTGAAGAACCACCTTGGTACATTTTCCTAAGCATATTTCTTCCTCTGAAAAATTTCTGAAATTTTTAGTAACTTCAAATAAAAGTGAACCAAGCTCAACAAAATTGATAGCAACTACTCCTACAAGTGCCTAGAGCCTATATCATGCATTAGAACTACTTGGAACCATATAAATTTGACATGCAAGCTCAAGAACATGGTCACCTAGGCAGCACAAATTTGCAATGAATAAAGCACTAGAACAAAAACTAATTGGACCAATGGAGGAGTCACATACCAAGGAACAATCCCCCAAGCAGTTTTGTGAGAGGTGCTTTGAGCAAGGAGATCGAAAATCGCAGCAAAATGAGCTAGAACTCGTGCTTGAGCTGGATGGTGATTTTTTTGGGAGGAAGAAGAAGTGTGTGGGTGCAGGAATAAGTGGAGGGGAGCCACCGTGGGCCCACGAGGCAGGGGGCGCGCCCTGTAGGGGTGGGCGCGCCCTGGACCCTCGTGGCCAGGTGCTTGCTCCCCCTGCTGTGTTCTCAGTGCCAGATATTCTCAAATATTCCAGAAAAAATCATATTTAATTTCAGGGCATTTGGAGAACTTTTATTTTCGGGGTATTTTTATATTGCACGGATAATTCAGAAAACAGACAGAAAATACTATTTTTACTTTATTTCAACTAAATAACAGAAAGTAAAAGGAGGGTACAGAAGGTTGTGCCTTCTAGTTTCATCCATCTCATGCTCATCAAAAGGAATCCACTAACAAGGTTGATCAGGTCTTGTTAACAAACTCATTCCGAATAACATGGAACCGGAGAAATTTCGAATAACACTATGTTACCTCAACGGGGATATGCACATCCCCAATAATAAGAATATCATATTTCTTCTTGACAGTAGGAAGAGGAAATTCAAAACCTCCAAAAATAATCGATGGAATTTTCCAATAGAATTGATACTGTGAACTTGAGGTTGTTTCCTCGGAAAGTGTACCGTATGCTCATTACCATTAACATGAAAAGTGACATTGCCTTTGTTGCAATCAATAACAGCCCCTGCAGTATTCAAAAAAGGTCTTCCAAGAATAATAGACATACTATCGTCCTCGGGAATATCAAGAATAACAAAGTCCGTTAAAATAGTAACGTTTGCAACCACAACAGGCACATCCTCACAAATACCGACAGGTATAGCAGTTGATTTATCAGCCATTTGCAAAGATATTTCAGTAGGTGTCAACTTATTCAAATCAAGTCTACGATATAAAGAGAGAGGCATAACACTAACACCGGCTCCAAGATCACATAAAGCAGTTTTAACATAGTTTCTTTTAATGGAGCATGGTATAGTGGGTACTCCTGGATCTCCAAGTTTCTTTGGTATTCCACCCTTAAAGGTATAATTAGCAAGCATGGTGGAAATTTCAGCTTCCGGTATCTTTCTTTTATTAGTAACAATTTCTTTCATATACTTAGCATAAGGATTCATTTTGAGCATATCAGTTAATCGCATACGCAAAAAGATAGGTCTAATCATTTCAGCAAAGCGCTCAAAATCCTCGTCATCCTTTTTCTTGGATGGTTTGGGAGGAAAAGGCATGGGTTTCTGAACCCATGGTCTCCTTTCTTTACCGTGCTTCCTAGCAACAAAGTCTCTCTTATCATAAAGTTGATTCTTTGATTGTGGGTTATCAAGATCAATAGCAGGTTCAATTTCTACATCATTGTCATTGCTAGGTTGAGAATCAACATGAACATCATCATTAACATTATCACTAGGTTCATGTTCATTACCAGATTGTGTTTCAGCATCAGAAATAGAAATATCATTTGGATTCTCAGGTGGTTCAGTAATAGGTTCACTAGAAGCATACAAAGTCCTATCATTTTTCTTTTTCTTCTTTTTGGAAGGACTGGGTGCATCTATATTATTTCTCTGAGAATCTTGCTCAATTCTCTTAGGATGGCCTTCAGGATACAAAGGTTCCTGAGTCATTTTACCAGTTCTAGTAGCCACTCTAACAGCAAAATCATTATTCTTACTATTCAATTCATTGAGCAAATCATTCTGAGCCTTAAGTACTTGTTCTACTTGAGTGGTAACCATAGAAGTATGTTTAATAATGAGTTTAAGTTCACCTTTAACTCTAGACATATAATCACCCAAGTGTCCAAGCATATTTGAATTGTATTTCAATTGTCTACTAACATAAGCATTGAAGTTTTCTTGTTTAACAATAAAATTGTCAAACTCATCTAAGCATTGTCTAGGAGACTTATAACGAGGAATATCACCTTCATCAAATCTATAGAGAGAATTTACCTTTACTACCTGTGTCGGGTTATCAAGACCATGTGTTTCTTCCATAGGTAATGGATTAAGATCATATGTTTCTTCAACCGGCGGTAAATTCTTAACATCTTCAGCTTTAATACCCTTTTCTTTCATAGATTTCTTTGCCTCTTGCATATCTTCAGGACTGAGAAATAGAACACCCCTCTTCTTCGGAGTTGGTTTAGGAATAGGCTCAGGAATTGGCTGAGGAAGTGTCCAATTACTTTCAATTGTCAACATCCGGTGTTCTTTCCCTGAAAACAGAACCAGCACAACTATCCAGGTAATCTCTGGAAGCATCGGTTAGTCCATTATAAAAGATATCAAGTATTTCATTTTTCTTGAGAGGATGATCAGGCAAAGCATTAAGTAATTGGAGAAGCCTCCCCCAAGCTTGTGGGAGACTCTCTTCTTCAATTTGCACAAAATTATATATTTCCCTTAAAGCAGCTTGTTTCTTATGAGCAGGGAAATATTTAGCAGAGAAGTAATAAATCATATCCTGGGGACTACACACACAACCAGGATCAAGAGAATTAAACCATATCTTAGCATCACCCTTTAATGAGAACGGAAATATTTTAAGGATATAAAGGTAGCGAGATTTCTCATCATTAGTGAACAGGGTGGCTATATCATTTAATTTAGTAAGATGTGCCACAACAGTTTCAGATTCATAGCCATAAAAAGGATCAGATTCAACCAAAGTAATTATATCAGGATCAACAGAGAATTCATAATCCTTATCAGTAAAATAGATAGGTGAAGTAGCAAAAGCAGGGCCAGGTTTCATTCTAGCATTAAGAGATTGCTGCTTCCATTTAGCTAATAACTTCTTAAGATCATATCTATCATTGCAAGCTAAAATAGCTCTAGCAGCTTCTTCATCCATAACATAACCCTCAGGAACAACAGGTAATTCATATTTATTAGGGGGAGAGTCTTCATCATCACTTTCATCAATATTATCAGTTTCAACAATTTCATTCTCTCTAGCCCTAGCAAGTTGTTCATCAAGAAATTCACCAAGTGGCACAGTAGTATCAAGCATAGAAGTAGTTTCATCATAAGTATCATGCATAGCAGAAGTGGCATCATCAATAACATGCGACATATCAGAATGAATAGCAGAAGCAAGTTTAGGTGTCGCAAGCTTACTCAAAACAGAAGGTGAATCAAGTGCAGAGCTAGATGGATAAATTTTTGTTTTCTCGTCTTTCAAGTTCTTCATAGTGACCAGCAGATATAAATCCCAAGTGACTCAAACAATAGAGCTATGATCCCCGGCAACGGCGCCAGAAAATAGTCTTGATAACCCACAAGTATAGGGGATCGCAACAGTTTTCGAGGGTTGAGTATTCAACCCAAATTTATTGATTCGACAGAAGGGGAGCCAAAGAATATTCTCAAGTATTAGCAGTTGAGTTGTTAATTCAACCACACCTGGATAACTTAGTATCCGCAGCAAAGTATTTAGTAGCAAAGTAATATGGAAGTAACGGTAACAGTAGCAAAAGTAATATTTTTGGGTTTTGTAGTGATTGTAATAGTAGCAACGGAAAAGTAAATAAGCGAAGAACAATATGTGAAAAGTTCGTAGGCATTGGATCGGTGATGGAGAATTATGCCGGATGCGGTTCATCATGTAACAGTCATAACATAGGGTGACACAGAACTAGCTCCAATTCATCAATGTAATGTAGGCATGTATTCCGAATATAGTCATACGTGCTTATGGAAAAGAACTTGCATGACATCTTTTGTCCTACCCTCCCGTGGCAGCGGGGTCCTAATGGAAACTAAGGGATATTAAGGCCTCCTTTTAATAGAGTACCGGACCAAAGCATTAACACATAGTGAATACATGAACTCCTCAAACTACGGTCATCACCGGGAGTGGTCCCGATTATTGTCACTTCGGGGTTGCCGAATCATAACACATAGTAGGTGACTATAGACTTGCAAGATAGGATCAAGAACGCACATATATTCATGAAAACATAATAGGTTCAGATCTGAAATCATGGCACTCAGGCCCTAGTGACAAGCATTAAGCATAGCAAAGTCATAGCAACATCAATCTTAGAACATAGTGGATACTAGGGATCAAACCCTAACAAAACTAACTCGATTACATGATAAATCTCATCCAACCCATCACCGTCCAGCAAGCCTACGATGGAATTACTCACGCACGGCGGTGAGCATCATGAAATTGGTGATGGAGGATGGTTGATGATGACGACGGCGACGGATTCCCCTCTCCGGAGCCCCGAACGGACTCCAGATCAGCCCTCCCGAGAGGTTTTAGGGCTTGGCGGTGGCTCCGTATCGTAAAACACGATGAATCCTTCTCTCTGATTTTTTTCTCCGCGAACACGAATATATGGAGTTGGAGTTGAGGTCGTGGAGCCTCAAGGGGCCCACTTGGCAGGGGGCGCGCCCAGGGGGGGAGGCGCGCCCCCACCCTCGTGGACAGGTGGAGGCCCCCCTGACGTGGATTCTTCTTCCAGTATTTTTAATATTTTCCAAAAATAAGTCCCGTGGAGTTTCAGGTCATTCCGAGAACTTTTGTTTCTGCACATAAATAACACCATGGCAATTCTGCTGAAAACAGCGTCAGTCCGGGTTAGTTCCATTCAAATCATGCAAGTTAGAGTCCAAAACAAGGGAAAAAGTGTTTGGAAAAGTAGATACGATGGAGACGTATCACTGGTCGGCCACCTCGTGGCCGAGACAGAGCGGCATATCAGCCCGAAGTCCAGCCCGCACCCCGTCGCCAGTCAAACAAAAACACCAAGGCCCGGGGCAACATGCAGGACCCGCGAGACGTATTGGACAACAAAACGGGACATAAAAGATCGATCTACGGATCATGGGGGCGCGCACCAACGCGTGACGATGACCGTCGCGCCGGATATACTAAAAGCAAATCCGGCCGGGCCGAACAGAGCAGACAAGACTCATATGAACTGCGTTGTGATATAGCCAGGTACAGAGGCACCGCACACCCCCTATGCTTCACTGATGAAGTAATGGATCATGAATTCCTAGAAGGGTTTAAACCCGTGAGCATTGAATCATACGATGGTACAACAGACCCCGCGGTATGGATAGAGGATTTCTTGCTCCACATTCACATGGCCCGCGGGGATGATCTACACGCCATCAAGTATCTCCCGCTAAAACTCAAAGGGTCGGCTCGGCATTGGCTGAATAGCTTGCCGGCAAACTCCATCGGAAGTTGGGAGAACCTGGCAGACGCATTCCTGGACAACTTCCAGGGCACTTATGTGTGACCACCGGATGCTGATGATTTAAGTCACATAACACAACGGCCCGGATAGTCAGCCAGGAAATTTTGGACTCGGTTCCTAACTAAAAAGAACCAAATTGTCGACTATCCGGATGCCGAAGCCCTAGCGTCCTTTAAACATAACATCCGTGAAGAGTGGCTCGCCTGACATCTCGGCCAAGAGAAGCCAAAATCCATGGCAGCCCTCACGACACTCATGACCCACTTTTGCGCGGGCGAAGATAGCTGGTTGGCCCGTAGCAACAACACAGCTAGCAACCCTGGCACATCAGAGGCCAGAGATAGCAACGGCAAACCCCGACACAACAAACACAAGCGCCGCAAAAATGGTGAAAACGCCGAAGATACGGCAGTCAATACCGGATTCAGTGGCTCTAAGTCCGGTCAGCGGAAAGGGCCACTCAAAATGACAATTCGGGTTCGTCCAGTCTGGACCGCATACTCGACCGCCAATGCCAAATTCATGGTGCCCCAGGAACACCAGCCAATCATACCAACAGAGAATGCTGGGTCTTCAAACAAACTGGCAGGTCAGGCACCAAAAACAAAGATAAGGGGTCTCAAAGCGATGATGGCGACGAGGAACCCAGATCACCGGATACAGGAGGGCAAAAGAAATTTCCCCCGCAAATCCAAACGGTGAACGTGATAAACGACACCCACACTCCCAACCCGGACCGGATGCGCACCTTTAGGGATGTCGACTTAACGGAACCAGTCGTCCACAATATAAACTAGGGCCGATAACCTTCAACCGCACGGATCGTCCGGTTAACACCAACCAGGGCAATCCAGCCGCACTAGTCCCGACCCAATAATTGACGGGTTCCACCTCACACGAGTCCTTATGGACGGAGGCAGCAGTCTAAACCTGCTTTACCAGGACACAGTGCGCAAGATGGGCATCGATCATTCTGTGATCAAGCCCACTGAAGCCACCTTCAGAGGTATTATACCAGGTGTGGAGGCCAGCTGTACAGGCTCCATCGCCCTTGAGGTAGTCTTCGGATCACCAGACAATTACCGTGCCGAAGAGTTAATCTTCGACATCGTCCCCTTTCGCAGTGATTGTCAGGCACTGCTCGGACGAACCGCGTTCGCTCGATTCAACGCGGTGCCACATTACACCTACCGTAAGCTCAAGATGCCTGGTCCGCACAGCGTCATCACGGTTAATGGCAAGGCCGAACTTTCCCTCGGCACCAAGGAGTATACCGCTGCTTTAACAGCAGAAGCAACGAGTGGCACCTTTCAATCGAACCTCGAGTCGACGGCCAGGCTCCCGGACACCGCCAAAGGACTCCGGACTACTTTGCGGTGGGATAGTCCGGCTCGTCTAGAGCTTAATTAAACACTCCAACGAAGGCCAGGACAGGCCACATACCGCGGCTCAACCGCTCTGCGGCACACAAACACTTCTTACATTTTCTTTGCAGGTTCACCTTCGCGCAGACCAGGACCAGTGATATGGAAGCAGCTCGAACGCGCAGGGGAATCCTTAGATATTTGTTGTGGCGACCATCCGACTATACTCCGGATCCGCACACGGCCTCTTCCCCCCTGGTCTCAGCAGGTTCCACAGTCATATTTCTTTTTTTTACCTGTACTCATACGCATCAACGTACTATTCAAATACAACATATGGATTTATATGACGCTTATCTGCTGTTATTTCTTATTGAAATTCTTTTGTCAAGTGGCATCCGTACACCGTGATATGCCTCAAATATGCCAGGGGCTTCGTTTTACCCATAATACGGCAATAAAGTCCGAACACCTTCATGGAAGTTCGGCACCCCGAACTTATAGCATTATATGCATCAGCTCCGAATCATGTCTTGGGTCAAATGTTGGGTTTGCCCGGCTCCCATGTTTTGCTGCCTTACGTTCCGCTATATCGGCTAAGGCGGCACAGGCAGAACTACTGCGATTGTGTCCTGGTTCTTCCGGACGAGCACCTCAGTAGAGAAAGCCGAAAACTGACTGTCATGATACGGCGAGAGCTGATCAGCTGTTCGAGAGGTTGTAAAATCCTTAAGGATTTCTCCCGCATAATGCCATAACCAATGCAGCGTGCGATGGATCGGTTTTTCTTCCGATCAGGTGCTTATAGAGCCCCTCGTACGGTCTTCCGAACACCAGGGGCTGCGCCTACCTTCCTTTTCTAAAGCTCCTATGGCTAAGTGAGAGTGATAAAGCCCTATAGTCCGATTGCCTGGTTCGTTGTGCTGAACACCTCCTTCGAAGGACCCAAAACTGGGATAAAGAGTGATCAGGTTTATCCCGAACACCCCCGTACTTCCTACGTGGGGGCAGAAGTCGACGACTGGCCAACTCTCAGGATTAATATATAAAACAGTCGCGCAGGATGATAAACTTTTATATAGCAGGCAATAAATAATAGAAATGACCTTGATCAACATTACAAAGGACAACATGATTGTATTCATGAAAACATAATGTCCTTGGTGCATTGCTCGGCCGCAAGGCAGGATCCCTTCAGGACACTTTCATAATATAATTCGGGCTTTCGGTGCTCCTTTCCCTCTGGCGGTCCCTCGGTCATCAGCTTTTCAGCATCCATCTTCCCCCAGTGCACCTTTGCGCAAGCGAAGGCCATTCGCGGACCCTCTATACAGAACGACCGCTTGATGACGTCAAGTCGAGGGCAGGCACTCACCAGCCGCTTCACGAGCCCGAAGTAGCTGCTTAGAATCGGCTCGGCGGGCCACAGCCGGATAATCAAATCCTTCATGGCTAGTTCGGCCGCCCTATGCAGTTCGATCAGCTGTTTCAGTTGATCGGCAAAAGGCACCGGATAATTCGGTGCCAGATACTGCGACCAGAAGAGCTTATCCGCAGTGTTCATTTCTTCGGCTCAGTAGAATTGGGCGGCATCCGATATGCTGCGGGGCAGTTCCGCAAATACCCCTGGAGAAATCCGAACTCAAAATTAGAAACATGATTTTCTCCTCAAATACTTGCTTTACATGGAAAAAAGCCTTACCCGCCGTGATCTTCCTCGCCTCTTGGATCTCCTGCAGGGCGCCTTGGGTTTCCCCCCGGGCATCGCGTGGCCTGATGAGCCCTGGTGAGTTTGGATTCTTTCTCCGTTAAACTCTCTCCATGGTCTCGCATTTCTTCACGGCCTCTTGAAGCTCTTGCTCAGCTTCCATAACCCTGGCCTCGTGCTTCTCACGAAGAGCCTGTTCTGCGGCTGCCTTTTCCTCGGCCTCGGCAACAACCTTCTTCAGAGCCTCGACTTCGGTCATCGCCCCTGGCGCAAATTATGACACATATTTTATCATACTGGAAATTCGTTCACACTGAATGCGAACAAGGCTTGCGCATACCTTGTTTATCTTCCAACTGCCTTTTGAACTGGCCAAGTTCTTCTTTGGCCCGCTCCAGACTTTGATTCAGTCGGGAGACCTCCACAGTATGAGAGGCAGCAGCCGCAACAGACGCCTGCTTATAAAAGAAGAGAGATAGATGTCATCAAGTGAGTCTTCCTGCGAACATAAATTTGATCCTCTGTCCGGTTCTTTCTTTCACCAAACAGTGTATCAGGGGCTACTATCCATACTATGACACTCTTCGAAACCTCATAAAACATACCTCAAAGCCTCTTATAAGGCTGATACAGGCTTCATTCAGTCCACTCTCAGCAGACTGAATCTTCTCAATCACCGCACCCATAAGGGCACGGTGTTCATCGACGATGGAGGCGCTCTTCAGCGCCGCCAACAAAGCATCCGGCACCTCTGGTTGGACAGAGGTTGCTGGTGGAACAGGCACGCCCCCTCCAGCCGAGGGAGGCCGCCTGCTTGATTCTGGAGCCGTATTGGTCTCCGGAACTGCGTCCGGCTGGGGGCCGAATTCAAGATGGCCCCCGCCGTCGACTCCCATGGGAATCTTCTCCCCCATGTCTCCGGCCCCTGAAGTTTGACCTCCAGGCGCCGCCTTCACGATCTTTCCCCCCCTCCTTGGCCGGGGTCCTTCTGGGACGAAGCCTCGGTGTTATTCACATATTCGGGGGAAGGGGCCTTCGGGGGCGTCCCGCTCTCCATAGCATCCGAGCTCAGCAAATCCTCTGATGAGGATTGTTCGGTGCGGGACCTCGCCGGACTACAAAAAATATGGCTCAGGTTGAAATATTATGCCATGATGAGTCTAGACGCATAAATGCTACCTCTTGAGCATTGTGTTGGTTTTCCCTTGAAGAGGAAAGGGTGATGCAGCAAAGTAGCGTAAGTATTTCCCTCAGTTTTTGAGAACCAAGGTATCAATCCAGTAGGAGGCCACGCACGAGTCCCTCGCACCTACACAAACAAATAAATCCTCACAACCAACGCGATAAGGGGTTGTCAATCCCTACACGGTCACTTACGAGAGTGAGATCTGATAGATATGATAAGATAATATTTTTGGTATTTTTGTGATAAAGATGCAAAGTAAAATAAAATAAAAATAAAAGGCAACGAAAATAGCTAAGTGTTGGAAGATTAATATGATGGAAAATAGACCCGGGGGCCATAGGTTTCACTAGTGGCTTCTCTCAAGAGCATAAGTATTTTACGGTGGGTGAACAAATTACTGTTGAGCAATTGACATAATTGAGCATAGTTATGAGAATATCTAGGTATGATCATGTATATAGGCATCACGTAAGAGACAAGTAGACCGACTCCTGCCTGCATCTACTACTATTACTCCACACATCGACCACTATCCAGCATGCATCTAGAGTATTAAGTTCATAAGAACAGAGTAACGCTTTAAGCAAGATGAAATGATGTAGAGGCATAAACTCATGCAATATGATATAAACCCCATCTTTTTATCCTCAATGGCAACAATACAATACGTGCCTTGCTGCCCCTACTGTCACTGGGAAAGGACACCGCAAGATTGAACCCAAAGCCAAGCACTTCTCCCATTGCAAGAAAGATCAATCTAGTAGGCCAAACCAAACTGATAATTCGAAGAGACTTACAAAGATAACCAATCATACATAAAAGAATTTAGAAGATTCAAATATTGTTCATAGATAAACTTGATCATAAACCCACAATTCATCGGTCTCAACAAACACACCGCAAAAGAAGATTACATCGAATAGATCTCCACGAGAGAGGGGGAGAACATTGTATTGAGATCCAAAAAGAGAGAAGAAGCCATCTACCTAATAACTATGGACCCGAAGGTCTGAGGTAAACTACTCACACTTCATCGAATAGGCTATGGTGTTGATGTTGAAGCCCTCCGTGATCGATACCCCCATACCCCCTCCGGCGGAGCTCCGGAACAGGCCCCAAGATGGGATCTCACGGGTACAGAAGGTTGCAGCGGTGGAATTAGGTTTTTGGCTCCGTCTCTGGTCGTTTGGGGGTACATAGGTATATATAGGAGGAAGGAGTACGTCGGTGGAGCAACATGGGGCCCACGTGGGTGGAGGGCGCGCCTGGGGGGTAGGCGCGCCCCCCTACCTCGTGGCTTCCTGGTAGCTTTCTTGACGTTTGGACTCCATTTGGGCCATGTTCGTTCCGAAAATCACGTTCCCGAAGGTTTCATTCCGTTTGGACTCCGTTTGATATTCTTTTTCTACGAAACTCTGAAATAGGCAAAAAACATCAATTCTGGGCTGGGCCTTCGGTTAATAGGTTAGTCCCAAAAATAATATAAAAGTGTATAATAAAGCCCAATAATGTCCAAAACAGAATATAATATAGCATGGAGCAATAAAAAATTATAGATACGTTGGAGACGTATCAAGCATCCCCAAGCTTAATTCCTGCTCGTCCTCTAGTAGGTAAATGATAAAAACAGAATTTTTGATGTGGAATGCTACTTGGCATAATTTCAATGTATATCTTCTTAATTGTGGTATGAATATTCAGATCCGAAAGATTCAAGATAAAAGTTCAATATTGACATAAAAATAATAATACTTCAAGCATACTAACTAAGCAATTATGTCCTCTCAAAATAACATGGCCAAAGAAAGTTCATCCCTACAAAATCATATAGTTTAGTCATGCTCCATTTTCGTCACACAAGAATGCTCTCATCATGCACAACCCCGATGACAAGCCAAGCAATTGTTTCATACTTTAGTAATCTCAAACTTTTTCAACCTTCACGCAATACATGAGCGTGAGCCATGGATATAGCACTATGGGTGGAATAGAATATGATGATGGGGGTTATGTGGAGAAGACAAGAAGGAGAAAGTCTCACATCAACGAGGCTAATCAATGAGCTAGGAGATGCCCATCGATTGATGTTAATGCAAGGAGTAGGGATTGCCATGCAACGGATGCACTAGAGCTATAAATATATGAAAGCTCAACAAAAGAAACTAAGTGGGTGTGCATCCAACTTGCTTGCTCACGAAGACCTAGGGCACTTGAGGAGGCCCATTGTTGGAATATACAAGCCAAGTTCTATAATGAAAAATTCCCACTAGTATATGAAAGTGACAAAACAAGAGACTCTCTATCATGAAGATTATGGTGCTACTTTGAAGCACAAGTGTGGTAAAAGGATAGTAACATTGTCCCTTCTCTCTTTTTCTCTGTTTTTTTGGGCCTTCTCTTTTTTTATGGCCTTTCTCTCTTTTTTTATTCCTCAATTGGGACAATGCTCTAGAAAATGATGATCATCACACTTCTATTTATTTACAACTCAATGATTACAACTCGATACTAGAACAAAGTATGACTCTATATGAATGCCTCCGGCGGTGTACCGGGATATGCAATGAACCAAGAGTGACATGTATGAAAGAATTATGAACGGTGGCTTTGCCACAAATACTATGTCAACTACATGATCATGCAAAGCAATATGACAATGATGAGCGTGTCATGATAAACGGAACGGTGGAAAGTTGCATGGCAATATATCTCGGAATGGCTATGGAAATGCCATAATAGGTAGGTATGGTGGCTGTTTTGAGGAAGATATAAGGAGGTTTATGTGTGAAAGAGCATATCATATCACGGGGTTTGGATGCACCGGCGAAGTTTGCACCAACTCTCAATGTGAGAAAGGGCAATGCACGGTACCGAAGAGGCTAGCAATGATGGAAAGGTGAGAGTGCGTATAATCCATGGACTCAACATTAGTCATAAAGAACTCACATACTTATTGCAAAAATCTACAAGTCATCAAAAACCAAGCACTACGCGCATGCTCCTAGGGGGATAGATTGGTAGGAAAAGACCATCGCTCGTCCCCGACCGCCACTCATAAGGAGGACAATCAAAGAACACCTCATGTTTCAAATTTGTTACATAACGTTTACCATACGTGCATGCTACGGGACTTGCAAACTTCAACACAAGTATTTCTCAAATTCACAACTACTCAACTAGCACAACTTTAATATCACTACCTCCATGTCTCAAAACAATCATCAAGCATCAAACTTCTCTTAGTATTCAAAACACTCATAAGAAAGTTTTTACTAATCTTGAATACCTAGCATATTAGGATTATTTAAGCAAATTACCATGCTATTTAAGACTCTCAAAATAATCTAAGTGAAGCATGAGAGATCAATAGTTTCTATAAAACAAATCCACCACCGTGCTCTAAAAGATATAAGTGAAGTACTAGAGCAAAAACTATATAACTCAAAAGATATAAGTGAAGCACATAGAGTATTCTAATAATTTCCGAATCATGTGTGTCTCTCTCAAAAGGTGTGTACAGCAAAGATGATTGTGGTAAACTAAAAAGCAAAGACTCAAATCATACAAGACGCTCCAAGCAAAACACATATCATGTGGTGAATAAAAATATAGCTCCAAGTAAAGTTACCGATGGAAGTAGACGAAAGAGGGGATGCCTTCCGGGGCATCCCCAAGCTTTGGCTTTTAGGTGTCCTTAGATTATCTTGGGGGTGCCATGGGCATCCCCAAGCTTAGGCTCTTGCCACTCCTTGTTCCATAATCCATCAAATCTTTCACCCAAAACTTGAAAACTTGAGAACACAAAACTCAGCAGAAAATCTCGTGAGCTCCGTTAGCGAAAGAAAACAAAAGACCACTTCAAGGTACTGTAATGAACTCATTCTTTATTTATATTGGTGTTAAACCTACTGTATTCCAACTTCTCTATGGTTTATAAACTATTTTACTAGCCATAGATTCATCAAAATAAGCAAACAACACACGAAAAACAGAATCTGTCAAAAACAGAACAGTCTGTAGTAATCTGTAACTAACACAACCTTCTGGAACTCGAAAAAATCAGCCCAAATAGGACGACCTAGACAATTTGTTTATTGATCAGCAGCAATTGGAATCAATATTTTATCACGTTCTGGTGATTTTTTTAACAATTATTTTTGTGAACATAAAGTTTCTGGAATTTTCTGCAAGATCAAATAACTATCATCCAAGAAGATCCTATAGGTTTAACTTGGCACAACACTAATTAAAACATAAAAACACATCTAACCAGAGGCTAGATCAAAGATTTATTCCTAAACAGAAGCAAAAAGCAAAAAAAACTAAAATAAAATAAAATTGGGTTGCCTCCCAACAAGCGCTATCGTTTAACGCCCCTAGCTAGGCATAAAAGCAAGGATAGATCTAGGTAGTGCCATAGTAATACGATAGATCATTAAAACTCATTTCATATTCTCTACGTTCAGCAGCAAGTTTCCTTTGAGGCAAGCAAAAGTAATCAAAAGGGCTAAATTTAATGGGACAAAAGTCCCCAAGATCAATTTTAGGAGGTATAGGTTCCTCCTTCGGCCCTTCGTATTGCACAACCAATTCATCATTATAAGCATTCTTTTGACAGAACTTTGTGAGCCTATACTCGAGAGAATATCCTAGCTCATTATTTCGAATAGCCAAATCATCATTAAGTTTAGAAATTCTATCAACTAGAACATTGGTAGGGACCTTTTTTCTAAGGTTTTCATTGAAAGCAACATAGTCTAGAGATTGAAAACGCATTATTTCTTCTTGATCAAAGAGGATAGCCTCTATGGGAGGACGGCCAGCTTCCACCCTATAATGTGCAAAGATTTCTTTGGCCTCTTTTATTATAAATCTGAACTCATAAGCCAAAAAGATAGTAGCGGCACGCTTAACAGAAGAATGCTCTATATTAGAAAATTCTAGGAAAATCCTTTGTATGCAAGGGTGCAAAGTGCATAAATTGCCTTTCAAGTTCAACTATAAGCATGGCAATAGCGTCCGCAAGACTACTAGTTCTATGAAGAATGGAACTGCCCATAGAAGGCAAAGCACTGGCACAAGTAAAGAAATCTTGAATAACCCCTTTTCCAATAATATTACCACTACCAATTCGAATTTTTTTGTATGCAAGGTAGGGGGTTCTTCAGCAGGAGCATCAGAATTTTCCATGATATTATTATTGTCCAAATCAACAATAATTTCCCCAATTTCAGACATAACGGCAGAAAGAGCGAGGGACAAAAAGGAAAGAAGAAGGCAAACAGAAAAGAGAGGGCGAATAAAATGGCAAGGGTGAAGTGGGGGAGAGGAAAACGAGAGGCAAATGGCAAATAATGTAATGCGGGAGATAAGTGTTTGTGATGGGTACTTGGTATGTTGACTTTTGCGTAGACCTCCCCGGCAACGGCGCCAGAAATCCTTCTTGCTACCTCTTGAGCACTGCGTTGGTTTTCCCTTGAAGAGGAAAGGGTGATGCAGCAAAGTAGCGTAAGTATTTCCCTCAGTTTTTGAGAACCAAGGTATCAATCCAGTAGGAGGCCACGCACGAGTCCCTCGCACCTACACAAACAAATAAATCCTCGCAACCAACGCGATAAGGGGTTGTCAATCCCTACACGGTCACTTACAAGAGTGAGATCTGATAGATATGATAAGATAATATTTTTGGTATTTTTGTGATAAAGATGCAAAGTAAAATAAAGCAAATAAAAGGCAACGAAATAGCTAAGTGTTGGAAGATTAATATGATGGAAAATAGACCCGGGGGCCATAGGTTTCACTAGTGGCTTCTCTCAAGAGCATAAGTATTTTACGGTGGGTGAACAAATTACTGTTGAGCAATTGACAGAATTGAGCATAGTTATGAGAATATCTAGGTATGATCATGTATATAGGCATCACGTCCGAGACAAGTAGACCGACTCCTGCCTGCATCTACTACTATTACTCCACACATCGACCGCTATCCAGCATGCATCTAGAGTATTAAGTTCATAAGAACAGAGTAACGCTTTAAGCAAGATGACATGATGTAGAGGGATAAACTCATGCAATATGATATAAACCCCATCTTGTTATCCTCGATGGCAACAATACAATACGTGCCTTGCTGCCCCTACTGTCACTGGGAAAGGACACCGCAAGATTGAACCCAAAGCTAAGCACTTCTCCCATTGCAAGAAAGATCAATCTAGTAGGCCAAACCAAACTGATAATTCGAAGAGACTTGCAAAGATAACCAATCATACATAAAAGAATTCAGAAGATTCAAATATTGTTCATAGATAAACTTGATCATAAACCCACAATTCATCGGTCTCAACAAACACACCGCAAAATAAGATTACATCGAATAGATCTCCACGAGAGAGGGGGAGAACATTGTATTGAGATCCAAAAAGAGAGAAGAAGCCATCTAGCTAATAACTATGGACCCGAAGGTCTGAGGTAAACTACTCACACTTCATCGGAGAGGCTATGGTGTTGATGTAGAAGCCCTCCGTGATCGATGCCCCCTCCGGCGGAGCTCCGGAACAGGCCCCAAGATGGGATCTCACGGGTACAGAAGGTTGCGGCGGTGGAATTAGGTTTTTGGCTCCGTCTCTCATCGTTTGGGGGTACGTAGGTATATATAGGAGGAAGGAGTACGTCGGTGGAGCAACGTGGGGCCCACGAGGGTGGAGGGCGCGCCGGGGGGGGGGGGGTGGTAGGCGCGCCCCCTACCTCGTGGCTTCCTGGTAGCTTTCTTGACGTAGGGTCCAAGTCCTCTGGATCATGTTTGTTCCGAAAATCACGTTCCCGAAGGTTTCATTCCATTTGGACTCCGTTTGATATTCTTTTTCTGTGAAACTCTGAAATAGGCAAAAAACATCAATTCTGGGTTGGGCCTCCGGTTAATAGGTTAGTCCCAAAAATAATATAAAAGTGTATAATAAAGCCCAATAATGTCTAAAACAGAATATAATATAGCATGGAGCAATAAAAAATTATAGATACGTTGGAGACGTATCAATTAACGTGTTCGGATTTTATATACTCATGAGTTCACCAGGGGCTGGGCCCTGGGATCCCACTCCGGGCTGCTGTCGGCGGCTGCAGTGGACTCCTCCGAGAGAGGAGTTTTACCCCTTTAGGCGACTCGGCCTCCAAGTGTATGGAGGCCGTCCTCTTCTTTCTTCCCCCCCCCCTGGGGATTCGTCTTCCTCCTCCTCCTCGTCCTCTTCGGAGGCAGAACGTGCGTTGGAGCCGTCGGATATTGTGTCCGAAGTGCCGCGGCGACGAAGGCCGCCCCGGGTCTTTTTGGCCTCCTTCTCGGCCTTCTTCTTCGGCGCCTTGTAAGGCGCCGGGACTAGCATCTTCGTCAGAAGTGGGCCGGCCGGTTCTTCAGGCAGCGGGGCCGGACAGTGGATCCGCCCCGCCTTCTTCGTCCAGCCCTAGGAGAGTTGTGGAAAACACATTGAGCATTTCCCTTGGGTTATGCGGATAAAACATATAGTGACTTACCAAGCTTGCAGGGCGGGACAGTTGGTACCCGCGGTCCTCGGCTGAGTTCGGCCATGATTTGCCGGACTTGAAAAGCACCTTCCAGATGTCTTTGTGCGAGGAGCCAAAGAGCTCTCGCAGGGTCTGGTGCTTGGCCAGATCGAATTCCCATAAATTGCAAGTCCGGTGTTGACAAGGCAGGATCTGGCGGACCAACATAACCTGGACTACATTGACAAGTTCGATATTCTTGTCTTCCAGATCCTTAACGCGTGTCTGGAGCACCAACAATTCGTCGGACGAAGACCAGTCCAGGCCCTTCTTGGGCTAGGACGTAAGCCGCAGAGGGGCTCCGGATCGGAACTCGGGAGCAGCGGCCCATTCTGCGCCGCGCGGCTCAGTGATGTAAAACCACTGCTGTTGCCACTCTTTGACGGAATCATTAAAAGTACCTGTTGGCCATGTGACGTTGGGCATCTTGCTCACCATAGCGCCCCCGCACTCGGCATGCTCGCCGCTCACTACCTTGGGCTTCACATTAAAGATCTTCAGCCATAAGCCGTAGTGTGGCGAGATACGGAGAAAAGCCTCGCACACGACGATGAATGTCGAGATGTTGAGGAAGGAATTGGGGGATAGATCGTGAAAATCGATCCCATAATAATACATGATGCCGCGAACGAATGGGTGGAGGGGAAACCCTAGCCCGCGGACAAAATGCGGGAGGAATACAACCCTCTCGTGGGGTTCCGGAGTAGGAAAGATCTGTCCCGCCGTCGGGAGACCGTGGCTGATTTTCTTGGCCAGATACCCGGCCTCCCGAAGCTTTTTGATATCCTTCTCCCGGACGGTAGAGGCCATCCACTTGCCTCCTACTCCGGATCCGGACATTTTCGGAAGACCTTTGTGGGCAGAGAAGATGAACGCTCGGGCGCTGGAGCTCGAGCAAAGGGGAATGGATCAGGAAGAAGAAAGCGTGGGTGCGAAAGGGAGTCCTTATCCCTTATAAAGGCAGCAGGGATTCTGCACCTCCCCACTTGCCTGGTAAACTCACTTATTCCCCAAGCGCCGTGATTGATGGCGCGGTTGGGTTACCCACACCCGTATTGATGAGAATCCCGTAATAAGGGGACACGATCTCTGCTTCGACAAGACGTGCCAATAAAACCGCCTCGCAATATGTGCAGTAGCTGGTTGAGAAAAACGGTTCGAATAATGACCGGGCCGTGGCGTCATGTCACGATATGAAATTTGTCAGCAGATTAGATTTGTGGGATATTATACTCTCTACGGTGGTATGTGGAATTTGTTTTGCAGAGCCGGACACGATCCTTGTGTTAAAAGTCTTATATGGAAGTATTCGGAGGAGGAACCCGCCTTGCAATGCCGAAGACAATCTGCGCGCCGGACTCATCATCATTGAAGCCTGGTTCAGGGGCTACTGAGGGAGTCCTGGATTAGGGGGTCCTCGGATAGCCGGACTATATACTTTGGCCGGACTGTTGGACTATGAAGATACAAGATTGAAGACTTCGTCCCGTGTCCGAGTGGGACTCTCCTTTGCATGGAAGGCAAGCTTGGCAATTCGGATATGTAGATCTCCTCCGTCGAACCGACTCTGTGTAACCCTAGCCCCCTCCGGTGTCTATATAAACCGGAGGGTTTAGTCCATAGGACAAGAACAATCATAATCATAGGCTAGCTTCTAGGGTTTAGCCTCTACGATCTCGTGGTAGATCAACCCTTGTAATACTCATATCATCAAGATCAATCAAGCAGGAAGTAGGGTATTACCTCCATCGAGAGGGCCCGAACCTGGGTAAACATTGTGTCCCCCACCTCCTGTTACAATCCGCCTTAGACGCACAGTTTGGGACCCCCTACCCGAGATCCGTCGGTTTTGACACCGACAGGCGCGCCCAGGGGGGTAGGCGCCCGCTCCCACCCTCGTAGCTCCACCGACCTACTTCCTTCACCTATATATACTCATATACCCCGAGAACATCCGAGAACACAACGAAACCCTATTTCCACTGCCGCAACCTTCTGTACCTGTGAGATCCCATCTCGGGGCCATTTTCGGTGCTCCGTCGGAGGGGGAATCGATCATGGAGGGCTTCTACATCAACACCATAGCCTCTCCGATGATGTGTGAGTAGTTTACCACAGACCTTCCGGTCCATAGTTATTAGCGAGATGTCTTCTTCTCTCTCTTTGGATCTCAATACAAAGTTCTCCTCGATTCTCTTGGAGATCTATTCAATGTAATTCTTTTTGCGGTTAGTTTGTCGAGATCCGATGAATTGTGGGTTTATGATCAAGATTATCTATGAACAATATTTGGTTCTTCTCTGAATTCTTATATGTATGATTTGATATCTTTGCAAGTCTCTTCGAATTATCAGTTTGGTTTGGCCTACTAGATTGATCTTTCTTGCAATGGGAGAAGTGCTTAGCTTTAGGTTCAATCTTGCGGTGTCCTTTCCCAGTGACAACAGGGGCAGCAAGGCACACATTGTATTGTTGCCATCGAGGATAAAAAGATGGGGTTTATATCATATTGCTTGAGTTTATCCCTCTACATCATGTCATCTTGCCTAATGCGTTACTCCGTTCTTATGAACTTAATACTCTAGATGCATGCTGGATAGCGGTCGATGTGTGGAGTAATAGTAGTAGATGCAGAATCGTTTCAGTCTACTTGTCGCGGACGTGATGCCTATATACATGATCATGCCTAGATATTCTCATAACAATGCGCTTTTCTATCAATTGCTCGACAGTAATTTGTTCACCCACCATAGATTATGCTATCTTGAGAGAAGCCACTAGTGAAACCTATGGCCCCCGGGTCTATTTTCCATCATATAAGTTTCTGATCTATTTTATTTTGCAATCTTTACTTTCCAATCTACATCATAAAAATACCAAAAATATGTATCCTATTATCTCTATCAGATCTCACTTTTGCAAGTGGTCGTGAAGGGATTGACAACCCCTTTATCGCGTTGGTTGCAAGGTTCTTATTTGTTTGTGTAGGTACAAGGCGACTTGCGTGTAACCTCCTACTAGATTGATACCTTGGTTCTCAAAAACTGAGGGAATACTTACGCTACTTTGCTGCATCACCCTTTCCTCTTCAAGGGAAAACCAACGCATGCTCAAGAGGTAGCAAGAAGGATTTCTGGCTCCGTTGCCAGGGAGGCTTACGCCAAGTCAAGTCAAGATTTGATCTCCCAGCAACTAGCCATTTCTGGCGCCGTTGCCGGGGAGATCTACGCACAAGTCAAGACATACGAAGTACCCATCACAAACTCTTATCCCTCGCATTACATTATTTGCCATTTGCCTCTCGTTTTCCTCTCCCCCACTTCACCCTTGCTGTTTTATTCGCCATCTTTTTCCGTTCGTCTCTTTTCGCTTGCTTCTTGTGTGTTCGTGTGTTAGATCGTTGGTTTTGCTATTATGGCTAGTCCTTCTATCATCGTTAGTACTCCCGATCATGAAGTTCTTAATTTTAAATAAAGGGAGGGAGAAAATTTAAAAGATGCTTGGTATAGAATCTGCAATGCTCAGAATAGATCCAATAGGAAGCAATCCACTTCCGTTCTTCTTCGCAACTTTTATGTGGGCATCATCCCTTCGAATAGATATATTCTTGATACCATTACCAGGCGAAATTTCTTGGGTAGCCATACTTTTGATTCTTATAATGCTATGATAGATTTGTTTGGCCCACCACCTCTTTTGGTTAATGGAACTATTTTAACTTTGGAACATGTGATGCAAAGGCTTGAAATTATTGAAAATAAAGTTGCCACTATAGAGTTGATTGAAAATTTGGATAAAAAGATCCACAACCAAATTACCCAATATGGATCTAAGGTAGGCGTTACTCTGAATTTTTTTAAGGAAAAGGAACCCATAGTTAACGAAAAGATAGATCAAGATTCCACAAGAATTGATAAACTTGAGGATATTATTACCAACTTAGGGTCTGCCTTTTCTTCCGTGAGAAATACTCCAAATTCTCCTAATGCCAAAGTTGCCAAATTGATGTTTGTTCCTAAAAATAAGGGTGAATCTTCTAGTAAGGAAAATGCGGATCTTAAATCCATAAGTGTTCACCCCAACTTTTTCGCTATCCTCAAGGAACCTTTCGCTACAAATGAATTTCTTGATTTTTTGCCTAGGAGTTTGATCATTAACAAAAAGAAGGAAACTCCTAAGGGTTATAAGTGTTCTATTGAAGAATTGCCAACCAAAGATGACAATACCTAGATCTATTCTTGCCTTTATGCTTAGCTAGGGGCGTTAAACGATAGCGCTTGTTGGGAGGCAACCCAATTTTATTTATGTTCTTGCTTTTTGTTTCTGTTTAGTAATAAATATTTCATCTAGCCTCTGGTTAGATGTGGTTTTATGTTTTAGTTAGTGTTTGTGCCAAGTAAAACCTATAGGATCTTCTTGGATAACAATTATTTGATCTTGCTGAAAAAGACAGAAACTTTCTGCTCATGAAAACAATTATTAAAAATCACCAGAACGTGATAAAATACTGATTCCAATTGCAGTAGATCAATAAAAAAACTATTTAGGTCTTACTATTTTTGCAGAATTTTTGAGTTATATAAAGTTTGCGTTTGATTCAGATTACTACAGACTGTTCTTTTTTTGACAGATTCTGTTTTTCGTGTGTTGTTCGCTTATTTTGATGAATCTATGGCTAGTATCGGGGGGTATGAACCATAGAGAAGTTGGAATACAGTAGGTTTAACACCCATATAAATAAAGAATGAGTTCATTACAGTACCTTAAAGTGGTGATTTGTTTTCTTATACTAACGGAGCTCATGAGATTTTCTGTTGAGTTTTGTGTTGTGAAGTTTTCAAGTTTTTGGGTAAAGATTTGATGGATTATGGAATAAGGAGTGGAAAGAGCCTATGTTTGGGGATGCCCAAGGCAACCCAAGGTAAAATTCAAGGACAACCAAAAGCCTAATCTTGGGGATGCCCAGGGCATCCCCTCTTTCGTCTTTGTCTATCGGTAACTTTCCTTGATGCTATATTTTTATTCACCACATGATATGTGTTTTGCTTGGAGCGTCTTGTATGATTTGAATCTTTTATTTTTAGTTTTGCCACAATCATCCTTGCTGCACACACCTTTTGGGAGAGACACACATGAATCGGAATTTATTAGAATACTCTATGTGCTCCACTTATATTTTTTGAGCTAGATAATTTTGCTCTAGTGCTTCGCTTATATCTTTTAGAGCACGGTGATGGTTTTATTTTATAGAAATTATTGATCTCTCATGCTTCACTTATATTATTTTGAGAGTCCTATAAAACAGCATGGTAATTTCCTTTGGCTATAAATTTAGTCCTAATATGATGAGCATCCAAGATGGGTATAATAAAAACTATCATATAAAGTGCATCGAATACTATGAGAAGTTTGATACTTGATAATTGTTTTGAGATATGAAGATGGTGATATTAGAGTAATGCTAGTTGAGTAGTTATGAATTTTAAAAATACTTGTTCTAAAGTTTGTGATTCCCGTAGCATGCACGTATGGTGAACCGTTATGTGATGAAGTCGGAGCATGATTTATTTATTGATTGTCTTCCTTATGAGTGGCAGTCGTGGACGAGCGATGGTCTTTTCCTACCAATCTATCCCCCTAGGAGCATGCGCGTAATACTTCGTTTCGATAACTAATAGATTTTTGCAATAAGTATGTGATTTCTTTATGACTAATGTTGAGTCCATGGATTATACGCACTCTCACCCTTCCACCATTGCTAGCCTCTCTAATACCGCGCACCTTTCGCCGGTATCATACACCCACCATATACCTTCCTCAAAACAGCCACCATACCTACCTATTATGGCATTTCCATAGCCATTCCGAGATATATTGCCATGAAACTTTCCACCGTTCCGTTTGTTATGACACGTTTCATCATTGTCATATTGCTTTGCATGATCATGTAGTTCACATCATATTTGTGGCAAAGCCACCTTTATAATTCTTTCATACATGTCACTCTTGATTCATTGCATATCCCGGTACACCGCCGGAGGCATTCACATAGAGTCATATTTTGTTCTAAGTATTGAGTTGTAATTTTTGAGTTGTAAGTAAATAAAAGTGTGATGATCATCATTATTAGAGCATTGTCCCAAGTGAGGAAAGGATGATGGAGACTATGATTCCCCCACAAGTCGGGATGAGACTCCGGACGAAAAAAAGGGCATAAAAAAGAGAAAAAGGCCCAAACAAAAAAAAATATAAAAAAAGAAAAGAAAAAATGAGAGAAAAAGAGAGAAGGGACAATGTTACTATCCTTTTACCACACTTGTGCTTCAAAGTAGCACATTGATCTTCATGATAGAGAGTCTTCTATGTTATCACTTTCATATATTAGTGGGAATTTTACATTATAGAACTTGGCTTGTATATTCCAATGATGGGCTTCCTCAAAATGCCCTCGGTCTTCGTGAGCAAGCAGGTTGGATGCACACCCACTTAGTTTCTTTTGTTGAGCTTTCATACACTTCTAGCTCTAGTGCATCCGTTGCATGCAATCCCTACTCACTCACATTGATATCTATTGATGGGCATCTCCATAGCCAGTTGATACGCCAAGTTGATATGAGACTATCTTCTCCTTTTTTTTCTTCTCCACAACCACCCTTCTATTCCACATATAGTGCTATGTCCATGGCTCACACTCATATATTGCGTGAAGATTGAAAAGGTTTGAGAACATCAAAAGTATGAAACAATTGTTTGGCTTGTCATCGGGGTTGTGCATGATTTAAATATTTTGTGTGATGAAGATAGAGCATAGCCAGACTATATGATTTTGTAGGGATAACTTTCTTTGGCCATGTTATTTTGAGAAGACATGATTTCTTTGTTAGTATGCTTGAAGTATTATTATTTTTATGTCAATATTAAACTTTTATCTTGAATCTTTCGGATCTGAACATTCATGCCACAATAAAGAAAATTACATTGAGAATTATGCTAGGTAGCATTCCACATCAAAAATTCTGTTTTTATCATTTACCTACTCGAGGACTGCTACCTCTTGAGCACTGCGTTGGTTTTCCCTTGAAGAGGAAAGGGTGATGCAGCAAAGTAGCGTAAGTATTTCCCTCAGTTTTTGAGAACCAAGGTATCAATCCAGTAGGAGGCCACGCACGAGTCCCTCGCACCTACACAAACAAATAAATCCTCGCAACCAACGCAATAAAGGGGTTGTCAATCCCTTCACGGTCACTTACGAGAGTGAGATCTGATAGATATGATAAGATAATATGTTTGGTATTTTTATGATAAAGATGCAAAGTAAAATAAAAGGCAATAAAAATAGCTAAGTGTTGGAAGATTAATATGATGGAAAATAGACCCGGGGGCCATAGGTTTCACTAGTGGCTTCTCTCGAGAGCATAAGTATTACGGTGGGTGAACAAATTACTGTTGAGCAATTGACAGAATTGAGCATAGTTATGAGAATATATAGGTATGATCATGTATATAGGCATCACGTCCGAAACAAGTAGACCGACTCCTGCCTGCATCTACTACTATTACTCCACACATCGACCGCTATCCAGCATGCATCTAGAGTATTAAGTTCATAAGAACAGAGTAACGCTTTAAGTAAGATGACATGATGTAGAGGGATAAACTCATGCAATATGATATAAACCCATCTTGTTATCCTCGATGGCAACAATAAAATACGTGCCTTGCTGCCCCTACTGTCACTGGGAAAGGACACCGCAAGCTTGAACCCAAAGCTAAGCACTTCTCCCATTGCAAGAAAGATCAATCTGGTAGGCCAAACCAAACTGATAATTCGAAGAGACTTGCAAAGATAACCAATCATACATAAAAGAATTCAGAGAATATTCAGATATTGTTCATAGATAAACTTGATCATAAACCCACAATTCATCGGTCTCAACAAACACACCGCAAAAGAAGATTACATCGAATAGATCTCCATGAGAGAGAGGGAGAACATTGTATTGAGATCCAAAAAGAGAGAAGAAGCCATCTAGCTAATAACCATGGACCCGAAGGTTTGAGGTAAACTACTCACACATCATCGGAAGGGCTATGGTGTTGATGTAGAAGCCCTCCGTGATTGATGCCCCCTCTGGCGGAGCTCCGGAAAAGGCCCCAAGATGGGATCTCACAGGTACAGAAGGTTGCGGCGGTGGAATTAGGTTTTTGGCTCCGTGTCTGGTAGTTTGCGGGGACGTAGGTATATATAGGAGGAAGAAGTACGTCGGTGGAGCAACGTGGGGCCCACGAGGGTGGAGGGCGCGCCCAGGGGGTAGGTGCGCCCCCTACCTCATGCCTTCCTGGTTGATGTCTTGACGTAGGGTCCAAGTCCTCTGGATCACGTTCGTTCCAAAAATCACGTTCCCGAAGGTTTCATTCCGTTTGGACTCCGATTTATATTCTTTTTCTGCGAAACTCTGAAATAGGCAAAAAATAGCAATTCTGGGCCGGGCCTCCGGTTAATAGGTTAGTCCCAAAAATAATATAAAAGTGTATAATAAAGCCCAATAATGTCCGAAACAGAATATAATATAGCATGGAACAATAAAAAATTATAGATATGTTGGAGACGTATCAAGCATCCCCAAGCTTAATTCCTACTCGTCCTCGAGTAGGTAAATGATAAAAACTGAATTTTTGATGTGGAATGCTACTTGGCATAATTTCAATGTAATTCTCTTAATAGTGGTATGAATATTCAGATCCGAAAGATTCAAGACAAAAGTTTAATATTTACATAAAAATAATAATACTTCAAGCATACTAACTAAGCAATTATGTCTTCTCAAAATAACATGGCCAAAGAAAGTTATCCCTACAAAATCATATAGTCTGGCTATGCTCTATCTTAACCACACAAAATATTTAAATCATGCACAACCCCGATGACAAGCCAAACAATTGTTTCATACTTTTGACGTTCTCAAACTTTTTCGATCTTCACGCAATACATGAGCGTGAGCCATGGACATAGCACTATATGTGGAATAGAATGGTGGTTGTGGAGAGGACAAAAAAAGAGAAGATAGTCTCACATCAACTAGGCATATCAACGGGCTATGGAGATGCCCATTAATAGATATCAATGTGAGTGAGTAGGGATTGCCATGCAACAGATGCACTAGAGCTATAAGTATATGAAAGATCAACAAAAGAAACTAAGTGGGTGTGCATCCAACTTGCTTGTTCACGAAGACCTAGGGCATTTTGAGGAAGCCCATCATTGGAATATACAAGCCAAGTTCTATAATGAAAATTTTCCCACTAGTATAAGAAAGTGATATCATAGGAGACTGTCTATCATGAAGATCATAGTGCTACTTTGAAGCACAAGTGTGATAAAAGGATAGTAACATTGTCCCTTCTCTCTTTTTCTCTCATTTTTTTATTTGGGCCTTTTCTATTTTTTTTATGGCCTCTTTTTTTTTGTCCGGAGTCTCATCCCGACTTGTGGGGGAATCGTAGTCTACATCATCCTTTCCTCACTTGGGACAATGCTCTAAAAAATGATGATCATCGCACCTTTATTTACTTACAACTCAACATTTACAACTCAATACTTAGAACAAAATATGACTCTATGTGAATGCCTCCGGCGGTGTACCGGGATATGCAATGAATCAAGAGTGACATGTATGAAAGAATTATGAACGGTGGCTTTGCCACAAATACAATGTCAACTACATGATCATGCAAAGCAATATGACAATGATGGAGCGTGTCATAATAAACGGAACGGTGGTAAGTTGCATGGCAATATATCTCGGAATGGCTATGGAAATGCCATGATAGGTAGGTATGGTGGCTGTTTTGAGGAAGGTATATGGTGGGTGTATGATACTGGCGAAAAGTGCACGTATTAGAGAGGCTAGCAATGGTGGAAGGAAGAAAGTGCGTATAATCCATGGACTCAACATTAGTCATAAAGAACTCATATACTTATTGCAAAAATCTACAAGTTATCAAAGCAAAGTATTACGCGCATGCTCCTAGGGGGATAAATTGGTAGGAAGAGACCATCGCTCGTCCCCGACCGCCACTCATAAGGAAGACAATCAATAAATAAATCATGCTCCGACTTCATCACAGAACGGTTCACCATACGTGCATGCTACGGGAATCACAAACTTCAACACAAGTATTTCTCAAATTCAAAACTACTCAACTAGCATGACTCTAATATCACCATCTTCATATCTCAAAACAATTTTCAAGAATCAAACTTCTCATAGTATTCAACACACTCATAAGAATTTTTTTACTAATCTTGGATGCCTATTTCTTTAGGACTAATTTCTCAATTCAAGAAAATTACCATGCTGTTTTGTAGGACTCTCAAAATAATCTAAGTGAAGCATGAGAGAACAATAGTTTCTATAAAACAAAACCACCACCGTGCTCTAAAAGATATAAGTGAAGCACTAGAGCAAAAAGTATATAACTCAAAAGATATAAGTGAAGCACATAGAGTATTCTAACAATTTCCGAATCATGTATGTCTCTCTCAAAAGGTGTGTACAGAAAAGATGATTGTGGCAAAATAACAAATAAAGACTCAAATCATACAAGACGCTCCAAGCAAAACACATATCATGTGGTGAATAAAAATATAGCTCCAAGTAAAGTTACCGATGGAAGTAGACGAAAGAGGGGATGCCTTCCGGGGGATCCCCAAGCTTTGGCTTTCTGGTGTCCTTAGATTATCTTGGGGTGCCATGGGAATCCCCAAGCTTAAGCTCTTGCCACTCCTTGTTCCATAATCCATCAAATCTTTTACCCAAAACTTGAAAACTTCACAACACGAAACTTAACAGAAAATCTCGTGAGCTCCGTTAGCAAAAGAAAACAAAACACCACTTCAAGGTACTGTAATGAACTCATTCTTTATTTATATTGGTGTTAAACCTACTGTATTCCAACTTCTCTATGGTTTATAAACTATTTTACTAGCCATATATTCATCAAAATAAGCAAACAACACAAGAAAAACAGAATCTGTCAAAAACAGAACAGTCTGTAGTAATCTGTGACTAACGCAAACTTCTGGAACTCAAAAATTTCAGCCAAAATAGGACGACCTAGACAATTTGTTTATTGATCAGCATCAATTGGAATCAATATTTTATCACGTTCTGGTGATTTTTAACAATTATTTTCGTGAACAGAAAGTTTCTGGAATTTTCAGCAAGATCAAATAACTATCATCCAAGAAGATCCTATAGGTTAAACTTGGCGCAAACACTAATGAAAACATAAAAACACATCTAACCAGAGGCTAGCTCAAAGATTTATTCCTAAACAGAAGCAAAAAACAAAAAAACTAAAAATAAAATTGGGTTGCTTCCCAACAAGCGCTATCATTTAACGCCCCTAGCTAGGCATAAAAGCAAGGATAGATCTAGGTGTTGCCATCTTTGGTAGGCAATACATAAGTGGCTCTCATGATAGATTCATATGGTAATTTTATTTTCTCTCTAGGAAAGTGTTCCATGCCTTTCCTTAACGGAAATTGGAATCTAATATTTCCCTCCTTCATATCAATAATTGCACCAATCGTTCTAAGGAAAGGTCTACCAAGAATAATAGGACATGAAGGATTGCAATCTATATCAAGAACAATAAAATCTACGGGCACATAGTTCCTATTTGAAACAATAAGAACATCATTAATTATTCCCATAGGTTTCTTAATAGTGGAATCCGCAAGGTGCAAGTTTAAAGAACAATCATGAAAATCACGGAAACCTAGCAAATCACATAAAGTTTTTGGAATCGTGGAAACACTAGCACCCAAATCACACAAAGCATAACATTCATGATCTTTAATTTTAATTTTAATAGTAGGTTCCCACTCATCATAAAGTTTTCTAGGGATAGAAACTTCCAACTCAAGTTTTTCTTCATAAGATTGCATCAAAGCATCAATGATATGTTTGGTAAAGGCTTTATTTTGACTATAAGCATGTGGAGAATTTAGCACGGATTCCAACAAGGAAATACAATCTATCAAAGAGCAATTATTATAATTAAATTCCTTGAAATCCAAAATAGTGGGTTCATTAATATCTAGAGTTTTGATCTCTTCAATCCCACTTTTACCAATTTTTGCATCAAAATCTAAAGACTCTGAATTTTTGGAACGCCTTCTAGGTAAAGGTGGATCATATTCAGTACCATCATTATCAAGATTCATATTGCAAAACAAAGATTTAATAGGGGACACATCAATAACTTTTAGATCTTCATCGTTATTTTCATAAAAATTAGAAGAACACGCTTTAACAAAGCAATCTTTCTTAGCACGCATCCTAGCGGTTCTTTCTTTGCACTCATCAATGGAAATTATCATGTCTTTGAGAGACTCATTGATATCATGCTTAGGTGGAATAGATCTAAGTTTCAAAGAATCAACATCAAGAGAAATTCTATCAATGTTCCTAGACAATTCATCAACTTTAAGCAATTTTTCTTCAAGCAAAGCATTGACATTCTTTTGCGAATTCATAAACTCCTTAACACTAGTCTCAAATTCAGAAGGCATCTTATTAAAATTTCCATAAGAATTGTTGTAGGAATTACCATAATTATTAGAGGAATTACTAGGATACGGCCTAGGATTAAAGTTTCCTCTATACGCGTTGTTACCAAAATTATTCCTACCAACAAAATTCACATCCATATATTCATTATTATTCTCAATCAAAGTAGACAAAGGCATGCCCTTAGGATCAGAAGAAACATTTTTACTAGCAAATAATTTCATAAGTTCATCCATCTTTCCACTCAAAACATTAATTTCTTCTATCGCATGCACTTTTTTATTAGTAGATCTTTCAGTGTGCCATTGAGAATAATTAACCATAATATTATCTAGGAGTTTAGTAGCTTCTCCTAAAGTGATTTCCATAAAAGTGCCTCTCGCGGCCGAATCTAAAAGATTTCTAGAAGCAAAATTCAATGCAGCATAATTTTTTTGTATAATCATCCACAAATTCAAACCATGTGTAGGGCAATTACGTATCATTAATTCATCCTCTCCCAAGCTTGTGCAACATGTTCATGATCAAGTTGCTTAAAATTCATAATATCGTTTCTAAGAGAGATGATCTTAGCGGGAGGAAAATACTTAGAGATAAAAGCATCTTTGCACTTATTCCAAGAATCAATACTATTTTTAGGCAAAGACGAAAACAAGCTTTAGCATGATCTCTAAGCGAAAAAGGAAATAGCTTCAATTTAACAATATCATTGTCAACATCTTTCTTCTTTTGCATATCACACAAATCAACGAAGCTATTTAGATGGGTAGCGGCATCTTCACTGGGAAGGCCGGCGAACTGATCTTTCATGACAAGATTCAACAAAGCAGCATTAATTTCACAAGATTCAGTATCGGTGAGAGGAGCAATCGGAGTTCTAAGGAAATCATTGTTGTTGGTATTGTTAAAGTCACACAATTTGGGATTATCTTGAGCCATCGTGACAAGCAAGCAATCCAACACACGAGCAAACAAGAATCAACCGAAAAAGAGGCGAACGGAAAAAGAGAGGGCGAATAAAACGGCAAGGGTGAAGTGGGGGAGAGGAAAACGAGAGGCAAATGGCAAATAATGTAATGCGGGAGATAAGGGTTTGTGATGGGTACTTGGTATGTTGACTTTTGCGTAGACTCCCCGGCAACGACGCCAGAAATCCTTCTTGCTACCTCTTGAGCACTGCGTTGGTTTTCCCTTGAAGAGGAAAGGGTGATGCAGCAAAGTAGCGTAAGTATTTCCCTTAGTTTTTGAGAACCAAGGTATCAATCCAGTAGGAGGCCACGCACGAGTCCCTCGCACCTACACAAACAAATAAATCCTCGCAACCAACGCAATAAAGGGGTTGTCAATCCCTTCATAGTCACTTACGAGAGTGAGATCTGATAGATATGATAAGATAATATGTTTGGTATTTTTATGATAAAGATGCAAAGTAAAATAAAAGGCAATAAAAATAGCTAAGTGTTGGAAGATTAATATGATGGAAAATAGAACCGGGGGCCATAGGTTTCACTAGTGGCTTCTCTCGAGAGCATAAGTATTACGGTGGGTGAACAAATTACTGTTGAGCATTGACAGAATTGAGCATAGTTATGAGAATATATAGGTATGATCATGTATATAGGCATCACGTCCGAAACAAGTAGACCGACTGCTGCCTCCATCTACTACTATTACTCCACACATCGACCGCTATCCAGCATGCATCTAGAGTATTAAGTTCATAAGAACAGAGTAACGCTTTAAGTAAGATGACATGATGTAGAGGGATAAACTCATGCAATATGATATAAACCCCATTTTGTTATCCTCGACGGCAACAATAAAATACGTGCCTTGCTGCCCCTACTGTCACTTGGAAAGGACACCGCAAGATTGAACCCAAAGCTAAGCACTTCTCCCATTGCAAGAAACATCAATCTAGTAGGCCAAACCAAACTGATAATTCGAAGAGACTTGCAAAGATAACCAATCATACATAAAAGAATTCAGAGAAGATTCAAATACTGTTCATAGATAAACTTGATCATAAACCCACAATTCATCGGTCTCAACAAACACACCGCAAAAGAAGATTACATCGACTAGATCTCCACGAGAGAGGGGGAGAACATTGTATTGAGATCCAAAAAGAGAGAAGAAGCCATCTAGCTAATAACTATGGACCCGAAGGTCTGAGGTAAACTACTCACACATCATCGGAAAGGCTATGGTGTTGATGTAGAAGCCCTCCGTGATCGATGCCCCCTCCGGCGGAGCTCCGGAAAAGGCCCCAAGATGGGATCTCACGGGTACAGAAGGTTGCGGTGGTGGAATTAGGTTTTTGGCTCCGTGTCTGGTAGTTTGGGGGGACGTAGGTATATATAGGAGGAAGAAGTACGTCGGTGGAGCAACGTGAGGCCCACGAGGGTGGAGGGCGCGTCCAGGGTGGTAGGCGCGCCCCCCTACCTCGTGCCTTCCTCGTTGATGTCTTGACGTAGGGTCCAAGTCCTCTGGATCACGTTCGTTCGAAAATCACGTTCCCAAAGGTTTCATTCCGTTTGGACTTCGTTTGATATTCTTTTTCTGCGAAACTCTGAAATAGGCAAAAAAACAGCAATTCTGGGCTGGGCCTCCGGTTAATAGGTTAGTCCCAAAAATAATATAAAAGTGTATAATAAAGCCCAATAATGTCCAAAATAGAATATAATATAGCATGGAACAATCAAAAATTATAGATACGTTGGAGACGTATCAAGGACGAGCAGGAGTTAAGCTTGGGGATGCTTGATACGTCTCCAACATATCTATAATTTTTTATTGTTCCATGCTATTATATTATCTGTTTTGGATGTTTAATGGGCTTTATTATGCACTTTTATATTATTTTTGGGACTAACCTTCTAACCGGAGGCCCAGTGCAAATTGTTTTTTTTGCCTATTTTAGTGTTTCGCAGAAAAGGAATATCAAACGGAATCCAAACGGAATGAAACCTTCGGGAGAGTTATTTTTGGAACAAACGTGATCCAGGAGACTTGGAGTGGACGTCAAGGGAGCAACAAGGCGGCCATGAGGCAGGGAGGCGCGCCTAGGGGGGTAAGTGCGCCCCCACCCTCGTGGGCCCCTCGTGGCTCCACCGACCTACTTCCTTCGCCTATATATATACTCATATACCCCGAGAACATCCGAGAGCACCACGAAACTCTATTTCCACCGCTGCAACCTTCTGTACCCGTGAGATCCCATCTTGGGGACTTTTCCGGCGCTCCGCCGGAGGGGGAATCGATCACGGAGGGCTTCTACATCAACACCATAGCCTCTCCGATGATGTGTGAGTAGTTTACCACAGACCTTCGGGTCCATAGTTATTAGCTAGATGGCTTCTTCTCTCTCTTTGGATCTCAATACAAATTTCTCCTCGATTCTCTTGGAGATCTATTCAATGTAATTCTTTTTGCGGTGTGTTTGTCGAGATCCGATGAATTGTGGGTTTATGATTAAGATTATCTATGCACAATATTTGGTTCTTCTCTAAATTCTTATATGTATGATTTGATATCTTTGCAAGTCTCTTCGAATTATCAGTTTGGTTTGGCCTACTAGATTGATCTTTCTTGCAATGGCAGCAGTGCTTAGCTTTGGGTTTAATCTTGCGGTGTCCTTTCCTAGTGACAGCAGGGGCAGCAAGGCACGCATTGTATTGTTGCCATCGAGGATAAAAAGATGGGGTTTATATCATATTGCTTGAGTTTATCCCTCTACATCATGTCATCTTACCTAATGCGTTACTCCGTTCTTATGAACTTAATACTCTAGATGCATGCTGGATAGCGGTCGATGTGTGGAGTAATAGTAGTAGATGCAGAATCGTTTCAGTCTACTTATCGCGGACGCGATGCCTATATACATGATCATGCCTAGATATTCTCATAACTATGCGCTTTTCTATCAATTGCTCGACAGTAATTTGTTCACCCACCGTAGAATTTGCTATCTTGAGAGAAGCCACTAGTGAAACCTATGGCCCCCGGGTCTATTTTCCATCATATAAGTTTCCGATCTATTTTATTTTGCAATCTTTACTTTCCAATCTATATCATAAAAATACCAAAAATATTTATCTTATTATCTCTATCAGTTCTCACTTTTGCAAGTGGCCGTGAAGGGATTGACAACCCCTTTATCGCGCTGGTTGCAAGGTTCTTATTTGTTTGTGTAGGTACAAGGCGACTTGCGTGTAACCTCCTACTGGATTGATACCTTGGTTCTCAAAAACTGTGGGAAATACTTATGCTACTTTGCTGCATCACCCTTTCCTCTTCAAGGGAAAACCAAAGCATGCTCAAGAAGTACGTAGCACACGACAAACGGCACAAAGGGCTACCGCCTTGCTTGAGCAACCTCGTTGGTTGCCACTCCAGCCACGACTCCATGATGCATCGACCGTTACGATTGTGGGAGGGTGTCCGTCGGCTTGCCTTCGGATTCTTCTCCAGCCTCACCGTCTGCGTCGCTAGCGTTGTGACTGCAGGGGGTGTTGAGTATATTGATTATTAGGAAAGATGGGATAGACTAGGATTTGTTCTGGCTTGTCTTGTACTCCAAGTAGATCATTGTATTCCTATATATATGCCCACGAGGCTCAAGCAATACAATGAATTATTCCACCAAATCCCTCTCTCCCTTCTAACAATCCTGCCCTCTCCCGCACGTCCTGCCATGCAGGACTGCTATTGTACTCTCCTTCTTCCCCCTCTGTACTTCTGTTGTAACAGTATATAGACCCATAGAGGCTAAGCAATATAGAGTGTGAGAGTTACATAATCTAACTCACGACTACACCACCCCAAAGCTTGCCGCGGCTAGATTCTGGGCGTCCGTAAGGAGCTCCACTAGCAACACACCACAACCCACTGATCCCAACCCCACCAAGCGCATGCCAGCCTGCGCGTGCGCAACCGACGACGTTCGCCACCGCTAGCTAGATACATAAGGCCGAGCGCAACCGACACCGTGAAGTCACCGCGTCCCCGACGCGCGCCTGCACCAGCTGCGTCACCGTGCCCCCTCAACGAGGGTTGGGCCCCGCAATGCCGCCATTGTGTGAGGGAGGACAGAAGGCCTCGTTGCCGCCGATGCCGGCCGAGCTTAGAGCATCTCTAGCAGACCCGCAAAATCCCGACCCGCATAAGCCGTTTACAGTTCGTGGAAAAGGGTATATGCGGGCCGGCGCGGGCGAGGTCAGACTCAGACCCGCAAAACGGACCCGTAAAAAGGATATTCGCTGAATATGCTCTTTTACGGGTCGACTACGCGGGGTCTGCTCGGGCACCGCCGCGTTGACCCACAAACCGAAGACGCCCAATGATAGAATTTGACATCGATTTCGACAAATGAGTTCAAATTCAAACAATAGAATACAGTTCACACGCAAATAAAAACTTAGTTTTGTAGGACAAACGCAAAAGGGGGTCTTGCAAAAGTGACGACCATGTCCGGCATCATCTTGGTCGATCTTCACTCCGCGCCATCGAGTCCATGGAGGTCATCGGAACCACCAAGTCCACCTCCGGCGCTTGTTCCAACTCCCGCACTGAAATCATCGGCTGGTGCACTGAACGCATCGGCGACATTGGTTCCAAACCCCGTTGAGAAAACATCTCCGGCACTGTAACAAGCACTTGTCGACGCAACCATTCTCCTCTTCAAGATTTCTTCGGCAAGCAACTTGGACATGGCTTTGTTTTCAACGGCACGTGCTCTTCTCTCCTCAATGGCCGCTTTGTGCAACGCCTCGTCCTTAAGCAACTGCCATTTTTCTTGCTTCTCCTTTGCCTTCTTCTCGGCCAACTCTTTCTTAATCTCCAACGTCTTCGCTAACATCAACTCATTTGATTGCACCATGGCATCAATCTTGTCCTACAAGCTCGACGCTTCATGCTTCCTCTTCACCTTCTCCTTAGTCTTCTTGTCGCCATCGGGCTTGTTCAAGTTTCTTGGGCCATCATCATCCTCATCTTCATCCATGTTTGTAAGTGAACCTCTCTTCGGTGGGGATTCTTTGTCAATCAACTTCCACTTCTCGCACTCTTTGAACAAGTCCCAACAATGCTCTAGTTTGAAGAATTTGCCTTCCGAAGCTTCCATGTCTTTGTATCTTTGTTGGGCAATTTTGTCCTACACAATTAAAACAATGTCAAATTATGCAATCACTTTAAATGCTACAAATGATTTGCATCACTTGGAACGTGAACTCACATAGTCGGATTCCACGGTTCCACTCGGGGGGGGGGGGGGGGGCATTGCGAACTTGTTCCAAGCAAGCAGCCCAACGGCTACAAATCGGCTTGATCACCTCCCAACGACCTTGGAGTGACCGAAAGGTGTGTGGAGTCCTATTGGGATACTTTGCCATCATGCGGAAGTATTGATCTTCGATCCTTTGCCAATACCTCTTGGCGGTTTGAGAAGTACCAGTGCAAGCATCAAGAGACACCGCACTCCAGGCCTTGTTCAAGATTTGATCTTCGACCTCTGGCTTTTTCTTGTGCGCGATTGCTCATACTCCCCTCATCTATCTCCTCCACTTCTTCACCACCGTGATCATCCACGCCGCCCTCCGTTTCATTGTAATCGAATGCAGCGAACGGGGCTTGATCGATGTCAACGGCGTTGGTGTCCAACAAGTTCACGAACTCGGCAGTGGCATTGTTCAAACCACCGCTATAGTGAACGACAACAAGTCACGAGCTACCACAAATGGAGAAAAGCAAAGAAATTTGAAGGGACCGAAGAGGCA
Source organism: Triticum aestivum (assembly GCF_018294505.1). NCBI lineage: Eukaryota > Viridiplantae > Streptophyta > Magnoliopsida > Poales > Poaceae > Triticum > Triticum aestivum. The sequence goes on from NC_057796.1 coordinate 468,683,447, forward strand.
TACCTTCCGGCCATTTCGTCAAACACCTTGCTTGCGGTGGAAGCAGCGCCGTTGAGCGGCATCGCCGGGGAACCTCTTGCCGGGGCGGAGGGAGTGGATGAAGGAGCCAGCTTCTTTGTAGCCGGAATCTTCTTCTGCTATACGCCCGAGACCTTGCTGACCTTCTCCGCCGCCGGCCGGGATCACGCAGCGGCGTTGGCGCCCGGAGCGCGGGCCTTCCCGACGGGGGCAGCTGGATCCCCACCTTGCCATGCCGCTTGCGGGCAGGCGCAGTGGTGCCTTGGGCGACGGCGGGGCCAACATGGCCGGCGACGAGATCCGCCGGAGGCGATTGAGCGTGCACGACCTCGACGGTGACGGGGGACGGCAGGGAGTCATCCATGGCGGCGAAGGACTGCCGGGGAAGATGCACCGGAGCGGGCGGTGGCGGGGGCAATGGTGGCGGAGGGTGGTGGGAGCGGGAACGGCCGCGCGGAAATTTCCCTCGTGCCAAATGTTGCTGCGGTTAGGGGCCGAGCTCGGGTCGGCCTCCCACCCCGTGAATCTAGAGGTCGGGGGAGATCTTTTGCCGCGCCCCACAAAAAATTTTACGGGTCGGACGCGTTTGCGGTGTCTGGTCGGGCAGGATTTTCCGCGTCGACTCGTATTTTCGTAGTTATTTTGCAGGTCGCAGCGGGATGCGGGGTCTGCTAGCACTACTAGGGAAAACCCTAGCAGTAGCGTGTGTTTAAAGCCTATCAGTAGCGCGGGGTGCGGCGCTACTAGTACGGCGCTACAGCTAAAGGTTAGCAGTAGCGTGGGTTGGACCGCGCTACTGCTATATCGACTTAGTAGCAGCGCTTTGCACTATGAGCGCTACTGGTAATTAGTAGTAGCGCTTCTTCTAGCACGCGCTACTACTATTATTCCGTATTTCTTTTTTATTTAATGTTGTATTCATACACCTTTATACAAGTTTTCATACCGCAACAATTTAGAGAATGATTTTACATCATAATGAGTTATTACATCACTGGGAGAAAGAACCGTGGACTAGTTTCAAGTGGATGGACATCCACTTGAAACTAATCCGCGGTTCGTTCACCCAATGATATAATATATCATCATCATCATCATCATCATCATCATATCATTAACAACTTATCATCAGAATACATCATTGTCATATAACACCTCCTCATGATCATCGTTTTCATCAATGAGACATCACATACAAGTTGGTCACTAGACATAATCACAACTACTCATCATCATCAACTCTCATAAACATATTGTACCTCATAGGACCTACTACATTCTCGTAGGACCTACTATATTATCTTAGGTAAAATAGCATAAAACAAGATAGCCCCTGACTCTCCATTATGGAGAATGTAGATTATCCTATCTCCAATTCTTGCCTTTCGCACAATGTTGCTTCCAAGAACCTCCTTACGACTGTCCATACATTTTTTCCATTCTTTGATTATCATGTGTTCACCGGTTTTAGAAACCCGGTATGGACAAGTGAGATTCGTAGGATGGCCTGGCTGTATGTTCAAAACATCAAGGCGACCATTCTGATACATCAAATGAGGCACACAATCCATCGGGATTTTCTGTTGAAAAACATAGTAATAACTTCATAGTTAGCAATGATGTACTAGTTTTAGAAGTATGCAAAAGATGCACGGATGTCGTAATAGTAAAAAATCTTACCAGGGAATCTCCTTGGAAGTTACCGTGGTTCAACACGTGCACTAGTGGCACGTATTGACCATAATTTGGAGGAGTTCAATAAAAGGCATTGTAATTCTCAAGATCAGTACAATATGCGACCAGATGACTTTTCTCTTGATAAGTTAACTCAGAGCCATCCGTGTAGTTGGTTCTGTCTACCATCTTCCGCACATTCTTTGAAGAATGAAAGTAAGCTATCAATGGAAATAAGCTGTCAACTATTTTGAAATAAACAATATAAATTACTTAATAACTATGTTTGAGGAACTCACATAGCGGTAGAATTGGAAGCGTATCAACAAGGACCCAAATGTCCAAATTGTCTTGGTCGATGTCAGGATCACCAAGATCCATGGTGACAAACATACCCTCTTCAAAATCATACATCTTGCAAAGTGCTTCCCAACCCGGGCAACCAAAATGGGATACGCTCTCAGAATTGTATAGATTTACCTCAAAATCCATACCATGATGGGTCCTTAGGTTAATTTTCTTTGTTTCATTCATCTCATGATCTTCAAAACCCATCCTCTCCAAGACATAGCGTCTTGCATGGCATGAGATAAGCTAGTCGAATTGTAAAAGACGAAAATTACACGTTGAAGTAGTAGAAGTCGAGCTTAATTACGAAAAAAACACTTTGCGTCGTAGCTTACCGTATCACAATCGAAGGCCTCCTCGAGCTTAATGTTGAAGCGCCGACCTTCGTCCAGGTGAGGCCTGTTGCAGAAACCCCGGTTGTCGCCGCACCAGGAGCACTCCCCGGGACCTTCTTCGTCCGACGACATTTCCTATGTTCATAATTCAAAGATAAAACTTGTACAATTAAAACTCTCAGCCTGTTCATTATTCATCACGGGTTGACTATTGGTCTGTCGAGTCTTTTCTTGAAAACTCTCAGCTCACGTGGTGTATATATTTGACCGTCGGTGATGATAGCTCCTCCTTTCGTTCCCGAGTGCATTACACCAAATTGTCTAGCACACGGGAACGAAGGAGAAGCTACCCCCACGACAACAGTCGGGATTCTTCGCCCTCTCATATATGGTGGAGACTCCCCCTCACTGATTCCTCTCTGACATTTGCGACCGTCGGTGATGGTCGTTACTCCTCCTTCCCCTAGTGCATAACAAAGGTCTAGCACCCGGAGAAGAAGGAGAAACGACCCCCACGACAACAGTCGGGATTCTTCGGCCTCGACAGACTTAAAGTCAACCCGAAATATCGTTTAATTATCTTTCTAGAAAATCCAGGCCACTCGATATTTCCTACATATTCTAGCACAAGTCATGCCAAAATTCATGGAAAATTCCGACATGACCTTTGCTAAAACAGGACATATCGAGCGCCTGAAATTTGCCGGAACGGAAATTAATCAACACTCCGGCAAAACATAGGTCACTCGGAGGTGTAACCTGAACATGATCGGCCACTTGGGCAACCACATATCCTATTTGAGCAACACAAGATATACATGTTTTTATCTACATCATATCTTATAGGACTCATATTGACATGGAGATTTGGCTGGTCTCACCTCCAGGTCGGAGGGGGTCGGTGACGGGGACGACGATGGGGATGATGGAGGGGCTCCTTGATTTCTACAAAAAAAAAACCCTATAAGTTATCACTAATACATCCCGAATAGTATCATACTACATATAACATCACTAATACAACTAAAACCCTAGCAAACAACGGGTATCGACGACGAGGATGCGGGATAGACATCGGCGACGTCGATGCGGGAATAATTGCTTAAACTAAAAAAATAACAAAAAATGTGACATGTTCAACTAGTTCTATTAATTCAACTAGTTCTTACTAAATATAAACTTACTATAAATAGAAATAAACTAGTTCTTTCTAAAAATAAACTAGTTCAACTAGTTATATTAATTTTCTTACTAAAAATACATTAGTTCTATTAATTCAACTAGTTCTTACTAAAACTAAACTAGTTCAACTAGTTTATTAATTTACTTACTAATTATTTTAAACACTTACTAAAAACAGTAAAAAAACTACATTATACAATAGTAAAAAACTACAGTGAAAACAGAAAAAAAAGATGGAGGGAGGAGGGGAAGGGAGGAGGAAGGAGAGAGGAGGAGGGGGAGGAGGCCGGTGGGATCGGAGGAGGGAGGGACGGGGGGAGGAGGGGGAGGGGGCGGCCAGAGGAGGAGGAGGGAGGGGGAGAGGTGGAGGGGGAGGGGGCGGCTGGAGGAGGAGGAGGAGGGAGGGGCGGCCGGAGGAGGAGGAGGGAGGGGCGGCTGGAGGAGGAGGAGGGAGAGGGGCGGTGGGAGGAGGGCGGCCGGAGGAGGAGGGAGTACCTCGGCAAGGAGCAGCGCGGCGGCGGCAGACGACGTACGGGTTCGGCGCGGGCGAGAGCGAGTGAGAGGGAGTGAGTGTGAGAGGGTGAACCGCTCCAGTATAAGGTAAGTAAGTAGTAGCGTGTTTCAGATAAACGGGCTACTGCTACGGGCCGTAGCAGTAGCGCTGGTCAGTGGTACGCGTTACTTCTAAGTGGGTTAGCCATCTGCGCCCAGTTCAAATATAGCAGCGGCGCGGTTTCGCAGAACTCGCTACTGCTAAAGTAGTAGCAGTAGCGCGGTCTATTTAAAAACGCTACTACTAAGTAGCAGTAGCGCCCTGTTTTGTCCAGCGCTACTGCTAAGATGCTGTGTATAAGATTTTTCCTAGTAGGGTAGAGATGCTCTTAGACCGGTGCCACCCGCTGGCGTCGAGGAGGAGGAGAGGAGAAGAGAAGAGGGAAGGCCAGGACTAGTGTTTTGCCCCACCACCGCTCGTGGGAGCGACCGGGGCGAGAGATATTTTTTCTGAATGGTTCATAAGTACTCCCTCCGTCTTAAAATTCTTGTTTTAAATTTGTCTAGATACGGATGTATCTAATACTAAAATGTGACTTGATACATCCGTATTTAGACAAATCTAAGACAAGAATTTTGAGACGGAGCTTCCAAAAGGCAACATGATATACTCATCAGATTTCACTCCAGATACTATATTTCTCGTCAAGTGAGAAACAAGAAAGAAATATCTAAAAGCGATGGAGTGCGTAACACAGAAGCTATATAAAAAGGGGATTTCGAGCTTAATTGGTCCTCGATCAGACGAGTGAGTCAGGGAGACAGCATCAAAGAGCTGCCAAAGTGCCAAAAGACGGTATTGTATTGTACACACTCTGGAACAAACGCATGGTTCTCCTCTCCTACGATCTGTCGCAATATTACATTTACTTCGATTATCCTTTTTCTAAAGCTACCACGACTTTGCCTACAGCTTGTTAACCTCCTGCCAGGCACACGCGACCCTGCATGATTAAAAGATGGTCATTGCTCTCCCAAATTTAAGGCATCTTCAACGCCATCCATTAAAATGATTAAGCAAAACGTCCATCCAACCTATTCATCAAATGTCCGTCCCTGGTATGGCCGCCTCCATTTAATATGCATATGTTGATCACTACAAATTTATAACATATGTAAAATAAGTGCAAACATATGCAATCAAAACTAAGAAGCGCCGGATGTTCATAATTTTTTTTATATGTGGCCGATCCCAAAAATTGTCAGTTCGGCTGCCCATGCAAAACACATTTTTTTGCCTCCCAGACCGGCTGCCCGTGCCAAGTTCTTCACTGTGCGGCCGACTCTTCCAAATTGGCCACCAAGCACTTCATCATCCTAGCATGGTAGTCTTGCAGGATCGTTGCCACATCGGGATCCAAGTCCGACATCTTCGTGGTCAACATCTTGGTGTCGTCCAAAGCGGACGCGAGCTCGATCTTCTTTTCTCGAAGCTTAATCATTTTCTCTTGCACCACGATGAACTTGTCAAACTTCTCGGCCTTCTTTACCTTCTTCACCTCATTCCGCTTGATGCATGCCTCCTCTTTCTTCGCCATGATGTCCTCCCCCTTCTTGCTTCTCCTTCTCCTCCTCCCATTTCCTCCACCACCGGTTTCTAGCCATAGTTTTGGACGGAGCAAGGCCTCCTTTCATTGGATGACCACTTTCACCTACATCGGACATGGCACCGGTCTTCAAGAAATGGTCAACAACATTGAGAAAATTGGGGTGTGCATTCAACTTCAACCAACAATGCATGAAGAGGAAGTACTTCCTCTCCGCCTTCAAGAACAATGTGACCACACGGCCAGCCTAGATAAATGAAGGCACGATCAACAAGTTGCATATCCAGATGAATGACCAACACAAATAGAGCGACAACAAACTTACGATCTTTTCAAATGTTGTATCACTTGGCCACCGGATTTGCAATTGCTAGTAGTAGCCACAATACTTGCTCGTGGCCTGTTGAATGACGCACCATCAATTAGTGAGCGACTTTGGATTGCGCTCACGGATCACTCCCGTGCGATACATATCATAGTGCTTGTGCAGTTGTGCTCATGGAACTAATCATGCACATTTTTCCAAACGATGGTGCCCCTTTGCTCGTGTTATGAATCTGAATAATTCTTGTGTCCAACCACGCATCAACCAACAATTCATCCTCCTTCAAGCTGAAACTTCTTCCCTTTTTTTTGGGTTCGCACCCGACGCCTACATGTCCTCTGGATGACCATCTAACTGGTCGCCATTTCGCTGCTAGGTCTGCGTCTGCCAGGTGTCCGGGATCTAGGTGTGCGTCTGTTGGGTGCCCGTCGGCTCTGGCTGGGAGTTTTCCACTTACCCGTCTTCACGGGCGGCACCGTCGTGGATCATGTTCATCAGTGCCTGGTTGAGACATTTCGGAAAACATAGACTGGGCACCGACAGGCGCGGAAGCCGACATCCACGAACGGACGGTGAGGTCAATGTTGTACGACACGTGATGGTCAGCGGTGATGGTAGGCACAGACTGCTGTCGGACCGAGCTGCGAGGTGACAAAGATGTATGGCGGCTTTATGGTTGTATACATCATGTTGATGCAGAGGCCAGGGGCTTCAACCTCCTTTTCAAAAAAAAGAACTGTGGACGGCGAAACAGGCGGGTACTATGTTGGGTGGAGGTGGCGATCAAAACGGAGACAGTGGAAAAAAGGTGTGCTTTCGCACAAAAACAATGTGTATCCATCCAAATGTGCGGCCTCTAGCTGGGTCACGGGTATTGGAGTCTGACATGGCAGCTGTGCAGATGTCCGTAAACCTCCCCTAGCTTTACTTTCATTTTGCGAGAATTCAAACGTGCATACCAATCCGTGAACATTTGATGCATGGCGTTGGAGGGCACAAAGTGTTTGAATGACGCAGTTCGGATATTTAGCGGTGTTTAGATGGACGACGTTAGAGCTGCCTTAGCTCTCGGGTCTCTGCACCAATTTGCACATGGCGCTCACATCAAGCTAGGCATATCGACAGTAGACAAAAGAGAAAGCTAGGTGAGTTCATGGTCCCGGGCATCAAGGTTAGGTATAACCTGGTATATCAGCACCACATAGGAAAACGACGAGAGATGATGCGGAAAAGAAGCGGGTACCTCGCCAGCGCCCGGAGGCATTGCAGTTGATGTGCTAACCAAGCCAACAAGTCATCAGGGGTCTGGAATCTTCCTTTTATGGATGCTCACATCACAGATATGTAACACTACAGAACTTCAAATGCAAGGTTGATTATTTAGGGCATCTCCAACACTTTGCTACGGCATCCGTCTGCGCACAGGAGGACCAATTCGTGGCGGATGCAGGAGGCGACCATCGAACGCTACCCACATACATTTCAACTACTGTTTGAACTAACCGGACGAAATTCATGCAAACACGGTGGATTTCATTAAAGTTTGGATATACTTTAGCTAAACGGACGATTTAGTAAAAACTATATTAAAAAATACCTAAACCTGATACCGGACGACAACCTTGTACGTGTGGCCGCCCTGTCCTGACGCATTGCCGTCGGCGGCAGCGTCATCGTCGTTGTCCCTCTGGTGGTGCAAGGCTGCCTGAGGACCGCAGTAGCCTTGTCTGGCGGCTGCCTGCCGCTCGCGGAGGATCCGCTCCGCCTCCTGTTGCGCGGTGGAGAGGGCCGCCTTAGCCACTGCCGATGGCGGCGGCAGAGCCCTGGCGGCGGCCTTGCCCTTACCGGCATTAGCGAAGCAGTCACTAAGCGACCACTCCTCGTCGATCTTGGCGAGCTCGCTGTCAAGGCGACGGCGACGCCATGCGGCCGTCTCTGCGGTGGTGACGGATCGGTTGAGCGCCCACGCGACGGCGAGGTCAAGGTCTTTGCAGACCCATTCCGACGCCACATCTGTCTTGGCGAACACAGAGCGGTGACCGGCATTGCACTGGTCATACCTCACCTGTAGCCTCGCCACACGCTCCGCCTCGGATACGACGGCCCTCAAGCCGGAGGCACAGCCATAGTCGTCTCCTCTGAGGTAGTGGAGGAGGCGGCCACGTGCCTTCGTGATCGCGGGCGGCAGCTCCTCCTTTATCCGGCGGCAGTGACAGCGTGGTGGTGACGAGGGCCCGTTAACCTGCACGTACCAGTTGTGTGGCGGGGACGACGCTGGCTCGTCCTTGACATGGCAGAGGCGCTGGGGAAATGGGCTCCTTCTTCACGCGGCCTCCAATGTGGAGGCCACGGTTGCGCGGCAGGGACACTAGTTCGTCCTTCACCCGTCGGAGTGGGGATGGTGGCTCCCACTTCACGCGGACGCGCGTCGGTAACGGTGGCTCCTCCTTCATGCGCGCCGGGCCTATCTGATGGAGCGAGCACTCCATCATGACACTACTAGGAAAAGGCCTACTAGTGGCGCACCAGTTTTGCCTACTAATGGCGCACTACTGGTGCGCCACTAGTACCACGCCACTAGTATTAAATACTAATGGCGCACCACTGGTGCGCCATTAGTATCTAGTATACTAATGGCGCATCACGCCGTGCGCCATTAGTATAGACCAACATGCGCCATTAGTGTGCCTCCCAGGGGGCGATATTTACACATGTGCTTTGCCATACTAATGGCGCACTGTGGGGTGATGCGCCATTAGTATCCTTTGGCATACTAATGGCGCACGTTGGGGTGATGCGCCATTAGTATGAATATTAGGGATTATTTTTTTTTCTTTTCTGATATTTCCACAGGTTACAAAATATATTATCGAACATAATATAGACAGCACCACACAGCAACAGCAGATTCATTGAATACAATAGAAGATTAGTCTCCGAATACAATTCATTATATTAGTCTCCGAATTCAAAAGACCGAACAAAGATAGAACATTACAAGTCTCGAGACCGCGAGTAGCGAGTTTGTCTTCACATTACAAGTCGATATCGATCATCTAAACTACCATCACATAGAAGAGAGTTGCGGTCATCACGATGAGCATCATCGCGATGAAACTGGTCTTCATCCGGTTCCTCCAACGCTCCCTCCTCTCTCCCGCTAGATAACACGTGTATCTAGATTCCGCCTCCGCCCTAGTGGTGTACCCTTTGTAACTGTTACCGCTGAAACGGTGAACCTGTCTCCGACACTCCTCCCAGTCGTCGTAGACTCCGGGAACCTTACCCTTGTACACGACATACGACGGCATCTCTATGCACTAGCCAAACAACAGACAATACATAAGCAATATATAAGTATGCAACAAAAGGATCGGAAGAGAAAAGCAAGACATTAATAGCATGATTCATGGTCCTACTAATAAATAGCATCGATTACATCTAAGTTGAACGACTGTCCAAACCAAAGAGATATACAAGTTCATTAAAGTTTAATTACAACATGAGCTAATCGATGTTTCAGAACTACACATAGCATCACTACTTTCAACTCGACTCATGGGACCGGAGCATGGATGAAGCCGCCGTTTGTCATGATGGTCATGAAGTCGCGGGCGTTGTCAGCCTGCATTTGTAGCGTTGTGTCTATCTCACTGTTGGACGGTTGATATTTGAGGAAGAACTGCCCCGAGGTACGAAGGACATCTTGATGGATGATTTCTGCAAACTCCGACTGGATGCGAAAGAATTCTTGTCGGATGTCCGCGTCCTGGATTGCCGCCAAGCTTGCGGCCCAATCTTTGAGATTATTTGGTAGCAGAAGGTGATTATGGTCCTGTACGATCGCCCGCATGTGATGGAGGGCGTAGTAGGCATCCTTCTGACCGCCAGGCGGCTGCTTGACGCAGGGGAACGTCGTATTGTGGGTGAAGTGCCTGCCGTACCTACGAGCTGGCCTCTTAAAGGTGCCTCCAGATGCGGCGTAGCCGGGGAGAGCATCATCAAGAACTTTCTTGATATTTGTGTAGTCTATCTTGGAGTCACGGTCCGGGTCGAAATACGTGGCCATGGAATATTTCGGGCTTAAGAGGATGAGTGTGCAATGTGTGTCACTGCACAGAACACGGAATGTTAGAAAAAAAAGAACGATCGAAATCTAAGAAATCATATGTTACGGGGCGGTTAGGGGATGACTTACTCGGGAAAGTAAGGCACGAGGAAGTTATCCTTATCTGGGTTTGCCAGAATGACGCCTTCGAGGTGTGAACTCGCGACTTGCCGGTCCCCAGCGCTGCCCAAGATCTTGGCACGCATGTAGAAGGGGTCGACTATCACAATGTACGGGGTTTTGTCTCTAATGATCCGCATCTCCATACTCAGCGAAAACAGCCGAACGAAGGTGTAGTGCAGCAGATGAAGGTTAAACATAGCAAAGATGTCATCAAACCGCAGGACGATCGTACCCCTGACGGCGCTATCCACAAAGCCCTTGCCCTCTGGCACCTTGGCTACGAAAACCGGGTATGCCACATCATTCTCTCTGAGACGCCGCTTCTCCAAAGAAAGAACACTGTCATGCAGACTCCGCATAGCACCGATTGCAGCATTGAGCATATTTGTTGGTAGCATCGCCCTACCCGCCACATGCACCCTCCTTGAGATATCCTTAGGTGAAGGTGGCCCGTCCTGAGCACGGATCGTACTCGGTGCCGGCTGGCTCGCACCGGCGCCCTTGTTAGTCTTTCGTTTCCGTCCCTTCTTCCTGATCTGCTGTAATGGGATCGAGTTCTGCTCACAGACCGCCTTCTTGAGCGTGTTGGGGCTGATAATATTTCGCACCTCAGCTCTCTGAGGCTCGGTGAAGGCGGCAGCTGGAGGCGTCTCCTGAGAACTGAACGCCAGACGACGCCTGTTGCAATTGGGTTTCTCCGCCGTACCAGCTAGATCGCAGTCGTCTTTTTCAGGGTTGGGTTCTTGAGAAGGAGGCCCGCAGAAATCGTCACCGTACCCATGTTCGGCAAAGTACTTATCGACGTTGGTAAATGTACCGTCGTCGTTGTCGTCGTCGTCCGGATCCTGTGCCATATACATGTACGGATCCTGTGCCATAGGGATGTCCAGCATGTCCGGTAGCGTTGCGGCGTTCTTGCCATGGCTTGGCGCTGGCACGACTGGCAGTCTTGTCTATGGGGTGGTGTCCCCCGCCCCCAAACGAATCTGGCTCTTCGGCCAAAGCAGGGGCCAGCTTACGCAAGCGTTGAGGGTCATCACATCATCTTCGTCGGCCCCAGCGGGTCGAATCGGAGGTAACAACTCGTCGCAGCCTGGCAGCACCCGAACCAGTTCAACCCTATACAAGGTGGGTGGCATCGGATTACCGTGGAACACGCGGTTGCCCGGTTGAACGATTCTGCCCTTGGCAACATCGACCAACTCGCCGCCCACGAAGTGCAGGAGAGTGCAAGGAACGTCGGCGGCGCCCTGCGAAAACATGTAGGGCGTCAGGGATACCCAGTCAAAGGCAAGGAGATGAAGTCATCGGCCGAGAGGCTTAGTTACCGTGATGCCGTCGAGCTCGGCTAATGTCGAGGCACCGCCAACGGCGGGCGTGCAACTGACGGAGGGGCCGCTTGCTGGCGAGGTGCCGGTCGGCATACACCCGGGTGCATTAAGCTCCAATGCCCGTGCCGGCGCCGGAGACACCAATGGCGTCGTCTGCGCGTTGTGCGAGTTGCTGGCCGTGAAGCTGGGAACCGGGGGAGGCCCCTGTTGGCCGCCCGCAATCCACGTCGTCAGCCCCTGAATCAAGGTAGGCACCATGGCGGTGAGCGTCGTTCCCAGTTGTTGTTGCACTTGCTCTTGGACAATCTCCGGAATCCGTGCCACTTGTGCCTTGAGTTCTTGAACCTCGCGCGACTGGCTTTCCGAGCTGGTCTTTTTCTCCTTTCGCCCACCAGCGGTATAGTATGATGACCATTTTGTGGACAAGCCTTTGCCGTCCACACGACCAGCTGACGACGGCTTACTGAGCTTATCCTTGTTTTTCATTACGTTCAACGCCCTATTTAAAGGGGTGTCAAAAGGGGAGCTCTAAGACGACCCCGCGCTACTACTTTCAGCCTCCTGCGGAAGGAATGTGAACCATTTAGAAATTTGGCTTCATTAATTAGAATGCAACCATATGGAGCTAATTACGCGGGGGTGTATTCCTTACCAGAACAAGCTCAAGCGCCCTGGTCTTCGGATCCGTGGTAAGCTCCTTTGTTACCGGGTCCTCCTTGTACCGGGCCCTGACAAAGTTCCTGGTCTGCTTGTCACGGAATTTCTCGAAGCGGGGCGGTAGGCCTTGCTCAGCACGCTCCGCGTCCTCCTTGTCCCATATAGTCTCCGCCACTCTGTAACCGTCGGGACCGAGTTGGTGGACCCCTAAGTTCAACTGCCGCATTTCTTTCCCCCACTGACTTGATTCGGAGGTTGCGCTGCTCTCGCACTTGATCTTGAACTCCTTGTAGTCATCTTCGCTGATCAAAGGATATTTCGCCTTGATCTTCTCATAACTATCACCTTTTTCAATCATTGCCTTCACCGTGCTTCTCCAAGTAGACAGGGCCGTGCTCATCCTCGTGAGGGCGGCACTGTTCACTTTATTCCCTGAGAGGCGTGTGTTTGCAAAGTCAGCGGGGAACTTGTATCGTTCGTGCAGCTTCGTGAAGAGGAGGCTGCACAAATTCCCTCGGTCCTTATGCCTTAGGTTCTCGGTGTTGATCGAGACGGTGCTCCGGAGAATGCACCCGAGCTGAACCGAGTACCCCTTGACTACTTGTTTGGGCGTCATTGGATGCCCATCGGAGTTCACTTCAGTAAATTCCTCCTTGACGGTGCCGAGCACGCTCAGGCGCCGGTCCTTCCGTTGCCTCTTCGGTTGGCTGCCATCTGTGCGTGCGCCGCCATCATCAGTGGTGGCATCCTCGGTGGCACCATCAGTGGTGTCATCCCCGACGCCACTAGGGGTTGTGTAGTCAGGATCGGTGTCTTCCGCGACGTCCTCATAGCGGTGAGGTTCTTCCTCCATCTCTTGGGACAGCTCCCAGAATTGCTTGCCCGAACCACCGGCCTCATCGTTGTGGGCCATGTTTCGCTCTAAATAGGAAAAAAGTTTGGTAAAAAGTTGGTTATTGTCAAGGAACAAGATCTCTAAGTTGACCAAATAACCTAATTCTCGAGGAATGTCGCCAAAAAGTTGGTTATTGTCAAGGAAAAATTGAGAGATGTTTGTGAGATTGCCTAGGTGTTTTGGGATGGAACCTGTTAGTGTGTTGTTGCTAAGGTCCAAGTCCACGTTCTCAAGGTCTAAGATAATTTAATCAGGGCAGTGGCAGTGGATTCGTGCACAAGCTAAGCTAGCTAAGACAGTAGCTTCCTTGCAACCCACAAAAGACAAAGGAAAAGGGGTGAAAAGGGGGAGATGGTTAGCTTTGATGAGCAGGCAGCATCTTCCTAACCCCCTTCTTCTTGTCTCCTCTCACTATCTCTCTCACACACATGGCAAGCAAGGGTGTCTGAGTGTGTGAAAAAATACTAAACTAATCCAACCACTAAAGCATGATTTTTTTTTGTTTCGGTTGAGAATCGGGCACCTTCTAGGTCAAGAAAATTGGGCATGACCTTTGCTAATTTTCTTGACCTAGGAGTGCCCCATTCTCAACCGAAACGGAAATTAATCAACATTTCAGGAGAAAGGGGTCATTTCAGAAAATCACAAGTAGCAGCAGCATCACATATTTGTGATAATCTCGGTAGAAACACACCAAGCAAGTATTATCAACAGAAAGAAGCTGCCCAGAACTGTTACTGACCAGGCCACCAATGAATAATGAACACTGGTGATGAAATACAGCAAATGCAATGGTTCAGCATAACACCAAGACATGGACTGCCTCTATGTTGAGAAGCCAGTGACAGTCAGCAGACAGCAATGCAGCGAATTTCAGAAAGTTCAGTTTGTAGCAGTTGTCAAACAAATGTATCAGTCCACTCCATCAAAGTATACTAGATTGTGTCATTAGCATGACAGGGAGTAAGCAAAGTACAGTATGACATTAGATGGAGCAAACTGGAGATTTGGTTGGGCATTTAGGCTTAAACTCTGAGATTTTCTTACCAACAGTATGGATGAAGCAAAGAAACCACTCATTGATATTTCAGATTAACAAACAAGAAAATGAATCACAAAGGCACAAAATGGAGATCTGAAAGACAACTTTCATTCAGATTGCTGATGACAACAAGATGGTAAGGGAAACAAAGGTGAACCTCTCTCTTCTTGCACTCCTTTTAGTTGTCAAACTGCTGCTGGCACTTGCTCTTGTCCTGGTTGGTCCCCAGACCTGGAGACACGACACATCATCAGAGATTTCATCAAATACACACGAAACAATAGACAGCTCGTTCTCTGATCACTAACAAAGGTAGCATAATTCAATATGTACATGAACAAGTTTCATCAATATGTACTGTATTTCATTGTGGAGTGATATACAGTATGTTACAGCAAAGAAACAGCTTAATCCATGCCTCAGCTTATCAACAGTCATTACTTGTCAAATACAGAAGAAGGAACAATTTATTTGTGACATAGTTACAAATGATGACAGAATAAAGCAACACCCTGCACTAGCCTAAAAACAAGTGAAGTTTCACCCATATAAGAACAAGTGAATTCTAGTCACATTGACACTCCTGGTTTTCTACAAACACCAAGTACTAGGGCACACAAAAGTTCTGAAATTTGTGTGCCTAACTGAATTAACTGAATTTTCAGTAACCGAATAAACTGAATTTTCAAAACTGCAAGAAGCCATTTTAAAAAAATCCTCTCATCTCATATGAGGAGTGTTAATCCTAAGACTAATAGTTTGTTGTGCAGTACAACTACAGTGATTCCCTGTCCATTTGTCCCTCCCCAACTAGATACTAGAGTAGCACTGTTGATGCCCTGTTCTTGCTGAACTTTATGACAGTATATACAACAACTTATACTCTTAAGCCAAAACAACTTTGTAAAAGCCAGATGCAACTTGTTGAGCTAATTTTGTGCAGAACTCCTTGAGGAACTAACAGCAAGGAGTGGCTAGAACTACAAACAGTGGCTAGAACTGCAGATTTACAAATTAAAGGACACAAACTCAAGCAAGCTTCCTGAACAATACCCTGACAGAAAACATAGGACAAGCAATGAATTTCTATAACTAGCAGAAATCATGTGCAGCTGCAGTGACTATCATTTGTATCCTTGTTGCTAAAACTTGCCAAGTTTATGTCTAGGTAAGGAGTAGAAAGAAGAGGAGCTCATTTGACAGTGCTGCCTTGATTCAAAGGAGCCTAAACTCCACAAATAGCAATTCATTTGTATTTGACATAAACAAGCCAATTCATTTGTATTCTCTTCTCTTCTCTGAATGCACTCCTCTCTCCACAAATTCAGAATCAACACTATAGTAGTAGCAGGTATCTTCTTGGCTTGTTGGCTTGTATGGAAGCTTGTGTTATTGCTTACTAAGGTACTGAACTGATCAGAACTTCAGAATAGTGAGCTTTACATACTAATTTCAGAGGGATTTGAACCTAATTTGACCTAAATTCGAGAGGGATTTGACCTAAACCTAGCAAAAGAGAGAAGAACAGGGCATGGCCGGGAGGGAAGAGAGGAGGAAGAGAGGCAGAGGGAGGAGGGCAATGAAGATTACCTGACCACGATGAGGTGGTGGCCGGAGCGGAGACGACGGAGGGCGGAGACGGCGAGCTTGGGGGAGGCGGGGATAGACGGCGGGGAGGTCGCGAGGTGCTCGGGCCTCTTCTCCTGGTGGACGCGGGGGCGTCGTCGGGGACAAAGACGTCGACGATGTGGATGTTGCCGCCGCGGGAGGCGATGCAGTCGGAGATCCGGGACGATAAACTGCGCACGGAGGCCAGGGGAGTCAGTCAGGGGGAGGGGGCTTACGGGCGGAGGAGGAGGGGGGCTTACGGGCGGCGGCGTAGTAGGGGAGGCGGCGCAGTAGGGGCGGCGGTCCTCTTGGGCAGGCCGCGCGGTGTTGGACGGCGAGCACGAGCTTGACGCAGGCGGGGCCGTGGGGGAAGGGGGGACGGCGAGGGCGCGGGAGGAGGGGGCGCTTGGGCGGGAGGACGTCGAGGGCGCAGGCGCGGGCGGAGGGGGGGCGACGAGGGAGGCGACGCTCGGCTCGGGGAGGGGGCGTTGGGGGCGGTGGTGGTCGGGTGCGGCGGGGGCAGCGAGCACGGCCAGGGACGGCGAGCACGGGGGCGGTGGTGGTCGGTGGTGGTCGGGCGCAGGTGAGATGAGGCAGGGGAGGGATTAGAGAGAAATGTGAGAGATTGGGGATTTTACTGTGGGGGGAAGCTTACTAATGGCGCACCAGTATGTTTTTTTGATAGCAATGGCGCACCCACGATCGGTGCGCCATTAGTAATCTTTTTTTTATATAGCAATGGCGCACCAGCCAGAGGTGCGCCATTAGTAATCTTTTTTTTATGTAGCAATGGCGCACCAGCCAGAGGTGCGCCATAAGTAATTATTATTATTATTATTTTTTGTTGCATCTAATATTTTTTTAGAAAATGAATATGAATATGAAACAGTAATATTTTTATAAAAACAGTAATAATTTTTTTTAAAAAATATCATCAAATTTGTTATTTGAAAATATTTATGAATATGAAAAAATATCATCAAATTTATTATTTGAAAATATCATCAAATTTGTTATTTGAAAATATAATCAATTTTTTTGCAATTTTAGTTGCATTCATTTGTGACGGTGGAGCGGGCCGGGGAGGGTGCGGGGGAGGGGTGCGGTGGGTCGTCGGCGGCGGTGGAGCGGGGGAGGGTGCGGTGGGTCGTCGGCAGCGGTGGAGCGGGGGAGGGTGCGGGGGGTCGGCGGTGGCGGCCGGTGGAGCGGGGGAGAGGGTGCGGGGGCTGCTCGGCGGCGAGGGGGACCGGATCTGGCGAGGTGGGATAGCGATCGAGATGGAGGGGGATCGAGATCGAGTGTCCATGAAATTTCAAAATATTCATGAGTTCAAAAAGTGCCCATGAAATACAATCGAGAAATGAAGGCTACAATTTAAATACAATCGATCTTAGCTAGCTATCTGTTCACAATCTTCTTGCCCTTATTTTTCGTAAATGGAGTTCTTCTCTTGAACGGACGTCCTTTAGGTAGGGTGGTCCTGCTTCTTCTTGTGGTGTATGCTGATACTTCATCGTCGTCGTCATGTTCCATCTTCGGGTCGCCGTACTTGTCGAAGTCTTGCTCATTGGCGACTCCATCCATTCCGATGATCTTCCTTTTGCCTCTCCTCACGACAACACGACTGGGCTTTGACGGGTCGGTAATGAAGAAGCATTGGTCCACTTGGGAAGCCAGTACCCATGGCTCATTTTTCGCGGTGACGTTCGCGCCTGCGGTCTTGGATTTGGCTTCGGGTATAACCATGGTGGTGAAATACCGGTCTTCTTTTATGACGCTCTTGGCCCATCTGACATGGAACATCGGGATCTTCTCTCCAGCGTAGCTCAGCTCCCAGATCTCCTCGATCCTTCCGTAGTATCTGTCCTTGTCGTTACCGGTGTAGGATTCCATCGTTACCCCGGAGTTCTGATAACCATCGCTCTTCATGTCCTTGTCCTCGGTGTAGAATGTGTAGCCGTTGATATCGTACGCGTCATACGTCATCAGGTTGTGCTCGGCGCCCTGTGACAAGGTGAATATGAGTTGTTCTTCCGCGGAAGAATCCTCATGTAAAGGGTACGACAGAAGCTTCTGCTTGAACCAACGCGTGAAACATGAGTTGTGCTCTTTGATTATATCTCCGTCCGTCCTCTGTTGGCCACGGTCATTGTATGTCTTCTCAATAAAGGTTTTGTGATCTACCACCCAAGGATCGACCACGTCTATGTGTTGTAGCACGACTAGGTTTGCTCTTTGAAAGTCGGCGAGTCAACCCTCGAAGTCGACATGCATTTCGCGGCGACCCTCACGGTGACCCCATCCAGCGAGCCTGCCGAGGTGCCTGTTGACGGGCAGACCAACGGGGTTCTCGATGCCTAGATAATTCGTGCAGTAGGAGATGCACTCTTCGGTCAGAAAGCCCGTGGCTATGCTTCCCTCTGGACGTGACATGTTGCGAACGTATCCTTTGATGACACCATTCATCCTTTCGAACGGCATCATGCTGTGCAGGAACGTCGGCCCGAGTTGGATGATATCCTCCACGATATGGACCAGCAGATGCACCATAACGTCGAAGAATGCGGGCGGGAAGTACATCTCAAGCTCGCATAGTATCACCACGATCGCTTCCTGTAGCCTTCTGAGTTGCCTCACGCCAACCGACTTCCGAGAGATGACATCGAAAAAGTTGCATAGGCCAAATAGTGTTTCACGGACGTGCGCGTCCATGATCCCACGGATTGCAACTGGAAGTATCTGCGTCATCAGCACGTGACAGTCGTGAGACTTCATCCCGCTGAACTTCTGCTTCGCTGAGTCTAGGTATCTGCTTATCTTCCCCGCGTAACCCTAAGGAAGTTTTACTCCTATGAGGCAGGTGAAAAACAGATCAATCTCCTCCTGACTTAGAGTGAAGCACGCGAGAGGGAAGTCATTTCCGGTCTTCTTGCCCTTTTTGCCTTTGCGACGACTTTCCGTGTCCTGCTTCGCCTCATCATCATCATCATTAGCGTGAAGCTCCTCCCTTATGCCCATTGATTTCAAGTCTGCCCTTGCTTTCGGCCCATCTTTGGTCCTCTCTGGCATGTTGAGCAGGGTACCAAGCAGACTCTCGCACACATTCTTCGTGATATGCATGACATCAAGGCTGTGAGGCACACGGTGGATCTTCCAGTACGGCAAGTCCCAGAAAACAGACCTCGTTTTCCATACCTTCAGCAGCGGCTCTGGCGCCTTTTGCTTCTTTCCCGGCTCTGGCGCCTTTTGCTTCTTTCCCGACAGTGGGCAATCTATCTAATTTTTCAACAGCTCGTCTATTTCCTCGCCGCTCCTCGTACGCGGGCGTCTTCGGGGTTTGGTTTCACCATCGAACAGATCCTTGCGTTTCCTCCACGGGTCATCGTCGCGAAGCCACCTTCGATGTCCCATGAACACGGTTTTCAAAGACCCGGGATCTCTATCTAGCTGGCGATACATTGTGTCATCCATGCACCTGACGCATCCAGAAAATCCGTGGACCACCTGCCCCGGGAGATATCCGTAACCAAGATAGTCGTGCACCGTCGTGAGCAGTGCGACTCTCATAGGGAAATATTCTTTCTCTGCGGCGTCCCACGTATTGGCTGGCGTTTTCCACAGCGTGTCTAGCTCCTCTTTTAGCGGCCCCAGATACAGATTGATGTCGTTCCCTGGTTGTTTCGGCCCTTCAATTAGCATACTCATGTGAATGTACTTCCTCTTCATGCACAACCAGGGGGGAAGGTTGTACATCCACACAAACACAGGCCAGGTGCTATGTGTGCTTCTCTGGCTGCCAAATGGATTGACTCCATCGGTGCTCGCACCCAGCACGATGTTCCTTGGATCCTTCCCAAATTCTGGGTGTTTAAAGTTCAACGCTTGCCACTAGCTCCCATCCTTAGGGTGACTCAGCATCTTGTCTTTTTTATTTATCTCCGGATCATTTGTGTCATCTTCTCGATTCTTCTCCTCCCTATCCACGTGCCAACGCAGGAGCTTTGCTACCTTAGGGTCCGCGAAATACCGCTGCAGACGAGGAGTGATCGGAAAGTACCACACCACTTTTCGAGGAGCTTTCTTCCTCTTCTTGTATCGAGTGACGCCGCACACCGGACATATGGTAGACTCCGCGTGCTCGTCCCGATAAATGATGCAATTGTTCATGCACACATGGTATTTCATGTGCGGTAAATCCAGAGGACACACGATTTTCTTCGCCTCCTCGAAACTGGTCGGGCACTTGTTCCCCTTGGGAAGACGTTCGTGCCAGAATGACATGTTCTCGTCGAAGCATGCGTCGGTCATTTTGTGTTTTACCTTCATCTCCAGAGCCATGAGCGTTACTTTCAGGCGGGTATCCTCGGGCCTGCATCCTTCATACAATGGAGTAACCGCGTCTATCTCCAGTTGATCCAGCTGGGCTTTCTCTCGGGCGGCAGCTCTTGCGTTATCCGTCTGGTTGAGAAGCAGCTCTTGAATATGAGGGTCCAAAACCCAGCCCATCGATGGTCCATCGTCGTCTGCTCCGCCGGCATCTTCATCTTCATGATCATGCCCTTCGTCTGCTCCGGCATCTTCCTCATCATCATGTCCGGCATCTTCTACATGATGACTGTGTACAGCATCACTGTCGTGATCATGTCCTGGAGATTCTTCGTCTTCTCGCCCGCCCGAGCCGTGGTGGTTGTCTTGCTGCCCTTCCTCATTTCTTGCCCGGCCCCCATGGACGACTTCATAGTCATCTTCATCACCTTGCCACCGATAGCCATCCATGAAACCATGCAAGAGCAGGTGGTCCCGCACCGGCCCGGGATCCGGGTCCGCAATAAGGCTCTTCAGCTTGCATCTTCGACACGGACATCTTATCTCCGTCTCGTTCTTTTGAAGCATCTCGGCCTTCGCGGAGCTCAAAAACCTATTCACGATGCCTTCGGTCATCGTGCGGACCGTGGTCGCCTGCGGGGTAGAGCAAAACGATATTTTAGAACCAAGAAAAAATTTGGCATGACTTTCCCTAAAAATAGGACCAAAAAGAATGCATAGTGCCAAAATTCTCGCCGAAACGGAAATGAATCAACATTCCGGCAAAATATTGGCAACTATCGCATTTCAAATACTGGTACCTGCAAACACAAACATATATGCAACACCACAAACATATGCAACACCACAAACATACATAGATCTAGCTAGGCCATAAAAAGTGCATGTGCACGTTGTTGGAGGGAGAACAACATAAAGATAGCTAGGTAATTTAACCACTTAATTTGGATGAATCTATGGTGCAAATGAGGTGAGGAGGAGGAGGCAGCGGAGACAAGCTTGGAGGAGGAGGTGGAGAGAATGAAGTGGGGAAAGTGAGTGGGTAGGTGTGGCTGTCCAAAATATCTAGCTGGTCCCAGGTTACTAATGGCGCACCACCTACATGTTGGGAATCGTAGCATAATTTTAAAATTTTCCTACGCTCACCAAGATGCATCTATGGAGTGTACTAGCAACGAGGGGAAAGGAGTGCATCTACATACCCTTGTAGATCGCGAGCGGAAGCGTTCTAATGAACGTGGATGACGGAGTCGTACTCGCCGTGATCCAAATCACCGATGACCGAGTGCCGAACGGACGGCACCTCCGCGTTCAACACACGTACGGTGCAGCGACGTCTCCTCCTTCTTGATCCAGCAAGGGGGAAGGAGAGGTTGATGGAGATCCAGCAACACGACGGCGTGGTGGTGGATGTAGCAGGTCTCGGCAGGGCTTCGCCGAGCTTCTGCGAGACGGAGAGGTGTAGCAGGGGGAGAGGGAGGCGCCCAAGGCTGTAGGTTGCTGCCCTCCCTCCCCCCCTTTATATAGGCCCCCTGGGAGGGGGGGCGGCGGCCAAAGCCCATCTAGGGCAAGGGGCGGCGGCCAGGGGGGTGCCTTGCCCCCCCAAGGCAAGTGGGAAACCCCCCCACCCTAGGGTTTGCAACCCTAGGCGCAGGGGGAAAGGCCCATGGGGGGCGCCCAGCCCACTAGGGGCTGGTTCCCTTCCCACTTCAGCCCACGGGGCCCTCCGGGATAGGTGGCCCCACCCGGTGGACCCCCGGGACCCTTCCGGTGGTCCCGGTACAATACCGGTAACCCCCGAAACTTTCCCGGTGGCCGAAACTTGACTTCCTATATATAATTCTTCACCTCCGGACCATTCCGGAACCTCTCGTGACATCCGGGATCTCATCCAGGACTCCGAACAACTTTCGGGTTCCCGCATACACATATCTCTACAACCCTAGCGTCACCGAACCTTAAGTGTGTAGACCCTACGGGTTCGGAAGACATGCAGACATGACCGAGACGCCTCTCCGGTCAATAACCAACAGCGGGATCTGGATACCCATGTTGGCTCCCACATGTTCCACGATGATCTCATCGGATGAACCACGGTGTCGAGGATTCAATCAATCCCGTATGCAATTCCCTTTGTCAATCGCTATGTTACTTGCCCGAGATTCGATCGTCGGTATCCCAATACCTTGTTCAATCTCGTTACCGGCAAGTCTCTTTACTCGTACCGCAATGCATGATCCCGTGACTAACGCCTTAGTCACATAGAGCTCATTATGATGATGCATTACCGAGTGGGCCCAGAGATACCTCTCCGTCACACGGAGTGACAAATCCCAGTCTCGATCCGTGCCAACCCAACAGACACTTTCGGAGATACCCGTAGTGCACCTTTATAGTCACCCAGTTACGTTGTGACGTTTGGCACACCCAAAGCACTCCTACGGTATCCGGGAGTTGCACGATCTCATGGTCTAAGGAAAAGATACTTGACATTGGAAAAGCTCTAGCAAACGAAACTACACGATCTTTTATGCTATGCTTAGGATTGGGTCTTGTCCATCACATCATTCTCCTAATGATGTGATCCCGTTATCAATGACATCCAATGTCCATAGTCAGGAAACCATGACTATCTGTTGATCAACGAGCTAGTCAACTAGAGGCTTACTAGGGACACGTTGTGGTCTATGTATTCACACATGTATTACGATTTCCGGACAATACAATTATAGCATGAATAATAGACAATTACCATGAACAAAGAAATATAATAATAACCATTTATTATTGCCTCTAGGGCATATTTCCAACAGTCTCCCACTTGCACTAGAGTCAATAATCTAGTTACATTGTGATGAATCGAACACCCATTGCGTCCTGGTGTTGATCATGTTTTGCCCTAGGGAGAGGTTTAGTCAACGGATCTGCTACATTCAGGTCCGTATGTACTTTACAAATATCTATGTCTCCATTTTGAACACTTTCACGAATGGAGTTGAAGCGACGCTTGATATGCCTGGTCTTCCTGTGAAACCTGGGCTCCTTCGCAAGGGCAATAGCTCCAGTGTTGTCACAGAAGAGAGTCATCGGGCCCGACGCATTGGGAATCACCCCTAGGTCGGTAATGAACTCCTTCATCCAGACTGCTTCCTGTGCTGCCTCCGAGGCTGCCATGTACTCCGCTTCACATGTAGATCCCGCCACGACGCTTTGCTTGCAACTGCACCAGCTTACTGCTCCTCCATTCAAAATATACACGTATCCGGTTTGTGACTTCGAGTCATCCAGATCTGTGTCGAAGCTAGCGTCGACGTAACCCTTTACGACGAGCTCTTCGTCACCTCCATAAACGAGAAACATATCCTTAGTCCTCTTCAGGTACTTCAGGATATTCTTGACCGCTGTCCAGTGTTCCATGCCGGGATTACTTTGGTACCTTCCTACCAAACTTACGGCAAGGTTTACATCAGGTCTGGTACACAGCATGGCATACATAATAGACCCTATGGCCGAGGCATAGGGGATGACACTCATCTTTTCTATATCTTCTGCCGTGGTCGGGCATTGAGCCGTGCTCAATTGCACACCTTGCAATACAGGCAAGAACCCCTTCTTGGACTGATCCATACTGAACTTCTTCAATATCTTGTCAAGGTATGTACTCTGTGAAAGACCAATGAGGCGTCTTGATCTATCTCTATAGATCTTGATGCCTAATATATAAGCAGCTTCTCCAAGGTCCTTCATTGAAAAACACTTATTCAAATAGGCCTTTATACTTTCCAAGAATTCTATATCATTTCCCATCAATAGTATGTCATCCACATATAATATGAGAAATGCTACAGAGCTCCCACTCACTTTCTTGTAAACACAGGCTTCTCCATAAGTCTGTGTAAACCCAAACGCTTTGATCATCTCATCAAAGCGAATGTTCCAACTCCGAGATGCTTGCACCAGCCCATAGATTGAGCGCTGGAGCTTGCATACTTTGTTAGCATTCTTAGGATCGACAAAACCTTCCGGCTGCATCATATACAACTCTTCCTTAAGGAAGCCGTTAAGGAATGCCGTTTTGACGTCCATCTGCCATATCTCATAATCATAGTATGCGGCAATTGCTAACATGATTCGGACGGACTTCAGCTTCGCTACGGGTGAGAAAGTCTCATCGTAGTCAACCCCTTGAACTTGTCGATAACCCTTAGCGACAAGTCGAGCTTTGTAGATGGTCACATTACCATCCGCGTCCGTCTTCTTCTTAAAGATCCATTTGTTTTCTATGGCTCGCCGATCATCGGGCAAGTCAGTCAAAGTCCATACTTCGTTTTCATACATGGATCCTATCTCGGATTTCATGGCTTCTAGCCATTTGTCGGAATCCGGGCCCGCCATCGCTTCTTCATAGTTCGAAGGTTCACCGTTGTCTAACAACATGATTTCCAGGACAGGGTTGCCGTACCACTCTGGTGCGGAACGTGTCCTTGTGGACCTACGAAGTTCAGTAACTTGATCCGAAGCTTCATGATCATCATCATTAACTTCCTCCCCAGTCGGTGTAGGCACCACAGGAACATTTTCCCGCGCTGCGCTACTTTCCGGTTCGGAAGGGGTGACTATCACCTCATCAAGTTCCACTTTCCTCCCACTCAATTCTTTCGAGAGAAACTCCTTCTCCAGAAAGGACCCGTTCTTGGCAACGAAGATCTTGCCTTCGGATCTGAGGTAGAAGGTATACCCAATAGTTTCCTTAGGGTATCCTATGAAGACGCATTTTTCCGACTTGGGTTCGAGCTTTTCAGGTTGAAGTTTCTTGACATAAGCATCGCATCCCCAAACTTTTAGAAACGACAGCTTAGGTTTCTTCCCAAACCATAATTCATACGGTGTCGTCTCAACGGATTTCGACGGAGCCCTATTTAAAGTGAATGCGGCAGTCTCTAAAGCATAGCCCCAAAATGAGAGCGGTAAATCGGTAAGAGACATCATAGATCGCACCATATCCAATAGAGTGCGATTACGACGTTCGGACACACCATTTCTCTGAGGTGTTCCAGGCGGCGTGAGTTGTGAAACTATTCCACATTTCCTTAAGTGTGCACCAAACTCGTGACTTAAATATTCTCCACCACGATCTGATCGTAAGAATTTTATTTTCCTGTCACGTTGATTCTCAACCTCACTCTGAAATTCCTTGAACTTTTCAAAGGTTTCAGACTTGTGTTTCATTAGGTAGACATACCCATATCTACTTAAATCATCAGTGAGAGTGAGAACATAACGATATCCTCCGCGAGCCTCAACACTCATTGGACCGCACACATCGGTATGTATGATTTCCAATAAGTTGGTTGCTCGCTCCATTGTTCCGGAGAACGGAGTCTTGGTCATCTTACCCATGAGGCATGGTTCGCACGTGTCAAATGATTCGTAATCAAGAGACTCCAAAAGTCCATCTGCATGGAGCTTCTTCATGCGCTTGACACCAATGTGACCAAGGCGGCAGTGCCACAAGTATGTGGGACTATCGTTATCAACTTTACATCTTTTGGTATTCACACTATGAACATGTGTAACATCACGTTCGAGATTCATCAAAAATAAACCATTGACCAGCGGGGCATGACCATAAAACATATCTCTCAAATAAATAGAACAACCATTATTCTCGGATTTAAATGAGTAGCCATCTCGAATTAAACGAGATCCAGATACAATGTTCATGCTCAAAGCTGGCACTAAATAACAATTATTGAGGTTTAAAACTAATCCCGTGGGTAGATGCAGAGGTAGCGTGCCGACGGCGATCACATCGACCTTGGAACCATTCCCGACGCGCATCGTCACCTCGTCCTTCGCCAGTCTCCGTTTATTCCGTAGTTCCTGTTTTGAGTTACAAATATGAGCAACCGCACCGGTATCAAATACCCAGGAGCTACTACGAGTACTGGTAAGGTACACATCAATTACATGTATATCACATATACCTTTGGTGTTGCCGGCCTTCTTCTTGTCCGCTAAGTATTTGGGGCAGTTCCGCTTCCAGTGACCACTTCCCTTGCAATAAAAGCACTCAGTCTCGGGCTTGGGTCCATTCTTTGACTTCTTCCCAGTAACTGGTTTACCGGGCGCGGCAACTCCCTTGCCGTCCTTCTTGAAGTTCTTCTTACCCTTGCCCTTCTTGAACTTAGTGGTTTTATTCACCATCAACACTTGATGTTCTTTTCTGATCTCCACCTCCGCTGATTTCAGCATTGAATATACCTCAGGAATGGTCTTTTCCATCCCCTGCATATTGTAGTTCATCACAAAGCTCTTGTAGCTTGGTGGAAGCGACTGGAGGATTCTGTCAATGACCGCGTCATCCGGGAGATTAACTCCCAGCTGAGACAAGCGGTTGTGCAACCCAGACATTCTGAGTATGTGCTCACTAACAGAACTGTTCTCCTCCATTTTACAGCTGAAGAACTTGTCGGAGACATCATATCTCTCGACCCGGGCATGAGCTTGGAAAACCAATTTCAGCTCCTCGAACATCTCATATGCTCCATGTTTCTCAAAACGCTTTTGGAGACCCGGTTCTAAGCTGTAAAGCATGCCGCACTGAACGAGGGAGTAATCATCAGCACGCTGCTGCCAAGCGTTCATAACGTCTTGGTTCTGTGGGATTGGTGCATCACCTAGCGGTGCTTCTAAGACATAATCTTTCTTGGCTACTATGAGGATGAGCCTCAGGTTCCGGACCCAGTCCGTATAGTTGCTGCCATCATCTTTCAGCTTGGTTTTCTCTAGGAACGCGTTGAAATTGAGGACAACGTTGGCCATTTGATCTACAAGACATAGTGTAAAGATTTTAGACTAAGTTCATGATAATTAAGTTCATCTAATCAAATTATTAATGAACTCCCACTCAGATAGACATCCCTCTAGTCATCTAAGTGAAACATGATCCGAGTTAACTAGGCCGTGTCCGATCATCACGTGAGACGGACTAGTCAAGATCGGTGAACATCTCCATGTTGATCGTATCTTCTATACGACTCATGCTCGACCTTTCGGTCCTCCGTGTTCCGAGGCCATGTCTGTACATGCTAGGCTCGTCAAGTCAACCTAAGTGTATTGCGTGTGTTCCGAGGCCATGTCTGTACATGCTAGGCTCGTCAACACCCGTTGTATTCGAACGTTAGAATCTATCACACCCGATCATCACGTGGTGCTTCGAAACAACGAACCTTCGCAACGGTGCACAGTTAGGGTGAACACTTTCTTGAAATTATTATAAGGGATCATCTTACTTACTACCGTCGTTCTAAGCAAATAAGATGCAAAAACATGATAAACATCACATGCAATCAAATAGTGACATGATATGGCCAATATCATCATGCTCCTTTGATCTCCATCTTCGGGGCACCATGATCATCTTCGTCACCGGCATGACACCATGATCTCCATCATTGTGTCTTCATGAAGTCGTCACGCCAACGATTACTTCTACTTCTATGGCTAACGCGTTTAGCAACAAAGTAAAGTAATTTACATGGCGTTATTCAATGACACGCAGGTCATGCAAAATAATAAAGACAACTCCTATGGCTCCTGCCGGTTGTCATACTCATCGACATGCAAGTCGTGATTCCTATTACAAGAATATGATCAATCTCATACATCACATATATCATTCATCACATCTTCTGGCCATATCACATCACATAGCACTTGCTGCAAAAACAAGTTAGACGTCCTCTAATTGTTGTTGCAAGTTTTTACGTGGTTTGTAGGTTTCTAGCAAGAACGTTTTCTTACCTACGTATGACCACAACGTGATTTGCCAATTTCTATTTACCCTTCATAAGGACCCTTTTCATCGAATCCGTTCCGACTAAAGTAGGAGAGACAGACACCCGCTAGCCACCTTATGCAACTAGTGCATGTCAGTCGGTGGAACCTGTCTCACGTAAGCGTACGTGTAAGGTCGGTCCGGGCCGCTTCATCCTACAATGCCGCCGAAACAAGAAAAGACTAGTAGCGGCAAGAAGAATTGGCAAACTCAACGCCCACAACTGCTTTGTGTTCTACTCGTGCATAGTAACTACGCATAGGCCTGGCTCATGATGCCACTGTTGGGAATCGTAGCATAATTTTAAAATTTTCCTACGCTCACCAAGATGCATCTATGGAGTGTACTAGCAACGAGGGGAAAGGAGTGCATCTACATACCCTTGTAGATCGCGAGCGGAAGCGTTCCAATGAACGTGGATGACGGAGTCGTACTCGCCGTGATCCAAATCACCGATGACCGAGTGCCGAACGGACGGCACCTCCGCGTTCAACACACGTACGGTGCAGCGACGTCTCCTCCTTCTTGATCCAGCAAGGGGGAAGGAGAGGTTGATGGAGATCCAGCAGCACGACGGCGTGGTGGTGGATGTAGCGGGTCTCGGCAGGGCTTCGCCGAGCTTCTGCGAGACGGAGAGGTGTAGCAGGGGAGGAGGGAGGCGCCCAAGGCTGTAGGTTGCTGCCCTCCCTCCCCCCCTTTATATAGGCCCCCTGGGAGGGGGCGGCGGCCAAAGCCCATCTAGGGCAAGGGGCGGCGGCCAGGGGGGTGCCTTGCCCCCCAAGGCAAGTGGGAAACCCCCCCACCCTAGGGTTTGCAACCCTAGGCGCAGGGGGAGGCCCATGGGGGGCGCCCAGCCCACTAGGGGCTGGTTCCCTTCCCACTTCAGCCCACGGGGCCCTCCGGGATAGGTGGCCCCACCCGGTGGACCCCCGGGACCCTTCCGGTGGTCCCGGTACAATACCGGTAACCCCCGAAACTTTCCCGGTGGCCGAAACTTGACTTCCTATATATAATTCTTCACCTCCGGACCATTCCGGAACCTCTCGTGACGTCCGGGATCTCATCCGGGACTCCGAACAACTTTCGGGTTTCCGCATACACATATCTCTACAACCCTAGCGTCACCGAACCTTAAGTGTGTAGACCCTACGGGTTCGGGAGACATGCAGACATGACCGAGACGCCTCTCCGGTCAATAACCAACAGCGGGATCTGGATACCCATGTTGGCTCCCACATGTTCCACGATGATCTCATCGGATGAACCACGGTGTCGAGGATTCAATCAATCCCGTATGCAATTCCCTTTGTCAATCGGTATGTTACTTGCCCGAGATTCGATCGTCGGTATCCCAATACCTTGTTCAATCTCGTTACCGGCAAGTCTCTTTACTCGTACCGCAATGCATGATCCCGTGACTAACGCCTTAGTCACATAGAGCTCATTATGATGATGCATTACCGAGTGGGCCCAGAGATACCTCTCCGTCACACGGAGTGACAAATCCCAGTCTCGATCCGTGCCAACCCAACAGACACTTTCGGAGATACCCGTAGTGCACCTTTATAGTCACCCAGTTACGTTGTGACGTTTGGCACACCCAAAGCACTCCTACGGTATCCGGGAGTTGCACGATCTCATGGTCTAAGGAAAAGATACTTGACATTGGAAAAGCTCTAGCAAACGAAACTACACGATCTTTTATGCTATGCTTAGGATTGGGTCTTGTCCATCACATCATTCTCCTAATGATGTGATCCCGTTATCAATGACATCCAATGTCCATAGTCAGGAAACCATGACTATCTGTTGATCAACGAGCTAGTCAACTAGAGGCTTACTAGGGACACGTTGTGGTCTATGTATTCACACATGTATTACGATTTCCGGACAATACAATTATAGCATGAATAATAGACAATTACCATGAACAAAGAAATATAATAATAACCATTTATTATTGCCTCTAGGGCATATTTCCAACACTACAAATGCGCCATTAGTAACCCTGGTTACTAATGGCGCACCTGCTGGTGGTGCGCCATTAGTAGTTTTGCAAAAAAAAAGTATACACTAATGGCGCACCAGGGCACAGTGCGCCATTACTAGTTTAAACTAGTAATGGCGCACTATACACTGGTGCGCCATTAGTAGTTTTGCAAAAAAAAATAAAAAAATTAGTAGTGGCGCACTATGAGGCTGGTGCGCCTTTACTTAGAACTAGTAATGGCGCACTGTGCCCTGGTGCGCCATTAGTATGTTTGGAAAAATAAAATAAAAAAGTTGTTACTAGTGGCGCACCGTGTGTCTGGTGCGCCATTAGTGTCTTTCACACTAATGGCGCACCAGCACATGGTGCGCCACTGCTATATAGTAGTGGCGCACCACATGTCTGGTGCGCCATTAGTGGCCATTTCATCTATAGCCCTTTTCCTAGTAGTGTGATCTCCATTTGATGGATGAATTCTTCGTCCATCAGAGCGGCCTCCTCAATGAGACGGGCCCGCTGCTGCAGCTGCTACTCCTCGTCACTGGAGGAGATGACTATCTCCTCCTTGTCGGAGTAGTCAGCTGATATGGATGCCGATGGGCCCGGCGAGCGAGGGCGGCGGCGCCAAGATACGCTTGACGAGGAACTTCCACCACCTCCTCCTGCTGGCACGGAGAACCATGATTTCAGAATCGCCGTTGGGCTGGGGGACAGTGACGGAGAGGGGGAGAGGGTGGTGCTCGGGGAGGGTGAGTGCGGCTATGTGCGTCGCCGGGGCACGGCTTAAATAGTCGTGTCCAGGCCAGGGAAAGGGTGATTAGCCCGCTTCAATGTGGTGCAGCGGTCGAAGTTGGTTTCTCGGGACGTGTCGTCCGCATTGAAGCAGCGACCTCCGAGAGGTCATGTCTGTCTGCGCCACCTTCCCGTCCATTCAAATTGCGGGCATCAAGGCCAGCCGCTGCATACTCTAGGTCGGCATGAATGCGACGTGGCAAGCGGCACGGGAGTTCAGTGGAAACTGGAAAGCGCGGGAGAGGCAAATGTGACTGTTTGGTGGGCCAGAGTAGTTAGGAGCGGGCGTGGCAGCGGTTCGGACGACCGCAAAGCCCCCCCCCCCTCACTTTGTCTATGTTGGCGGGAAAAAGCATGTCCGGACCACTCGGCGGACCGATACAGGTCCGGGCTAGATAGCACAACACGCCCGGACCGCTCGATCCAAACGTATGCGGGCGGTTTCAGGGTCGGCGTTGGAGATGCCCTTACACCAGGAGGGACAACAAAAAGGATAAAACCATGCTGTAAATAGTGGTTAGTTCAAATTGGATTGTGAAATAGACCACTCCCCTCATTTCAAAGCAATTGTCATTAAATCTAAGTTTGTCAAGAGGAAAACAACCGGTAAATATGGCACTTGTGCGGTGAAACTCGATATGCACAAGGCATATGACCGGGTGGAGTGGACTTTCTTGGAGGCGATTCTATTACAATTGGGATTTATGGAACATTGGGTGGCCCTCATCATGGAGTGTGTTAAATCGGTAAAATACCAGGTACGGGTGAATAACGAGTTAACTGGCTTTTTTGTTCCTTCCAGGGGCCTAAGGCAGGGCGATCCTCTTTCACCGTACTTATTCTTGCTATGTGCTGAGGGTTTATCAAGTCTAATTATGCACGAGGAGGAGGTTGGAAATTTATTGGGAGTCAAAGTGTGTCGTGATGCCCCCTCGGTCTCTCACCTTCTTTTTGCGGATGACTCGCTAATCCTCATGCGAGCCGATGCCACCAATGCAACCAGCCTCCGAAGGGCGCTTGACGATTACTGCGCTGCTTCTGGCCAGATGGTGAGTGAGGTCAAATCCAGTATTTTTTCAGTCCATGCACTCCTGTTGATACAAGAGTGGAAGTGTGCACCTCACTTAATATAATGGCAGAAGCACTCACGGATAAATATTTGGGGTTGCCCCCAATTGTGGGAGTGGACAGATCAGATTGCTTTCAACATCTCATAGATAGAGTTTTAAGCAGAATTAGAGGGTGGAAGGAGAAACTACTATCTATTGGTGGGAGAGAGGTCTTACTAAAGGCTGTAGTACAAGCTATTCCCTCATACGCAATGTCAGTTTTCAAACTTCCAAAACAAGTGTGCAACAGTATAACCACCGCCATGTCGAAATATTGGTGGGGAGATGAGGATTTGAAAAAACATATGCATTGGTTTTCTTGGTGGAAGATGTGCGTCCCGAAAGAGAAGGGTGGTATGGGCTTCCGGGACTTGCATTGCTTTAATTTGGCTCTTTTGGCAAAACAGTGTTGGAGGCTTTTGTGTGAACCGGAATCATTATGTGCCAGAGCATTGAAAGCAAAGTATTTCCCCAATGGTGACCTTCTGAACTGTACGTTGAAGAAGGGTAGTTCATATACCTGGCAGAGTCTCTGGAGTGGAATTCAGTCCTTGAGAGAGGACACATTTGGAGAGTAGGAGATGGATCACATATTAATATCTGGGAGGACCCTTGGATTCCCAGCAGCCCGACCCGCAAAGTTTTTACACCAAGGGGAAATATAGTGATCACAAGAGTTTCTGAACTCATTGATTCGGAAAACAGAGTGTGGGATGAACAATTGCTAAACGATCTTTTTTGGCCATTTGATGTGCAGCGTATTATGAATATTCCTCTAGCTTTGGGAATGATGGAAGATTTTGTATCATGGCACTTCAATAGAAGTGGAATTTTCTCAGTAAGATCGGCTTACCATGAAGAGTGGGAGCACCAGCATGGACGAAAGTTGAGGACGACAAACTCATTACAAGCCTCAAGTACTAGTCCAGTCTCGCGTACCATTTGGAAATTGCGTGTGCCATCAAAAATCAAAATCCATGTTTGGAGGACTTTGCTTGGAGCTATTCCTTGCCGTGGTGTTTTAGCGAACAGACATATGACTACAAGTTCCCAGTGTCCCCTTTGTAGTTCGGACTGTGAAAGCATTAGGCATGCTATGTTTCTGTGCCCGAGGGTGCAGGAAATTTGGCATATTCTTGGACTACAGGAGCTGGTGAATGAAATCTGCACAATAGAGAGAGATGGAGGTTCGGCGCTGGCCGATCTCCTATTATCCAAAAGTACCATATGTCCACTAGTGGCCGATGTCCAGCGCAATGATCTAGTGGCCACAACAATCTGGTATGTATGGTGGGAACGACGCAAATACACACACGGTGAGAACATCTATGAGTCAGGAAGGTCGGCCCAAGCTATATCAACTTTAGCGCAGAACTTTTCACGAGCAAGGTTGAAGCAAACTAAAATTAAAAGACATGGCTGGTCCAAGCCACCTGAGGGCGTCATCAAACTTAATGTCGATGCAGCTTTTGATCGGGACACTGGTATAGGGGGTACGGGAGCAGTGTTGCGTGATGAGGCCGGTTTCTTTGTCGCTGCTTCCTGCAGTGATATACCCTTTGTGGAAGACGCAGCGACGGCAGAGGCTAGAGGACTACGAGATGACCTCCTACTAGCGAATGAAGTTGGTTGCAACAAAATCTATGTCGAAGCGGACTGTCTGGAGGTAATCGAGATCATGCTGAGTGGCGGGAATTCATTAGGACCAGCAGCGGCAATATATGAAGAATGCATTTTTCTTATCCAGCAGCGGCAATATAGTTTTTAGCCATTGCCCTCGGGAAGCCAATATGGCGGCGGATCTGCTAGCTAAGAACTCGGAGGTGTCTCGAACAATTGTTTGGAAATCGGAGCCCCCGGGTTTCTTAGTGGATGTTTTAACAAACGATGTATCTTTATTCTCACATGAAATATAAACCGCCATGATGGCATTTCCCTCAAAAAAAAAGTTTGTCCTAAGTAAAATTGTCTAAATTTGACCTTGCTTGTAGCAAATAATGTACCAATATATACAACACAAAAAGTTATATTAGATCAATAATGAAACTTATGTTTATATTCTCTCTGTTTTTTAGTCTTGTAAAAATATGTTGATACGTTCTTCTAGAAAAAACTTTAGAGAAGTTTGAGTTAGGACAAGAATCTCATGATATATTTTGATTTTATTATATGTTTCACATGAGGCAAAGGAAGATCAGGGAGGATGTATCATGTGATGATACATTCCAAAAAAATTACTTAAAAATAGGCGTCAATCACCTTAGCCATGTTGAATTGCACGCACCACGCTTCAGCCGTTTCCAGCTAAAAAATCCAGGACCTCAAATCTTACAGCCTCTCCACATGGTATATAGATCATGCTATGTATAGTCCAAGCCACCAGGTGATGGTAACCTGAAGTACATGAGAGATGTGTATATGAGACAAATCTTTTCTATTCTTTCATTTTCACAAAGAAGTAAAGAACATGTCTAGCATCCAGATCCAAGGAATAAAGGGAACAAAGGAAAAGTGGGAAAGATGATAAAGGGGGGGGGGGGGGAGAGAGAAGGGAATAGGACATGTACTAATTATCTTTTGCATGGTAAGGGTGCAGGGGTACGCGGTGCATTTGCAAATGCGCTAGACTGCCAGTAGTACTACATAAGACACGTTTCCACCATGACCTCTTAGCACGCATGCTTGCAAACGGATGCTCAAGGTAACAATATTCTGGGACTCCAGCAGTCCGAATTGACGTCTCCAGCAGTCCGATTGCTACCCTTGTGTAAGGTAATTTCCTTTACTCCTAAACTAAATCTAATCTTGGTAGTACAACAATCTCTATTTCTCTCTCTTTTTTTAGTTGGAAAGTGCAACAATCTAGTATGAGCTGATTTGCTCGTGATGTTCTTCTATTGGTGGTGGATTATTTAAATACTAGTGACTGCAGCATAACATCATTGGTACTCTCTCCGTTCCTAAACACAAGTCTTTTTAGAGGTTTCAATATAGACTACATACGGAGCAAAATGAGTGAATCTACACTCTAAAATACGTCTATATTCATCCATATGTAGCTTATATTAAAATTTCTGAAAAGACTTATATTTAAGAACGGAGGAAGTACTTGGTAGTACTGTACGTATTCTTTTTGCATGTGTGTTTCTCAGCAACTTTAACTTGTGTTGATGTTGGAATATGACATATGTGTGTTTATGTTAAGCAGACCATGGCCACCGGAAATTGCACGGCTAAAGCAGATGACTTCTCTAAGCACATAGATGGGCAGTTGCTGCGAGTGAACGCTCTGCTGGTGGCGAGCACCATCATGATAGGAGTTATGGTCGGGATGGGTGCCTATGGTCAGCGCTACCGCCACCATCCATTGACCGGCTTCCTCTTCCTTGGTGCCAACATCGTGTTCCTGCCCCTCCTCTCCTATGTTGTCTCTACCATCGGTAATGAAGACCCCGTCGCTCTTTATTCATCTGATCTAGACATCATAACAGGGCGGTGTGACCCACAGGACCACATCATCTCTGTCTTGATGTGGGCTAGTCTTGTTCAGATTGCTGCCGTCAACACCACTGCAGTAGTTGCTGGTGATGATGACAAGAAAGGCCGAAACATTGGCCCTCCTGCCACGGTACTGCTTATTCAAGCAATATGGACTTCCTACCTTACCATTGACTTCTTGGGAAAGGGTTATTATTCAATGCAAAAATGGTCCTTAAAAGCGGTGGCGCCTGAAGACGTATTGATCCTTCTTCCACCGTTTGCTCTTACTGTTGCCAAACTACTTATCAAATATTATGCTTGGTACAGTGCAAGAGGGTCATTAGCGTTTGGGCGCAATTCTCACCTCATTGTTGGATACATGGAGCAGCTAAAAGATGAAAGCCCACATGCTGAGCTGGCCCTTCCTCCACTCATAGTTACAGGAGAGGACACAACATTGGTACAGAAGGAGCCTCATGGTTATAGTCTCAAATGGTTATCCAACCAAGCTGACAGGACAAGGATAGACAACAACGGCTTAGTGACCATTGACAAAGTTTGGCGGTTGGAGGATGACATATTTCTGAAGTCTTCAATGAAGCAGTTGAAAGATTTATGTTTTTCATTTGCGTTGTTCAAGCTCCTAAGATGTCGATTTGCAAGCCATACAATTGCTGAGACTAGTTTCATCAAGGCCCATAACTTATTGCCACACGTGTTGCTCCAAGATGGTGATGATGAAAGAGCAATTGAGGTGATCGCAGATGAGCTTTGTTTCCTTCATGATTATTATTATTCATCTCTCCCAACCTCATACTCAAGGAGTTGGCTGCCCATTTTAAGCATATCTATTTCACTCCTAAGCATGGGTTGGAGCTTATTCTATATATTGGAGATAACTTTTGCGAATGTGGGCTATGCTTCATGGGATTCATGGGAATGGAATGACCACCGACAGATTCACTGTTACATGTATTGTGATACTTGGATCTGGTTAAAATATGGAAGTACTTACTTCGATGATGCACCGGTGTTTTTACTTGCGGCACTAGTTGTGCTTGCCGAGGTGCGGGACATTGCTTCTTACATCTGCTCTAACTGGACTAAAGTAGTCATGATCTGCCACTATGTTAGGCATGCTTCTTCTTGGCAACAATCACCTTGGAAGAAGAAGTTACTGGTCGTCTGTTGCGCTGCAAATGTAGGCTGCTAAAGCATTGGGAGGACAAAATGAACCAGTGCTCAGTATTTGCGCTCCACCCAAGCACAACTCCAGTGGCTCTTCTCCGGCGCTTAATCCCTCTTCTTTACAGGAAGAAGGTACCAAGAGCGGTGAAGACCGCTATCCTCAAGCCATTGAGAAGCCCCAGTTATCGCCCAAGCAATGGCGTGGCATCCCTATGCACAAGTCTACATCTACAGGCCGGCAACAACCCCCTCTCGGCGTCCAGTGGCGTGAAAGGTGTAGCCTCTACCATGCTCGTGGTCCACATTGCCACGAGCATCCTGGAAGAGAGATCGGAGCCGCACCAGCCCGAGTCTGCTCATGAGACGGTTGCCACACACTTGTCACACTACTGTGCCTACTTGGTGGCCTACGCCCCCGAGCTACTCCCCGACGACAACCAGTGGTGCAAGAGCTTGTACAAGGCCGTCCAGAAGGAAGCCAAACATGCAATCGTGGTCGCTTGCCGCGTCGGGGTGGCGTTGAATCCTGAAGGGCTGACACAGGCGCTGAGCGCAGGGTCTGAGGTGCAACATGACCTGCTCAAGAATGGTGTAGAGCTCGGGAGGAAGCTGCTCAAGAATGGTGCGGAGCTCGGGAAGAAGCTGGTGGAACTGGCAGAGGGTGAAGGAGAAGAGGTGGCCTGGGAGGTCCTCGCCAACTTCTGGTCCGAGATGATTCTTTATGCCGCTCCGTCAGACAACGTCGATGCTCACGCGGAGGCCGTTGCGCGGGGCGGCGAGCTGATAACGCTCATTTGGGCATTGCTCACCCACCTTGGGGTCGTCAGCCGGCCAGAGGCCGCTCCTGGCATGCCTAACGCTCCTAGTGATGTTTGACTTTGTGTTTGAATTCACTTATTTTTGAATTTTTGTGATTGATCTTGATTGGTGTGGTGTGCTGAGTGCTAGCTATTCTAAGAAACATTTTAATATGGATTTTTTATTTTATTTTTGGTTTTTGTTATTCATCCGAGCTCATTTGAGCTGGGAGCAAAAGAGGACCTTAGTGTAATATTTCACTTTTCCCGAGTGCAAGTTCAGAAGATATTTTGATCTTCATTACTATTAAATGCTCTGAAAAGGACACATAATTTCCTGCTCCTCAACATTTGTTGCATGGATTCATGCTTAACATTTGTGCAACTCTTCAATCTCTTTTTGTTTTTTGAGAAAACTTCAGATCTATTCATCTTCAATCATGGCATTACAACGAACACCAGACATAATAAAAATTACATCCAGATTCATAGACCACTTAGTGACGACTACAAGCACTGAAGCGAGCCGAAGACGCACCGCCGTCATCGCCCTTCCTCGCCGAAGTAGGGCACAACTTGTTTTAGTAGACAGTCGGAAAGTCGTTGTGCTAAGGCCCTGTAGGACCAGCGCACC
Organism: Triticum aestivum; assembly: GCF_018294505.1. Taxonomy (NCBI): domain Eukaryota; kingdom Viridiplantae; phylum Streptophyta; class Magnoliopsida; order Poales; family Poaceae; genus Triticum; species Triticum aestivum. The sequence goes on from NC_057796.1 coordinate 468,721,348, forward strand.
AAAACAGCAACCGCCTTCAATGAAGAATAACATAGATCGAAAGGATCCAACCCGAAGACACATGAACATAGACGAACAACAGCCAGATCCGAGCAAATCTACTGAGGATAGATTCATCGGAGACACACCTCCACACACACCCACCAACGATATTAGACGCACCATCGGAACGGGTGCTAGGCGGGGAGACCTTTGTTCCATCTTCAGAAAGCCGCCGCCGTGTCGCCTTTCTGAGCAGTACGCAAACCCTAACAAATCTCAAAGGAACGACTAACGACGGAGCCCTCCCGCCGGCCCTTGCGAGGATCCACCGCGCCCCCATGGCCCTAGGGCCACCGGAGATGAGGCGGACCTACGGCGGAGCTGGCGAGAGGCACAAACACTAGTTTTTTTTGGAGGAGGGCGTGGCGGCTGCGTGGAAAGTGTTTGTCTCGAGGGACTACTTCTGACGACTCTTCAATCTCAACATAGAAGCCATACTTGGTATTTCTCCGTTCATAAGTATTAAATATTTTGGATATTTTAATATGTACATATGCCGACAAAAATAAGTGAACAAACGCATTAAAACATGTCTATGTGTTCGATCAAAAAATAGTTAGGGCATTTTACAATTGTGAACAGAGGGCAAGGATCAGCACAACTGTAGTACACATCAATATTGACTAATCCACGTAATTAACTATGTTTTTCCAAAACTAATTAACTCTAAGATAAACACCTAACTACGGCCAACAGGCTCTAGCTAAAGAGATCAAAACTATATTAACTAGACGATGTCCCGCGCGTTACAGCGTAATTAGATATCTGATTTCTAAATGTTATACACAAATTCAAGCGTAAGGTTTAAACCATGCAAGGATTTATGTTGAAACAAATAAATCAAGAACAATTAATATAAAAATTGAACATGTCATAAATTAAATGTTCTGGCATTTAAAATCCACTATGGATGTTGCAAGCTAGAGATACTCTCTTAGGGTATCTCCAATGCTGACCTGCAAATTTGCTCCGACGTTTGTCCGCGGACAAGGGGACCAGTCTGTGGACACTGATACCGGAGGTCACCATCCAATGATATCATGTATATGTCCGTCAGTATACATTACTAGGGAAAACCCTAGCAGTAGCGCGGGTATTTTGCCTATCAGTAGCGCGGGATGCCGCGCTACTGATAAGGCGCTACAGCTAACATGTAGCAGTAGCGCGTGTCATCCAACGCTACTGCTATACATGGCTAGCAGTAGCGAGCTTTAGTGCAAAGCGCTGCTGCTAATATCTGCAGCGCTTTTTAGCAGGAAGCGCTACTGCTAACTTTATTCCCCTCGCTACTACTAGTTTTATTAGTTTCTCTTTTTTTCTGCATATTTGTTTTGTATTTGAACAGGATTTATACAATAATATTTAGCATATCATACACATACAAATGTAATCATAGCATATACATACAAATAGTCTCATCAAATCATGTCATCATCATAATCATCATCCAACACAAAGTGGTCTCTCGTCATCATCTCGAGAATAGCGATACAAGTCTCGATTACTTGCAACAACTACATCGTCATCCATCTAAACAATGATATACGCGAGAAGAGCTATCACTATGAGTGAGAGCGGAACTATGCAGTACATGAGTTCGTATCCCTCTCTCGCATTAGCGTGAACCTAAACTAACTACTGGCTATCGCTCGGAAACCGGAAACCGGTACACCTGGGCCTGACACTCCGGCCACTCGTCGTATATTCCTGGCGTAGCACTTCTTCGCCATCGATGAACTATGCACCTGCATCGTCACATGAGTCGATGATATGCAACATATATAGTTGAGCAACAGAAAGAGACAGACTTGGCAAAAATAGAAGCAACATATCATAAGCATAAATAACAAAGTTCATCATACCCAAAATGCCCTAACTAGAGTGATCTTCGCTAGTCGAGGAGGACGGTTTAATTACATCACAAATAAAGTTTCGTTGTGGATAACTCAAAGTTTCGTCATACAGAAAGTATGGACTAAACGGACACATTGTCATATATCGACAATCACTCCAACATGTCGTGCCATCCATCCAAGTCAGGGAGATAGTCCCTGAGCTTAGTGAAAGGCTTCAGGTCGAGACGCTGAGCGGCTATGCGTGTTCGGACGTCTTCCCGCGACATTTGTCCTTCTTCATAGAACATCCCTATTTTTTCGACGACCTCCTTCATGATGATTTGGGCAAGTTCGCGCTGGATGTGATAGAACTCAGCTCGAAGTCGATGATCCTCGATATCTCCTAAGTTCTTTGCCCATTGCAGAATATGGGCATCGCCGGATCTAGGTGACATGCGAAGGTTCTGGTGATCCCGTCTGTACTCCAACATGTGGTGTAGGACATAGAATCCATCATTAAGAGAATCACTCGGTTGCTGGATGCAGCAGAAGTCGGTCTTATGGCCGAAGGCGGGCCTGCCGTCCCTTTTCTTCTTGTCCTTGACCTCTCCACCCCGTGCGCCGTAGTAAAACATAGCACTGTCGAGAACAGACTTGATGTGGGTGTAATCCTTTTTGTTAATGTTCTTCGACGAGTCCAAGTAAAGACCATGGGAGTATCGGGGGTAGAGGATGATGAGGATGGCGCGCCCGCCGCTGCGCAAAATAAGTACACCTCAAATTAATTAGCCTCCATCGTGCAAATGAATGATTGAAATCGAAGGAAGGATATCCGTGCGGATGACTTACAGGGGATGATAAGGCATGATAATCGCCTCCTTGTCCTTATTGGCGAGCATGAAATTGGCGATGTATTCCCTCGCATATTCATGGTGCTATGCGCAGACTCCCAAGAAGCCCTCGTGCATGAAGTACGGGTCAGCGACACAGATATGAGGTGTCTGCTCAACCCCGATGAGGTAGTTCATGCGCAAGGCATAAAGGCGGACAAACGTAAAATCCAGCTTCTTCAAGTGAAACATGTCGAAGATGTAATCAAATCGAAGGAAGAACTTCTCCGTGGGGAATGTGTCGACATACGACAATTGTTGCGGCACGTTAACCACGTAGAGTGGGTATCCTGGATTTTTCGAGGCGATGAGGCCTTTCTCTATCCGCAGCACATCGTCATGAAGTCTCCTTAGATCGCCGAATCTGGCCCCTAGCGCTGCTTTAGGTGGGATTGGTTCACCGGGGATATGCCATTTTGCCGCACCGGGGATATCTATACGGTCTTGAACCCGAGGCTGCTGAGGCGGCTGGATCATAGAAGCAGCTTTGTTGCCTTTGCTCCGTCTCTTCCTAGGCTTCTTTGCTACCAGAAGGTCGTCTATAATACGTTCAGCCTCCGGAGGCGGCAATTCAGGCACCGACTCATGGCGCTCAAACCCTGAGTAGGCGCCAGTATTGAGATACTGTTGAATGTCATCGTCATCCTCATCCTCATCTATGGCGACGTCACCAGCGAACAATGGAGCCTCTTCCTCACCCCGTCCGCTATCACCCAGCACGACAGCCGACGCTAATTGGGTAGGTGGGGTGTTAATGTTCATACCTAACTGCGTGCTCGTGGGTGTGCTCCCGGCCGCCTCCAGACGAAGCAGACTCTTTGTCCACAACAGGACCCACCCATTGCAATCACCAAGCCGCCACGGGGTCTCGTCGTCATCCCCCCTAGTACCGGAGTAGCCAAATTCTCATGGCCCGGTTTGACACTGGCCACGGAAACCTTGAAGATGTCCGGGGGGATCGGCCGGCCGTGGAACAATGGTTCCTTCGGCTTCATTATCGTCGCCTTCCCACATCCACCTTCTGGTCACCGATGGTGTACAATATGGTGCACGGGGTTACGTCGGCCTGCAAAGACATGTCTGCGACGTGTGACATCCAAAAGGCAACGGAAACGGGAGATTATACATTTATTGAAGAGGGCCGATGTGACAGATACCGTGAGGGCGTCGAGCTCAGCCAAATACGAAGCACCGCCGAGCAGTCCGGTGCCGGAGCAGGTGCGGGAGCTGGTGCAGGTGCTGGTGCTGGTGCAACGCTAGTCGAGCTGCTCCCGAAGAAGTCAGCAAGGGGAAAGTCCGCTGCATTTTTTCTGGATTTTGCCTGCTCCAATTGAAAACGGCTGAAACCAAGACAGTAGACATATCTGCAACCACCTATTTTGCGGCAGCTACCGCTATTGCGACTGTCTCAGATGATTTCTTCTCAACCACAATCTCAACCTTCTTGTCGATGTTTTGTTCAGTTAACCTCCGTCTTTCCTTTCTCTCCTCCATGGTCTCACGGTAGTGCTTCTTCCACGTGGCGCCGTCTCCGACACCGTGCACGCGTCCATACGACGGCCGAGTCTCCATCGGGAGTCCTTTCAATATGTTCAACGCCCGGTTGAATGGAGTGTCCCACTTGGGCCTCGCCAACGCCACAGACGGCGAGTCGCTTTCGGCCGCAATCCTGTGCTGCTCTCTCTACAAAAGGAATAAGGATTGTTTACAAATATGACTAACATGCAGTCGAATTGATCAGAAACTAAAATTACCAGCAGTCTCATGAACTCCATCGTGACCAGGTCCGTCTCGAAAACCTTCTTGACTGAGTCCCAATGGTGTCGTGCCCTGAGGACGTCACGCTCCTGCGGGACGGTGAAGTCCGCCAAGGGGTCTGGGATGCCTAGACTCTCGCATTCCGCGTCCTCCTTGGCCCATATGGACCTCTTCCCGCCGTAACCACGGCTTCCAAGGTGATGGCACCCCATGTTCCTCTGTTGAATCCCCTTCATGTATTTCAAAAAAAATTGGCAGCTTCGGCCTCGCAAGCCGCCGTGAATATTTTAAAGTGCTCTTCCGTGATCGTTGGGTTATCCTTTACAATCTTGGAGTAGGGTTCCTTTTTGTTGACGATCCGATGTTTTACCTTGCTTTCCAGGCGGCCAACGCGTCTCTAAACATGGTCATGGCGTGTTTGTTTATCTTCTTCATTGTCAGGTCCTTATGTGGATCTTTATAATCCTTTTCATTCTGGCCCGGGAACAAGAATATCTGGTGCAGCTTCTTTAGGAGGGAGGGTCTCATATTATCTATCTTCTGTAGTTTCTCATCGTTGATGGTGGCGGTTGTTCGTACGATGCAGCCTATTTGATTGCCGTAGCACGATCGCGCTTCCTCAGGCGCTATTGGCTCAAAAATGCCGTCATCCATCTCCGTGACCACCAGTCTAGTACTCATGAGCTGGTTTGGGCGCCGTGACCTCTTTGCTTTCGGTTCTAGACCGGCTCCGCTAGTCTCGATGCCGGTATCGGCGCCGGTCTCAGTCTCATCGCCGGTCTGCATGTCGGTATCAGTCCCTGATGCGACAAGTGGGCCCAGGAACAACATCCGTTGATCGTCGGCAAGGCTCAAAAATTTGTCTGCCGCCAGGTAGACGTCGTCGCAATCACCAGAACCCTGTCCTTCATCGTTGCTAGCCATGTTTCCTACGATTAAATCTAGTCAATTAATTATAGACCTAATAAAATCAATAATGACATTAAAAAGGCCTATGTTTTGCAAGAACGTTGACTCCTTCCCGGTGCGGCAAATCCCGGGCACTCGATATGTCCTAGTTTGTAGCACAAGTCATGCCGAAATTCACGGAAAATTTCGGCATGACCTTTGCTAAAAAGTGGACAAATCGAGCACCTGAAATTTGCCGGAACGGAAATGAATCAACATTTCGGCAAAACATAGGCCACTCAGCTTCATTCCCTGGAAACAACAAAAGGCCACTTGGGCACAATCGAACCACTTCAATGAAAAGATATAACATGACCACTTCAATGAAAAGATATAATCAACAATAAAAGTCTAGGAAGGGATCATCTTTAAAATAAAACTTGCCTAAATTCTTTTCCTAGAAAAATAGTGGTCTTTTCAAAAATCAAAAACCTTTGCAAAATGATCTTACTAAACACTTCTCTGCCTAGGACAGAACCCGGATTCTGTTCTAGCTATTCCTCTCTCTCTCTCTCTCACACACACACACACATTATTTTCTCTAACCCTTCTCTGCCTAGGACAGAACCCAATTAAATTGCAAAGGAACTCCATTTCTCTAACCTTCTGACCTAATGCTCTAAAATAATTTTTTCCTCTAACCTAGCTTGTTAACCTAACGAACCTAATTAACCTAGATATTTAACCTAGCTAGTTAGTTAACCTAGCTTTTTAACCTAGTTAGCCTAGATAATTAAACTAGTTAACCTAGCTAGTTCTCTGTCAAAGCCCTAAATAATTTTTTCTTAACCTAGATAATTAACCTAATTAAACTAGTTAACCTAACTAGTTCTCTGTCAAAGGCCTAACTAAATTTTTGCACTAACCTAGATAATTAACCTAATTAAACTAGTTAACCTAGCTAGTTAGTATGTCCAATGTTTGTGCTATGCATGAGAGAGAGAGAGGAGGGGTGCTTACAGAGGATGGCTCCGGTGGTGGCGAGGGAGGCAGGGGCGTCTCCGGTGACGGCGAGGGAGGCAGGGGCGTCGAGGGTGGCTCCGGTGGCGCCGAGGGCGGCTCCGGTGGCGTTGATGAGGCCGCGTGGCTCCGGTGGCGTTGGGGGCGGCTCTGGTGGCGTCGACGGTGCGCGGCTCTGGTGGCTCCGGGGGCGGCGGCATGAGACGGCGGCGAAGTGGGGCGACGGCGAATTGGGGACACGGCGGCGAAGTGGGGCGAGGGATTTGAGGGAGAAGTGGTGGCTGGGGGGAGGGAAAACCGCTGGTTAAGTGAAACATAGCGGTAACGCGTTACAGAAAACGCGCTACTGCTAAGTCTTTCTCCCTTTTTCCTTTCTCATTTATTTTTCTTTACATTTTATTTTTTCCTTTCTCCTTTTTCTATTTCTTTCATTTTCATTTACTTTTCTATTTGTTTTTTGATTTATTTTCTTTTTATTAGCAGTAGCGCCTTTCTACGTAAACGCGCTGCTACAATAAACTTAGCGGTAACGCGGTTTCTATCAGAATGCTACAACTATGTGTAGCCTATCGGCTTAGTAGTAGGAAATTTAGTAGTAGCGCGTTTAAAGTTAGACGCGCTACTGCTGCGTTTGTATCTGTAGCGCGTTTACCCTGCACGCGCTACTGCTATTTAGCACTAGCGCCCTTTTTTAACAGGCGCTACTGCTAAAGTTCTGTGTATAAGGTTTTCCCTAGTAGTGATAGGGCAATTTGAAATTAAAATAAAAGTCCGATCAATAGCGCGCGCCGGATCACACCAGCGCCGGATCACATGCCCGATCACATCCAAAAAGAGGCAAGTATGCTTAATTTTTTACACACCCGATGACAAAAGAATATCCGTCCGGTAGTCCGTGCAAAAAATGAGATTTTTTACCCTGCCAGACAGCAATCCGACCCTCCTCCATGCTAAAGGTGTCGTCGCCGCCGCGTATGCAACCTCCATCTATGCCGTCTCCTCCTCCTCCTCCTTGTCCGCTCCCTCCAGCTCCTCATGTTGCCATCCTTGCCTACATCATCCATGCCTTTAGCATCCATCCCTCTGTTGCCCATGCCTACATCCTCATTGTCCTTATCATCCATGCCTTTGCCTTCCTTACCTCTATCACCCATGTCCTTGTCATCCATGTCTTTATCACTCATATTTTCGTCATCATTTTCTTTATCATTCATGTCGGTATGCTGCCAACGAAAACACATAGACCATGTGATGCGTCTTCAACGTATCTATAATTCTTCATTGTTTCATGCAATTATATTATCAATTTTAGATACTTTATCTGCAATTTTATATCATTTTTATGAACTAACCTATTAACCTAGTGCCCAGTGTCAGTTGTTGTTTTCTGCATGTTTTTGTTTTTCAGAAAATCAATACCAAACGAAGTCCAAACACGATGAAACTTTACGGTAATTTTTTCTGGACCAGAAGAGACCCTAGAATGTTCGGGAGGAGGCCAGAAGATCTACGGGAGAGCCACGAGGTCACATGGCGCGCCCCCCAGGGGGCGCGCCACCTGAGCTCATGGGTCCCACGCAGCTCCGTTTGACCTAATTCCACTTCCATAAATTCCCATAAATCATCAAACCAACAGCGGGAGCCCCGAGACACTCATTTCGCCGCCACAAGTCTTTGTTCTTCCACGATCCCATCTGGAGGCCTTTTCCGGTACTCTGCCGGAGGGTAATCTATCACGGAGGGCTTCTACATCAACCTTACTACCCTTCTGATGATGCATGAGTAGTCTACTACAAACCTACATGTCCATAGTGATTAGCTAGATGGTTTCTTCTTTCTCTCCGATCTTCAATATGTTCTGCATGATCTCCATCAAGATCTATTGGATGTAATACTATTTTGTGGTGTGTTTATTGGGATCCAATGAATTGTGGGTTTATAATCAGATTATTCATTGAAAATAATTGAGTCTTTTCTGAACTTTATTATGCATGAGTGTTATAGCTTTGTATTTCTCTCTGGTCTATCTGTTTAGTTTGGCCAACTAGATTGATTTATCTTCAGTGGGGGAGGTGTTTTGTAGTGGGTTCAATATTGTGGAGTCCTCACCTAGTGACAGAAAGGGTAGAGAGGCACGTATTTGTTGCCACTAAGTGTAAACGATGGGATTCAATCATATTGCTTGGTTTTATTCTATCTACATTATGTCATCTTGCGTAAAGCATTACTCTGTTTGTCATGAACTTAATACTCTAGATGCATACTCGATAGCGGTCGATGAGTGGAGTAATAGTAGTAGATGCAGGAAGGAGTCGGTTTACTTGTCACGGACCTAATGCCTATATACATGATCATTGCCATGAATAGCATCATAACTATGCGCTTTTCTATCAATTGTCCAACAGTAATTTGTCTACCCACCTTATGTTATCTTTATGAGACAGAAGTCTCTGGTGAAAACTATGGCCCCGGGGTCTACTTTAATCATATTACTAAAACCAAATTCACCTAGCTGCAGAGTTACTTCTTTTATTTTACTTTGTAATTTATCTATCTACCATTATTAGATTTAACCCTTGCAAGTAACGAGTTCATGGGGGTTGACAACCCTCTTGCCCGCGTTGGGTGCAAGTATTTGCTCTTGTGTGTGTAGGTGTTGCTGATGGGTATTTGTGTGGTTCTCCTATTGGTTCAATAACCTTGGTTCTCACTGAAGGAAATACTTATCCGCTACTATATTGGTTCACCCTTCCTCTTCGGGGAAAATCCTAACACGGCTCACAAGTAGTACCATGTTACAGATGGATATCACACAAAATAATTATACATTACTCTGCTTAAATAATTTAAATTATTTTTCAGTTCAGATTCATGTACCTAACTCGGTCGTTCAAAAGCTCTAAGTGAGTATATCATCATAGATCAAATATCTCCTAACTAAATCCAGGAATATGTGATTGCTTCTACTTGTTGTAACTAAACATTTGATTGCTTCTGTCTGTGATGTAAGGATATCACATAATTCTTCATCTATGCAAGTTTGTTTAAATTCATTACTCCAATCGTCCACTAATCCTTCAAATGTTGTGACTAATTACGCCCTGATAAATCCACCCTCATAGATCAAATATCTTCTAACAAAATCAAAAATAACTCCAAACTCAAACCAAAATATCTCCTAACTAAATCCAAAATATGTCACAACTAAATTGAACCTACACTTTCTTTGAATCCAAATCTGCTGACAACTTTCTCATGCCACATAACCCTAACTAAATCCGAATTACACTTTCTTTCAATCGAAATCTAGTCACAAATTTCTCATATCACATATCCTAAACCCTAACCAAATCTGACCCTATCGGTACTATGCAGAAAGGACTGGCCAAGATTAGAGATGGCTAGGCACTTACATCTCAGAGGTCGATGTGAAGATCCGACGCGATAAAGTTGATGGACGGCGATGGGGATGATCTGGCGTCGTGTTGGGGAAGGAGGGGATTAGACGGCTCCTCGAAAGATATGGCGCCGCATAACCCGAGGGGGGTCGCGTGCGAGGGAGGGGGTAATGGGTGTGGGAGGGTGGAGGAGGAGGAGGAGGGAGTGCCACGACAAGTGCGATCGGCGGCGATTGAGGGTGGCGATGTGTTCGCCAGAGACTAGGGCTCGTATAGAGACGAGGAACCGCTCGAACCTAAATTCAAATGACCACGCACGATGTCATTTAATTATTTAAGTGCTATGTAGTAATTAAGTTAATTCAAATTTTTAGGATGATAATACCCCTTGATCGAATTGGGCCAATTAAGCTTAAATATTTTTTTAGTTTGAAAATACCCTTGGGTTTTAATAAGGCATAATTAATCTCATCCGTTGGATCGTCAATATAATGCACTCCTTCTTGTGTATTGCAATGCACCGTAAAATTTTCCTTTTTCTAAGGACCTGGAGCATTTTAAAAAGTAATAGATCGCCGGTGACTCCACCCGGATCCTTCTACATCTGGAATGAAGAGCAAGTGGTAGAGGCATGCTGGTAGCTTTTATGCATGATCAATCAACACTGACACCCTTGGATGGAGGTCAAAGAAGGCATGATATATTTCTTATAAAAAAACGACAACATCAACCATATGACAAAATTCATATCAACTTTTGATCCAATATTTGAGAAACATGTGTGAATGAATTTATGTCAAGCTAAGAAATATTTGAGGAGACTTTGAATGTCAAAGAAGCACTAGCAAAATATGCACAAGCCACTAGACAATTGATCAACCCGCAGAAGTGTTCTATCCTCTTTGGTGAGCATTGTCGTGTGGATGACCGGGAAGCTGTTATTCCGGTTTTGGAGGCGCAACAACATAGTTTTGAGGAATGCTACCTAAGTCTTCCTACTCCAAGGGGGCGCATGTCTAAGGATAGGTTCCAAAACTTGCAGCAAAAGTACATCAAGAGAATGATTGATTGTGATGGTTGTCAGCTTGCTGAGAGTGGAAGAGAAGTCCTCATAAAATCAATCGCCCAAGCGATCACCACATATGTTATGAGTGTGTTTAAACTACCGGCATCCACTTGTGAGGACCTCATGAGAATGATACGGAATTTCTGTTGGGGAGTTGAGAAGGGGAAGGGAAAGATGCATTGGCGTGCTTGGATCCATTTGATAAAACCAAAGGCGCAAGGGGGACTTGGCTTCCGCGACCTACGCCTTTTTTACCAAGCTTTGCTCGCTCGCCAATCATGGCGGCTCTTGACCAATCCGGAGAGCCTGTGTGCTCGTCTTTTGAAAGCGAGGTACTACCCGAATGGAAGCTTGGAAGATACGATTTTCTCAGGAGGAGCTTCTGCGACTTGGCAGGCAGTTGAACATGGGCTGCAACTTCTCAAGTCTGGCTTAGTATGGCGCGTGGGGAACGGCAGGTCCATTAGAATTTGGTGAGACCGATGGATTCCACGGAATGGGGAAGGACGACCGGTGACACCACAAGGCCGAAGCCGTCTCCGCAGGGTGTCTGAGTTGTTGGATAATCATGGTGGCTGGCGTATGGACGTTATTCATGACATGTTCCTTCTGGTGGATGTAGAAGAGATTGCCAAAATTCGAACTTCACCTCGTATGGGTGAGGATCTTCTTGCGTGGGGACCGGAGCGGAATGGTTGCTTCACGGTACGGAGTGCTTACCGACTTGCTCTGGAGGATCATCTTCGGTTCTCTTCAGTCGCGGCGAGCAGGGCACCAGATGGGCGACGAGCCGTCTGGGCTTCTATATGGAGGTGCCCTGCTCCTCCTAAGATTCGCACTTTCACTTGGCGTTTGATCACAGATTGTCTATCTACGTGGGTTAATAAAAAACGGCGTGGTTTGGAAGTCTTTGACGACTGCCCCCTCTGCGCGATGGAGCTGGAGGACATGTTTCATGCATTTTGTAGATGTCCTAGAGCGGTGGCACTTTGGCAAGCGATGACAGAACAGTGGCGGATCCCCCTGCCGGCGTCGTTTCAGCGGGCGGGCTATGAGTGGCTTGCCCAAACGCTTTGCGACCTGCGGGACACGGAGAGATTGGAGCTCATGATGACACTATGGTGTTGCTGGCACGTTCGCAACGAGATAACACACCATAAGCAGCCGCCCCCAGTTGAAGCATCCAAGAGGTATCTTCTAAGCTACGTGGACTCACTAATTGGTGTGCAGAACAACCCAGGTGCTGATCCAGTTAAAGGAAAGCAAGTTGTGATGTGGTGACTCCCAACAAGCCATTACCGCATGCTCAGCCCATCAATGGTGCCCCACCCAGGTGGTCTCCTCCGACTCAAGGATGCACAAAATTGAATGTTGACGGATCGTTCTGCGCCACATCGGGAACTGCGGGGGCGGGCATGATTCTGCGCGGCTCCACCAGCGACATCATTTTCTCATCTTGTAGAGAGTTGCGCACATGTACAGAACCATTGGAGGCTGAGCTCTTAGCTTGCATGGAGGGCATCAACCTCGCCCTGCAATGGACGGAGATGCCGATAGAAGTAGAGGCGGACTACCTTGTCGCTCTTAACATGATTAATGGCCCGGACAAGGATCGGTCTCGTTATACCATGTTGGTTGATCAAATTCAAAGGCTTTTGAGGGAAGGGAGGATGTTCAAGCTATCTCATGTTCGTAGGGAACAGAATGGTGCAAGCCATTATCTAGCCTCCTTTGGACGGACAGAAGGACGCACTGTGGTGTGGGGGTTCGGGACCAGGAGACGTCCCTGATATTTGTAAGAATGACTTATGTCCTGATTGATGAGATAATATCTTCCTTTCGCCTGAAAAAAACACATGGTGATGAACATGACTTTTCGTTCCTCTTCTTCTCTTTTAGTTTTTCCCTTTCACTTTTCCATCTCATGAAAATAGAGTGCAACTTTTCTTAAGTCTCAAATCTGTGACATTGGCATGTAGTATTTGCTTTCTTAACATGTCGGCAATGAAAATTGATTTCTGCCATTTTCTCCTTCCTTTTCCGAAGAAGGGATGTGTGACTGTATTCTGTCGGTGAAATACACTTGTACACCGAACATGCCAAACAGATAACTGGGTACAAGAATTTGCTATACAGTTTTTTTTTCAAAAGGGGAGCACACTCATATTATTAATAATTCAACAAAGGTCTGGCAACAACATACGTCAGCCAACCCAAAGCCACCAGCCATGCCTACAAACTTGACAATGAGGAATGCCCTCACGCCTCACCATCTAGAGCCAGAGCCACCGCCGATCCGCTCGCATGACGTACCAGGAGCAAACACCCGGTGCAATAGAGCCAAAGCGTACACCACCTGCACACACTTCAGAAAGCCTCCACCACCATAGTATCGTTGACCCATCTTCAGCAAAAAAATCCACATCATCCTTGTCAGGTCGGCCAGCGTCGATGCCGCCACGGTGCCAAACGGCACCACCACCCTGTACGCGTCCATCAAGACGCATCCGCCGTTGAGACTCCGCTGCACCATGCCGCCGAGACCCGCCGGGCGTCCACGCCGTAGATACGACACAGCTCCACCTCTGGACCCTCCAGTCAGCACTTGCTCCAAGAACGATACCCCCAAGAGGGGAGTGACGATAGACACCACTATCATCCGATCTGGGATACCCAGATCTAGGGTTTCTCCCGGAGCAAACAACCCTTCCTGGCGAGTCTACGTGGTGATCCAACACCACTATGCCTTCGTGATCTCTCCAGCAAATATGAGCTCCAAGATAGTGCCTCCAAGAAGGTAGACGATGCCACATGCCGCCATTGTCCAGTCCGGCAGCCAAACCTGAGGTTTCCATCGGCGCTGGATGGGACCGTCACCGTGACGATGCCCCCTCCAAGGAGGTTAGCAACGCCCGTAGACGTCGGCGCACCATCTGCGCCAGCAGATCTGGGCAAAGAATTTCTCCTCGGCGGTAGTCCCTCGAACCAAAAGAGAAGGAAGCAGAACCGCTTGTCGGAGATTTTTTTTTTTAGCATCAAACCAAGCTTTTATTCATCGAAAACCACAGTATGTGGGATACATCTCTCGTTATGGGATTGGCCAAGCCACACATGGCGTCCTCTACCCAACGAAATAGAATGCTTGGCTAACCTATGAGCTTCAACATTAATGACACGACTTTCGAAAGTAAAAGAACAACTAAAAGAAACAGCTAAGTTGTTTATTTCCTGAACAATGGCTCCATTGGGTCTGCGGCTCGCCCCATTAATAGCTCCCACGACTTGTTTTGCATCAGACGCCACTATTACCGCACGAAGATTGAGATCCTGCGCCAGTGCTAATGCTTCCCTGCATGCTATTGTTTCCAAGATAGAAGGGTCATCAACTCCCCCGACGACATGGGCTGAACCGCTCGTCGGAGATGCCCACCAACGTACTCCCTCCGTTCCTAAATATAAGTCTTTTTAGAGATTCCACTACGGACTACATACAGATATATATAGACATGTTTTAGAGTGTAGATTCACTCATTTTACTTTGTATGTAGTCCGTAGTGAAATTTCTAAAAAGACTTACATTTAGGAACGGAGGGAGTAGAAGGAAAGGCCGCGCATGCGAAACAAGTCCGGGCACATGGCCTGAACCCGTCCAACCCGACCCAACTAGAGGAGCCGCCACTGGTGGGGCGAGGATCCGGGCGCGCCGGCCCTATATCCGCTGCCACTGCCTGCGGCCCGTCACACCCTTAATTGAATGATGCATGCAAACCGTAACCAAACTCTTGCAAACTGTAAACAAACTCTTCCTCTGATGATGTATTTAAGGCATGCAAGCCAGACTAAGGACGGGGCACGGCTATATAATCTGTCACGCTCGACACTGTGGCCGCAGCGTCGACGAGGACACGATGGAGCCGCTTCTTCTGCTCACCGTTCTCCTCCTTGCGCACGCGGTGGCTTGCATGGTGTGCACGGCCGTCGCCCGTCGGCGGCGCTCGCGGTGCTACCTGGTGGACTACGCGTGCCATAAGCCGTCTGACGACCGCAAGGTGAGCACGGAGATGGCCGGCAGGGTGATCGAGCGTAACAATCTCCTCGGCCTCCCCGACTACCGTTTCCTCCTCCGCGTCATCGTCCGCTCCGGCATCGGCGAGGAGAGCTACTGCCCGCGCAACATCCTCGAGTGCCGCGAGCACGCGCCCACCCACCGGGACGCGCTGGACGAGATGGACGCCTTCTTCGACGATGCCATCGCCGAGCTCTTCCGCAGGAGCGGCTTTGGCCCCCGCGACGTCGACGTGCTCGTCGTCAACGTCTGCATGTTCTCCCCGGCGCCGTCGCTCGCCTGCAGGATCGTGCACCGCTTCGGCATGCGCGAGGACGTCGCGGCCTACAACCTCTCCGGCATGGGGTGCAGCGCCGGCCTGATCTCGCTGGATCTCGCGCGCAACGTGCTGCGGACGCGGCCGACGTCGCTGGCTCTCGTGGTGTCGTCCGAGTCCATCGCGCCCAACTGGTACACCGGCGCCGACAGGTCCATGATGCTGGGCAACTGCCTCTTCCGCTGCGGCGGCTCCGCCGTGCTGCTCACCAACGACCCGTCTCTCCGCGGGCGTGCAAAGATGGTGCTCCGCCATCTCGTGCGCACAAACACCGCCGCCGACGACGAGGCGCACACTTGCGCCCTGCAGCGCGAGGACGGCAACGGGCGCGTAGGGATCAGCCTCAGCAAGGCTTTGCCCAAGGCCGCCGTCCGGGCCTTGACCCTGAACCTGCGGCGCCTCGCCCCGCGCGTGCTCCCCGTGTCCGAGATCATGCGGTTCGCTGCCCGCCACGCGTCCAAGAAGCTTCTATCTCGCATGCACGTGAACACAGACGGACGTCCCGGCCCCATGATCAACCTTAAGACCGGCGTGGAGCACTTCTGCGTTCACCCCGGCGGCGCCAAGGTCATCGAGGCAGTGAAGCACAGCCTTGGGCTCCACGCCGACGACGTGGAGCCTTCACAGATGACGCTGCACCGGTGGGGGAATACGTCGGCGAGCAGCCTGTGGTACGTTCTGTCGTATATGGAGGCCAAGGGGAGGCTAAAGAGAGGGGACAGAGCGCTCATGCTCACCTTCGGGTCGGGATTCAAGTGCAACAGTTGCCTGTGGGAGGTGACCGGCTACATGGCCGATAAGGGCGCGTGGGCAGACTGCATCGATGAATACCCGTCGGAGATCATCACCAACCCCTACCTGGACAAGTACAGCTGGGTTAACGAAGTCCAAGGCGACATCGTCGTGTTTTAGCTCTCTGCATGCTACTGTTTATTGTCTTGTGTTACGTTAGTACATGCAGGTTCAAGTATCGTAAGGTGTGTGTGCGCGCACGCCAGGCACAGCAAAAGAGCGTTGTTACAGCACGTCGCGTATTTGTATGGTAGCCGAAGGCGTTAAGTCAGTTCCACTGATATAAGGCATGGTAGAGTGATTTGATAAGACAGTCTCATCTTAAGGCCGTCAAGCCATTTACATATGACAATAAAAAGAAGTAATGTACAACGCGCTACCTCTTAGCCTAATCTCTAGATATCCCTAAATATATGGTGAGAGATATTGTATTAGATATCCCTAAATATATGATGAGAGATATTATGTTAAGAGATCATCTAAATAAGAGAAGATACAACGTCTAGGGCACATCTAGATGTGCCATAGTTATTGCACATCTAAGTAACTTAATCAAGCATAAAAAGAAAAAAAAGAGGAAAGAAAATACCCACACGAATCTTCGTATAAGATCAGTGATATAGGACTTGGATGTGCAATACTTATGGCACATCTGGATGTGCTTTAGCAAAGAAGATAAGTCTTTTCTTATGATTTCTCTCTCTCCATCTCATTATTTATCTTATGTGGCACCCCTACGATAGTGCCATTGTACATGCCCTAAGTTATGTATGCTGATCACTTGAGCCACGATACTCTTGGTCCTTCATCCTTGGGAAGGCGGGACTGGGGATAGTGGTTTGCTCTGTCGGTTTTGAATTCATATTGTTGTGAAGATCATAGCAGATCCTTATGCATCAGCTCATATATGAGTACTAGAAGGCACAATATTCATCAAGGGCCGTAGCACACATGACAATTTTATTTTATATTCAATACATGCATGATCAAAGTACTAAATCAAAGAAAGTTCCCATAATAAAGAAGATTGACATACAAAAGGCCCTTGATATGGTATTTGGGCATATTAGGGCATCTCCAACGGCAGCCCACAAATTTTCTTCCGCATCTGTCCACGGACATGGAGCCCTCGTAGATGACGCTACACCGGTGGGGGAACAAGTCGGCGAGCAGCCTGTGGTACGTTATGTCATACATGGAGGCCCAGGGGAGGCTAAAGAGAGGGGACATGGCGCTCATGCTCACCTTCGGGTTGGGATTCAAGTGCAACAGTTGCCTGTGGGAGGTGATCGATGACATGGCCGACAAGGGCGCGTGGGCAGACTGCATTGATGTATACCCGCCGGAGAGCGGCACGAACCCCTACCTGGACAAGTACAGCTGGGTCAACGAAGTCCAAGGTGACACCGCGGTGTTTTAGCTAGTATGATTTGTGTTGCGTTAGTTCTACAGGTTGTGCCATGCACAGAAACAGTGTGTTGCATTATCATTTGCAGCATGCATGTCGTGTCTTTGTATCGTAGCCGAATAAGTTGGGTGGCTCGGTAATAAGTTGAGCCACGCTACTATCTCGGTCCATTTATCCTTGGGATGGCGAGACTGAGGATAGCAGTGTCTCCTGTCAGGTTTGAATCTACTATATTATTGTTGCGAAGATCATATCGTCAAGATTGCAGATCATCATGCCTCAGCTCATATCTGAGTACTAGAATGCATTCATCAAGGGCCATAGCATACTAGATCAAAGCACTAAAGCAATATAAAAATCTCATAACACGGAAGATTGACATATATACCAATGACCTTTGATACGTCATTTGGGGAGTTCGTACTTGAGTAAAGTGCATATTACCCTGGGGTATTTAATTCAAAAACGAAACAATTTCGGATCTCACCAAAATATGTATATTTCTAAATTTTCGCATATTCGGACCCTATAATGCCATGTTATCTCCCAAAACCGCCTAAATCACAACAAAATCGCTCAAGGGATGTATTTATCCGGTTTTGGAGATTCGAGGATCAAAATTGTAGCAAAATCGACTGGAGGGAGAGGGGGAGGTGAGAAAAATGAACTACTTTCTGTAGGGATTGGGTGATGCGACGCTTTGTTCCACGACAAAATCGACTGAGCCAGCTCCAGTACTCGCACTAAGCCAGCAGACGGCCCTGGACGGCGAGCTAGATGACGCAGTGCACGACCTCGCTTTCCTCCCCTACCGCACGAGTACTGCCCCACGGGACCGCACGCCTAATGAGGAGTGTGTACCTTCTC
This sequence comes from Triticum aestivum, assembly GCF_018294505.1. NCBI lineage: Eukaryota > Viridiplantae > Streptophyta > Magnoliopsida > Poales > Poaceae > Triticum > Triticum aestivum. The sequence goes on from NC_057796.1 coordinate 468,739,694, forward strand.
TGTCCTCTAGCTTTTCTTTGTCATTTTGTGTTTGCTTTCACCCAACCGAAGAGACTGGGCACCGAGGCACGATGCAGTGCAACAACGATCGACTGTTGTGAAAACGGACGGGGCGGCGTAGTGCGGCAACCAGTTGGCAGCGACGGGTCGATGCTTCCAGTTGTCCATGATGGGTGGCGAGGCAGCGTTGTCAATGGAATATGGACACGGAAGGAAGGGACTAGCAAAGGGAAAAAGGGGAGACATATATATTTTAAAATTTCAGTAGACTTTTAGAATAGCTTGTAATATGAAATAATGTTTTTACTAACACTAGCAGGTGGCCCTTGCAAATGTGAGGGCATCATCCGCATTGCATCATAAGTGTTAAATATTTATTTTCTATCTCATTTTGAAATTACTCTACTTCTATTTATCCATTTTATTGCATAATGCACAACATTTTAGACATTTATTATTTTTATAGGTGTATCTTTGATCGCCATTTTATCTATAATTGCACATTTTCATGGTTTATTCTATCCAGCCTTTTTGCATGGTTTCTTGTGTATACAATTGCACATTTTATATACAAAAATAACCAGCACACCATCAAGCTTGTTGTTCCAATAATCATAGATCATTTTGTACTCGCCGATCAATGCTTATGTTGGTGTCTAATCACTCATCAGTTATTTTTCTTTACATATTGGCCCTAAGGATTTTGTACATCACCAGTATTGCTAATCGTCGACATATCATAAGATAGAAAGAGGAATATTTTTATTTGCTAGGATTTCTTATAAGGTTTCAATCATATATCTATTCGTTGTATTAGATCAACATTGTTGTATTTGTGCCCCTCGGTAAATCGCCGTACCGTGAAAAAATACCAAGTTAGTTGAATTTTTTGAAGTTAAACGCTCAATGTATAGTAAAGTACAAAGGATCTAAGAAATGTTATGAGAGTTGGTTCTAGCGCATTGGTAGTAGCCTAGTCTCATGCGTAGACAATATTCCATTTGGCTGGTATCACTTTTACGCCAAATAAAAGCTCTTGTTCTATATATATATATACTATTCTTAAAGAATTTGAATTCAAAATTCAACTACAAATTTTGTTCGAAATATTTTCGGTATTTCTTGGTAACCGTGGTAACCACGTTTACCGGTCCCCCTCGGTAAAAACGCCCCATTCTGTAACCAAAATCTTGCTAGAAACCATGTTATGCATCAACTCAATCAAATCTTACCAAAATCACGTCATGCATTAACTCAATCAAATCAAATAAAATCTTACCAAACCTCAACTAAACCAAACATTCCTTGTCGCCCATATCCAAATCAGATCTTACCAAAAACTCAACTAAATCAAAACATTTTCCTTGCATTCTCCCACCCATACTCAAATAAAATAAATCTTACCGAAATCTAGAATATAGTGGGTGTAATGTATACATCGGACACGATTGATGTTGAACCACTAAATATGTATACCCCGTTGCAACTCAAGGAAAATTAGCTAGTTTAACTAATAATTGACATGCGAACTTATTAATATTTTGTTTGTGTGAAATATTTCTATGTGCAAGTATGATGATATATCTAATCTGAACTTTTTTAGATACAAAGATCTACCGCTATGATCCATTTAGATACATTTATGAAGATCCAACATATGTGGTATGATTAGGTATGACTATGTAGATCTAACAAAACAATCTAATAAACAAATTATTTATTTATAAAAATATATGTTCCTACTTAATAATAAATCATTGAAAACATGTACGAACTCTGCCCAAATGGAGGCACACCCAGCGCACGAGAGCCATGAGCTGCCTCATGTCGTGGTGGAACCATGTGTGGCACACACACATAGCATAACAACCCAAGAAAACATGTACAAACTATTGGTGCAATTATTTACATTACACTCATAGTCCATCACATATTGTTTACTTCAGTAGCTATAGTTTTGGCAATGGTCGCCTTGTAACATGTATATGTTCACAACCATTTATGTATTTATTTTATTTACAACAGTAGGTATACAAAAATTCGATATGGCTCATACTACCGTATAGTCCTATTATCTCAGCGGTTCGTCCTCCTCGAGATGTGCGGGTCTTCACGTATTTCTTGCTGTATAGTGCTTCTCCATTCATTTCTGCACAGTGCTGAGGTAGTTTGTCTCTTGTCATTGATGAGGCCCAGCTAGTTTGGTCCAGTACGTCAACATTTTCCTGGACCAGTAAACTGTAGCACCATGTCCGGGCCTTCGCGTTACCAAAACGGGCCCACTGTGCACATGGCGATGATGGCTACCGTCTTTACCGTGGCAGCTACCCGTTATGCACTTGTTCAAATTTTGAACATTCAAACTTTCTGGAGCCACCTCGCGCACGACAGCCGCGTGGCACTGCTTCAGTTCCACTGTCTAGCGGGTAGTCGGTTTGACTTTGTTTCCGTAGGAAACACTTTTTGTTAAGATCTAACAAGACATGGACGGCTCAGTCTTAAACGTGCAGGCAGCTACAAATTAACAGGTTTACACTTTTTGTTACAAGTACAACAGGATATTTAGTAAAGCTATGCAGTCTCAGCATTAGCCCCTTGCCCGGCCGGTCTGTCTGCACGCGTTCTTCCTATGTCCAACCACGCCGCAGTTGCTGCACATTGCCTCCTTCCTAGGATTTTTTGGGGTGTCTCCTTGCTGTGGGCAAGTTGTTCGTTTGTGCCCCTTAATCTCCTCTTCGCCATGCCTTCGTAAGGTGCTATGTTCCTAGCATTCGTTGGCCTTCCCGGATTTCTCTTCTTCGCCGGCGGTTCCAAACCTGCTAAAGGATGGCTATGCTCGGAATTCACTTCATCAGCCTCTGGATTACATGTTCTCTGTCTCGCGGCTCCGTCTGGTTGGCCTTTGTTCTGCACACGGTCCTCCAGTCTTAATCCATCCTTCGCAAACGGTGTCATCACCAGCAGTGCTTGATTCAACAGACCCATCAGAATTTTGTAAGCTTCCACACTTGTGTCTCCGAGCCTCACTAACTCCAGTGCCTGCGCGTACATTCTGTTATTTCTGAAAGTTAGCGTAGCAGAGCTAATCTGATCTCGCTTGTAGTGCTGTAGGCGCTCTAGTAGTATTTCACGAGCATCCTTTGTCCATCTCTTCACTATGTGCTTCTCTGGGATCTCAGTCATCCCCAAAAAATCCATCACCTGAGAAACAGAGCAAAACAAATGATCACGAAATGATACCACTAACATACTGGTTGCTACTTACAAAAATTCATTAGGAAAACACGAAAAGGCAGAGGAAACAACTTTCAGGATGTGACAACAAAGTATAACCATGTGTTCGAAAAGCCCGCACCCACACTCGAAATGTGAACCATTGTCATGCATCTTAACCATGAATACTACTCTACTCCACTTCTCTCTCTTCGCAGGCCGAACTGCTCAAACATGGCCCTAGTGTACACCTTGCTTGCATCCAACACAATCGACGAGTTGGTCCGCAGTACTAACCCAGGCTGCTCCACTTCTCTCTCTTCGCAGGCCGAACTGCTCAAACATGGCCCTAGTGTACATGTTGCTTGCATCCAACTCAATCGACGAGTTGGCCAGCAGTACTAACCCAGGCTGCTCAGATTTTACATTTAGGTTACCCATTTCTATTTTTGGTTAAGTATATCCAACAACAAGAAATCAACTTACGATTTTTGTTCTCTTCTCCTCGTAGCTCTCATTAGATGATGGGTCAAACTGCAGCCCCATGTATTGCCTGACAAACTTATGCATTGGTGAACCTGGTGGCGTATAATTCTTAAGCGTATGGTTTGCACTCTCACTCTGCTGGGTGCCAGACATTTTGCGCAGAAAACCCCTTTGAAGTATGGCTTAACCCATTTCTCTCGTATTTCAAATAGCTGAGTCATGTACGAGTGGGTCTTCAGGTTGTATTTCTTGATCAAATGTGCCCAAGCTTCTTCTAACTCATCCACCATTAACATGGTCTTGACAACCTTGTGGAACTCTTGCCTGAATTCAGTTCTCTTGCCATACAAAGCACCAAGACTTTCTTTTGCTTTCTTTAGGACGTGCCATTTGCAACACCGGTGGACTGTATCCGGAAGTGTCGTTTTTATAGCTACTTCCATAGCTCTGCAATGATCTGCAACACAAAATGTCATATGTCAGTTCGACTAGCAATTTAGTAAGGCCTCCACCACAAAAAAACATATAAGTCATGAACAAGACATTTTAGGGACACACACTCGTCAATACGGTTCTCGGTGCCACACCACCCATCATCCTAAGGAACTCCGTGAAAACCCACTCAAAGCTTTCTACTTCTTCATCCCTAAGCAGCACCCCTCCCAGCAAGATGCTCTGAAAATGATTGTTAACCCGAACAAACAGCCCAAATGGCATGTCATACATGTTTGTCCGGTATGTGGTGTCGAAGGTGACAACATCACCAAAGAACTTGTACTTTAGCCAACTATGCCCTGTTGTCCACATTAGATTTTTCATCCTGCTCTCGCCATTAGCCTGAACCCGGAACAAAATATCAGGGTCCTTTGCACCTACTTCCTCGAACACTTCAATTGTTTTCTTCACATCGTCATCTGGCTCGTCCCAACCTATTTGCCCGCACAAGTTCCAAAGCACCCTCTTCGTGAAAGGCACATTTTCAATCGTCCCGAAGAACCCTCCAATTGTGATGTACACTTTGCTGATGTTGATGTTATTCTTCTGCAGGTTCCTCGCCAGATCCCTTGTGTAAACATCAATGTGCTTGTGGGACGGCCAATGCAGCATCTCACCACAGTTAGGGGTCATGACATGGTTGTGCTTTACTCGATGCTCCGTTATGTACCACCCATTACCCGATGTCCTCAACAGCCTGGTCATCGCTGGACACTCGCACCGACATGACCGTGTATTCTCACGGAGATGTTTTCCCTGTGAAACAACAGTTTTATCAAGAAATAAAAACAAGTGAGGAATCACACAAAGATTGATTGGTCTTTTTAATTCTTCCGGAGATATACTCTTTTTTACTTACTGAGCATCCACAAACAATCTCCTGCACGGTCTTCCTTTTTACTTAATGAGTTTGCACGTCAAGTTTTCATTTCCCCCTTTCTTTTTTCCTGATTTTCCCCAATCCTAACATTGACCTATGACTCTGTCAGAGAACAACACCATCTCCCTATTAAGCATTTTTTTACTTTTTATTTCATGATTTATACGGACCATCACTAATGCTGTTTGCTACACAATTGTTTTCATAACTTGATTCCCTTCATGCAGACATGCATTTCTTCCTCTTTTTCATAACAAATTTTCTACAGGGGACAAAATCTTCAGAGAAAGGGCGGAGGGGTGAAGATGCGTACCTTCGAATCCACCCCGGCGCCTTCGGATGTGGCTTGACCGCCGACTCGCCGACTCCGCTGGAGCGCTGTTGCCGCTGCCCTCCGCCCCGGCATCACCGCAACTATCCTGAACGGCCACTGACGAATCTGGCAGGCCAGCCCCACACCTCGCTCCCCTCATTATGCGCAGAGCCCACAGACGGAGCGCCGCCACTGAAGATCGGCGAACTGCGCTAAAAAGCAACAGAACGAGCGGTGTCAATTTTGCCTACCAGATTAGGAGCGATCCAAAACAGGGCCGGCTCGAAACAAGAGAGGGGCTGGGGAGCAGGGTGGCGCACCTGCAGACTGGATCCGGGGGGAAGTCGACGACGCCCCCGCCTATGCTCCCCGTCAGTACGGCTGCCACTTCCGCCAGCGCTCGAGCAGTGAGCCCTTCCATGCCCTTATTTGCATCAAACACTTTTTTCTTTTTGTTTTTCCGCCTGCGCACAGGGGTAGGAGAAGACCCAAGGACACACCGCCATTAATGCGCCATAGCATAAACACGAGAGGCAAAGAATCTGGACCATGGTCCAGAATCCCGCACACACCTGTACCGGCGGTCCAAGTCTGTCTACTCCGTAACATGCAACGTGGGCTCTCCTTGTATTCATACGATGTACCCCGCTTTGTATCTGTACGCCGCGTGGTGGCAGAAGGTTTACACGATTTTCCAGCGCTCGCCATGTGCGCATTAAGTGTCTGCGCCACCTACCGATCAGGGCATCTCAACGGCTGAGATAATGCTATTATATGGTTGTATGAGCCATATCGCTGCTCTCAGGTAAATCGTCATATGTTGTTTATTTGACAACCCAATCGCTAGAGTACTATTGTCGGTTAAGAAAATATTGTTTACTTAATAAACCAATCGTCAAATATGTTGTCTTTTATGAGAAATTTCTGGTTCGTATGTCTTTTTTTTTTACTCAAAGTAACCCATCAACTACTTTATTATTGTAAGATGTTCTAGGAAATAGCCGTTGATGTCTTTGATCTCAAACTGCCACAACAACACCCGGTGACCTGGTCTGACTTGCTCGACTCATCTTTTCTCAGCAAGGAACGGGCGGCAATCGCCGTCTCTGTAATGCGTGCGATCTGGAATAACATAAACAAGTATACACATGATAAGATTAAGGAGCAGTTCGGTAATCCTCCGGCTCCATGAAATCTGAGGAGCTGCGGAGCACCACTTACCCAACTCTGTATTTTTTAACTGCTGCTCCACCAGCTCCCGGAGTGGAGTTGTGGAGTGGAGTTCCTCCGAACTGATTACGTATATGGAGCTGATCTAGGAGTTGATTCAAGCTATTGATATCCCGGGGAACTGTCCAATACTGATCCTAGAACCTCGAGAAGATGGAGGGCACCAGTGATTGGGTGGACGAAGAGCAACTCTGATGGAGCGGTTGATGTGGCCGCGGGACGCAAAACGGGTGTTATGGCCCGAGATCAAATGGGAATGTTTGCCTCTGTCAGCTTCTTGAAAAAGCCTAGGGTTGTCCATCCCTATACAATTGAACTTTTAGCAGTCCGGGATACAGTGCTGCTTGCAGTGGATAAGGCATGGCAAAATGTTGTGCTGGAAACAGACTACAAGACTCTTTTGTGATGTCTGGAAGAATGATGTTTTTCACTTAGTGGGCAGCCATATCGTCATAGTGATCCATTTATACCTCATGATTTCAGGGATTCAATTTTCAGTACGCTATAAGAGACGCAATGACGTTGCTCATCATTGTGTGAAGGAAGGTTTATCCTGCACAGCTGTCTTTTCCTCCTCCACAAAAAAGCTAGGGTTTCTGCCTCCCGCCGGCGCCGCCACAGGTCCGCCTCCTCTTCGGTGGCCCTAGGACCATGGGGGCGTGGTGGATCTCGGTAAGGGCCGGCGGGAGGGCTCCGTTTTTAGTCGTTTCTTTCAGTTTTGTTAGGGTTTGTGTCCTGTTCAGAAAGACGAGACGGCGGCCTCCCTGAAGATGGAATAAAGGTCTCCCCGCCTAGCCCCTGTTTTGGCGGTGCGTCTAGCACGGTTGGTGGGCGTGTGGAGATGTGTCTCCGGCGGATTTATTTTTGATGGATTTGCTCGGATCTCGTCGTTGTTCATCTACGTTCATATGTCTTTGGATTGGATCTTTCTAATCTATGTTATTCTTCATCTGCGGCGGTTGCTGTTCTGGTGCGCTGGTCCTACGGGGCCTTAGCACGATGACTTCCTGACTGTCTACTACAACAAGTTGTGCCCGACTCCGGTGATGAAGGGGCGATGGCCGCGGCGCGCCTTCGGCTCGCTTCAGTGCTGGTACTCGTCGCTAGGTGGTCTACGGATCTGGATGTAATTTCTATTATTTCTGATATTCGTTGCACCGCCATGATTGAAAATGAATAGATCGGAAATTTTCTCGCAAAAAAAAGAAGAAGGAAGGTTTATCCATTGTCTCATGTGCTTTCTCTTATGATGTAATCCCTGATTTTTGGATTGCCCAAGCGCAATCTGATATGGAAAACGCTTAAAACCATCCGACTGATTTCTGGCTGTCGTAAACCGCTTCGTGAAGCGTCCGATCGACTCGATCGTGCGGTGCTCGCCTCTCGCACAACTCGCATCAGCCACCAACCACCAAACTTTATATCCTCTTTCGCGAACAAAGCCACCCGTTTCTTCTCCTTGTCTCCTAATAAAACGTGATCCACTTTCTTCGTCTCTAACCTTTTGTTCTTTTCCTCGTGAACCTCTGCTGCCCAAGCTCCTAAAGAATATAGGATGCAAAGCCGGCGGCCATGTTGGAATGCAACACATCGGATGTTGTGATGAAAGACTCGACGCTGTAGAGATGCTCCGGCGCTGCGACGCAACACCCGTCGACGGTTGCCAGTGTTGTGAATTGCGATGCAGCATCCGGCGGTTCTGCCGGCGCTGGGACGTGGCGCTCGTGGTCGGCCGCCAGCGCTACAATGCAGACCTCGCCAGGGTTGCGCTGCTATACGGCCCGTGGTGGTTGCCTGTGCTGCGATGCAGCGTTTGACTGTGCTATGACGCGCCGGTCGTCGGCTGCCGGTCCTGCAACGCAACTCTCGCCGGCGCTGCCGGTGCTTTCGGCTGCCCAATGATGCTCCATCGCAGCTGGGACGAGCCCCAGGTAATGCTTCGACGACCATGACAACATGAACGACCGTGGAATGCTTTGATGACCACGACGACGAGCGTGCTTCAATGACCGTGGTAATGCTTTCATGACCATGACAACTTTTATGGCCATGAGAATGCTTCAATGACTAGAGCGACGAGGCATGGCATGACTGTCGTCGTCACGGCCGTGACCCAGCCCGCGGACCCGAGCTCGGCGTATGTCGCCGGTGTGCATCGTGGAGAGATTCCAGGGGTGCATGGCCTTGCCGTAAGTTGAGGACCAGGATATGTGTGTGAGTCATTATCTTGTACTGCCTATTTAAATCAAGAAAAGGAATGAGAAAAGCAGCTATGTCGTGATGGCCGAGTCTTGTGCATCGTGGAGAGATTCCAGGGGTGCATGGCCTTGCCGTAAGTTGAGGACCAGGATATGTGTGTGAGTCATTATCTTGTACTGCTTATTTAAATCAAGAAAAGGAATGAGAAAAGCAGCTATGAGGGCTGGAGTAACAATGTAGCCACGGTGTGATCACCAAGGGAGCCTCTTGGCAAAGCTTGTGTGTTCTTCCTTGGTGCATGTGTGCGTGGGTGTGCGTGGAGTTTCTTCTTGTGTGAGGCAAGAGGTAGAAGAAGAGCGGCGTCGCGCGAGGCGGCGCCAACAATGACCGTATTGACGACCTCAGCCATGCAAGGAGGCATGCTCCAATAGTCATGGTGATGCTTCGACAACCACGATGCCATCAACTACTGCGGAAATGCTTCGACGGACACGACGGGGCGTGCTTCAATGGTCGTGCCAATGCTTCCATGACCTTGATGACTTTGACTGCCACAATAATGCTTCAACAACCAGGGCGACGAGGCAATGCCATGACGGCGTGGACGACCGTGACCATGCAATGAGCCAATGAGGATGTTCCAATGGTCGCGGCGATGCTTCGACGACCAGGACGACGTCAACGATTGAGGAGATTCTTCAATGACCACGAGGACAGGCGTGTTCACTGACCGTGGCAACGCTTCCATGACCGTGACGACTTCAACGGCCATGGCAATGCTTCAACGACTAGAGCGGCGGGGCATGCCATGACGTCGTTTGACGAGTGTGACCATGCAGGCATGCTTCAAGGTCGTGGCATGCGTCGACAACCACAACAACATAGACGACTGTGGAAATGCTTCGACAACCATGATGACGAGGCGTGCCATCACAGCGTCGACGTTCACGGCAATGCAACGAGTCATGCTTCAATGAGCTTTATTGAGCATCCCCGGTGTTGTTATGGAGCATCGACGGGTTGCCGGAGCATCATCGGTGCTGCGATGGAGCATCGTCGAGCAGTCGTAACCTCGCGGGTGGTGCAATGGAGCATCAACGATCGCCGGAGCATCACTGGTTATGCGATGGAGCATGGTCAGGTCGCCGGAGCATCACCAGTGCTGCAATGGAGCATCGACGGATCGACGGAGCATCGTCGGTGCTGCAACGGATCATTTTGCCGGGGTGCCGGAGCATCACCAAACCTTTGATGGAACATCAACGGGTCGCCGAAGCATTGCCGGTGCTGCGACGGGACGCCGGAGCATCGCTGATGCTTCCGGAGATGGTCGCAACAGCGTCGGCGCTGCAGTCGTGGCCAGTGCTGACGAGCTCGCCGGCGCTTTGCTTTCAGATGACCGGCGACACATGTGATTCAACGTGAATGTTGCATCTGGTGCAAGCAAAAGTTCGTGGTCCATGCCGGCCAACTGCGGCTTGTCGCGTGGGAAAGGCCGCTGCGTTGCATACGATGGCTGGCTGGAGTGGCGCCGTAAGATGCATGGGCGTATTGTGGTGTAAGTGATGGCTGGTCCAGGGATTAAGCGGCTCAAATCGATGCAAATGAACGGCTGGCAAGGCGGCTGATCTTTTCGTAAGATCAGCCGGCTTACGCCTAGCAACGGCCATCTGATATTGTTCACCTAAGCGATGAATAATATGCTTTGAAGGGCGGTTATAAGAAAAATTAAAATGTCGGAGCAACTAGTTAACGAGCGGTTCGGGAGCGCTTCGCGCGTGACAAGTGTCGCGCGCGGAGCGCTCCCGCAAGGGAAAACCAGTTGCGCGGTTGGTTCCCGGTTTTCCCTTTCCGGTTTGTGGTTTGGTGCGTTTTGCAGTTTGACCCTCGAACTATCAAAATTTTCCGTTTTTTCCTTTCCGCGCGAAAACACAGAAAAATACCAACTCGCGCGGTTGGTTCCCTGTTTCCCTTTCCCGTTTCCCTTTTTGTTCCCATTATATTTCCAGGTAATGGAAATTTATGGGGTAGTTACGCGCGGGGACTACCAACACTATCAAATGTGACCTTTCAAGTAAAGAAAAAAAGCAACTTTTTAATGTAAAACAGCAGTCTCCAGAATCGTTCAATCGTGTGACTTCTTTATAGGCACAGGTGAACACTAGGAGAGGCACGGGTGTATAATAACTTTACTAAATTGAAGAAAAGTGCCTCCGGCTCGCCTTCGGCTCGTTCAATTTTCATAAACATCTTGAAGGGGGGGGGGCATAGGTCGAAGTGTGTGTTGGTCGTGCTGCGTGCTGGTTCGTGCGGCGCGTTGTACGTCGTGGTGTGACACGGCGCCTCCGGCGCGAGGGAACCTCCGGCTCGCCTTCGGCTCGTTCAATTTTCATAAACATCTTGAGGGGGGGGGCATAGGTCGAAGTGTGTGTTGGTCGTGCAGCATGCTGGTTCGTGCGGCCCGTGGTACGTCGTGGTGTGACACGGCGCCTCCGGCGCGAGGGAACCTCCGGCTCGCCTTCAGCTCGTTCAATTTTCATAAACATGTTGAAGGGGGGGGGGCATAGGTCAAAGTGTGTGTTGGTCGTGCTGCGTGCTGGTTCATGCGGCGCGTTGTACGTCGTGGTGTGACACGGCGCCTCCGGCGCGAGGGAACCTCCGGCTCGCCTTCGACTCGTTCAATTTTCATAAACATCTTGAAGGGGGTGGGCATAGGTCGAAGTGTGTGTTGGTCGTGCAGCGTGCTGGTTCGTGCGGCGCGTTGTACATCGTGGTGTGACACGGCGCCTCCGGCGCGTGGGAACCTCCGGCTCGCCTTCGGCTCGTTCAATTTTCATAAACATCTTGAAGGGAGGGGGGCATAGGTCGAAGTGTGTGTTGGTCGTGCAGCGTGCTGGTTCGTGCGGCGCGTTGTACGTCGTGGTGTGACATGGCGCCTCCGGCGCGAGGGAACCTCCGGCTCGCCTTCGGCTCGTTCAATTTTCATAAACATCTTGAAGGGGGGGGGCATAGGTCGAAGTGTGTGTTGGTCGTGCTGCGTGCTGGTTCGTGCGACGCGTTGTACGTCGTGGTGTGACACGGCGCCTCCGGCGCGAGGGAACCTCCGGCTCGCCTTTGGCTCGTTCAATTTTCATAAACATCATGAAGGGGAGGGCATAGGTCGAAGTGTGTGTTGGTCGTGTAGCGTGCTGGTTCGTGCGGCGCGTTGTACGTCGTGGTGTGACACGGCGCCTCCGGCGCGAGGGAACCTCCGGCTCGCCTTCGGCTCGTTCAATTTTCATAAACATCTTGAAGGAGGGGGGCATAGGTCGAAGTGTGTGTTGGTCGTGCAGCATGCTGGTTTGTGCGGCGCGTTGTACGTCGTGGTGTGACACGGCGCCTCCCGCGCGAGGGAACCTCCGGCTCGCCTTCGGCTAGTTCAATTTTTATAAACATCTTGAAGGGGGGGGGGGTGGGCATAGGTCGAAGTGTGTGTTGGTCGTGCGGTGTGCTGGTTCGTGCGGCGCGTTGTACGTCGTGGTGTGGCACGGCGCCTCCGGCGCGAGGGAACCTGCTTGTATAATTTTTATATAGCAGGTTGTGCAAAAGGCAAGCTGCTTTGTTTCGAAAGGCACGGGTTTGAAGCATGTGCAATCACGTCTGCTTACGAGCTAGGTTTGTGCGTGCATTCACATGTGTGTATCCTACGAAGGCATTGGTATGTTGTCTCCGGAGGCACGGGTTTGAAGCATGTGAAGTCACGTTAAGTCATTGGTATGTTGCCTCCAGAGGCACGGGTTTGAAGCATGTGAAGTCACGTGTGCGTAGGAGCTAGTCACGGTTGAGGCGTTCTTGGTATTTGTGTGTGGATATTGCCCGGATGCATGTGACCCAGGCTTTGGTGGCACAAGGCCATGTCACCTCTGGAGGCACGGGAGGGTGGTCTCCAGAGTTGTGACGCCCGGATAATTAAGCTACAGTAATCTCTACTAATGATGCCATGTCACCTCGATTACTGTTGCTAATCTCGCGTTAGTTCAGAACCGATCCAAATTCAGATTTGGATTAAGTCTAACGGTAAATGTTTTCAAACATTAAAACTAAAATGTTTGGCATGTGGCAAATAATCCATACTAATTATTGGTGGAGAAACCACACTTCTGTAGAATATTCAATTGCACTATAATAAGTAAATCAGCGGCAAAACTATTATTTAAATGCTCTTAAAAATAATGATAAACAAATACAAACTATTGTATTAAATGTGTCAAAATGTTTGTGGCAGTGGCATGATTACCTCTACTAAATTAGGTACAATTTTTGTATTTTACTAGAACTAAAATAAATAGAAACTAAGTTAAAAAGGACAAAATAGAAAAACACACACACACACAAAGAAACACCCCCCCGGTTGGGCCTTGGCCCAGTTGGCCGAGCAGCCGAGCGGCTTGCCGGCCCACCCCCGCACGCTCCTAGCCTACTTGGCCTCCCTCCCCCCCACCAGAAACCCTAGCCCGTCGCACCCCCCCACTACGCTCTTCCCCCGATCCGATCTGCCCCGACCGATACCCCATTCCCTCTCGTTCTCCAGCACCAGGCCCCTGCGCCCCATCCCCTGCCGCGCCGGAGCCCCACCGCCGCCGCCGTCCCCGCGCCCGCACCCGGGGATCCGCCGCCTATCGTCGTCCTCGTGCCACCGTTACGCAGAAGCTCCTGCCATGGCCGCACCCGCCTGGTCCTCCGCGTCCGTGCCGTGCCAAGCCGCCTCCTCGCCGCAGAGGGACGGACCCTGGAGGCCTCGTTGCGGATCCGGCCTCCCTCGCCATGCTCCCCTCGCCGGAGTCCCCTCATCGCCCGACGCCCCCTGCTCCAACACCGTCGGCCGCCGCCGCTAACCTCGTCGTCAATCCGCTCGACCCCGACCTCCACCGGCTCCATCGAACACCCTGCTGCTTCCGCTGTGAGCCTCCGGCCCTCCACGGCCTTTTTCCCCTCCTCCCCATGCTCTCCAGCGCCGTTTGCCGCTAGCTCCGCCGTAGTCGTCGCCCCCGGCGCTGTTTCAGCCGTTCCTAGCTACAGACGAAGGCAACTCGACGCGGCGCCTCACACTTATCCGTTTTGCACACGGGCTGCCCGTTTTGGTCGCCGGAGCAGCCGGCTCCGCACGCGCCGCCGTCCTCTGAACTTACCCACAGGCACACGCGCACGCACACACGCACGTTCTAATAGTGGGTTGACCCACTGACGTGTGGGCCCGCCCGGTTTAACCAATCCCCTAACCACGTAATTAGATAGAACCTAATAAAACTGTTAGTTGAATAACTGGAAATGACATGTGGACCCTTTTCTTTTAAAAGCCTGTTTAAAATTATCTAAGTCAATGACATGTGGCCCCCACCTAATCTGTTAAAATTAATTAAACAATTAATTTACACTGTCTCTATGACAGTTGGGTCCCACAAGCCAGTTTGACCAGTCAACACTCAATATGTTGACCGCTAACTGGACTGCTGACTCAGCCCCTGGACCCCACTATCAGCCTCTGTTGACTGGGCAGTTGACTCAGTCAACTAGCCGCACGTGTCAGCCCCACTAGCACCTCTTTGGGTACACTTCTGTGTACCCATAGCATTTATTATTTAAATGAATTTCAAATTAAATTAAATCCAAGAAATCTAGAAAATGATTAAATCTTTATAAATTAATATAAATAATCTGTAACTCGGATGAAAATACTTTGCACATGAAAGTTGCTTAGAACGACGAGACGAATCCGAGTACGCAAAGCGTTTGTCCACCACACATCCCTAGCATAGCAAACACGCAACTTTTCCCCTCCGATTCATCTGTTCCGAAAACGTCAAACACCGGGAATACTTTCCCGGATGTTTCCCCCCTTCGCCAGTAGCACCTACTACTATGTTAGGTCACCTCTAGCACCGCGTAATGCCATGTTATGCTCTGTGATGCTTTGATTGCTCTGTTATTTATTGTGTTCCCCCTCCGTTACTTCTTTTCGGTAGACCCTGAGACCGCTGCCGGTACCCCTGTGATCGACTACATCGACGACGAACCCTTCTTGCCAGAGCAACCAGGCAAGCCCCCCCCCCTTGATCACCATATATCGCCTATTCTTCTCTATACTGCTTGCATTAGAAGAGTGTAGCATGTTACTGCTTTCGGTTAATCCTATTCTGCTGCATAGCCTGTCATTGTTGCTACAGTTGTTACCCTTACCTGCTACCCTACTGCTTAGTATAGGATGCTAGTGTTCCATCAGTGGCCCTACACTCTTGTCCGTCTGCCATGCTATACTGCTGGGCCGTGATCACTTCGGGAGGTGATCACGGGTATATACTATATACTTTATCTACATGACACATGTGGTGACTAAATTCGGGTCAGCTCATTGAGTACCCGCAAGTGATTATGATGAGGGGGCTAAAAGGACAGGTGGCTCCATCCCGGTAGAGGTGGGCCTGGGTTCCCGACGGTCCCGACTGTTACTTTGTGGCGGAGCGACAGGGCAGGTTGAGACCACCTAGGAGAGAGGTGGGCCTGGCCCTGGTCGGTGTCTGCGGTTACTTCAAAATAACTCGCTTAACGAGTTCTTGGTATTTGATCTGAGTCTGGCCATTTGGTCTATACGCACTAACCAACTACGCGGGAACAGTTATGGGCACTCGACGTCGTGGTATCAGCCGAAGCCTTCGTGACGTCAGTGACTGGGCGGCGCGTGCCAGATTGGACCGCGTAGTGTGACTTCCTTTGTAATGGAGGTTGCTAGGTCTGCTTCCGGCCGCCCTCGCAACGTGCAGGTGTGCAATGGGCGATGGGCCCAGACCCCTGCGCCATAGGATTTAGACTGGCGTGCTGACCTCTCTGTTGTGCCTAGGTGGGGTTGCGACGTGTTGATCTTCCGAGGCCGGGCATGACCCAGGAAAGTGTGTCCGGCCAAATGGGATCGAGCGTGTTGGGTTATGTGGTGCACCCCTACCGGGAAGTTTATCTATTCGAATAGCCGTGTCCCTCGGGAAAAGGACGACCCGGAGTTGTACCTTGACCTTATGACAACTAGAACTGGATACTTAATAAAACACAACCTTTCATGTGCCAGATATAACCCGGTGATCGCTCTCTAACAGGGCGACGAGGAGAGGACCGTTGGGTTAGGATTATGCTATGCGATGCTACTTGGTGAACTTACCATCTACTCTCTTCTACATGCTGCAAGATGTAGCTGGCCAGAAGCGTAGTCTTCGAAAGGATTAGCTATCCCCCTCTTATTCTAGCATTCTGCAGTTCAGTCCACCGATATGGCCCTTTACACATATACCCATGCATATGTAGTGTAGCTCCTTGCTTGCGAGTACTTTGGATGAGTACTCACGGTTGCTTTTCTCCCTCTTTTCCCCCTTTCCTTTCTACCTAGTTGTCGCAACCAGATGCTAGAGCCCAGGATCCAGACGCCACCGCCGACGACGACTCCTACTACACCCGAGGTGCCTACTACTACGTGGATCCCGCTGACGACGACCAGGAGTAGTTTAGGAGGATCCCAGGCAGGAGGCCTGCGCCTCTTTCGATCTGTATCCCAGTTTGTGCTAGCCTTCTTAAGGCAAACTTGTTTGACTTATGTCTATACTCAGATATTATTGCTTCCGCTGACTCGTCTATGATCGAGCACTTGTATTCGAGCCCTCTGGCTTGTATTATGATGCTTGTATGACTTATTTATGTTGTAGAGTTGTGTTGTGATATCTTCCCGTGAGTCCCTGATCTTGATCGTACACGTTTGCGTGCATGATTAGTGTACGGTCAAATCGGGGGCGTCACAAGTTGGTATCAGAGCCGACTGCCTATAGGAATCCCCCTTCCACACTCCTTGGCCGAAGTCGAGTCTAGACATTACAAAACTTTTACTAACATGGTTGTGTGCCTTACGGGCTCATGTCGCCATTGGGTGGTAATATGATCTTTTACTCCTCGATCTTTACTCTGGGACTCTAATCTCTCTTCTATTCGGGTTAAAATGAATTTACTAACTCTGACTCTAGGTTCTCGTAACTACTTCCTCCCGGAGATCCCTTATCACAGATGATCGCCTGCTGCACTAGAAGATTCCGGAGTTACCCTGTGATGTTCTCTCGAGACTTTGTGCCCATCGTTTTTGCAATTCCCTATCACCGAAATATCCCTATGGATAAATACATACATCTGTCGTTCTTACTTTTGTTCCCAGTTGATCTTGTCATTACAAGATACCCTGAAATTCCCTCTATTGATCCGTGAATACTTTGTGCCTACTGCCTTGCAGTTCTTGCCACATGAATACCCTCTACGGATAATTCCTCGCACTTACCGAGTATCCGCTCTTCCCCCGTTGTTTATATGATTTACAAGACACATTGAAATACTATCTGATCTTTTGATAATCCTCTGCCCGCTATTACTCGGCAAATACTTGTCTGCTTGCATTATGGTTATGTTCCGTATGACTAGCAATATTCATTAGTATCCTTTGTCATTATCATTAGAGTCCCTTGATTCAATATGTTGCGAATTCTCGCAGTCCTCAGTCAGATCCTAGAATTCATCCTTCCGGCTCAGACGTCATATTAAACTTGAGTCGGATCTCGACCAATGAAATTTCCATCGATTGTACCCTTAAGCCTACTCAACCTATCCATCCTTGATCAGAGTGTTTGCTTCTGATCCCTTGATTTGGAGCTCATAATTCCTTTGCATTGGAGCTTTGAATTAGTCGGTTGTTTTGATAATCCGATCTCCTTGCTTTCTTTCTTCTGCTGGTTGAGTACCGATGATCACATCAGGTCTCTTGTGGACCACCAGAACCTTTATGGGATTTTATCCGACGACGTCCTTCATATTCAATAACTTTGTGAGTCTTTTCTCGGATACATAATGCCTTTGGTAAATTGTATCATCTGCTTTGTCAACCATGCTCTACTTTTGAGCTGGTGATAATTACTCTCGAAGCTGGTGGCATATGTTTCTAAGTTGCCCTGATGGGTTGAACCTATGCCTTCCTTAATCTGTGTGAACCCGAAAGTTTTCCAAGGTTCATACTCCTCTGGTAATTCACCAGGTAGGTCTTCGCACTCAAATTATTTTTAATAGAGCAGTGAATGAAAGGTTATGCATTGCAGAAGTGGGAGTCGACCTTGAACTTTGTGTTCATGCCCATGGACACGATGTAGATCTTATCATTAAAAGCTTCTCTTAAATTAATTATTCCCTTGGTATAAGTTCATCTTATATCTGGGATCTGGCCTTTTGCAATTGTGTTCCGACCATGTTCTCCTTTAAATACCATTTCTCGTACAAGTTAAGCACTTGTCTTCTGCAGAGCAATACCCCAGTCCAACCTCTACTTTGGTTTGTCGGCGGTATTACCGCCCTGGTGTCTCGAGATTATCAGGAGCAACATAACTTCTTATGATTTCTTCATCAACTAATATTCTTGCCGATTCCATTTTTCCAACGGGTTCTGAGTTGTTAGAACCCCTCAAGGACACTGACAACTGAATCGAGTCCGCACCGCGATTAAAAAACTCTTGGTAACCTTCATTACCTATGAGTTTGTACCCGATCACGTCATTCCTAGCCTGTTTGGCTATATCATTATCGTGCTAAATTTTAACTGTGCTACATGGTCCTTCTTCCCGGAGCACAATTTTTGACGATGAGCTAAGCTTACATCGATCTTCCTCATCATATCATTTCGCTTTGGACAACAAGTTTTGTTTGGAGTCTGTGTCGTACCCTTGGTTCCATTAACCTGTCGCTTCATCATTCATTTGACTTGATGTCATCGCCGATCGATTACATCTTCATGAAATCTCTCGACACATGTGTCATGATCATCATCAGCATTCTGAGCTCTTCCAGGATATCAATTTAATTCATGATGAGAAATATCATCCTTGCCTCGATGATTTGTGTTATCATCGACCACTTTGTTGTCTTCCCTCCAACACAAACTTGCTCGTGTTTTGTATTATACCTTGAGATCCGTGCTATCCAGCAATTATTCTTCTTTACCTTGCAGTATTACCATCTTTTATGTCAAGAATGTCGTGAGAATTTCACCACCCCTTAAGAAATTCTTGTTGCAGTGATGCTTCTCGCCATCACCATTCTTTTCTTGGCCCGTGTTGAATGAACTTTGTTGTGAGAATTTAATATCTCTAGCAACCCTATTGTTTTGAAGTGAATGGTCAATAGTTTCGCTATCGAATCAGCATTCTAACTTTGATCGCCCCACTTGGTCCATATTTCCAGGTGCTTTTTCGTTCAATATTTAATTGTGGATGTTCTCATCGAACATACCTCATTATATACTTCGGTGTGTCCGATGCTATCACCTCATTCATTTAATTGTGGAAATCCATCTTTTTTTTGTAAACCTTGATGAATTGCCGCTGTGTCCATCAGCCACCTCCTCATCCTCTCCATGATTTACTGTTGAACTCTTGTTTCGGAACTCGTTTTCATAGTACATTTCCCGAGAATCTTACAATGTCGTCTCGTCAATTTGTTTTGCACCTTTTCTTCTCAGGCATCCTGAGTCTGAGGTATCCTAACACTGATCAGATCTGAAACTCGGTCAGATAAGATGGTTGGAATATATTTCCAAGATTTATACCATTTGTCTTTATGTGACCCGGTAAGGTGATGTCGTGCCTAGCACACCTGGCCGGAGGCCCTATTGTTATAGTTTCCTTTTCAGCAAGGCTATCCTTTCTTCCATGAGGAAATTGTAAGACTTATTCTATAAGTTGTTCCTGATGGATCCTTTTTGTTTCCAAAGTCCGATCTTCACCTGTTGACCATGTCAATGCTATCTCGAAGCATGTCTATGGTACTCCGATTTTTCAACAAGAACATTTGAAGCCCAATGCTAAATGTTTCTTGCTCAATTATCCAAACACCGCTGTATGGATAATGTCATGAAAATTTCTCTCCCCTCACCAAGAGGCTTTTCTACTTAATATCATGTCATGGTTATCATGCTCTGCTTGTCCTTGGGAAGGATATACCCTTGAAATATGTGTTTAAACACATTTTCCTTTCCATTGTTTGGTTTAACCTTTCTTGTGATCTATATGATCTAAGCAGTAATATTCTCCTGCTTTTGTAAACACCTCGGTGTACAATTCTGTCAGAAAGACCCTGTTACTTTTGTTGATGACATTCTGGTAACCACCGATGGATGAGAACTTTGCCTACTGGTCCGCGTCGTTCAACGAGTAGGAAAATGGTTTGCTTCATCCCTCACCCATAGTACCGACGTTGTTGCCGACATAACTGATAGGCTACCCTCTGACATGCCTTGCTTGCATGATCACGCAAGACGTCTCCGCCCTTCCTACTTTTAACCCACATGTTGGGCCCATAACCCAAAGTTCCATAGGATCAAAACCTGACTCTTTTGTATACCCCGGTCTACAAAGTTATTTCTCGAGCCTGGCTACGAATGTAATTGACGGGTCACCTTCCTAGTGATATATTCTGGTATTAGACGCAATACTTATTCTCGTTGCCCTGAAACCCATTCACCTTCTGATTAGGCATCGAACGATTGCCTATCCGTTTGAAACTTCTCATGGTACCTTCTTACTTTGCTCTCGATATCTTCTAAAGTTTCAATTCGAGAGATACTTATGTTTCTTCCCCTAAGTTAACCGTCTGATGCTCGATCTTGTTAGAATCCGTCCTTATAGAGTTTATCCTTCTTACCGTTTCGTAAATACGGTGAAGTTCCAGAAGGAAGGATGACAACTTCATCATGATGCATTGATGCATAGGAAAGGAGACATCAACGCTATGGATCGACCTCTTCGAGAAGAGCAACCAAGACCGGGAACACTCGCTAGAATTTCGTAGCCAGAACCTCCCCCTTACCCACCTCTTAAATCTCGGGACGAGATTTCTTGTAGTGGAGGAGAATTGTGACGCCCGGATAATTAAGCTACAGTAATCTCTGCTAATGATGCCATGTCACCTCGATTACTGTTGCTAATCTCGTGTTAGTTCAGAGCCGATCCAAATTCAGATTTCGATTAAGTCTAACGGTAAATGTTTTCAAACATTAAAACTAAAATGTTTGGCATGTGGCAAATAATCCATACTAATTATTGGTGGAGAAACCACACTTCCGTAGAATATTCAATTGCACTATAATAAGTAAATCAGCGGCAAAACTATTATTTAAATGCTCTTAAAAATAATGATAAACAAATACAAACTACTATATTAAATGTGTCAAAATGTTTGTGGCAGTGGCATAATTACCTCTACTAAATTAGGTACAATTTTTGTATTTTACTAAAACTAAAATAAATAGAAACTAAGTTAAAAAGGACAAAATAGAAACACACACACAAAAAGAAACACCCCCCCGATTGGGCCTTGGCCCAGTTGGCCGAGCGGCCGAGCGGCTTGCCGGCTCACCCCCGCACGCTCCTAGCCTACTTGGCGTCCCTCCCCCCACCAGAAACCCTAGCCCGTCGCACCCCCACTACGCTCTTCCCCCGATCCGACCTAGATCGGGGTTGACCCCAACTGCCCCGACCGATACTCCAGTCCCTCTCGTTCTCCAGCACCTGGCCCCTGCGCCCCATCCCCTGCCGCGCCGGAGCCCCACCGCCGCCGCCGTCCCCGCGCCCGCACCCGGGGATCCGCCGCCTATCGTCGTCCTCGTGCCACCGTTACGCAGAAGCTCCTGCCATGGCCGCACCCGCCTGGTCCACCGCGTCCGTGCCGTGCCAAGCCACCTCCTCGCCGGAGAGGGACGGACCCTGGAGGCCTCGTCGCGGATCCGGCCTCCCTCGCCATGCTCCCCTCGCCGGAGTCCCCTCATCGCCCGGCGCCCCCTGCTCCGACACCGTCGGCCGCCGCCGCTAACCTCGTCGTCGATCCGCTCGACCCCGACCTCCACCGGCTCCATCGAACACCTTGTTGCTTCCGCTGTGAGCCTCCGCCCCTCCACGGCCTTTTTCCCCTCCTCCCCGTGCCCTCCAGCGCTGTTTGCTGCTAGCTCCGCCGTAGTCGTCGCCCCCGGCACTGTTTCAGCCGCTCCTAGCTACAGACGAAGGCAGCTCGACGCGGCGCCTGACGCTTATCCGTTTGGCACCCGGGCTGCCCCTTTTGGTCGCCGGAGCAGCCGGCTCCGCACGCGCCGCCGTCCTCTGAACTCACCCACGGGCACACGCGCACGCACACATGCACGTTCTAATAGTGGGTTGACCCACTGACGTGTGGGCCCGCCCGGTTTAACCAATCCCCTAACCACGTAATTAGATAGAACCTAATAAAACTGTTAGTTGAATAACTGGAAATGACATGTGGACCCTTTTCTTTTAAAAGCCTGTTTAAAATTATCTAAGTCAATGACAAGTGGCCCCCACCTAATCTGTTAAAATTAATTAAACAATTAATTTACACTGTCTCTATGATAGCTGGGTCCCACCAGCCAGTTTGACCAGTCAACAGTCAATATGTTGACCACTAACTGGACTGCTGACTCAGCCCCTGGACCCCACTACCAGCCTCTGCTGACTGGGCAGTTGACTCAGTCAACTAGCCCCACCTGTCAGCCTCACTAGCACCTCTTTGGGTACACTTATGTGTACCCATAGCATTTATTATTTAAATGAATTTCGAATTAAATTAAATGCAGGAAATCTAGAAAATGATTTAATCTTTATAAATTAATATAAAATAATCAGTAACTCGAATGAAAATACTTTGTACATGAAAGTTGCTTAGAACGACGAGAAGAATCCGAGTACGCAAACCGTTTGTCCACCACACATCCCTAGCATAGCAAACACGCAACTTTTCCCCTCCGATTCATCTGTTTCGAAAACGTCAAACACCGGGAATACTTTCCCGGATGTTTCCCCCCTTCGCCAGTAGCACCTACTACTACGTTAGGTCACCTCTAGCAGTGCGTAATGCCATGTTATGCTTTTTGATGCTTTGATTGCTCTGTTATTTATTGTGTTCCCCCTCCGTTACTTCTTTCCGGTAGACCCTGAGATCGCTTTCGGTACCCCTGTGATCGACTACATCGACGACGAACCCTTCTTGCCAGAGCAACCAGATATCGCCTATTCTTCTCTATACTGCTTGGATTAGAAGAGTGTAGCATGTTACTGCTTTCGGTTAATCCTATTCTGCTGCATAGCCTGTCATTGTTGCTACAGTTGTTACCCTTACCTGCTACCCTACTGCTTAGTATAGGATGATAGTGTTCCATCAGTGGCCCTACACTCTTGTCCGTCTGCCATGCTATACTGCTGGGCCGTGATCACTTTGGGAGGTGATCACGGGTATATACTATATACTTTATATACATGACACATGTGGTGACTAAAGTCGGGTCAGCTCGTTGAGTACCCGCAAGTGATTATGATGAGGGGGCTGAAAGGACAGGTGGCTCCATCCCGGTAGAGGTGGGCCTTATGATGAGGGGGCTGAAAGGACAGGTGGCTCCATCCCGGTAGAGGTGGGCCTGGGTTCTCGACAGCCCCCGACTGTTACTTTGTGGCGGAGCGACAGGGCAGGTTGAGACCACCTAGGAGAGAGGTGGGCCTGGCCCTGGTCGGCGTCCACGGTTACTTCAAAATAACACGCGTAACGAGTTCTTGGTATTTGATCTGAGTCTGGCCATTTGGTCTATACGCACTAACCAACTACGCGGGAACAGTTATGGGTACTCGACATCGTGGTATCAGCCGAAGCCTTCGTGACGTCAGCGACTGGGCGACGCGCGCCAGATTGGACCGCGTAACGTGACTTCCTTTGTAATGGAGGTTGCTAGGTCTGCTTCCGGCCGCCCTCGCAACGTGCAGGTGTGCAATGGGCGATGGGCCCAGACCCCTGCGCCATAGGATTTAGACCGGCGTGCTGACCTCTCTGTTGTGCCTAGGTGGGGCTGCAACGTGTTGATCTTCCGAGGCCGGGCATGACCCAGGAAAGTGTGTCCGGCCAAATGGGATCGAGCGTGTTGGGTTATGTGGTGCACCCCTGTAGGGAAGTTTATCTATTCGATTAGCCGTGTCCCTCGGTAAAAGGACGACCGGAGTTGTACCTTGACCTTATGACAACTAGAACTGGATACTTAATAAAACACACCCTTCCAAGTTCCAGATATAAACCGGTGATCGCTCTCTAACAGGGCGACGAGGAGAGGATCGTTGGGTTAGGATTATGCTATGCGATGCTACTTGGTGAACCTACCATCTACTCTCTTCTACATGCTGCAAGATGTAGGTGGCCAGAAGCGTAGTCTTCGACTGGATTAGCTATCCCCCTCTTATTCTGGCATTCTGCAGTTCAGTCCACCGATATGGCCCTTTACACATATACCCATGCATATGTAGTGTAGCTCCTTGCTTGCGAGTACTTTGGATGAGTACTCACGGTTGCTTTTCTCCCTCTTTTCCCCCTTTCCTTTCTACCTGGTTGTCCCAACCAGATGCTGGAGCCCAGGAGCCACACGCCACCGTCGCCGACGACTCCTACTACACCGGAGGTGCCTACTACTATGTGCAGCCCGCTGACGACGACCAGGAGTAGTTTAGGAGGATCCCAGGCAGGAGGCCTGCGCCTCTTTCGATCTGTATCCCAGTTTGTGCTAGCCTTCTTAAGGAAAACTTGTTTAACTTATGTCTGTACTCAGATATTGTTGCTTCCGCTGACTCGTCTATGATCGAGCACTTGTATTCGAGCCCTCGAGGCCCCTGGCTTGTATTATGATGCTTGTATGACTTATTTATGTTTTAGAGTTGTGTTGTGATATCTTCCCGTGAGTCCCTGATCTTGATCGTACATGTTTGCGTGCATGATTAGTGTACGGTCAAATCGGGGGCGTCACAAGAGTCACGCGTAAGGGTATGTGTGTGTGGATATTGCCCGGAGGCATGGTGACCCAGGGTTTGGTGGCACAAGGCCACGGGAGGGTGGTTTCCAGAGTCACGCGTAAGGGTTCATTTTGGGAGTCACTGCTGTCGTACAAATAAGAAGAGGCATTGTCGTTTATAGTTTACTGGCACTCTCTGATGATGTAAGAGGCACTGTTGTCGAAATAGTTCTCTTTTCAACATGAACACGCAATTTCTAACTACATTACATAGAAATGTGAGTTATTGATAAACTTTTTTGTCACATTTAGATAGAATTAGCCTCGCGGGCTAAATCAAAAGTTTTAGTTTTCATTTTTGGTCAAGCTCTTGCTAATCTCGTCACCCATTTCACTAGCTTTGACTTGATTCATCTCGCTACTTAAGAGAATGTACATTGCCTCTGCCCTCCAGTCTTCGACCTCATCCTGTGAAATTTTGCGGAGAAGGGAAGTATATTATTAGAGTTTGTGCATATAAGTTGTTTATAAGTAAATCTATATAAACTTGCTGTCAAATCTTCCAGGTCTTCGACAAACTTTTCACCATTGTAGAGGAATGCAAGCTTTAAAACAGCAAATGTTGATTCTCCCTTTTCTACCACTGGAACATCTTGCATGGTATGAATCTGCCATCTTGTACCCTTGGCATTCATTGTTTATCCTAGTATGGTGTTGAAGACTTCTTTAAACCTAGGTACCTAGGAATATTGCATTTTGTAATTAATTGTTTAAATATTGCAACTTGTAAAACTGAAAAAATTGTTATGTATAAATGCTTACGATTGCCGACTTATGAACATGATATTCCTGAAACTGTCTTTCTCTTTCTTTTTTAGCATCTTCATTTTCCTGAAGAACTCGAGATGCTTCTTTTAGATCCAATTTATCCATGTCTATCTTTTCTTTCTCAAATTCCTCTGGTGTCGTTTCTCGAGGATCAATAATGTGAACTTTGTGTTTGTATTTGTCCAGCACAACGGTCATGCTTCTCCATTGGAATGAATATCTGCGTACAAAATACTTGTTGCTTAGATGACAGTTTAATATAAAGTAATTTAATAGAACGCATATTTTGTGATTTTGTCATGGAGGAAAGGGTTGTTACCATGTTTGCTGTTGAGAGCTTTTTCCGATGATTTTCCTTGAGATACATGGGAACCAGCTGATTCTTTGTTTTTTGCAATTTATTTTTAAATTTTGCATTCCAGTTCTGTGTTCCTTTAAATCCAATATATGTTGCAAACAATAATTACGATGAAAAAAACTGTTAGAAAAAAGAGCTGTGCAACAATATAAAAAGAGTAGGTGTTGCAATATAGACAATATTTTGCTTCTTAAAAGTTTACCTCTACAAAGTTTGGGCCTAACATTACTCTATCGCTCTCTTTTGAATCTTGTCTGCTTTCCCAGATTTCTGCTATGTCATCGAGCACCCTCTTTTCCATATGATGTGGTATGTTCGTCTGTGCTGGTCTTGGACCAAATACTGCCTTCAGTTGGGCTCCAGTAAGTTGCGTGCTTTCACTGTCCCTGCGAATGCGCCTAAATATAGTTTTGCCGCGACAGGGAGATTAAATAATTTTGGAGGTCACGGTCAGTGGGAAACAGATTTTTACATTATTTTTGGCCTCTGTCCAACTATTTTGAGGTGCAATAGAAAACAACTCACTTTTTGTATTCCTCCTGCCAGCTGTCGCTCATGACTAGATGGAAGAGGTCGGACGCCTCCGTTGTGTGTTGGAAGCAATGATAATGTTTTGGGTATGGACTGGTGCTTCGTCTTTTTTCCCTTTTTGTTTCATCTGTTTCTGTCAGTGGAAGCAGATATGTAATATGTAAGCTCTTGTGATACGAAAGACATTGGTGAACCGTGGGATGGTAGGTTATTACAAAAAAAAAAGATAAGTAGAAATGATTTTCTTACCTTTGTTGGTGGAAAAGATCTTTGTAGTTTCTGGTTTGAATTCTTTGATTCTTCTAGGTAGTTTCTCGCACTTTACTTGGTTTGTTTCACCAAATATGGCTGTAAAAAGGAACTCTGGTTTTCACTCGGCATCTACGTTGCTTTCCTGCATGGAGGTCATTGGATATTCTTTTATTTTTCTTTCATGAGATAATTGAAGTATTCAAGTAGTGCAACTTGTAAAAATTAAAATTGTTGCTCTCGTACTATTCACTTACATTGAAATCCTCATTATCTTTTATGAGATCAATGCCATTCCAGTATTTTGCAAATTGAACCATGAAGTGTCCGCATTGGGTACCCTGCTGTTTTGGCACGCAAACTCTGTTCGGTGTTTCTCCTATCCTCGACCAGTTCGGTTCGCCGTTGGCTCGTAGCTCCGATTCGCCGTAATGCTTCTTCATGAGTGCGTGCATCCTTTTAATCTGTGATTACGGTTTGGTGTTATTGTTGGGTTTTGGCATTAAACAAGGGAATGCAGGAATTGGAAAACCAATTAGAACACAAGGTTGAATTGACGTACCAGTTCTGGGTGATCCTTATGGTGTGTTTTCCATGTATTCCGTCTCCGTCTCTGTAATTCAGTGAGTCAAGTATGTCGATGGAGCTCGTGTACTTGTTGAGCACGTACAATGTGTAGTGTTTAGCTGTGTTGTGAGGTGTCATAATCTGCGGTGTTTGGAGACGGAGTGAGTTAAAGTTCATTCTTGTCAGGAGAATTAAATGACATGTAAATGTGCAATCTGTAGGAAAAATGAATTATGTTTGTATATTTCTATTAACTTACCGGCTTTTTCTTTAAAAGTTCCTTCCCTGTTACAAGGGGTGCAAACTGTTTCAATGCTTCGTCCTCATTGAATTCTGCTAGTCCTCCTTTTCCTCCAATTTTAACACCGAGCACGATCTGCGACCAAATATTTTTCTACTTTTTAGTACAATCTTTGTAATCACTGAAATGATGCAAGTGTTTTTGTCAAATTGGACTTCATACGTTTGCATTCTACGGGAAGTATGGCTTTATCGGTTGTGTTGTATTGTTGCTGCACTGTCCATTCTTCGAACAATGCGTTTGCGATGGATCCCTCCATCTGTCCATGATCTCCTTTCCGTAGCTGTTCCATCATTTGTTTTCCTGTAATCCAATCGGGTCGCTTCGAGCTAATATATACGTTTAGACTGCAAGCAGAAAAACTTTATACATTAGTTAGGTTGGTTTAAAAAGGGGCAACATTTCTTTGTTTTTTTGTTGTGACAAGAGAAAGTATTTACTCTCCGCATTCTTCATGTCCTTCTTTGCTGAATAGGTATTCATGAAGTGCTCTGGCTTTGTTCATAAATTTGAAATCTCCTGGGACAAAAGTAGGAATTTTTCCATGCAGCTTTATTGAAGGCTTTACCGGTCTCTTCTTGACCGAGATTCTCTTGTCTGAGCTGTTCTCAGATGATTGAGGCATTGAATGTTCTCCTGATTCTTGCTGCAAGATTGTCAGATACGGCCTGGGATCTTTGTTGAATTCATAGCTTTCATGGTCATTCAGCCATGTTTTGATTACATCGAATTCAACGCCCATCTTCACATGCTCGTTGTATTCCTCTAGTTGGAGCGGGTTAAGGCTTGAAAGAAATTCATCAACTTCGTTGTGCTTTTCCATTGTTTTGGGTTTTAGGAACTCTAGAGAGATGGTGCTGGAGGTGCCTTGGTGATTGCTTGTCGAGCCTGTTTCTTCTTGAAGAAGAACAGGTTGTTTCTTCTACTCGGAAACCTGTTCTTGTGTATTTGGTACGTCGTTGCTTGTGCCATCCTCTTTTAAATCAGTGCCTGTTTGTTCAAGTTGCTCTGTGCTCGGGGTATTGCTGTTGATATTTTGCTCGTCTGTTTGCTCTTTAGCATGGTGTGGTATCTTGTCGTCTGGTGGTGGTTGATCTGGTTCTATTGGTGGATCCTTTTCTTCGTGGTCTGTGCAAGATTCTTGGGCGACGGCGTGTCTGCTGACATCCATAACCTCTTTGTGTTTACTGGATATATCAATAACTTCATGCTCTTTTGTGGTTGTCGCATGCATAATATGTTCTTTTGGCTCGGGATTTGGCGGAAACTCTTCTAGTACGCAACATTCTGTCTGTTGCATTTCTTTGTCTCCCATATCGACTTCATACTTCAGCATATCTGTTAGAATCAAAAAATAATAATTAAAAAAAGAATATTACTTCTTCTAGTGTGACAAAATTGTAAGGATTAGTTTCTGAAAAGACTAACCTGTTGTACACTTGATTAATGACAGTTTGGTATTCCCTCTGTGTTGACTGATTAGTTGATATAGAATTTTTTTCCTCAACTCTGGTACTTGTTCTGGCTCTAAGGTTGCTGCTGTTCCATCATTGGAGTAGTGCTTCAGGTTCATGTACATATAGAATGCGCAGTCCATTCTGCATGTAGAGGAATGGTACTAGTAAGATTGTTGCATTCAAGAAACGGAAAGAAGAGAAGTGTTGGAGCAATGGTAGTGGTAATTGTTGCATTGAAAAGACGAAAGAACAGATTATTTCAGTAATTGTAGTAGTGAATCTTGCATTGAAAAAAAGAAAGAGGTGAAATGTTGGAAGTGCTTACGTGTCTTCTCCTTGAAGTGGCACCTGCAGTTTGACCCTTTTGAAATGGTCGATGCTTTTTTGTGAAAGTTGTAGCTCTGTGCTTACGTGCTTCCATATTTTCATTAATTTGCTGGTTACATTCTTAAAGAATTCTATTGTGCCTGGATATGCAGTTGAAGAGCCAAGGAGTTCAAAGCGCTGTTTTTGCATGTTAACTGTAATGGTGAAGTAATGACTTGTATTTTCGTCTTGTTCAAACCCGCGCAACGAACATGGTGGAAGGAACTGCAAAATAAATAATAAAAAGAAAATATTTGGAAATCTTCTTATATTTAGAAACATAAAATAAAAAGAGAACTTTTGCATAATTACACGCAAGCTGATCTGCTTACCATGTTATAATCTTGCAGTTTTTCTTCTTCTTGCATGTTGAAAAATGATCTAAGCCTGGCAGGTAGTAATTTTTTTCTAATGTGTTCTTGATCATTATTTCTGTAGCACATTGGATCTTCGTCGTTGGCTTCCTTTATCGAGTGCTGCTTGTTTTGTCACAGATACACAAAGGGAATTTGTAATTTCAGTTATAGGGGAAGTTTATCTATTTATAAAGTCATATATATTGTTTTAAACTTGATTCTTTTGCCGTGATCTTTACTTACAGTGTTTCTTAACGACATAATCTTTCTCCCTGTGCCATTTAGTTGTTTTCTCAAGATTCTTAGCATGGGCTCGATGGCTTCGGTGCGTACTGATTTACCGACCTTGAAGCTTTCGGCGACATGGCCTAGATTGACATCAAACTTGTTCGTTGTAATGAAAAGCTCATCCCTGCAAAGTATATTTAGAAAAATGTTTTAGTTTACACATGATACAGTCAAAATGATCGTGTGTAATAATGTGTTTTGTGTTAGTTGCATGGACTTACATTTCTCTCTGTGTCCATGGCTTGCATACAGTGTTGTACAGGTCTTCGATGGCTTTGTTGACGGAGTCACTATCTTTGTCCCCTTTCTCCATTGTGCCTGCGATGATTTTGAATTTAATGTAAATAATTCCAAGTCACAAGATCACAAGATAGCAATTAAGTTTCTATTGTCTTGCCTGCTTCGATGCTAGAAGATATGTCCTGTCCAGTGTT
Organism: Triticum aestivum; assembly: GCF_018294505.1. NCBI lineage: Eukaryota > Viridiplantae > Streptophyta > Magnoliopsida > Poales > Poaceae > Triticum > Triticum aestivum. The sequence goes on from NC_057796.1 coordinate 468,770,116, forward strand.
GTTCCTTTCTTGTTCTCCTTCTGCTTCTTGAGGCATGTTATGTTCTTCTTTTTGCATTGTACCCTTTTGTTCAGTTTTTGCTGCATCCTCATTTGAGTCATCTGTGTCTTTCTTAGCATCATGTTTTTCCTTGTCAACCGTCGTGTCTTGCTGGTGGTCTTTTCCGTCTTGTTTTTCAGTCTCGACCTGGTTGGCACTGACCTCTCTGCCAGGGGAATTGGCATCGTACGACGGTGTAGGGTTTTCTTCGATGGTTTCTGCTTCTTTCTCTGGAACAATGTGTGTGTCTGCTTCATTGCTTGTATCTCCGTGGTCGCCCTCTTCGTGTTTCTGCGTTATCATTGAAAAAGCATTGAAATAATTTAACTTGCTACTTTATTTTAATTATAGTAGCTATTATGGGAAAATAGCGAAGCGTTTGGTGCGTTGTTTGAGCTATTTTGATTGTGATTAAGTCGTGTAATTTTGTGGAAATATTTTGTGCAACTTCACCTGTTGAGCTGTCGTTGGTGATGCTGACTGTTCCACCCGTTCTTCGTCGAGTGTAGTTTCTTGGGTATCCTCCTGTTCTTTGTTTTGGTGTTCATCGTCACTATCATTGTTTTTGTCTTGCAGCTGTTCAATCATAAAGGTGGCTAAGTTTGAGTGCATTTTAGTTCTCATGGAACTACTTTATATTTTCATAGAATCAGCTTATGTAACTTTACCTCCTCAATCGTTGCTGCTGAATGTTGTGCTTGTTCTTCGTTGAGTGCAGGTTTTTGGGCATCTTCTTCTTCTTTCTTTTGTAGTTCATCGTCGCTGCCGTCATTTTTGTCTTGTAGCTTTTGAAACACAGATGTGGCTAAGTGGCAGTGCATTTGAGGTTCCACATAGCTATTTTATACTTTGATAGGATCAACGTATGTAACTTTACCTTTTCAGTCGTTGTTGCTGCTGCCCTCTCTGCTGCGTGTTTTTCGGTGAGTGAATATTTTGGGGCTTGGTCTTCTGTTACGTTGATGACTGCCTTTTGAAGAACATGTTGCCCTTCTTCAGTGTCCTCCTTTTGCTCATTGGTCTCCTCTCTCTGCGATGCAGGAAAGTAGTGAAATGTCAAATGCGTGTTTTTGAACTATAAGTTCATGAAGAGGTTTATGTGTTTTCACCTCTGTATTTGTTGTTGTTACTGCTGATTTTCGTTCAGTGGTGGTTTTGGGTCCTTCTCTTGCTCTTTATTTTGCTGTTCATCGTCACTGACCTTGTTTTTTTCTTCCAGCTGTTCAAACATAGAGGCGGCAAAGTGAGAGTCCATTGGAGTGAATACAAATGTGGTAGGTTTGAGTTTATTTGATTGTGCGCGCAGCAATTTTATAATTTCATAGTTGCAGGTTTCGTAAGTTTACCTTTTCAGTCATTGACGCTGCCCCTGTCTGTGGTATCTATTGTTTGGTGAGTGAATTTTTTGTGGCTTGGTCTTCAGTGGCATTATTGTCTATCGTTTGAAGAACATGTTCGGGTTGTTCATTGGGCTCCTCTGGTTGTGTTTGAGGGTCTTGATTGTTGATGGTTTCTTGAGCTTCTTGTGCCTGCACCAACACAAAAAATATTTAAGAAATGGGTGCATTTCTGACTGTTCAGTTACAATTTTTTATAAGACCTCTATCTCTGGAGTTGCAGGACTGTCTACTGCTTGTACTACGGCTTCTCCTTGTCTCGTGTTGTCCTCTAGTTTTTCTTGTTGAATGTCTATGCCAGTGCTTTTGCTTGCTTCCTCTTCCTGTTTAATAAAAATTGAAATTATAGATTGAACTTCATTTGTGTCTGAGCTTTGTAACCTCACCTCTTCAGATGTTGTTGTTTGAAGTTCTTGATCTTCGAGATCAGCGTACTCGTTTGTTTCCTGCATTTTTCAAAGAAAAGGGTGAGACATCCCTTATAATCTTTGTATTGCCGTGGCGGGGTGTATTAGGTAGTTCAGACATCATAAAAATATTTTGAAAAGTGGTTGTTGTTGTTGAATTTTTACCTCCGTGTTGATGACTGGGTTATTTGTGCCTGCATCTACTGTTTCTTTGTCAGGTATAACAGTCTCTTGTTTCTCATCGGCTGGGATGTCTTGCGCTTTCTCCTTTGTACTCGTGATGGTGATCTGCAATGTTGTGGCGCTGGAAATCTCTTGTACACAAAGTTCCTGTTCTTCTGTGGCGCCTTCGTCTGTTTGAGGTTCACTATGGGGTTCAATTTCAACACGGGTTGTCTCTTGGTCTTGCAGTGCTTGTGATACCTGGAGATCAAACAATATGAGTTTGCGGTTCACTTTCTTTCCTGCCATTTATGAGTTTTCGGTGTGGGTAATAGTGGGCTATGGAAGTTTACCTCCTCTTCGTTGTTTTCTTCTTCTTTGTCGTTTGTTATGCTAACGGTTGATTGTGGGTTAGCCTCTTGCATTTGGTTGGCGGGGCTGCTGACTTGATTGTTCTTCAGCTGAGCCTATATTTTGTTGGAGGTTTGTCAGTTAACTTATAACTCTATCCAGTTTTGAAAGGAAAAATGGATGTTCATACTGACCTCTTCACAGGTTCTGACGTCGATCGTATCTCGTGCTTGTGTCGGGGTAGTTGTTGTTGTAGCATTGTCTGTTGTGAGGTTGCTTTGTTTGTTCCGTTCATTCGTGTTTTTGGGGTTGTTGACACCATCCTGCTGTTGGAGTTCATCTTGGCCTGGCGTGCTATTGGTACGTTCCTGAAAGCATTGAGGCAGTTCTTTTCAGTTGAGGTATGAAAACAGGGGTTTGCTTTAGGGTGCGTATGGCACCATGCATTACTATTTACTTACCTATTTTTGCCACTTTATCTTGTTCTTGTAAATGCCTATGTCCCTTGATTTTGTTCTTCACTTCCTCTCTTCGTCTTCTTCTTTTTTTTCTCCTTTCTCTTGGTTCTGTTGTGGCTACGATTTCATTCGTGCGGTTGGCATCGGCTAGTCTACTTGAGGCTGCTGGATCTGCTTGCTCTAGTGTCTGCAGGGTCGCGTTGTCTGTCAGGTACCTTGTGCAAACTATGTCCTGAAATTGTCTGAGTTGTTCTAATGAATCCATCAGGGCAATTGTTTGTTGCACGACTAGGTTCTTGTTTTTTTCATCCAATATCTTTTCCTTTTCGTTGCATTGGTGTTCAACCCTGGTGGTTACTGCGGGTATCTGTTCTGCTTCATGGAGTACTTTTTCCAACAATTTGTTTATCCTTTGGAATCTTTCTTCTGCTCCTGTGCTGATGCTTTTGTTTGGTTCCCTGCTTCGACTGGTGCCGACACGTGGTTCGTGCCGGCGTTTGGGTGGAGGTGGTAGCAGTTTGGTCGTGTTCTGGTGTTGCTGTTGTTTGCGATGTTCTACTGCTATCTGGTGAATTGAAGACGAAGTTGATGTTGTGTTGGCATAGAACATCCTCTCTGCTGTTCCTTGCCATGTCTGCATCGTTTTGGTGTAATGTAGTTGATTAGAATGGAAACCGTTTTCAAAAAGGGAAGGACTGATTTATGTACAATATAGCTATACCTGTATTTTGCCAAATTCATAGTCATCTGGTCGTGCTTGTCCGTCCCTTTTCATGTCTGCTCTAGCTATTTTCGCTAGGTCACTCTCTTTGAGATGGTTTGCTCGTGGTAATGAGGTCTTGTCCATTGTCTTTGCAATCTTCCGCATTTCTTTTGTGTCGGTTGGCAGCAGCAGGGAGTCGAGGTACATGATTACTGGCCCCTGTGCCAAACCATTGACATGCTTTTTGTTCTTTTCTTCCTGAGGCAAATTTCGGTGTTTCTGCCATATCTTGGCTCTTTCCTTAATACATTCGACGATTACCTCGCAGAAATCCATCTTTGCCATCTCTGGATAGTCCATGTCCTCTACCATTATAGCTTGTTGGGCGAAGATAGCGGCGCTTGACCCGCAGACAACGTTGTGGAAAAAAATAAGGAAAAATATTTTAACTGATTTCCTGTTTGACTGTTCGTCATCTAGTTCCACCAATTTTTTAGCTCCTGAACAGTTCTTTTGGCTTGAAATTCGTATGTTTGAAACCAAGGTCTGACATCAGTTCTTTCATTGAACTTGGGCTCTTCACTCGCCTTGGTGTTGACTTTTCCGTGCCGTTTGGGTATCCAAACACCTTGTGTATAGCTTCCTTGGTAATCATGATTTTCTTGTCTTCGTTACCATCACCGAAGGTTATTGTCATGCTTTCTGTGTCCAGGTTGTCGTAGATGTGTGCTGCAAGTGGTCTGCAGATGGAGCCCGTTATTTTGCAGTTCTCTATGCTGCCAAATCCTGTCGTCCTAATATCTTGCTTGTGACGGTCTTTAAGTAAATTCCATGCTTTCTTGACATGAGCGAATGCTGCCCCTGCCTTGATTTGGCATTTCTCTTCGTCAACTGTTGGTGCTGCCAATTCTTTTCCGCTTGTCTCTCTCCTCTTTCTGTCCCTCTGTCCTGATTTGTTCTGTTTCAGAAGACAAAAAGAAAGGGTTTCGTTAGAAAGGAACGTTAGATCCTGAGTGCTAAATAGTGGTATTCAAAATTAGTACATAAGTGTGTTTTTACATCGTCGTCATGTTCTGCATCGCTGTCATGCTCTTCGGCATCATCGCCGTCTGTAGGAATGAAATCTGCATCATGTTCCCTTTCATCGTCGTCATCATTGGTATCTGAACCTTTGCTGTTGGTATCGTCTTGTTCTTTTCTACCCTTTGTCGTTTGTTTTTCTTCTTGCGTTCACCTTGTTTCTTCGTGGCGGTTGGTGCTGTTGGCGGGAGTACCATTAGAGGTAATGGCTGATGCTGCAATGTACTAGTGTCGACGATGTTTTTAGCATTGTCCTTTTGCTTTTGCCTTTTTGCTCCAGGAGTAAAAACAATGCTTGTATCTGATTTTCTCTTTTTTTTGCTTGTTGCTAGATGTTTATCTTGTTGAGCCTGGTGTAAGTTATCATTTCTTCCGCAGGTGGTTTGTTCCTCATGTTTTGTTCTGTGTCCTTTTCTGATGAATGAGGAGACGTGCTGCCTGTTTCTGCACTTTGAATATCACCGTCTTCGTGTTCTGTATAATGACCAGGTAACAAAAAAGGATGTTCCTTTTGTCCGAAAATAGTTGATACACATTTAAAATATATATCTTCCATGATTATGCATAAGGAATGTGAAACTCCCAAAGGGGATTTTTAGTTTTCTTTTCTTGGGTTAAGATAGGTTATTACTATTGTTACCGATTGAGCTAATCAGGGGATGGAAGAAAATATTAATTATGGTTATGAGTGCAGCTGGGGTAGTGAAGTTAGGGTGAAGCATTTTCTGAGACAAAAATGCACTCTGCAGGTGATATTTCATAATGGGAGGAATATCATCAATGATAGTTCAAGATTTATTGGGTAAGTTAAACTGTTTTTGAATTAAAAATAAGATAGTGTGCGATTTTTTTAATGTTTTCTATAAAGAAATATATAAAAAGTGGCATGTAGTTTATTTGTAGACATAGTTAAGTTATTGTTGTCAAGGATATCAGTTAAGTTATTAATATCTCAATATAGTTTTTTGTAGATGGACAGTGGAGACTTTTTGCTCAAACCTTTGACAGGAGCTTGCTGATTTGCATGCTCTTCAGCAGGGTCTTCGTCAGTATTTTGCTGGGTTTTAGCTTCTTCGTGAGGATTTGTCATTGCTGCATAAAAATGGGCAGGTGTTAGAAGCAGAGTCGAGTGTCACAGGAAAAAAACCTGCGTGGTGTGAAAACAAATTTGCATGGATAGAGAGGCACGGGTTGTTTTACCCTAGAAGCACAGGGTACACCTATTCTTTGTTCACGGTATTTCACACCAGAGGCACTTAATTTGAAAAACGGTTACATTGACGGGACAAGGGATGTAGAAAATCTCGTACGGTTATCAGTTTTGGCCTCTCAGGATGCTTGCGGGGTTTGGATCTATCGACGTATTCTAGTTACTGATGTTTCAGGTTTTTTACCTTTGAGCACAAATCGTATGGCGAAAATCCCAGGGCGGAGAGCAGTAGCATTTCTATTAAATCTCATCTCTGCGTTAGTTCAATTTGTTAGGCAAATTGATTTAGGTTATTAGAAAACTCCTTGGTAGCGGTGGCTAGGGTTGCTGTTCCTGGAAGTGGAAAAATCACTACGATCTACCCAGTGGAATGGAGTGGGATAGAATGATAATTACCTTCAATTACTTGTGCGGTGTTTTTCGCTTCCATCCGCTTATTGTGTGGTTGCTCCTTTTTTGTTGCGATTTCCGCCGCCGCTGTTGAAGTCCTCGCCATCGGTCGCCGCAGCCGGCGGGGTTATTGGTGTTGTCGCGGGCAGAGTGTGGTTGTTTGTATGTCGGATTTGAGTGTGGTTGGCGAACGCCATGGCGGTTGTCCGGTGACGCGAACTCGATTTCGAGTTTGTGTTTGTGTGCAGAAGGAAGGAGGAGAGCGTGCGGGAGTGATGAAGGTTTCGAGATTTACTTTGCGGAAGGGGAAGCAAGCTAGTAGAAGAGGGAGGGGGAGATGGAAACCATCGAACCGTCTCTAATCTTCAATCGTCCGTTTGGGCATCAAGATTCGTTATGCTTGGCCTGGGTTTTTTTGTGAGCTACAATATTTTTTTAGAGTTGAGAGTGTTAGTGCTGAAGTGGAGCCTCTCTACAGGCATGTGGATGCAGGCACACGAGGCACATAAGTGCAGGTTCTACATGCACGTGGGTGCAGGCACAGGAGGCACGGAAGTGTGGGTCCTACAGGCAGTTAGAGAACCACGGGACAGGCCAGTGTCGCGTGAGGCACGTGGATGTAAGCACCGGAGGCACGAAAATGCAGCTAACATAGGCACGGACATGCTGCTTCCGGAGGCACGGGTATCAACCCTGTGGATGCAGTACAAGAGTGCGGTGGCAGAGGCATGTGTTAGAATGCTCGGTTAAAGAGGCATGGTTGTGAAGTTTCAGGAGTGACGCGGGCGTGGCAGTGGGACCATGTAAGAGTCACGGCGCATGTTACGTTGGGCACGTTGGTTCAGGCACGGAAGGCAGAAAAGGTGAATCCACAACAGGCACGTACGTGTGTTTTGTCAAGTCACGGGTGTGCACTCTCTGGATGCACAAACGTGTGGTGGCAGAGGCATGAGTCCGACTACTCGGTTACAGAACCACGTTCGTGAAGTCACGTGAGGTGTGGCATTACGGGGCACGTAAGAGTCTGGGCGAGTGACACGTGAGGCACGTGGGTGCAGGTACGTGTAGGCACAGAAATGAAGGCACCACGTTTGTGAAGTCACGTGGTAGTGCTGAAGTGGAGCCTCTCTACAGGCATGTGGCTGCAGGCACACGAGGCACGGAAGTGCAGGTTCTACAGGCATGTTGACGCAGGCACAGGAGGCCAGTGTCGTGTGAGGCGCGTGGATGTAAGTAGCGGAGCCACGGAAATGAAGCAAACACAGTCACGGGCATGCTGCTTCTCGAGGCACGGGTATCAACCCTGTGGATGCAGTACAAGAGTGCGTTGGGAGAGGCATGTGTTAGAATGCTTGGTTAAAGAGGCATGGCTGTGAAGTCTCACAAACACAAAGGCACGTTGGTTCAGGCACGGAAGGCAGAAAAGGTGAATCCACAACAGGCACGTACGTGTGTTTTCTCAAGTCACGGGTGTGCACTCTCTGGATGCACAAACGTGTGGCGGCAGAGGCATCGGTCCGAGTACTCGGTTACAGAACCACATTCGTGAAGTCATGTGAGGTGTGGCATTACGGGGCACGTAAGAGTCTGGGCGAGTGACACGTGAGGCACGTGGGTGTAGGTACGTGTAGGCATGGAAATGAAGGCATCACGTTTGTGAAGTCACGTGGTAGTGCTGAAGTGGAGCCTCTCTACAGGCATGTGGATGCAGGCACACGAGGCACGGAAATGCAGGTTCTACAGGCATGTTGACGCAGGCACAGGAGGCCAGTGTCGTGTGAGGCGCGTGGATGTAAGCAGCGGAGGCACGGAAATGAAGCCAACACAGGCACGGGCATGCTGCTTCTCGAGGCACGGGTATCAACCCTGTGGATGTAGTACACGAGTGCGTTGGGAGAGGCATGTGTTAGAATGCTCGGTTAAAGAGGCATGGTTGTGAAGTCTCACAAACACAAAGGCACGTTGGTTCAGGCACGGAAGGCAGAAAAGGTGAATCCACAACAGGCACGTACGTGTGTTTTCTCAAGTCACGGGTGTGCACTCTCTGGATGCACAAACGTGTGGCGGCAGAGGCATGGGTCCGACTACTCGGTTACAGAACCACATTCGTGAAGTCACGTGAGGTGTGGCATTACGGGGCACGTAAGAGTCTGGGCGAGTGACACGTGAGGCACGTGGGTGCAGGTACGTGTAGGCACAGAAATGAAGGCACCACGTTTGTGAAGTCACGTGGTAGTGCTGAAGTGGAGCCTCTCTACAGGCATGTGGATGCAGGCACACGAGGCACGGAAGTGCAGGTTCTACAGGCACGTTGACACAGGCACAGGAGGCCAGTGTTGTGTGAGGCGCGTGGATGTAAGCAGCGGAGGCACGGAAATGAAGCCAACACAGGCACGGGCATGCTGCTTCTCGAGGCACGGGTATCAACCCTGTGGATGTAGTACAAGAGTGCGTTGGGAGAGGCATGTGTTAGAATGCTCGGTTAAAGAGGCATGGCTGTGAAGTCTCGGGAGTGACGCGGGCGTGGCAGTGGGACCATGTAAGAGTCACGGCGCATGTTTTGTTAGGCACGTGAGGCACGTTGGTTCAGTCACGGAAGGCAGAAAAGGTGAATCCACAACTGGCACGTACGTGGGTTTTCTCAAGTCATGGGTGTGCACTCTATGGATGCACAAAAGTGTGTCAGTAGAGGCATGGGTCCTCCTAATCGGTTAGAGAACCACGGTTGTGAAGTGACGTGGGTGTGGCACGACGGGCCCCGTAGGAGTCACGGCAAGTGTCACGCGAGGCACGTGGATGTACGCACATGAGGCAGGGCTTTGATTGTACAGGAGGCACGGATTCTGGTATAGGAGGCACTGAAGTAAAAACACTGCTGTGACGGACATGAGGCACTTAACTTGAAAATAGTTACAATCAAGGGACAACGGGCAAAGAAAATCTGGTGTAATCACCAAGTTTGAGCTCTCAGTATGCTCGCAGTATTTGAATCGTTTGAGGTATTATAGTTAGTGATGTGGCAGGTTTAGTACTTTGAAGCACATATCGTGTGGTGAAAATTCCGTAGCGGGGAGCAGTAGCGTTTCTATTAAATGTCGTGTGTACGGTACTTCAATTTTTTAGACAAGTTGATTTTGGATAGTGCAAAAGTCGGCTTTTTTTGGTGGCTAGGGTTGTTGTCCCTGGAAATGGAATGCAATGGGATAGATTGTTATTTACATTCGATTGCTTGTGTTCGGCTTCTCGCTTCCATCGGTCGATTCTGTCTGTTCGTTTTTTTGTTGTGATCTCCGCCGGCGGTGTTGAAGTCCTTGCTTCGTCGCCGTCGGGTGGGTACTTTGTGTTGTTGGGCGCACCGTTTGACGGTGTGTATCTCGAAGTGGGAGGGTGGTTGGCGAAGCGTGGTGGCGGTTGTTTTGCGAGGGGAACTCTACTTGGAATTTGGGCCGTGTACTGAACCTATGAGGAGACCTTGTGTGAGTGTGGAATGTTTCGAGATTTTGCTGTGGAAGAGAGGAAGGAAGAGAGTAGTGGAGGTGGGAGAAATGGAAATGATGGAACCGTCTGTAATCTTCGACGGTCTGATTTTAGTATCAAGATTCGTGTCGCCTGGTTTTTTTTTCGCTATAGCATCTTAATAGACGTGTGAGGCACGGAACACCAGGCTCTACAGGCACCGACGTTGGAATTTTAGAGGCACTGGTATCAACTCTGTGGATGCACAAATGTGTGGTGGCAGGGGCATGCATCTGAAGACTTACTCAGAGAGTCACGGTTGTGAAGTCTTTAGAGTTACGAGCGTGTGTCACCACGGGCACGTGAGAGTGATGCGTCGGGAAGTTTGGTAGTAGAGGCATCGGTGCGAATAGTACTCAGAGAGTATCGGTTGTGGGTCCACATGTGTGAAGTCTGTGCAGCATTGGTCGTGTGGTAGTAGCGGCGTGCGTCGGGAAAGGTGCGAGCAATAACATTTGTTACGTGCTTAATCGGACGATTTGACGGTTGCTTTTTCCCGGCAACCGCGAGCACTGCCACTCGGCGGTTGCCTCGACGCACAGCAACGACGAGCGCATGTCTTCCGCCCTCACTACCACGACGAGGCCGCGTCCAACCGCCTCCTCCACGACCCAGACCTTGGCACAAAAGGGTAACTGCGCTTCCATAGCCGCTCAATTCCGAAAACACTATTGCCGTTCCATCTCAACTAGCATCTCCTCACAATCTCTGTGTCAAGGCGGCCATCGCTGGAGGAGCGTAATGGCGGAGGAACCATCTGCCAAGCGTCCCCGTGGTGAGACGTCCGACCAGAGCACGGAGGTCGACGACGTTCAGGTCCCCGGTCAGAAGCACGACTACAAAGTGCACCTCAAGGAGGTTGACATCCACGGCAAGGAAAAGCTGGATGTCGTATGCACCAGCTATCCTGAGGAAGCCGACAAGATGATCAGCAGGATCCTGAAGAGGGTCTGCGGCTTGTACCCTCAGTACATCGGCGTTGATGTCGAGTATACCAGGGAGGACGAACCTCCGCAGAGGGCAGCGGTTCTACAGTTATGCGTGGAGGAACTCTGTTTGGTATATCACATCATCGCGGCAACAAAATGGTGAACCATCCTACAGTTTCAACCTCTCCATGCTTCTGTTTAATTATCTTTTCACCCGAAAATTTGATTAAATTGGTTTATTGACTTGATGTATCAGTGAAGTTTTTGAAGTAGATGCAGCACAATAGATTTTGAACTTGACTCACCAGATCAGTTTATGTATTTGATGCACTAGATTAATTTATGGGTTTGATGTACGAGATTATTTTCTGAACTCGATGTTCTAGCGTACTTTCTGTTCTAGTGTATTTTCTATATTTCATGTTCTAGTGTAGTTCAGTTTCTTTAATTGATGTGTTAACGTGGCTAAGAAGTAGATAGGTAATTGGTTCAAGTGTAAATTCCAAAAATAAAAATAACATGATGTGCTTGTATTTTATTTCTAAAATCTGCATAGCAGTTTCTGAAATTTTTCGTCCATGAATTATACGTACTATATAAGCATGTACTTGATCGATACTTGATGAATCCACCTTAAATGTGCCATCCCCCTGCAGGCCCAAGAGCCTGCGCCCGTTCCTGAAGGAGGACAGGTTCTACACCTTTGCCGGCTTCAGTATTGAAGGTGACAAAGAGATGATGCGAAGTTCTGGTTTGGAGATCCACCCCGACAAGTATAGCGACATCCAGCGCAAATGGAGAGTTCCTTTCAAGGGAAGAAAGAGGTACCACTCTTTGGCTGATGTTGCAGGGAGCGTGATCCACCCATTCTACAAACAGATGAAGGATAAGATTGATAGGGTTGAAGACCATAAACTGTGGGGGATCAGCCCACTGCCAAATTACCTCATTGAGTATGCAGCGATAGATGCGTACGCCACCTACGAGTCGTGGAAGAGAATTGAAAACATCAGAGAAGGTCTGGAGAGTGCAAAAGAGGCAGAGAAGAATTATGACGATCCTTACTACGGATACTAGTGATGACGAAAACATAGAAAACTGGTCGTGGAGTTGCTTGTGTTTATGCTTGTCCTTTCTATTGTATCAGGTTCGTAGTTTACTTCTGTTAGAACGAAGCAGTTTCTAATGTCATCTGTATCAGGTTAAACAAGTTTCCTTATGTCAAGTTGTAGTTTGTTTATGTGATTGAGCAAGTTATTTAGCTTGCTAAGTACTATGTTTATTCAGCAATCATGTGATTTTGAAGTAGTAATGTTGCTTTTTACTCTAAAAACAACAAAATGCAAAGCAGTCTTTTTGCGCTGAGTACACTTTAGTTGTTCCACACAAGCGCGTCTTCTAGAGGAGTGGCAGGAGTGGTATGGGTCGGAATACGCAGTTAGAGAGGCACAGGTTTGCAGTCTTTAGAGTCACCGGCGTGTGTTACTACAGGGCCGGAGGCACGTGGACGGAGTAGCAGAGTTGAGCTCCTAATACATAGTTACAGGGTCACGGTTTGGAAGTGGAGTCAAGGTTGTGCGACGTCATGGGGCATGTAAGAGTCATGGCAAGTGTCATGTGAGAGAGGCACCTGGATCCAGGTACGCAAGGCACGGGATTGCGACTTCTCGATGCACGGGTATCAACGTTGTGGGTGCACAATAGTGTGGTCTCAAAGGCATGTGTTGGAATGATCGGTTAGAGATGCACTGTTGTGACGTTTGTGAAGAGACATGGGCGTGGTACCGCGACCATGTAAGAGTCGTGGGGCGTGACACGTTAGGCACGTGGATGCAGTTACGGAAGGCACGGAGGTGAAGACCCAAGAGGCACGGAAGTGGGGTTTTTGTTGTTGCGAACAGCTATCAATCCTGTGGATGTTCAAAAGTGTGATACCAGAGGCATGCTTCCGAATACGCAGTTAGGGAGTCACGGTTGTGAAGCCTCTAGAGAGTCACGCTTGTCTGGCATCACGGGCATGGAGTGGTGTGGGGCTTTGAGAGGCATCACTGGCCCTTAACCCTCTGGATGCATGGTGGTGTGGTAGGAGAGGCTTGCTTGCTAATACTGAGGTAGGAAGGCACCATTGTGGATGCACAGGTGTGAGGTCTCTAACGGCGCGAGTGGGTGGCACCACATGCATTTGTTTGAATACTCATTTAGAGAGTCACGTTTGTACTCACGCCAGATTCATGTTGTAGGTTGGTGGCATTCGGCAGCACACGGTTGCAGAGAGGGGGAATGTTTGTGAAACATCAAAGTCACCGGCGGTCACACGTGAGTAGTATGTAGAGTCACGGCGTGTCGACGTGATGCACGTATGTCTAGGGACGGACTTGGGGCTTTATGGGGCATGGTCATTAACCGCCTGGATTGATAGTTGTGAAGTGTGTAGGGGCACCGGCTTGTGTTCGAATCCTTGGTTACTGAAGAATCAAGGAACTACATCAATAAAAATAGTGTGTTGCTTCATTATTACAGTATGATGTGCGGTTAAACCGTCTTCTGATGTTTCGATGGAGCTAGGCTCGTTCGCTTATCAACAACTTTTTATTCCGTGATGTCGTCGTAGATCTTTCTAATCTCATCGCCCATTTCGCTGGGTTCGATTGTATTCTGATCACTAAATAGTAGCTTGCACAGTTGTTGTGCTTTCCATTGTTCTGTGCCATCCTATAAAAACTTCAGTAAAAAAAGGAGAAAAAACACATCAGTATTAGGTCATGCAGTTGTATGATATCTTGTAGATTTATTGCGAGTTTTAAGCAAAAACTTACGTCGAAATTATCTATCTCTTCGATGAAGTGGTTGCCATCAAAGAGATGCGCGAACCTTAGAACAGAAAACGGGGTTTCACCTTTGTTCACCTTTGGAACGCCCTGTAAAAATTCAACATCCCATCTAGTCTTTTCTTTTTCGAATTTTTCACCCAGTAATATTTCGTATACTTGTATAAACCTGGGAACCTGGGAATTGCATTTTGTTTTTTTAGAGAGACATGTAGTGTAATTTGTAAAACTGAAAGATGGCGTTATTTACAATTCTTACCAGTTTGTCTTTATGGTTGTGGTATTTGTTATGCTCCTTTTTTGCTTTGTTTCCATGTACATGTCCCACTCGTCTGTTTTACCCCTAATTTCCCAAAAGTCACCGGTTCTGTCCAAGTCCACTTGCTCCCTTACGCTTTTTGCCCTTTGACCCGTTTGACCATCAGTTTGAAACTCATAACTAATTTCGATACTAAATCAGAAAATGCAAATAGATACCAAATATGTTCAGAAAAACCATCACCTATAGTCCAGTGTATTTGCTTCATGAAAAAAGTGTTGGAAAGTGCACATCGGGGGGCAAGTTCTTAGCTCTTTGATACCACCATGAATAAGTTAAAATCAGAAAAATTCAAAAAAAAATTCAAAAAAATATGGTGGCAAAGAACGACCAAATGTTCTTAAGTGCTTTGCAGTTCATCCATGGGAACGACATTTGTGGAAAGTCGTGGCAAATAATAATCTATTTTGGAGTGCTAATTGTTTTTTTGCTGAGGCACCCCCGAAGCTCATTCCCTGATGAAACTTGGGCAAGCAACATTCAAACATTTGTCATTCTTTGCCACCAAATTTGTTTTTGAATTTTTTGATTTTTTTTGATTTTACTATTGATGGTGGTAGCATAAGAGCTAAAACTCGGATGGGCACTTTCAAACACTTTTTTTATGAATGCAGATGACACTGACATATAGGTGATGTTTTTCCGAACATTTTGGTATCTTATTTGCATTTTTCTGATTTAGTATGAATTAGTTATGAAGTTTTCAAACTGACGGTCAAACGGTCAAAGGGCAAAAGCATAAGAGGAGCGAAGTGACTTGGACAGAAGCGGTGACTTTTGGAAATTAGGGGTAAAACAGCCGAGTGGGACACAACTAGGGGCATAAATCTAATTATCCCTAATTAGTTTGCCATCATGCACATGTCGATCACATTGATTTTTCAGGTATTCTTGCCTCTTCAATTCTTCAAGAGAGGTTTCTTCAAGTTCGATGATTTGAAGCTTCCTTCTATACCTGTCGAGCACGAATAGTGTGTATCGGTCTTCCTTTTCAAATGGCATGAATACCTGTGGTACAAAAGTTTTATTGTTAGAGGAGAGTTTAGAATATAGTATTCTGTTTGAAATGCTTATTTTTATTTTGTTGTATGGAAAACACTATTACCATTTTTGCTGTTTTGAGCTTCTCTGATTGACATTTCTTAAGGAACAAAGGAACCAAGACAACCTTTTCTCGTGTGAAATCATCTTTGAAGTCCTTCATAGATTTTCTTTTATCCTTTAAACCCAGAATATGTTGCAGCCAACAAATAAAAAATGATATAAACGAGTTAGAAAAAATAGATTTGTACCAAGAGATTAAACAATAGTTCGAAAAAGATGAGTTTATATGATCACTGTGATTGTTTTTTGAAATTTACCTCTGCAAAGCTTGGGCCTAATAATAGTCTATGTCTTTTGTGTATAGTTTGGTTGCTGCTTTCCCATGCTTCTGCTAACTCATCGAGCACCTTCTTTTCCATTCCTTGACCTTTTTTCTTGTTTGCAGGCCCAAATATTTCCTTTAGCTTTGATCCATTAAGAGTTGTGCTTTTGCTCTGTGGTTGATCTCACGAGAATACTACTTTTCTGCTTACATACAAGGCAGTAGAAGAAATTTTTGTTGAGAAAGTCATTAACTAAGTAAGCTGATAAACAGGAATTTACGGTTCTTTCCAGTTTCCTTTCTTATTTGTGTGATTGCTGCCTAACTTTAGCTAATTTGAGGTGTAAAAGGAACCAAGTTACCTTTTGAATTCATCCTGCCATGTGTCACTCATGACTATGTTGTAGAGCTCGTTTGCCTTATCCACGTGAAGAAACGAATGCCGGTGTTGCGGGTATTTCTTGCTGCTCTCTGATTGATGCTGGTTTTTTTCGTCTCACTCTGTCAAAGCAGATAAAAAATTATGGCTGCTGTTTCATATTTGAAGCTCTAGTAATGTTGACTGATGGTAAAAATGAAAATAGTTATATTACCTTTCATGGGTGAAAAAAGGTTTGTAGTCTCTGTTTTGTAATCTTTGAGTTTTCCAGTGAGTTGATGGTCCTTTATTTGGCTGGTTTTACCGAATATGAGTGTGTATACGTACTCCGGTTTCCATTCGGCATCGACCTTGCTGGGATGCAGGCATGTGAAAATGTATGGTTTATAGTTACGTGTTGTTCACAATTGTTAATAAACTAATTACGGTAATAAAGAAATCAAGTTATTTGACGTGTATGTAGTGGTAACTTACATGAAAATCCTCTCTGTCCTTGACCAGTTCTTTCCCATTATAGTATTTCGCAAATTGGGCCGTGAAGTGACCGCATTGTGTTCCTTCTTGCTTTGGTGTGCAGACCCTGTGAGGCCTTTCTGCTATCCTTTCCCAGTCTGGTTCGTTCTTGTGTTTTAGTCCGTGGTGCTTGTTCATCAGCACGGACATCCTTCTCATCTGTTATTGCATTATGGTTTTGTTGTTTGGGTGCGGCATTGAGGAAAGTAAGAGTATCATACTATCATGAGGAAAAGAGCAAATCAATGTACAAAAAGTACGTACCAGTTCTTCTCGATGCACGTGGTGTTGACTCCAAGACAAATCGGCGTAGTTTACGTAGTTCAGTGAGTCAAGGATGTCGATGCTATCTCTGTACTTTTTCGGTACATAGAGCGTGTAGTGGTTGTTTGTGTGATGAGGTATCATGATCTACGTTGAGAGAGGAGATCATTGTTGATGTAAAAATTGAATTTCATTTTATCGTTGAAGCTCAAAGAGAATAGGTCATGTGCTAAGTAATAATACTGAACTTATCATCTTCGAATGGAGGATGTCTTTACCTCCCACGAGGAGTTCAAATCCTTTTAGTGCTTCGTCCTCATTGAATTCTGATAGCTCTCCGTTATCATAATTGAGACCGAGCACCGGCTTCAAGAAAGAGAGTGTGTGGTTTTAGTTAAATATTCTATCGTAGTAATGGTGGTGGTGTTTTTGTGGGTGAGGTATGCATACATTTGCGAAACCTGCAGGGAGTACAGTTGTGTCGTCTGGGTTGAATTGTTCTTGTTCTGTCCATTCCTCCAGTAACGCGTTTAGCATGGAGCCCTACATCTGTGTTTCTTCTTTTCCTGCTTGTTCCATGAAGGATTTTGCTGAAATGCAGTCTTCTCGGTTTGAGCTTTTATATTTATATAGCACTTGTCTGCAAGGAGGGTTTGGAAGTAGGTGAGTGAATTGTTAGTTGGATGTTAGAGAATCTCTAGCTCTTTGTAATTGTTTCCATGGAACTAGGAGAATCTGCTTACCCTGCGCATTCTCTCTGTCCTTGTCGGCTCATCAGATATCTATAGAGTTGTATGGCCTTTTCTCTGTAAATGAAATCTCCTGGAACAAGTGATGCAACCTTGACTTTCCCAGGTTCCTTGCTTGGTCGTTCGAATGGCCTCTTAATTGAGATTATGTTTGCTGAGCTGATCTCTGATGATTGAATCATTGAGGGTTTTGGGGATCTTGTCTGTACTCTTGCAAGATGCCTTTCCTTTTTCTTGTCGTGACCTAACTGCGCCTGCTCGTTAGGCTGCCTAGGTGTTGGTGTTTCCTTTTGTGTGCTGTTGTTTTTGATGCTCGGTTCTACTGAGATTGCAGCATCGCGTTTCCTCTGTTGAAGTATCTTTTCTGTTAAATCCTTCTCTTTCTGCTTCTTTTCTTCTTGTGCATGTTTCACCTCGGGTGATGTTCCTGGTTTGCGATCTTCGTCAACAGGGTTCTTGTGCTGTTTGGAAAGCTCTTGTTGGCGAGTTGGTACGCTCTTTGTCATGTTATCACCTTCTAAAGGAGAGCCTGTTATGTGTTCTGTCTTTTTATCTGGGGGTGGTCTGCCTGGTTCTATCGGTGGATCTTTCCATTCGTCTTCCTTTTGTAAATCAGTGTCTGGCTGCGCCTGTTGTTCCCTCTATAAACCAGCATCTGTGTGGGCTTGTTCTTCCGTGAGTGCTTCTTCTTCCGTGAGTGCTTCTTCCATGGTTGTATCCTTGCTGCTCACTTGATAGTCTTGTTTCTCCTCATCGCTGCTTGTGTCATTAATGCCAATAACTTGTATCTCTTGAGCGCTCGTCCCAATATGCTCTGGAGTTGGAGGAATCTCTTCTTGAATTATGTCACAATGTATTCGTTGCATTTCACTGTCTTCCATAGCGACCTCAGAGTTCAGCATATCTGTTAAAATAAAAAATAAAAACTTATTGGTGTGTCTCTGAAAATTATATAAGTAGAATTTTACTTTGTTGTCTTCAGAAAGAGAAACCTTTGGTGTAGTTGATTAATGACAGTGCGGCCGTATCTCTGTATTGGCTGATTATTTGATATAGAATTCTCTTCCTCAACTCCGGGACTTGTTCTTCTGTTAGGTACACTGTTTCTCCACCGTCGGTGTAGTGCTTTGCGTTCATGAACATATAGAACGCACAGTCGAGTCTGCAGGTAGAAGGATGATTGGTTATTGTCGTTGTCCAAAGATGGTTGGGCAGTTTAGGTGAAGTTGTCCTAACATCCTATGTTTTTTATGGATTGCATTAATAATTTAATTGTTACAGTGAGTAAGGAAAAGGAGAAAGGTTTGTAGTGCTTACGTTCCTCCCTGAAGTGGCACCTGCATTTTGACCTTTTCGAAATGGTCAATACTACTTGGAGACAGCTGGAGCAATTTGCTTACTTGCTTCCATATCCTCTTTACTCCGCTTGTTACTGTGTTGAAGTAATCCATTGTGCCTTGATATTCAACTGCTAAAGAGTCAAGGAGTTCAAAGCGCTATTTTTTCATGTTTATTGTGACAACAAAGTAGTGGCCCATAGCTCCTTCTCGAACAGGCCCACCTATGGAAACTGGTAGAAAGAACTGCAAAATGGAAAATAAATAAATAAGGGATCCTTCTTGGATTTAGTTATGATTTGTTGATCGTTAGACGGAATTGTAGTGCCGAGATTGTATTTCTTATCTGTAACATGAGATGTGCTTACTATGTCGAAATCTTGTAGTTTCTCTCCTTCTTCCAGATCAAGGAATCTTTTGAGCCTTTTAGGTATTGTCTTGTCTCTGACGTGTGCTTCGTCTTTATTTTTGAACTCCAATGGATCTTCGTGGTTGGCCATGCATATTGATGCCTGCTTTTTTTGTCACATGTGCGTAAAAGAGATTTGTAAATTCAATTGTACAGAAAGGTTGATTGATCGATAGAGTGATGTTCATTGTTGAAACTTGAGGTTTACTTACGGTGTTGTATGTTGATAGAATCTGTCTCTTTGTGCCCCTGAATTGCTTTTTCAACATCTGTAGCATGACTGCCATGGTTTCGCTGTGCACTGCTTTCCAGTCTCGAAGCTTTCTGCCATGAGGCGGACCGTTACTGTTGACGTCTCTGTATTTATAAAAATCTCATGCCTGCAATATATATATATATTTACAGGTATACATGTAAAATGTTTAAGGGAGAAAATCATTGGAAGAATATAATTCGTTGGTGGTAACATGAACTTACCCTTTGTCCTTATTCGCTGTCATGACGTTGTTGTACAGGCGTTCGATCCCTTCATCTTTTGTGCCTTCTTCGATGGCCAGGTTTTGTATGATCAATGGTTCGCGTTCTGTTTGAGTGCCGTCCTGGCTTACCATCGTGTTTGTGGCGGCAACATCTTTTACAGCACAATGTTTCTTGTATGATGGTGCGGCCTTTTTCTTGTTGTTGTCTGACTCTCTCTCTGGAATGTTTGCTGCATGGTCTTCCAATGCACCGTGGCCCTTTGCTTCTTTGCTTGTGTCTACGTGCGTGTCTTGTTGAGGTTTCTGCGTTGTCGTGCAAAAGCGTGGTTAAAAAATAATTAAATATGCTCGTTATTTTCATTGTAGTTTAGTGTCCATTCCCTAAGAAAAATACTCAAATGTTTAGTGTGTCTTTGAACGTTTTTTTGTAGCTTCACTATTTCAGTCGTTTCAGCCGGTGCTGCCTCTTCGAGCTTTTCTTCAGTGAGTGGAGGTTTTTGGAGCTCGTCTGGATCTTTTTCGTTTTGTTCATCCGTGGTGTCGTCGTTTTTGTCTTGTGGCTGTTGAGACATAGAGGTAGGTAAATGAGATTGCATTTGTGTCTTTGTTCACTCAAATATCTAATTTCCTTAAAAGCAGGTTATCTCACTTCACCTTTTCAATCTTTTGCGTCGACATTGGCATCCCTGTTATTTCTTGCTTGGACGGCAAAGGTTTTCTGGCTTGGTCTACGGCGGTTACACTGTCCGTTGTTGGAAGAACATCTTCTGCTTGTTCCATTCCCTTGTGTTGTTGTGTTTGTTGGTCTTGAATATTGGTGCTCTCCTCTGTTTCTTGCATCTGTCGGAACGCAAAAAAGTAATTAAAATGTGTCTGTGTTTCTTTCTGGTGGGTGCATTTTTTTGTATGCTATAGAAAGAGGTTTTGTAGCTTGATCTCTACATTCAATCTCTCTTTTGCCGTTCCTGTCACTTCTCTGTCTTCTGGAGTTTTTGTACATTGTCGAGCGGTAGAACACTTTCTATCGCTTCTTGAGGCACATCTTCTGCTTCATTTGTTTCTTTCTTCTGTTCAATAAAAAATGTAAATAAAGTTTGGACTTCATGTGTGCATGCATAACTTTTTTGTTTTAACGTTGTAGGACCAGGTGCGTGTAGCTTTACCTTGTTGGTCTTCGATGCTGGTGGCATGTCTTTCTCAGTTGTGTTTGTCACGTGAAGACTGCTCTTTGGTCGGCGTACTGGGTACCATTTTAGTCGCCATTTGCCCTTGTTTTTTGGTTTGTTCTGTTTGTACTGCTTGCTGTTCTTCGGCATGACCGTCCTCGTTTGTTTCCTGCGTTTCATGAAAAAGGAAAAGCATGATTCATTGCTTGTAATTCTTGTATTACCGTGACAGGTTGTGCTGGGCAGTACATTTCTTATAAATTTTGGAAAAATGGTTCTTGTTGAATTTTACCTTTGCGCCGGTGGTTGGGATATCCGTTTGTGTGTCCACTTTTTCTTTGCTTTGTATACCAGCCTTGGGTGTGTCACCAGGTGCAGTGTCTGAGGCTTTCTCACCTGTATCAGTCATATGAAATGCTCTTGTGCTGAAGAGCTCTTCTATATCAACTTTCTGTTTTCCATGGGCATCCTCTTCTCTTTGCTGTGCTTGTAATACCTGATAGATGAAACAATATGAGTTGACGGTATTTGGGCAAAGTGGGTTTGGAAATTTTACCTCTTCTTTGTTGTTTTCTTCTTGTTTTTGTGCCGTGCTGTTAAGGGTCGATGCTAGAACAGCCCGTGCCTCGTTTGCGGGAGCGTTGATATGATACTTGTCCGGCTGAGTGTATATTTTGTTGTAGATTTGTCAGTTAACTCAAGACCGTTTCTAGTTTAGAGAGAAGAGACTTTTTAGAAAGAAGAGACTGATTTTTTATACTCACATCTTTGCTGCCTCCGATCCTGTTCGTCTCTTGTACTGCTCATGTTGACGCTCTTGAGGGAGCATCATCTGTTGTCGGGTTTCTTGTTCTATTGCTTCCATCCTCTTGCTCGGTGTTCCTGACGACATGCTGCTGTTGGCCTTTATGTTTCGGTGGCGTTCTCTTGCCGTGTCCCTGACAGAATCGAAGACAGATTTTTTAAGTTCAGGTTTGAAAGCATCGCTTTCGAGTCACATGGATGATGTATTTGTTCTCATTTACCCGTTTCTCATGTTGATTCTCTACTTCTGCATCTACTTTTCTACCTTGTTCTTGCTGTCCTTCGGCACTTGCTGTATTGGTTGATACGTGCTCCTTGCTTTGCTCTTTTTGCACCTTGTTATGTTCTTTTGTCTCCCTCTGGCTAGTTCTCGAGGTCTGTGTTCTTGATTTTGTTATTCTTTTCTTCCTTTCATGTTTGTTTTGTTGGTCTTGTTCTTCCTTCTTCCTTTTTCTCCTCGCTCCTGGTTCTGCTGTGGTAGCGACTTCTTTCGTGTGGTTGCCATGTACAAGTGCAGCTGTGGCTCCTGCGTCTGCTCCATCCTGCAACTTCAGCGTCGTCTCTTCTGGTAAGCTCACTCTGTAAACAATGTCCTGAAATTTTCTAAGTTGTTCGAGAGAATCAATCAGGGCCGTTGTTTGTTGCACCACTGAGATCTTCATGTTTTCATCTAATTTCTCCTCTTGTTCACTGCATTGGTGTCCAGCCCTGGTCTTTATTTTCAGTATCTGTTTTGTTTCGTCGAGTACTTGTTTCAACATTTCATCTATCCTTCCGAATATTTCATATGATCCTGTGCTGGTGCCTGTGACTGGTTCCTTGCTTCCACTCGTGCTGACATGTGCTTCGTCCTGGCGCTTGGTTGGAGGTGGTAGTAGCTTGGTCGTCTGCTGGTGCTCCTGTTGTTGTGCTGGTATCATCTGTATTGAATACGAAGGTGTTGTTCTGCTGGCATAGAAGATCCTCTCTGCTGTTCCTTTCCATGTCTGCATTGTTTCGGCAGAATGGAATTGGTTAGACTGGAAACCGTTTTTATAAGGGATAATGCATATATATTCAATTGGGCTATACCTTTATCTTGCCAAATTCATAGTCATCTGGTCGTGCTTTTCCGTCCCTTTTCATGTCTGCTCTAGCTATTTTCTTTAGGTCACTCTCTTTTAGGTGGTTTGCTCGCGGTAATGATGTCTTGTCCATTGTCTTTGCAATCTTGCGCATTTCTGTTGTGTCGGTCGGCAGCAGCAGGGAGTCGAGGTACATTATTACTGGTCCCTGTGCCAAACCATTGAGATGCTTTTTGTTCGTTTCTTCCTGAGGCAACAACCTGTGCTTCTGCCATATATTGGCTCCTTCCTTAATACTTTCGATGATTACCTCGCAGAAATCCATCTTTGCCATTTCTGGATAGTCCAAGTCCTTGACCATAATGGCTTGTTTGCTGAAGGTAGGGGAGGTTGTTCCACAGACAACGTTGTCGAAAAAAATAAGGAAAAATATTTTAACTGATTTCCTGTTTGATTGTTCGTCATCTACTTTCACCAATTTTTGTAGTTCTTTAAACAGATCGTCATGATGGAAATCCATTTTCTTGAGGCCAAGTTCTATGATCAGTACTTTCATTGAAGTTGGGCTCTTCTCTGGCCTTGGTGCTGACTTTTCCGTGCCGTTTGGGTATCCAAACACCTTGTGTATAGCTTCCTTGGTAATCTTGATTTCTTTGAGCTAATCATCACCACCGAATGTTATTGTCATGCTTTCTGTGTCCAGGTTGTCGTAGATGTGTGCTGCAAGCGGTTTGCAGATGGAGCGCTTTATTTGGCATTCCTCTATGCTTCCAAACCCGGCCGTCCTAACATCTTGTCGGTGATGTTCTTCTAGTAATTCCCATGCTCTATTGACCTGATCAAATGCTGCTCCTGCCTTGATTTTGCATTTGTCCTTATTTGTTGTTGCCTCATGTTCATCATCCATTGGTGCTGCCAATTCTTTGCCACTTGTCTTTATCCTCTTTGTCCGCTTCTGTCTTGGTTTTACCTGTGTAGAAAAAGAGTGTTATGTTATAGAGGATGGTTTGGTTTTGATGGGTGAAAAGCGGTAGGAAAATGTGTAGAAAAAATGTGTTTTACATCATTCTTGTTGTCCTCTGCGGCGCCACCGTTGGCCCCTGCGGCGTCATCGCCCTCTGTACGAATGAGATCATCATCATGTTTTGTGCCATCGTCGTCGTCGGTAGCATCACGCTCTGACTCTTTGCTGGCATCATCCTCGTCTTCTTCCAACCGTTGTCTTTTGTTTTTCTTCTTGGTTTTAGTTAGTTTATTCTTGACCCCTGTAACTGCTGGCGGGAGCACCATTAGAGGTCTTGGCTGCTGCTACTGCAAGGTAGCACTGTCGCTGATGAGTTGAGTTTTGTCCTTTATCTTTTGTCTTTTTGTTCTAGGAGGAACGGCAGTCTTGGTTTCTGATGGCCTCTCTTTTTGTAGTTCCCTGCTCGAAGTTGGTGCTGGCACTTGCTCGGGTGCTTCGTTGTCCATGTTCCACTTCGTTCTTTTTTCTGACGGGTCAGGAGAGATGAGTGGTTTTTCTGGATATGCACTATTAAGTTCAGACAAAATCGTTCAATATCTCCTCCTGCACCTCCATCACCTGCACGATGATTATGTAACAAAAGGATTACGTAGCAAAATCGAAATAAATGGGATATAGTTTTAAAACCATGTCTTCCACGACTGCACAAAAAGAATCTGAAACTTAATCTACATATATTCATAAGATAGCCTTTTTTCATTTCCTGAGCTAAAAAGGGGATCAATCCATTGTTTTCTTGATATATCAAGTCTTCCTCCTAACTCTTGGTTTGGCCAATCAGTGATGGAAATTAGGGTCAGGTGTGAGCAGTATGGCTGCTGTCAAGTCCATATCAGTGAGGGGAAGTCTTTTTTTATAGGGAAAAAACACTACAAATGATATTCTGTAAATATAATTGTAAGGTTTAGAGGGTAAGATAAAATGTTCTCGAATGAATAATAATACACATAGTGTGTGAAAAATTTCATCGAAGTGTAATTTCCCAGGATTGTGTGGACGTAAGTGGTTAACTTACTGCTGCTGCTACATAGTTTTTGTTATATGGTTTGTGTGAGCCTTTTATAGTACCTTGCTGCACGGCACGCTGTTCTGCAGGTACCCTGTTTTACTTATTACCATTCCTTGCTGCGTAAAAATGCCCAAGTGTTAGCAGGAGTAGAAGCAAAATTTAATTTCACAGCAAAAAGAGGACATGCATCCCGTGGACAAAAAAACCGCACTGTCGGAGAGGCACAGATTGTTTCACGCTATAAGCACACAGCTAGATCTATTATTGGAGCACGGATGTTGATATGAGAGAGCCACATAATCTGAAACAGATACAATCAATGGATATATAGAATCTCCTATAAATACCAGGTTTTGAATTTAAGGATGCTCTCATGGTTTGAATCTAGAGCGGTGTCCTAGATAGTTCTGGCATGCACAATACGTTTTAGGCAAATATCTTGCAAGCAGATTTCTGTGGCGGATAGGGGTAGCATCCTATTGCACGCGTGTCTACCTTATTTCAATTTTGCTAGAAAAGTCTAAACAGACGTTTTGGAAACGCGGTTTTGTGTGGCGGTTAGGGTTCATGTCCGTCAAAAAGGGGGAAAATCGCATTGATCGAACTGTGGTAATGGAATGTAATGGATTAATATTTTTTTTACCTTCGATTGCTTGTGAGGGATTCGTCGCATCCATCGGCTGCTTTTTCTCCTTGCTCTCTGTTGGTACCTCCGCCGCGAGCAGGGGTCGTCGCCGTCAGTCGCCGCCACCGCCGGGAGAGGTTTTTGATGCTTTCGCGGGCACCCACCGACTGTCTGTATCTCGAAGTGGATGGTGGCTGGTGGGTGAGGTGAACGCGATTCGGATTTTTTGTTGGTCTGCTGGATTGGACAATGTGGGAAGAAGGAGAGAGGAGGGTGTTCGGGAGAGGGGAACTGGCGAAGTGTTCGAGATTTTCGGTGTGAAAGCAAAAGGAAGAAAGTCGTGGAGGGAGAGAGGGAAATTGTCGAACCGTCGCGAATCTTCGAACGTCCGGTTTCACATCAAGATTGGTGTAACTTATTGGGGAACGTAGTAATTTCAAAAAAATTCCTACGCACACGCAAGATCATGGTGATGCATAGCAACGAGAGGGGAGAGTGTTGTCCACGTACCCTCATAGACCGACAGCGGAAGCGTTATCACAACGCGGTTGATGTAGTCGTACCTCTTCACGATCCGACCGATCAAGTACCGAACGTACGGCACCTCCAAGTTCTACACACGTTCAGCTTGATGACGTCCTTCGAACTCCGATCCAGCCGAGTGTTGAGGGAGAGTTTCGTCAGCACGACGGCGTGGTGACGATGATGATGTTCCACCGACGCAGGGCTTCGCCTAAGCTCCGCGACGGTATTATCGAGGTGTAATTTGGTGGAGGGGGGCACCGCACACGGCTAAAATATCGTATATCAAGTGTGTCTAGAGGTGCCCCCTGCCCCCGTATATAAAGGAGCAAGGGGGAGGCCGGCTGCCTTTGGGCGCGCCAAGGAGAGGGGGGGAGTCCTCCTCCTAGTAGGAGTAGGACTCCCCTTTCCTAGTCTTACTAGGAAAAGAAGGGGGGAAGGAAAGAGAGGGAGAGGGAGAGGGAAAGGGGGCTGCGCCCCCCTCTCCTAGTCCAACTAGGACTCCTCCTGGGAGGGGGCGCGCCACCTCCTGGCTGCTGCCCTCTCTCTCCCCTCAAGGCCCACTAAGGCCCAATACTTCCCCGGGGGGTTCCGGTAACCCTCCGGCACTCCGGTTTAATCCGAAACTTCTCTGGAACACTTCCCGTGTCCGAATATTGTCGTCCAATATATCAATCTTTATGTCTCGACCATTTCGAGACACCTCGTCATGTCCGTGATCACATCCGGGACTCCGAACAACCTTCGGTACATCAAAACATATAAACTCATAATATAACTGTCATCGTAACTTTAAGCGTGCGGACCCTTTGGGTTCGAGAACTATGTAGACATGACCGAGACACCTCTCCGGTCAATAACCAATAGCGGGACCTGGATGCCCATATTGGCTCCCACATATTCTACGAAGATCTTTATCGGTCAGACCGCATAACAACATACATTGTTCCCTTTGTCATCGGTATGTTACTTGCCCGAGATTCGATCGTCGGTATCTCGATACCTAGTTCAATCTCGTTACCGGCAAGTCTCTTTACTCGTTCCGTAATACATCATCCCGCAACTAACTCATTAGTCACAATGCTTGCAAGGCTTATAGTGATGTGCATTACCGAGTGGGCCCAGAGATACCTCTCCGACAATCGGAGTGACAAATCCTAATCTCGAAATACGCCAACCCAACAAGTACCTTTGGAGACACCTGTAGAGCACCTTTATAATCACCCATTTACGTTGTGACGTTTGGTAGCACACAAAGTGTTCCTCTGGTAAACGGGAGTTGCATAATCTCATAGTCATAGGAACATGTATAAGTCATGAAGAAAGCAATAGCAACATACTAAATGATCGAGTGCTAAGCTAACGGAATGGGTCAAGTCAATCACGTCATTCTCCTAATGAGGTGATCCCGTTAATCAAATGACAACTCATGTCTATGGCTAGGAAACATAACCATCTTTGATTAACGAGCTAGTCAAGTAGAGGCATACTAGTGACACTCTGTTTGTCTATGTATTCACACATGTATTATGTTTCCGGTTAATACAATTCTAGCATGAATAATAAACATTTATCATGATATAAGGAAATATATAATACTTTATTCTTGCCTCTAGGGCATATTTCCTTCAGTCTCCCACTTGCACTAGAGTCAATAATCTAGTTCACATCGCCATGTGATTTAACATCAATAATTCACATCACCATGTGATTAACACCCATAGTTCACATCTCTATGTGACCAACACTCAAAGGGTTTTCTAGAGTCAATAATCTAGTTCACATCGCTATGTGATTAACACCCAAAGAGTACTAAGCTGTGATCATGTTTTGATGTGAGATAATTTTACTCAACGGGTCTGTCACATTCAGATCCGTAAGTATTTTGCAAATTTCTATGTCTACAATGCTCTGCACGGAGCTACTCTAGCTAATTGCTCCCACTTTCAATATGTATCTAGACCGAGACTTAGAGTCATCTAGATTTAGTGTCAAAACTTGCATCGACGTAACCCTTTATGACGAACCTTTTGTCACTTCCATAATCGAGAAACATATCCTCATTCCACTAAGGATAATTTTGACTGCTGTCCAGTGATCTACTCCTAGATCACTATTGTACTCCCTTGTTAAAATCAGTGTAGGGTATACAATAGATCTGGTACACAGCATGGCATACTTTATAGATCCTATGGCCAAGGCATAGGGAATGACTTTCATTCTCTTTCTATCTTCTGCCGTGGTCGGGCTTTGAGTCTTACTCAATTTCACACCTTGTAACACAGGCAAGAACTCTTTCTTTGACTGTTCTATTTTGAACTACTTCAAAATCTTGTTAAGGTATGTACTCATTGAAAAAACTTATCAAGCGTTTTGATCTATCTCTATAGATCTTGATGCTCAATATGTAAGCAGCTTCACCGAGGTCTTTCTTTGAAAAACTCCTTTCAAACACTCCTTTATGCTTTGCAGAATAATCTTACATTATTTCTGATCAACAATATGTCATTCACATATACTTATCAGAAATGCTGTAGTGCTCGCACTCACTTTCTTGTAAATACAGGCTTCATCGCAAGTCTGTATAAAACTATATCCTTTGATCAACTTATCAAAGCGTATATTCCAACTCCGAGATGCTTGCACCAGTCCATAGATGGATCGCTGGAGCTTGCATATTTTGTTAGCACTTTTAGGATTGACAAAACCTCCTGGTTGCATCATATACAACTCTTCTTTAATAAATCCATTAAGGAATGCAGTTTTGTTTATCCATTTGCCATATTTCATAAAATGCGGCAATTGCTAACATGATTCAGATAGACTTAAGCATAGATACGAGTGAGAAACTCTCATCATAGTCAACATCTTGAACTTGTCGAAAACCTTTTGCGACAATTCTAGCTTTTGTAGATAGTGACACTACTATCAGCGTCCGTCTTCCTCTTGAAGATCCATTTAATCTCAATGGCTCGCCGATCATTGGGCAAGTCAATCAAAGTCCATACTTTGTTCTCATATATGGATCTTATCTCAGATTTCATGGCCTCAAGCCATTTTGCGGAATCTGGGCTTATCATCGCTTCCTCATAGTTCGTAGGTTCGTCATGGTCAAGTAACATGACCTCCAGAACTGAATTACCGTACCACTCTGGTGCGGATCTCACTCTGGTTGTCCTACGAGGTTTAGTAATAACTTGATCTGAAGTTCCATGATCATCATCATTAACTTCCTCACTAATTGGTATAGGCGTCACAGAAACTGGTTTCTGCGATGAACTACTTTCCAATAAGGGAGCAGGTACAGTTACCTCATCAAGTTCTACTTTCCTCCCACTCACTTCTTTCGAGAGAAACTCCTTCTCTAGAAAGGATCCATACTACGCAACGAATGTCTTGCCTTCGGATCTGTGATAGAAGGTGTACCCAACTGTCTCCTTTGGGTATCCTATGAAGACACATTTCTCCGATTTGGGTTTGGGCTTATCAAGATGAAACTTTTTCACATAAGCATCGCAAACCCAAACTTTAAGAAACGACAACTTTGGTTTCTTGCCAAACCACAGTTCATAAGGCGTCGTCTCAACGGATTTTGATGGTGCCCTATTTAACGTGAATGTAGCTGTCTCTAATGCATAACCCCAAAACGATAGTGGTAAATTGGTAAGAGACATCATAGATTGCACTATATCCAATAAAGTACGGTTATGACATTCAGACACACCATTATGCTGTGGTGCTCCAGGTGGCATGAGTAGTGAAACTATTTCACATTGTTTTAACTGAAGGCCAAACTCGTAACTCAAATACTCTTCTCTATGATCAGATCGTAGAAACTTTATTTTTCTTGTTACGATGATTTTCCACTTCACTCTGAAATTATATGAACTTTTCAAATGTTTCAGACTTATGTTTTATTAAGTAGATATACCCATATCTGCTCAAATCATCTGTGAAGGTGAGAAAATAACGATATCCGCCACGAGCCTCAATATTCATTGGACCACATACATCTATATGTATGACTTCCAACAAATCTGTTGCTCTCTCCATAGTTCCGGAGAACGGCGTTTTATTCATCTTGCCCATGAGGCACGGTTCGCAAGTATCAAGTGATTCATAATCAAGTGATTCCAAAATCCCATCAGTATGGAGTTTCTTCATGCGCTTTACACCAATATGACCTAAACGGCAGTGCCACAAATAAGTTGCACTATCATTATTAACTTTGCATCTTTTGGCTTCAATATTATGATTATGTGTATCACTACGATCGAGATCCAACAAACCATTTTCGTTGGTGTGTATGACCATAGAAGGTTTTTATTCATGTAAACAGAACAACAATTGTTCTCTAATTTAAATGAATAACCATATTGCAATAAACCTGATCAAATCATATTCATGCTCAACGCAAACACCAAATAACACTTATTTAGTTTCAACACTAATCCCGAAAGTATAGGGAGTGTGCGATGATCATATCAATCTTGGAACTACTTCCAACACACATCGTGTCACGACCGGTTTTTCAATAAAATAATTATTGAGAGACCAATCCCTTTTACGGACCAGCGAGGAAGAATTCCTTCTCACTGGTAGACAATATCTTGGTCACAGAAGAAAAATACCTGGAGTACTAAATATAATACAAGGTTGAGCAGAGACTGCCCAACAATTTATTACATGCGCGCCGCTAAAACAAAACGGCGGATAGGGAGGCAACTACTAACTCACGATAATAACGGTGGTGGAAATATCACCGCGAAGCGAGTGATATGATTCCAGAAGGCTACAGCTCTTCGAGCGTCGGAGTGAGGCTCGAGAAGATTTATTGCGGGTGGCGGAAGCGTATACAATAAAAGTGACCAATATCCGGGATCGCGCAGGACTGACTGGGACTCCTCTAGGCGTCGGACGCGCTATCAAACTCTTCATCCAAGAGATCGCCTTCGTCAACATCTGGCCAAATCAACAAGCCAGGTGAGTACTATGAAAGTACTCGCAAGACAGTTCAGACATAAGGTATAACAAATGTAAACATGAAACATATGAACAAGTTAACCAATGCGATCAGACATAGAGATAATAACTACTGGGTGCCAAGCGAGGGTCTGAATGACGCCTCGAGCGGAAACTGCAGAATAGTAATACTGGTGCCAAACGAGTGTCTGAAAGACTCCTCGAGCGGAAAATGCAGAATAATAATGCGGGTGCCAAACGAGTGTCTGAAAGACTCCTCGTGCGGAAAATGCGGAACAATAATGCGGGTGCCAAACGAGTGTCTGAAAGACTCCTCGAGCGGAAAATGCGGAACAATAATGCAGGTGCCAAACGAGTGTCTGAAAGACTCCTCGAGCGGAAAATGCGGAACAATAATGCCACAGTCGGGCGTCGGGGCGACACCACATAAAGGGCTTATAACAGAAAATAATAGACAGTGCATGCCGCAGTCGGACGTCTGAGCGACATCACATAAAGGGCTTATCTTTAAAGTAAGAAACAAGTATATGCCACAGTCGGACGTCTGCGCGACGTCTCATAAAGGGCTTATATTGTAGCTCAATAATACAATAGTCGGGAATATAATTTATCACAAGCATGAGACAAAAATATAAAGTTAGTCCATCCACAGGAATAACAACAAATCTGAATTTACCACTTGAGCTTGTTCACCGGGGACAAGTGTTTCACACGGATAGATATGGCTTTAATGCTTACACTACTTGATCATGGATACGATGATTTGGAAAGAATTGACTCTGCAGAGTTTGTACTTAACCACAGCCAACGGATTTCAGTAGTCACGGGGACTAGTTCCGTCTACGGTGTTTTGGAAGAAACACGTCTAACCCGTACACACCCAATTCAACCATCCGAAGCCAGGGATCACCCTCGGCAACGTTCAAGAAAAACCTTGAGACGGGGAGGCTACAACCTCGCGTAGCATGGGATCAAATTTCTATACGCGCGCTTTAAGGGGGTGCCCCCCCTCTCGGTCCCAACCGGAAACACCCATGCCCCCTGACCGGATGACTGGCTTTAATCCTGGGCCAAAGTACCATCATCCCGGCCTCTCTGTTTGGTGTGTACATGGAAAGAGGTTACCAACTTACTAAACCGCATCCTGGCAATGAGACATGTGGTGGCACGGAAAAGGGAAAGAACGGTAACACGGCTCCAACCATGTTAACGTCGGAAAAGTCGGATGACACAAGGCTGGTATGCTACAACAGTACCACCTTGCTGCCCTTCATGTCACCACATGATTTGGCCACCTCTCATCAGAGGTCATCGCAACTTTGGAACATGCGGGAAAAGAACGATAACGCAGCTCCAACCACGTTAACGTCGAAGAAAGTCGGATGTCGCAAGGCTGGCATGCTACAACAGTACCACCTTGCTGCCATTCATGTCACCACATGATTTGGCCATCTCTCATCAGAGGTCATCGCAACTTTGGAACAACCGGGTCGTTGCCTTACAAGCAACGAGGTATTCACCGACACTCATATGGCACGCACAAACTCTCACGTGAACATGTAAAACATCTGTCATATCAAATGTTCAAAACATGCTTGCCTGGTTCGGAGAAGTTGGAGTCTAGCTCGGCGAAGTTTGCGGCTCCGTCACCTCCCCCGGAACCTACGACAATCACGAAACGGGTACTAACGTGAAAACCAACACATGCACAGAAACCTTTCAAAATATTTTTCAATTAAATCCCATAAAAAACTAGACAAAATTTTAAGATTGTCAGAAAAAGAATCACTCAAAAATACCTTTTTATTAAAAAGTTATAAAGGTTTCTGTCCAGGGACTTATCTGTAATGAAACAGAAAAGTTCCAGGGTTTTAACTGAGAAAACAGAAAACGCTTCGGCTGGGAATGCGCAAGCGCAAGGAGAAAACGTATTCTGCCCGAAGGCGCCAACAGAAAACGGTTCGCGAATAAAAGAACAGAGGCTGACATGCGGGGTCCACATGTCAGGTTTGAAAAGCTCGCCGGCGCCCGAAGACTGCGGTGGACGCCGGCGTCGAACCACGGCGAGTTAGGAGGAACAGAGGGTACCAAGAGCTTCAGCGTCCTCTTCCGCGTCGGTGGGTGGTGGACTCGTCCAACGGGGAGCACTACGTCGACGGCGACACTTTCTCCGGCGGACGGCGGCTTGGGTGAGGATGGGGAACTCGGGTGGAGGGCTGCAAGCTTCAAAATGGAGTGCGGGTCAGAAAGAGGGATGCATGGTGAAGCTACTGGCAGGAGAATGGAGGCGGAGGAGCACACACGGGGGCGAATCGGGCTGGATCCCGTGGCGGGTCGCGGCGGCCGGAGTCGAGGAAGGAGACCTCCTCGGGGCTCTTCCAGTGGCTAGGCGTGCTCTAGGGGGAGTGCAGTGCTGGTGGGTGCTCGAGTTGAAGCTCGGGGCCTCTATTTATAGGCAGATCGACGGGGTGGCCGTGAACGGAGAATCTCCGGCGAGCGATTACGGCGGAGCAGTGGATTGGTAGGGGGTTTGAGCGGCCGGGCAGCATCAGTGGAGGTTACTGGACTCGTTTTACAGCTAAACGGGGTCGGTCTTGGCGTAATGGCGTCGGTCCATGGTGAGGTGACCGCACGGGCTCAACGGCGGCAGAGAGCGCGCTCCGCGCCCTGCGGTTCACGACGAGAGCGGCAGCGCATTCGGGGGAGTGGAAGGCCACGCGGCGAGCTCCGGTGGTTTGGGCGGCGCTGGGTGGCGTCGTCGGCGCCGTGTCTCCCGCTGGCGTCCGCAAAGCCGCCGCCGGCGTCGGTCACGGGGCGGCGCACCTTCTGCTGCTCGTCGCCGACGCCCGCAAGGCGCCAGGCGCTCGTGCGGTGCAGGAACAAGAGGGCGGGGACGAGGAGCAAGGCGACGCGGTGGCACTGGCGAGATTGATGCCCTCCTCTGAAGAAAACGACAGCAGCCACTTGACTGAATCTCTGAACATTCTGAATGTGACAATGACCATGCACTGCAGGTGTTCGACAGAGAGATTTTGCAATGAGATGAATTTTTATGGAGCTGCAACTTGGTGAGATGACCACTCAAAGTACCCAGGGGCTGCCTGATTTTACTTGGAATTTTTGGAGAAGGTTTTGAATGAATTTCACCAAATTTGTCAAATCTGGTCCAAACTTGCAGCAAGTGTAGTTTGAAAATTTTGAACTGAAGACCAGTGGATCTTCATGGTTCTAGGTTGAGGGTACAAAGGACCACGGAGGAGAGTTGGTTTGGGGGCAAAAATCAAAACAAAAAATGGAGTTCCTTTGAAAATCTCCAAGAGCTAGAAGAGAAGACAGAAATTTATTTGAATAGAATTTAAATGGAAAATAACCACATGGGGAGGTTCAACTTGCTGGATTTGATGTAGATCATGATCCATAGGTGAGGGAAGGGTTAGGAGAGAGGATTTGCACTAAGGTCATGGCAAGAAGGAATTGTTGAAAGTGGCAAAGGACTTTCCAAAAGCCATAGTGCAAAATTTCAAGGAGATTTTCAAAAGTTAATTACCCAAGTGAAAAGTATTTTGTCTTCAGTCCAAATGAAAAGCAAGAACCTCCAAGATCAAGGACAGATCTTGGGTGAATCCACATAAAACTTTTTCCATAAAGAAAAAAATATTTGAGAGGGAGAGTTCTCTTGAAGAAAAATTTAAATCACTCCCCTCAAGTCAAATAAAATCTTTTGAAAAATCCAAATAAAAAACTTGGGTGTCACAACACCTACCCCCTTAGGAAAAATCTCGTCCTCGAGATTTCTGCTGATCCTCAAATAGATGTGGATACTCTGCTCGAAGGAAATCTTCCCTTTCCCATGTAGCTTCATCCTCAGTGTGGTTGCTCCACTGAACCTTGAAAAATCTTGTCGTTTTCTGACGGGTCCTCCGTTCAGACTCTTCTAAAATCTTTACTGGCCTTTCTCTGTAGGTGAGATCTGGTTGCACATCAATGTCCTCATGAGGTACATGTTTTTCTGGGTTGCTCACACATTTTCTTAACTGTGAGACATGGAACATGTCATGGACGTCTGACAGCTCCTTGGGGAGGTCTAGTTGGTAGGCCACCGTGCCTCTTCGTGCCTTTACACAAAATGGTCCAATAAACCTTGGGGCTAGCTTCCCCTTAATTTTGAACCGTTGCAGACCCCTCATAGGAGATACGCGGAGGTATACAGAATCACCAGGTTCAAAGCCGACCTCACGGTGCTTCTGATCATAGTAGCTCTTTTGTCGGCTCTGTGCTGTCTTGAGTCTGTCCCTGATTTGTTTAACTTTCTCCTCGGCCTCTTTAAGCATGTCTGGGCCGAAGATACGACTGTGACCTGTTTCTGACCAATTCAGTGGGGTACGACACCTTCGTCCGTACAACGCTTCAAAGGGTGCCATTTGCAAGCTGGCTTGGTAACTGTTGTTGTAAGCAAATTCGGCATACGGCAAACTCTCTTCCCAACTGGATCCATAGGTGAGCACATAGGCTCTTAGCATATCTTCTAGGATTTGGTTCACACATTCTGTTTGTCCATCGGTCTGGGGGTAGTATGCTGTACTGAAAGCCAGTTGCGTGCCCAGAGCTTGTTGTAGGTGATCCCAAAATTTGGAGACGAATTGGGTGCCTCGGTCTGATATTATAGTCTTTGGGACTCCGTGCAAGCAAACTCTACGGGAGAGATAAAGTTTTGCCAATCTTTGTGTGGAGTAGGTAGTCTTCACGGGAATGAAATGAGCAACCTTGGTTAGTCGGTCTGTGATGACCCATATGGCGTCATTTCCGCGTTGTGATCGGGGTAATCCGACAATGAAGTCCATTCCGATTTCGTCCCATTTCCACTCCGGTATCCTGTTAGGCTGGAGTAGCCCTGCTGGCTTTTGGTGCTCGGCCTTGATGCGCTGACATGAATCGCAACAAGCGATGAATGTGGCTATATCTCTTTTTATACCGTGCCACCAAAATCTTTCCTGGATGTCCTTGTACATTTTGGTTCCTCCAGGATGGATCGAGTATGGGGCGATGTGGCTTTCCGTCAAGATCTGTTGCTTGAGTTCCTCAATGTTAGGTACGCAAAGTCTGTCTCGGTACCATAATGTTCCTTCACTGTCCGTGACGAATTCTGAAGTCTTATTAAGATTCATTTTCTTCTTTATGCCTTCGATGCTGGGATGTCCCTGTTGAGCCTTCTTAATTTGTTCCACCAGGGTGGGTTGTATCTCCAGGTTCGATACGGTGCCCTCAGAGACTAACATCATGTTGAGTCTAGTGAACTCTCGCTGAAACTCAGGCCTCAAATTTTGCTTTCCGTCACTGTCCGGGCTGGGGTTTCGAGTAAGGGCATCGGCCACTACATTTGCTTTCCCTGGGTGGTAGTGAATACCGACGTCATAGTCCTTGACTAGTTCCAACCAGCGTCCTTGGCGTAAATTCAGCTCTGGCTGTGTGAAAATATATTTGAGGCTCTTATGGTCCGTATATATTTCACAGCGATTTCCCAACAGAAAGTGCCTCCACTCCTTGAGTGCATGTATAACTGCTGCTAGCTCCAGGTCATGTGTTGGGTAATTTTCCTCATGTTTTCGCAGCTTTCTGGAGGCATATGCGACAACCTTGCCATCCTGCATTAGCACACATCCGAGACCTTTTCGGGACGCGTCACAATACACTTCAAAGCTCTTGTGTATGTCCGGTACGGTTAAGACCGGTGCGGTTGTCAGTTTCTTCTTGAGTTCTTGGAAGCTCTGCTCGCATGCTTCCGTCCATACAAATTTCTTGTCCTTCTTGAGTAACTGTGTTATAGGTTTTGCCACAATGGAGAACCCTTCAATAAATCTTCTGTAATATCCGGCCATTCCTAGGAAACTCCGCACATCTGTAACATTCGCGGGTGGCTTCCAGTCCAGTATGGCCTTGACTTTTTCTGGGTCTACGGCCACGCCTTCTTGGTTCAGTATATGGCCTAAGAAACCAACTTGTCTTAGCCAAAATTCGCACTTGCTAAATTTGGCGTACAACTGATGTTTCCTCAATTCTCCCAAAACAATTCTGAGGTGCTCAGCATGCTCTTCTGGTGTCCTTGAGTAAACCAGAATATCATCAATGAATACCACCACAAATTTGTCC
Organism: Triticum aestivum; assembly: GCF_018294505.1. NCBI lineage: Eukaryota > Viridiplantae > Streptophyta > Magnoliopsida > Poales > Poaceae > Triticum > Triticum aestivum. The sequence goes on from NC_057796.1 coordinate 468,806,745, forward strand.
ATGAATTTCATGAACACTTTGTTCATGAGGTGGACGAAATATGCGGGGGCGTTCGTTAGTCCAAAAGGCATCACTGTAAACTCGTATAACCCATATCTGGAAGTGAAAGCTGTCTTGGGAATATCTTCCGTCCGTACCTTCAATTGGTGATACCCGATCTCAAATCAATTTTTGAGAATACCTTGGCCTGTGCGAGCTGGTCAAACAAATCATTTATTCGTGGCATCGGATATTTGTTTTTGATGGTGACCATATTGAGGGCTCGATAGTCTATGCACAGCCTCAGTGTCCCATCCTTCTTCTTGGCGAATAACATGGGCGAACCCCATGGTGAGGAGCTGGCTCGAATAAATCCTTTGTCCATCAATTCCTTTATCTGCTTCTTCAACTCCACCAATTATGAGGGTGCCATTCTATATGGCTTTTTATAGATGGGGGCGGTGCCAGGTGCTAGTTCAATGCTGAATTCTATCTCTCGGTCTGGTGGCATGCCTGGTAGTTCTTCCGGGAACACATCTGGGAACTCGCATACCACTGGGACTTTTCTCAGCTCTGCAATGTCCATTTTGTCCAGTTTTGGTTTCTGCGATCGTGGCCTTTCTTGAGCGGAAACTCTTATAGTCTTGCCGTGATGGTGAGTGAGAATCACTGTCCGATTGAAACAGTCGATGAATCCTTTGTTGGTGGTCAACCAGTCCATCCCTAAAATGACATCCAGTCCTTTACTTTCCAACACGATGAGATTCGCGTGGAATTGTAGTCCTTCGAACTCAATGACCACTCCTTGGCAGTAACCTTGAGCGATTTGCTTATTTCCGGGGGACTTGATGATCATAGATTTTTCCAAGGGAAGTATCGGAAAACCATGTTGCGAAACAAAACTCTTCGAAACGAACGAATGGGAAGCTCCATAATCAAACAAAACCGTGGCAGGTACTGTGTTGACAGGGAACGTACCGAGCACGATGTCTGGGGCATTCTGCGCCTTCTTCCCTGGTCACATGGTTCAGGTGACCCTTCCTGTGGTTGTTGCTGGGGTTGAAGTTGTTGCGCTTGGGGGCTGGATTGTTTCCACCATTGTTCGGCTTGGGTGCCGAGTCTCGTGGCTTCGGGCACTGTTTAGCATAATGTCCTTGTTGACCACAAGCATAGCAGGTGACCCCTGGACGGTATGTGAACTCCTTGTCCCTGGCATGAAACTGTCCGACGGGTCTTGGCTCAGTAGTCGTGGATCTCCTTGCGTCTGTCCTTGGGACCTCAGTCTTGCCTCGGTTGCTGCGGGCAAGAGTCGTCTTGTCCCTCTTCCGCTTGCGGATATCTTCCAGACTACGGCGCTCATTCTCCAAGGTGATGGCCTTGTCCACCAGCGTCTTAAAATCCGGAAAGGTGTGCACGATCAGTTGGCATCTTAACGCTGGTGCCAGGCCGTCCAGGAATTTTTCCATCTTCTTGCTTTCTGTCATGTGCTCGTCGTAGGCATAACGAGACAGCTGGGTGAACTGACCATTGTACTCGGTCACTGACATGCCTCTTTGCTTCAGGTCATCAAACTCTCTCTTCTTGATCTTTAGGATGCTCCTGGGGATGTGTGCCCCACGGAAGCCTTCCTTGAACTCTTCCCAGGTGATGTTGTGTTCCCTGGGATGCATGTGTAGGAAGTTTTCCCACCATGCTGCGGCTGCTCCAGTAAGATAGTGTGGTGCATAAAGCACCTTCTCATGATCTGAGCACTGAGCAATAATCAGTTTCCTTTCAATCTCACGAAGCCAATCATCGGCTTCCAGCGGTCTGTCGGTGTGAGCAAAAGTTGAGGGGCGAGTCTTCTGTAATTCAGATAACTTGGAATGGGGTTGATAGGGTTCACGGTGGTTTCCCATGTTGATGACATGGTTCATCATCTCTTGGTGCTGTTGCTGGCTTTGCTCGAAGAGACGGCATACTTGAGACAGTGCTGCTTCGCTGTCTTGTTGGCTGGACTGACCCTGAGTGAAATTGTTGCTGGTCTGTGTCCCGTAAACCTCTTCTGGCTGATTGGGCATGGAGCGAGTCCATGGGCGAGACATTTTTCCAGTCTGGGGTATTATTTGCAAAACCCATGAGAAAAATTGTGTAGCACAAAAAATCTCGCAAAGGCAAAATCAAAAGGCTTCAAGGTTTTCAAAGAAACACAAATGATTTTTCATGGAGAAGAAGTGCTTAACATAAATCTTACATGCGAAAAGCAAACACAAGATACAGCACTCAGGATGCGCGTACACAATCCTGACATGTTATTAAAAACTAGCGTACTACTCCGGAAGGCAGCAAACACACCAATACAAACTAGCGTACAGATAAAACAACACATCATACAAGCAGGCATAACACGCGGCTACTCGGTGCTCTCAGTCGGAGATGGTGAAGATCTCCTTCCCCTTGCCGATGGCAAGGCTCAGCGGTCCAGGAGAATCAACCTCCTCCTCTCTAGCTGGCTCCTGGCGCGTGACGCTGCGCTGCGGTGATGGTGCGGGGGCGACTGGTGGTAGAGCGCGTGCGGCAGGCGGTGCGGCTCTGACTGGAGTAGGAGCGATGACTCGGTCGAACTCCTCAGTGGTAGGCAGACGGCGAGCAGTGGCCAAAACGGCCGGTGCATACGAGGCTGAAGACGAGACGAATGTCAGAGGCGGCGCCGTGTGGAGAAGCTCCTTCCTGCTGGCAGGACCGCCCCGGACTAAGTCCATGCGGGCAGCCACAAGATCATCTACGAGGTTGTCGAAAGACTCCTCCAGAGCCTTGAGATACTCCACAACCATCTCGATGGCTTCATCTCGTTCTCCCCGATGGCAGGCGAACGCATAGTGGCTGGTGTAAGGCACATGGCATGGGAGGTAGCGGTAGCGACGAGTCTTCATCGTAGGAAGGATGTCCCGAAGGCGAGCTATCGCCTCACGGGCAGCCATCTGCATGGCATGCCTCTCCGTAGGCATGGCCCTTCCCACGAAAACGGAAGTGGCGAGCAGCAGAACGTCCTCCCTTGAACTGCACCACAGCTTGGTGCATAGACACGTCGTCACTGAGCTTGTGCTGATAGAGTGTGAACTCCGGGCGAGCTGCTGGCCCGATCGCGAGCTTGGTGATGGAGACGAGGAGCTTGACAAACCCCTCGGGCACGTTGGTGAACACTCGATTCTCACAGCTGCTGCCAGCCATCTACAAAAGTAGGCAAAAATTCTGAGTAGTCATGTCATAAATTTATGATGACCAACAGAAAATAGCTACAATTGCAAAATGCTGAAAAAGCACAAAAGACGCTAATAACCGATTAGCGATCGCACCTAGTGGCTTCCTACAGTCAGCCTGGCTCTGATACCAAGCTTGTCACGACCGGTTTTTCAATAAAATAATTATTGAGAGACCAATCCCTTTTACGGACCAGCGAGGAAGAATTCCTTCTCACTGGTAGACAATATCTTGGTCACAGAAGAAAAATACCAGGAGTACTAAATATAATACAAGGTTGAGCAGAGACTGCCCAACAATTTATTACATGCACGCCGCTAAAACAAGACGGCGGATAGGGTGGCAACTACTAACTCACGATAATAACGGTGGTGGAAATATCACCGCGAAGCGAGTGATATGATTCCAGAAGACTACAGCTCTTCGAGCGTCGGAGTGAGGCTCGAGAAGACTTATTGCGGGTGGCGGAAGCGTATACAATACAAGTGACCAATATCCGGGATCGCGCAGGACTGACTGGGACTCCTCTAGGCATCGGACGCGCTATCAAACTCTTCATCCAAGAGATCGCCTTCGTCAACATCTGGCCAAATCAACAAGCCAGGTGAGTACTATGAAAGTACTCGCAAGACAGTTCGGACATAAGGTATAACGAATGCAAACATGAAACATATGAACAAGTTAACCAGTGCGATCAGACATAGAGATAATAAATACTGGGTGCCAAGCGAGGGTCTGAATGACGCCTCGAGCGGAAGCTGCAGAATAGTAATACTGGTGCCAAACGAGTGTCTGAAAGACTCCTCGAGCGGAAAATGCGGAATAATAATACAGGTGCCAAACGAGTGTCTGAAAGACTCCTCGAGCGGAAAATGCGGAATAATAATACGGTGCCAAACGAGTGTCTGAAAGACTCCTCGAGCGGAAAATGCGGAATAATAATGCGGTGCCAAACGAGTGTCTGAAAGACTCCTCGAGCGGAAAATGCGGAATAATAAGGTGCCAAACGAGTGTCTGAAAGACTCCTCGAGCGGAAAATGCGAATAATAATGCCACAGTCGGGCGTCGGGGCGACACCACATAAAGGGCTTATAACAGAAAATAAAGACAGTGCATGCCGCAGTCGGACGTCTGAGCGACATCACATAAAGGGCTTATATTTAAAGTAAGAAACAAGTACACGCCACAGTCGGACGTCTGCGCGACGTCTCATAAAGGGCTTATATTGTAGCTCAATAATACAATAGTCGGGAACATAATTTATCACAAGCATGAGACAAAATATAAAGTTAGTCCATCCACAGGAATAACAATAAATCTGAATTTACCACTTGAGCTTGTTCACCGGGGACAAGTGTTTCACACGGATAGATATGGATTTAATGTTTACACTACTTGATCATGGATACGATGATTTGGAAAGAATTGACTCTGCAGAGTTTGTACTTAACCACAGCCAACGGATTTCAGTAGTCACGGGGACTAGTTCCGTCTACGGTGTTTTGGAAGAAACACGTCTAACCCGTACACACCCAATTCAACCATCCGAAGCCAGGGATCACCCTCGGCAACGTTCAAGAAAAACCTTGAGACGGGGAGGCTACAACCTCGCGTAGCATGGGATCAAATTTCTATACGCGCGCTTTAAGGGGGTGCCCCCCCTCTCGGTCCCAACCGGAAACACCCATGCCCCCTGACCGGATGACTGGCTTTAATCCTGGGCCAAGGTACCATCATCCCGGCCTCTCTGTTTGGTGTGTACACGGAAAGAGGTTACCAACTTACTAAACCGCATCCTGGCAATGAGACATGTGGTAGCACGGAAAGGGGAAAGAACGGTAACACGGCTCCAACCATGTTAACGTCGGAAAAGTCGGATGACACAAGGCTGGTATGCTACAACAGTACCACCTTGCTGCCCTTCATGTCACCACATGATTTGGCCACCTCTCATCAGAGGTCATCGCAACTTTGGAACATGCGGGAAAAGAACGATAACGTGGCTCCAACCACGTTAACGTCGGAGAAAGTCGGATGACGCAAGGCTGGTATGCTACAACAGTACCACCTTGCTGCCCTTCATGTCACCACATGATTAGGCCATCTCTCATCAGAGGTCATCGCAACTTTGGAACAACCGGGTCGTTGCCTTACAAGCAACGAGGTATTTACCGACACTCATTATGCCACGCACAAACTCTCACGTGAACATGTAAAACACCTGTCATATCAAATGTTCAAAACATGCTTGCCTGGTTCGGAGAAGTCGGAGTCTAGCTCGGCGAAGTTCGCGGCTCCGTCACCTCTCCCGGAACCTACGGCAATCACGAAACGGGTACTAACGTGAAAACCAACACATGCACAGAAACTTTCCAAATATTTTTCAAATAAATCCCATAAAAAACTAGACAAAATTTGAAGATTGTCAGAAAAAGAATCACTCAAAAATACCTTTTTATTAAAAAGTTATAAAGGTTTCTGTCCAGGGACTTATCTGTAATGAAACAGAAAAGTTCCAGGGTTTTAACTGAGAAAACAGAAAACGCTTCGGTTGGGAATGCGCAAGCGCAAAGGAGAAAACGTATTTGCCCGAAGGCGCCAACAGAAAACGGTTCGCGAATAAAAGAACAGAGGCTGACACGCGGGGTCCACATGTCAGGTTTGAAAAGCTCGCCGGCGCCCGAAGACTGCGGTGGACGCCGGCGTCGAACCACGGCGAGTTAGGAGGAAACGGAGGGTACCAAGAGCTTCAGCGTCCTCTTCCGCGTCGGTGGGTGGTGGACTCGTCCAACGGGGAGCACTACGTCGACGGCGACACTTTCTCCGGCGGACGGCGGCTCGGGTGAGGATGGGGAACTCCGGTGGAGGGCTGCAAGCTTCAAATTGAGTGCGGGTCAGAAAGAGGGATGCATGGTGAAGCTACTGGCAGGAGAATGGAGGCGGAGGAGCACACACGGGGGCGAATCGGGCTGGATCCCGTGGCGGGTCGCGGCGGCCGGAGTCGAGGAAGGAGACCTCCTCGGGGCTCTTCCAGTGGCTAGGCGTGCTCTAGGGGGAGTGCAGTGCTGGTGGGTGCTCGAGTTGAAGCTCGGGGCCTCTATTTATAGGCAGATCGACGGGGTGGACGTGAACGGAGAATCTCCGGCGAGCGATTACGGCGGAGCAGTGGATTGGTAGGGGGTTTGAGCGGCCGGGCAGCATCAGTGGAGGTTACTGGACTCGTTTTACATCTAAACGGGGTCGGTCTTGGCGTAATGGCGTCGGTCCACGGTGAGGTGACCGCACGGGCTCAACGGCGGCAGAGAGCGCGCTCCGCGCCCTGCGGTTCACGACGAGAGCGGAAGCGCATTAGGGGGAGTGGAAGGCCACGCGGCGAGCTCCGGTGGTTTGGGCGGCGCTGGGTGGCGTCGTCGGCGCCGTGTCTCCCGCTGGCGTCCGCAAAGCCGCCGCCGGCGTCGGTCACGGGGTGGCGGACCTTCTGTTGCTCGTCGCCAACGCCCGCAAGGCGCCAGGCGCTCGTGCGGTGCAGGAACAAGAGGGCGGGGACGAGGAGCAAGGCGACGCGGTGGCACTGGCGAGATCGATGCCCTCCTCTGAAGAAAATGACAGCAGCCACTTGACTGAATCTCTGAACTTTCTGAATGTGACAATGACCATGCACTGCAGGTGTTCGACAGAGAGATTTTGCAATGAGATGAATTTTTCTAGAGCTGCAACTTGGTGAGATGACCACTCAAAGTACCCAGGGGCTGCCTGATTTTACTTGGAATTTTTGGAGAAGGTTTTGAATGAATTTCACCAAATTTGTCAAATCTGGTCCAAACTTGCAGCAAGTGTAGTTTGAAAATTTTGAACTGAAGACCAGTGGATCTTCATGGTTCTAGGTTGAGGGTACAAAGGACCAGGGAGGAGAGTTGGTTTGGGGGCAAAAATCAAAACAAAAAATGGAGTTCCTTTGAAAATCTCCAAGAGCTAGAAGAGAAGACAGAAATTTATTTGAATAGAATTTAAATGGAAAATAACCACATGGGGAGGTTCAACTTGCTGGATTTGATGCAGATCATGATCCAAAGGTGAGGGAAGGGTTAGGAGAGAGGATTTGCACTAAGGTCATGGCAAGAAGGAATTGTTGAAAGTGGCAAAGGACTTTCCAAAAGCCATAGTGCAAAATTTCAAGGAGATTTTCAAAAGTTAATTTCCCAAGTGAAAAGTATTTTGTCTTGAGTCCAAATGAAAAGCAAGAACCTCCAAGATCAAGGACAGATCTTGGGTGAATCCACATAAAACTTTTTCCATAAAGAAAAAAATATTTGAGAGGGAGAGTTCTCTTGAAGAAAAATTTAAATCACTCCCCTCAAGTCAAATAAAATCTTTTGAAAAATCCAAATAAAAAACTTGGGTTTCACACATCGTCACCTCGCCTTTTACTAGTCTCTGTTTATTCTGCAACTCCCGTTTCGAGTTACTACTTTAGCAACTGAACCAGTATCAAATACCGAGGGGTTGCTATAAACACTAGTAAAGTACACATCAATAACATGTATATCCAATATACCTTTGTTCACTTTGCCATCCTTCTTATCCACCAAATAGTTGGGGTAGTTCCGCTTCCAGTGACCAGTCCCTTTGCAGTAGAAGCACTTAGTCTCAGGCTTAGGACCAGACTTAGGCTTCTTCACTTGAGCAGCAACTTGCTTGCCGTTCTTCTTGAAGTTCCCCTTCTATCCCTTTGCCCTTTTCTTGAAACTAGTGGTCTTGTTAACCATCAACACTTGATGCTCTTTCTTGATTTCTACCTTCGTCGATTTCAGCATCGCGAAGAGCTCGGGAATTACTTTCGTCATCCCTTACATACTATAGTTCATCACGAAGTTCTACTAACTTTGGTGATGGTGACTAGAGAATTCTGTCAATCACTATTTTATCTGGAAGATTAACTCCCACTTGATTCAAGCGATTGTAGTACCCAGACAATCTGAGCACATGCTCACTAGTTGAGCGATTCTCCTCCATCTTTTAGCTATAGAACTTGTTGGAGACTTCATATCTCTCAACTCGGGTATTTGCTTGAAATATTAACTTCAACTCCTGGAACATCTCATATGGTCCATGACGTTCAAAACGTCTTTGAAGTCCCGATTCTAAGCCGTTAAGCATGGTGCACTAAACTATCAAGTAGTCATCATATTGAGCTAGCCAAACGTTCATAACGTCTGCATCTGCTCCTGCAATAGGTCTGTCACCTAGCGGTGCATCAAGGACATAATTTTTCTGTGCAGCAATGAGGATAATCCTCAGATCACGGATCCAATCCGCATCTTTGCTACTAACATCTTTCAACATAATTTTTTTCTCTAGGAACATATCAAAAATAAACACAGGGAAGCAACAACGCGAGCTATTGATATATAACATAATTTGCAAAATACTATCAGGACTAAGTTCATGATAAATTTAAGTTCAATTAATCATATTACTTAAGAACTCCCACTTAGATAGATATCCCTCTAATCATCTATGTGATTACGTGATCCAAATCAACTAAACCATGTCCGATCATCACGTGAGATGGAGTAGTTTCAATGGTGAACATCACTATGTTGATCATATCTACTATATGATTCACGCTCGACCTTTCGGTCTCCATGTTCCGAGGCCATATCTGCATATGCTAGGCTCGTCAAGTTTAACCTGAGTATTCCGCGTGTGCAACCGTTTTGCACCCGTTGTATTTGAACGTAGAGCCTATCACACCCGATCATCACGTGGTGTCTTAGCACGAAGAACTTTCGCAACGGTGCATACTCAGGGAGAACACTTTTATCTTGAAATTTTAGTGAGAGATCATCTTATAATGCTACCGTCAATCAAAGCAAGATAAGATGCATATAGGATTAACATCACATGCAATCAATATAAGTGATATGATATGGCCATCATCATCTTGTGCTTGTGATCTCCATCTCCGAAGCACCGTCATGATCACCATCTTCACCGGCGCGACACCTTGATCTCCATCATAGTATCGTTGTCGTCTCGCCAACTTTTGCTTTTACTACTATTGCTACCGCTTAGTGATAAAGTAAAACTATTACATGGCGATTGCATTTCATACAATAAGGCGATAACCATATGGCTCCTGCCAGTTGCCGATAACTTGGTTACAAAACATGATCATCTCATACAACAAATTATATCACATCATGTATTGACCATATCACATCACAACATGCCCTGCAAAAACAAGTTAGACGTCCTCTACTTTGTTGTTGCATGTTTTACGTGGCTGCTACGGGCTTAGCAAGAACCGTTCTTACCTACGCATCAAAACCACAACGATAGTTTGTCAAGTTGGTGCTGTTTTAACCTTCGCAAGGACCGGGCGTGGCCACACTCGGTTCAACTAAAGTGAGAGAGACAGACACCCGCCGGTCACCATTAAGCAACGAGTGCTCGAAACGGTGAAACCAGTCTCGCGTAAGCGTACGCGTAATGTCGATCCGGGCCGCTTCATCTCACAATACCGCTGAACCAAAGTATGACATGCTGGTAAGCAGTATGACTTATATCACCCACAACTCACTTGTGTTCTACTCATGCATAGCATCAACGCATAAAACCTGGCTCAGATGCCACTGTTGGGGAACGTAGTAATTTCAAAAAAATTCCTGCGCACACGCAAGATCATGGTGATGCATAGCAACGAGAGGGGAGAGTGTTGTCCACATACCCTCGTAGACCGACAGCGGAAGCGTTATCACAACGCGGTTGATGTAGTCGTACGTCTTCACGATCCGACCGATCAAGTACCGAACGTACGGCACCTCCAAGTTCTACACACGTTCAGCTTGATGACGTCCCTCGAACTCCGATCCAGCCGAGTGTTGAGGGAGAGTTTCGTCAGCACGACGGCGTGGTGACGATGATGATGTTCCACCGACGCAGGGCTTCGCCTAAGCTCCGCGACGGTATTATCGAGGTGTAATTTGGTGGAGGGGGGCACCGCACACGGCTAAAATATCGTATATCAAGTGTGTCTAGAGGTGCCCCCCTGCCCCCGTATATAAAGGAGCAAGGGGGAGGCCGGCTGCCTTTGGGCGCGCCAAGGAGAGAGGGGGGAGTCCTCCTCCTAGTAGGAGTAGGACTCCCCTTTCCTAGTCTTACTAGGAAAAGAAGGGGGGAAGGAAAGAGAGGGAGAGGGAGAGGGAAAGGGGGTTGCGCCCCCCTCTCCTAGTCCAACTAGGACTCCTCCTGGGAGGGGGCGCGCCACCTCCTGGCTGCTGCCCTCTCTCTCCCCTCAAGGCCCACTAGGGCCCAATACTTCCCCGGGGGGTTCCAGTAACCCTCCGGCACTCCGGTTTAATCCGAAACTTCTCCGGAACACTTCCGGTGTCCGAATATAGTCGTCCAATATATCAATCTTTATGTCTCGACCATTTCGAGACTCCTCGTCATGTCCGTGATCACATCCGGGACTCCGAACAACCTTCGGTACATCAAAACATATAAACTCATAATATAATTGTCATCGTAACTTTAAGCGTGCGGACCCTTTGGGTTCGAGAACTATGTAGACATGACCGAGACACCTCTCCGGTCAATAACCAATAGCGGGACCTGGATGCCCATATTGGCTCTCACATATTCTACGAAGATCTTTATCGGTCAGACCGCATAACAACATACGTTGTTCCCTTTGTCATCGGTATGTTACTTGCCCGAGATTCGATCGTTGGTATCTCGATACCTAGTTTAATCTCGTTACCGGCAAGTCTCTTTACTCGTTCCGTAATACATCATCCCGCAACTAACTCATTAGTCACAATGCTTGCAAGGCTTATAGTGATGTGCATTACCGAGTGGGCCCAGAGATACCTCTCCGACAATCGGAGTGACAAATCCTAATCTCGAAATACGCCAACCCAACAAGTACCTTTGGAGACACCTGTAGAGCACCTTTATAATCACCCATTTACGTTGTGACGTTTGGTAGCACACAAAGTGTTCCTCTGGTAAACGGGAGTTGCATAATCTCATAGTTATAGGAACATGTATAAGTCATGAAGAAAGCAATAGCAACATACTAAACGATCGAGTGCTAAGCTAACGGAATGGGTGAAGTCAATCACGTCATTCTCCTAATGAGGTGATCCCGTTAATCAAATGACAACTCATGTCTATGGCTAGGAAACATAACCATCTTTGATTAACGAGCTAGTCAAGTAGAGGCATACTAGTGACACTCTGTTTGTCTATGTATTCACACATGTATTATTTTTCCGGTTAATACAATTCTAGCATGAATAATAAACATTTATCATGATATAAGGAAATATATAATACTTTATTATTGCCTCTAGGGCATATTTCCTTCATAACTTTCTGTGGCCTTCGATGGGCTTGCTTTTTTCCTTGCTTCCTCAACTACGGGAGCGTTTTTTTATTTTAGTGTGGTGACATCCAGGTGGGCATGGTTTGGTGTTACCCAGAGTCACGTTCGTGCCTGCATGTGTTACAGACGTTTTCTATGACGTTCCACGGTGAGGCGCATGGAAGTGAGGCCACCAGCGCTCACCCTCCTATGGAAATGGCGAAGCATCTCGAATCTTCGACCGTCGGTTTGGACATCAAGATTGGTGCAATTTTCTGTGTACTTCCATGAGCTTGTTTTTTGCTTGCCATCTTAACTGTTAGTCGGTGGGATGTTAGCATTTTTTGATTTTAGTGTTGTTGTGTGATCCACAGGGGCATGGCTTGGCGTTACTCAGAGTTACGTTCATGGTTCTTTGTGTTCCAAACGATTCCGCTCGTCAGTTCTTTGGAGAGGCATGGACATGAACTCATGGGAAGCATGTTAACTCATTGGTCAGAGTCAAGTTACCTCAGTTGTATGCTTTTGGTATTTCCAAATGATTCCGCTCACTTGTTCTCTTGGAGAGGAATGGAGGTGAAAACGGCGGAGGCAAGTATTGTTACTAGCCAGAGTCATGTTTGTCCACGCGTGTGTTACATGCGTTTTCTCTGGCGAGTCACTGTGAGGTGCGTGGAAGTGAAGCCGAGTTGGCACTGTGTTGCTAATGCAACAGGCACACTCCTGACGCTGTGTATGGAAATGTTTTCCTTGTCAACTCGTTCCTTTTTTGTGGAGAGTCGCAGTGGTGCGTTCCAGGGAGGCACTGTTTGTTATTAGAGAGAGTCACGTTTCATGGTTCTTTGTGTTCCAAACCATTCCGCTCGCCAGTTCATTTGGAGAGGCATGGACATGAACTCATGGGACGCATGTTAACGCATTGGTCAGAGTCAAGTTACCACGGTTGTATGCTTTTGGTATTTCCAAATGATTTCGCTCGCTCATTCTCTTGGAGATGAATGGACGTGAAAACGGAGGGGGCAAGTATTGTTACTAGCCAGAGTCATGTTTGTCCACGCGTGTGTTACATGCATTTTCTCTGGCGAGTCACTGTGAGGTGCGTGGAAGTGAAGCCGAGTTGGCACTGTGTTGCTAATGCAACAGGCACACTCCTGACGCTGTGTATGGAAATGTTTTCCTTGTCAACTCGTTCCTTTTTTGTGGAGAGTCGCGGTGGTGCATTCCAGGGAGGCACTATTTGTTATTAGAGAGAGTCACGTTCGTGCCTGCGTGTGTTACAGACGTTTTCACTAAGGTGTCACCTCGAGAAGCGTGCAAGTTGATTCGCGGATATGGTAAGATTTTGATATAAATATCATTTCAAAAAAATGTTAATGGATAATAGTATGAATTCGACAATAATTTCTCGGGAATACAGACAGACGTACACAGTAAGTTAACTGTGTTTGAGATGTGTTTTGTTGAATATATACGAACCATTTGAAAGAAGTTGAGTGGTTGTAGTGTGGACGAACGCACGGGGAGACGAAATGATAGTACTTGTGTTTCCCAGGCGTGCAGAGTTCGAGGTATTTAAGAGAGATTGTGAGAATTCGAGGCGTCGGTTACTCTGTTTGACCGTCTGACCAGTGTGCATATGTTATAAAAAGGTACCTACTCATGGAACACTCCACGTCCACAATTCTCCAGAGACAGGCACCTCTTTCTAGCTGGTAGCTCCTTGCTTGCGCCATGGCAGGTAAGAGGGGTTCTGGGTGTTCAAGCAACCACGCAGCGAGGACCAAAGCCGCGGAAAGAAGGGAGAGGTGCCGCCGCTACGCTGTAGCGGCGGCAGGGATATCCTGCCCTGTTGCAGGTGTCGAACAATCTCTCGCATGGAGGTGAATCCTCCCACAAGCGCATTCGCCATGGAGACGATCTCGGCAAGATGGCAGTACCGAATTCCTTAGCCAACGACGACGTGCTCGATGAGCTAATTAAGCAGCAGCAGTTCATCGCTCGGCTGGAGAAGTTGGTGCAGCAGAGCAATGCCTCTGTGGAGAAGTCCACTGGTCTCATATTTCGATCTCTGTGTGAGAATGAGAAGCTTCTCAAAGAGCTCCACCAGAAGGATCAGGAGGCCGCCCGCTAGAAGAATATGTATGAGCAGAGCTATGCGTTGGTGCAGAAGCTGTCGGGCGAAGTGGAGCAGCTTATGGATGAGAAGGCTGAGGTCCTCGTCAAGTAAAGAGCCTGGTTGAGGATTCGTATGCTGCTGTGAAGGAAGGTCATGAGGCGACGAAGAAGCAGATTGAGGATGCGCTCGCCCACCAGCCGATCAAGAACGTTGCTGGAGTGTAGGCAGAGAGCTTGAAGCGTGTGTTTTTTCGTTGCGTTGGGGCATGTGGCCTTTTGTACTTACATGAATCTGTAAAGCATTTATGCGTTGCATTGTCATCGTGTTGTTTCATTCGTTGGTACATGTAGATGAGTAGGCTCTGGGCATGGATGTCCCTTGTTAGAAGTAGGAGCACAGTTGTGCTTCCACCAGGGGCACTTCGTGGGGCCGCGGGGAGCACGTTTTTGCCACACGTGCGTAGTTGTGGTCCATATGATTCCGGTTGCTCGTTCACATGGATAGGCACGGGAGTGGTTGTGTGTGTTTACAGACGTGTCTTCCTGGGAGATGATCCCCTGTAAGAGGCGCGGAAGTGTAGTCACGCGAAGCACGGTTTTAATACGAGCTGGCATTTCTCCCTGGCTGTTGTGTGCGTCTGGTTTTAATACTGAGCTGTGTCGCGCTTCTTTTATTAGAAGCACTGGCGTGAAGTGAATACAGCCGCGGTTCTGTACCAGGCAGCGACATGAGTTGTGTACTGACAATGGCATGGACGTTCGTGGTACTGTTAAGTGTCACAGGCACGGGCGTGAAGCGCTAAGAGGCATGTTGCCGTATAATATGGAGTCACGCTCCCCTGTGTTTTTGTTCCGAGTGCTTCCGTCGACTCGATCAGAAGGAGAGGCACGGCCGGTGAGGCATAGCTTTTCATTACGCACAGTCACGTTCGTTTCTTTAACTCAGCGGAATGGGTTGAGACGCCAACACTTACTGTTGTCTCTGTTTTTAAAAGCTTGTTTCCTTGTTTTCAAAAGCACAGTCACGCTTCTTTGTTGATGTTTCGTATATTACTCGACAAAGACTTGATCAGGAGCAGAGGCATGGCCGGTGAGGCATAGCTTTTCATTACGCACAGTCACGTTCCTTTCTTTAACCCAGCGAAATGGGTTGAGACGCCAACACTTACTGTTGACTCTGTTTTTAAAAGCTTGTTTCTTTGTTTTCAAAAGCACAGTCACGCTTCTTTCTTGACGTTTCGTATATTACTCGATAAAGACTCGATCAGAAGGAGAGGCACGGCCGGTGAGCCCATAGAGGCATAGCTTTTTATTACGCACAGTCACGTTCACTCGATTAGATGGGAGAGGTACGGGCATGGTATGTTATTATATAGAATCACGCTCATCTGTGTTTGTGTTCCGAATAATTCAGTTGACTCGATCAGATGGAAACCTAGCGGAAATGCACCATTTGGTCTTACCCAGAGTCATGTTCGTTTGTTTAATTGCGGAAACCCAGCGGAAAGGGTTCAGGTGTGAACACTCACTGTTTACTCGGTGAGGCACAGAATGGCTTGTTCGAGAGAAGCTGTTGTGGTGTATTCTTTGCACGGTGGTGGGTCCCAGGAAGTGACGGCGTGGTATTGTAAATAGTCACGTTATGTTGTTTTCGTGTTCCAAATGATTCCGTTGAACCGTTCGCAACGGCAGGCACATCCGTGCAGCGCGAAGAGGCATGGTTATGATTTACCAAGAGTCGCATTCGTGCATTTATCGCGGAAACCGAACGGTTCGACGGCCGTCTCTTCGTACCTCGGGAGTGAACGCCACGTGGCGCCGCTCCAGAAACCGAATGGTCTGACGGGTATCTCGTCCGGCGACGCCGCTCTGGCTCGTCGCCCGAGGCCAGGTTCCGTCTATTTAAGGCGGACGGACGGAGTCTCGAAACCCTAGCCACATTCTACTCCTCCCTTCGTCCGCCGCCAGGCCTTCCATTCCTCTTGCTCATCTCTATTCACTGACCATCTCCGCCATGGCTGGGCAGAAGGAGACTACTCCGGACTGCCATGCCCTATCGCGGGAGGAGATCCTGGCTCGCGAGGGTTCCTCGTCTGTAAGTACACCCTGTTTCTGCTTCTCCTTCATTCGTTTTTTCTTTCTTTCGGCTGCTTTGATTTAGTTTGTGAAACATGAATTATTGTGGTCAGCTGTCTCCTAGTTTGATGCGGGTGTGTTTTGCTGATACTGATTTACAGTCAGTTGGAGCTACTCTCATTAACCTGGTCAATGGGATGAATCCCTTGGTTTCAATTGCAAAGGTTGACGGAACGTACAAGGAGTTGCTGGAGGTCACCTACGAGTGGCAGCAGTTCTACCAGGAAACAAGAGAAGATTTGGAGAAGGCCAACGCCACGATCGTAGAAATTACGCTGTGAGGAGCAATCTCCTTGAAGAGCACACCCGGTCGTTGCAGGAATTGGCCACAGCTATGAAGCGACGTGACGAGAATATGAAGGCGCTGAAGGAGGAGATTGATGAACTGTGCCGGGAGGAAACCAGCAACAAGGTCGGTGGGGACTAGATATACAGCAGCGTCCGTGGCTGTTGTGTGCGTCTGGTGTTGTTAAGCAGTGGAGTGGAGTTTGTTACCTTGTCTTGTGAAATTTCACTGTCAGCTACGTACTTTGTTAACAAAATGTATTTTGGTTTCGAGTATCACTGTAATTAGGCGCCGTTACTTATGATGCACGGGACATGAAGTCTCTACAGCCACGGTTGTGAACCTAGTATTGTAATGACTTGCGTACTGATGTAGGCGTGTACGTTCGTGGCTTTTGTGTGTTGTAGTGTTTCGGGTCACGGACACGGTCTTGCACCCCACAAATTCATGGTGTGGTCTTATATAGAGTCACGTTCGCCTGTATTTGTGTTCGAAATGATTCCGTTGACTCGTTCAGATAAATAGGCACGTACGCAGGTGAATCCCATGGGGGCATGGTTTCGTCTTTCGCATAGTCACGTTCGTACGTTTACCATGGAAAGAAAGCAGAATGGGTTTAGATGTTAACGCTAGCTGTTTACTTTGTGAGTGGCCGATTCGAGAGTCGAGTTGTTTAAAAGTGTAAGTTCTTTGTTTTTAAAAGCCACGGTTTTGTACCGAGTTGCGTCGCGCTTCTTTTATTAGAAGCACGGGGGTGAAGTGAATACAGCCGCGGTTCTGTACTAGCCAGCGACATGAATTGTGTACTGACAATGGCGTGGACGTTCGTGGTAATGTTAAGGGTCACAGGCACGGGCGTGAAGCGCAAAGAGGCATGTTGTCGTATAATATGGAGTCACGCTCCCCTGTGTTTCTGTTTCGAGTGCTTGCGTCGACTCGATCAGAAGGAGAGGCACGCCCGGTGAGCCCACAGAGGCATAGCTTTGCATTACGCACAGTCAAGTTCATTTCTTTAACCCAGCGGAATGGGTTGAGATGCCAACACTTACTGTTGACTCTGTTTTTAAAAGCTTGTTTCCTTGTTTTCAAAACCACAGTCACGTTTCTTTGTTGATGTTTCATATATTACTCGATAAAGACTCGATCAGAAGGAGAGGCACGGCCGGTGAGCCCATAGAGGCACAGCTTTTTATTACGCACAGTCACGTTCACTCGATTAGATGGGAGAGGTACGGGCATGGTATGTCGTTATATAGAGTCACACTCGTCTGTGTTTGTGTTCCGAATAACTCAGTTGACTCGATCAGATGGAAACCCAGCGGAAAGGCACCGTTTGGTCTTACCCACAGTCACGTTCGTTTGTTTAATTGCGGAAACCCAGCGGAAAGGGTTCAGGTGTGAACACTCACTGTATACTCGGTGAGGCACGGAATGGCTTGTTCGAGAGAAGCTGCTGTGGTGTATTCTTTGCACGGTGGTGGGTCCCAGGAAGTGACGGCGTCGTATTGTAAATAGTCACATTATGTTGTTTTCGTGTTCCAAATGATTCTGTTGAACCGTTCACAATGGCAGGCACATCCGTGCAACGTGAAGAGGCATGGTTATGATTTACCAAGAGTCACATTCATGCGTTTATTGCGGAAACCCAACGGTTCGACGGCCATCTCTTCGTACCTCGGGTGTGAACGCCACGTGGCGCCGCTCCAGAAACCTAACGGTCCGACGGGCATCTCCTCCGGCGACGCCGCTCTGGCTCGTCGCCCGAGGCCAGGCTCCGTCTATTTAATGCGGACGGACGGAGTCTCAAAACCCTAGCCACATTCTACTCCTCCCTTCGTCCGCCGCCAGGCCTTCCATTCCTCTTGCTCATCTCTATTTACTGACCATCTCCGCCATGGCTGGGCAGAAGGAGACTACTCCGGACTCCCATGCCCTGTCGCGGGAGGAGATCCCGGCTCGCGAGGGTTCCTCATCTATAAGTTCACCCTGTTTCTGCTTCTCCTTCATTCTTTTTTCTTTCTTTCGGGTGCTTTGATTTAGTCTGTGAAACATGAATTATTGTGGTCAGCTGACTCCTAATTTGATGCGGGTGCGTCTTGCTGATACTGATAAACAGTCAGTTGGAGGTAGGGTTAGTCTGCATCATGGTCTTGAACAGAAGTCCCCTGCTGTAGTATTGGGGAGCAGCTATGGCCGAAAGAGAAGGGAATGGTGAGCGGGCGGCGACGGCAAGTGCTATGAGGTCCTTGTTAGTTACTCTCAATAACCTGGTCGATGAGATGAATAATTTGGTTTCAATTCCAAAGGCTGACAAAACGTACGAGCAGCTGTTGGAGATCACCTACGCGTGGAAGAAGCTTTGCGAGGAAACAAAGGAAGATTTGGAGAAGGCGAATGCCAGGATCGTAGAAATTACGGCTGAGACGGGAAATCTCCCTGAAGAGCACATCCGGTCATTGCAGGAATCGGCCGCAGCTGTGAAGCGACATGATGAGAATATGAAGGCGCTGAAGAAGGAGATTGATGAACTGCGCCGGGAGCAAACCACCAACAAGGTGTGTGCGTTTGGTGTTGGTAAGCAGTGGAGTGGAGTTTCTTACCTTGTCTTGTGAAATTTTGCTGTCAGCTACCTTGCTAACAAAATGTATTTGGGTTTTGAGTATCGTTGTAATTAGGCGCCATTACTTATGATGCACGGGGCGTGATGTCTCTGCATCCATGGTTGTGAACCTAGTATTGTAACTTGTGTACTGATGACGGCGTGTACGTTCGTGGCTTTTCTGTGTTGCAGTGTTTCGGGTCACAGACACGGGCTTGCATCCCACAGATTCATGGTGTGGTTTTATATAGAGTCACGTTCGCCTGTATTTGTGTTCGAAATGTTTCCGTTGACTCATTGAGAAAAATAGGCACGTACGCAGGTGAATCCCATGGGGGAATGGTTTCGTTTTTTGCATAGTCACGTTCGTACGTTTATCATGGAAAGAAAGCAGAATGGGTTTAGATGTTAACGCTAGCTGTTTACTTTGTGAGATTCGAGAGTCGAGTTGTTTAAAAGCGTAAGTTCCTTGTTTTTAAAAGCCACGGTTCTGTACTGAGTTACGTCGCGCTTCTTTTATTAGAAGCATGGACGTGAAGTGAATATAGCCGCGGGCGATGACTTGTGCACTGACGATGGCGTGGACGTTCGTGGCAGTGTTAAGGGTCACAGGCACGGGCATGAAGCGCTAAAAGGCATGCTACCGTATAATATAGAGTCACTTTCCCGTGTGTTTGAGTTCCGAATGATTCCGACGACTTGATCAGACGGAGAGGCACGGGCGTTCAGCGCACAAAGGCACCGTCAGGTTCTTTCTTTAATTGGGGAGACCCACCGGAATTGGTTCAGATGTGAACACCCACTGTTTACTCTGTGACGCACGGAATGGCCTATTTGAGAGACGCTGGTGTGGTATATTCTTCGCACGGTCATGGGTCCCAGGAAGGTACGGCGTTTTATTGTGTAGAGTGACGTTAGTTTTGTCTTGGTGTTTCAGATGGCGTGGTTTTATGTAGAGCCACGTTCGCCTGTATTTGTGTTCGAAATGATTCCGTTGACTAGTTCAGTAGAAGAGGCACGGACATGAATGCCATCAGGGCATGGTTGGGTCCGTCGGAGAGTCACGTTTCGTAAGTTTATTTTTGAAACAAAGCGGAATGGGTTTAGGTGTTAACGCTAAATGTTTACTTTGCGAGTGGCCGGTTTGAGAGTCGAGGTGTTTAAAAGTGTAATTTCCTTGTTTTTAAAAGCCACGGCTCTGTGCTGAGTTGCGTGGCGCTTCTTTTATTAGAAGCACGGGCGTGAGGTGTTTAAAGGCACGACGTGGTATTGTGTAGAGTGACGTTAGTTTGTCTTGGTGTTCCAGATGGCGTGGTTTTATGTAGAGTCACGTTCGCCTGTATTTGTGTTCGAAATGATTCCGTTGACTCGCTCAGAAGAAGAGGCACGGACATGAATGCGATCAGGGCATGGTTGGGTGTGTCGGAGAGTCACGTTTCGTAAGTTTATTGTTGAAACAAAGCGGAATGGGTTTAGATGTTAACGCTAAATGTTTACTTTGCGCGTGGCCGGTTCGAGAGTCCAGGTGTTTAAAAGCGTAATTTCCTTGTCTTTAAAAGCCACGGCTCTGTGCTGAATTGCGTGGAGCTTATTTTATTAGAAGCACGGGCGTGAAGTGACTACTGCTACGGTTCTGTACCAGGTAGCGACATGACTTGTGCACTGATGATTGTGTGGTTGTTCGTGGCAGTGTTAAGGGTCACAGGCACGGGCGTGAAGCGCTAAAAGGCATGCTGCCCTATAATATAGGGTTACGCTCCCGTGTATTTGTGTTCTGAATGATTCCGTCGACTCGATCAGACGGAGAGGCACCGCCGTTCAGGGCACAAAGGTTCTTTAATTGGGGAGACCCAGCGGAATTGGTTCAGATGTGAATACCCACTGTTTACTCTGTGAAGCACGGAATGGCCTATTCGAGAGACGCTGGTGTGGTATATTCTTCGCACGGCTATGGGTCCCAGGAAGGCACGGCGTCGCATTGTTAAGAGTGACGTTAGTTTGTCTTGGTGTTCCAAATGATTCTGTTGAATCGCTCGCACTGAAAGGCACAACTATGAAGTCATTAGAGGCACGGTTATGCGTTACACAGAGTCACATTCGTGTGTTGATTGCAGAAACCCCACCGTTCGACGGGCGTCTCCTCGTATTCGGTGTGAACGCCACTCCGGAAACCCAAGGGTCCGACGTGCTTTTCCTTCGGTGACGCCGCTCTAGAGGAGGTGGAGGTATTTAATAGAGTGAACGCCACGTGTCGGCGCTGCGGAATCCAAAAGGACCGACGGCCGTCTCATCCGTCGGTGAAGTGAACGCCATGTGTCACCGTTCCGGCTCATCGCTCGAGGTCAAGAAGCAGTTATTTTAGCCGAGCGGCGTCCGCCACCACTAGACATCATCCTGCTTCTCCCTCTTTCGCCGGCAATCTTAGGAAATCACCCATCTTCCTCTTTTCGTTTGTGACGTTCCCCGCCATGGTTCGCCACAAGATAACTACTTATGCGATGCTTACTCCCGAGCGTCGCTTTCAGTTGCAGGAGGACATCCATTCGAGGCGCGCCGCTCGAGTCGCAGCGGGCATGTCTCCGGGCTCGCCGGGACCGGAGGAGATTGGGTAGGTGGAGGAAGTGGAGGGGGATGCATCGGAGCTCATGCAGGGAGTTGATCCAGTGGGGGGAGATGTGATGGAGGAAGAGGAGGGGGTGATCGAGTGGGGGAGATGTGATGGAGGAAGAGGAGGGGGTGACAAGGATGAGGAGGACGACGTGGAAGGCGTGGACGAGGATGACGAGGACAACAAGGAAGGCATGGACGAGGATGAGGAGGACGACGAGGAAGGTGTGGACGAGGATGACGAGGAAGGCGTGGACGAGGATGACGAGGACGACGAGGAAGGTGTGGACGAGGACGACGAGGAAGGCGTGGACGAGGATGACGAGGACGACGAGGATGACGAGGACGTCGAGGAAGGCTTGGACGAGGATGACGAGGACGACGAGGAAGGCGTGGATGAGGACGACGAGTACAACGAGGAGGGAGATGACAAGGACGACGAGGAGGCTGGTGACGAGGAAGACGAGGACAACGAGGAGTGGGGTGACGAGGAAGACGAGGCGGAGTTCTATCTCGGTGAGTCGGCCTTGATGGAGGAGCAGACCGCTATCCTGGAGTCCAGCCAAGATGAGGCGTATGTGGAGTCCAACCGGCGCTTCCTCTGGGAGAACAGGCGAAGACTGATGTGCTCTTCGACGAGCTGGATGCGGAGCAGGAGGCGGAGGCCAACGACGTCGATGTCAGAATGGAGATAGTGGACATCCCCGACGACGGGGAGTAGTGTAGTTTTGTTGGTAGATGTTTGCTTTTCCATGCTTTTTATGCTTTTCATGTTTTGTGTGTCTGTAAAGGTTGAACAATGTTAGCAATCGTCGATGTCAGAACGGAGACAGTTTCGTTTCCATGTCAAGCAATCGTGTTTTGTTCTTAAGTAGTAGTACTACCCCGTCCAAAATAAAGGTGTCAACTTTGCAGTACAATTCACATTGTACTGGTTAGTACAGGGTTGAGCGAATTAATTTGTGATGGAAGGTGTATGTTTTATTACAAATTGCAGTTTTAAGTACCATATTTGGGTCGGAAGGCGTATGTTTTATTACACTGTATTGTTTTATTATAGATTGCAGTTTCAAGTACAAAATAAACGTCTCAACTAGGGCACATATTTGATTCTATAGATTTCAGTGTTGTTAGATTTGAATATGGTTTCAACATGGTTAGATTCTAGAGAGGCACTCAACAACATGCACAAAAAAGCCACAGATGTGCTTCTGAGAAGCACCGTCTTTCATGGTTTTACTGCAAGATGGGGTTCGACATTTATCCAGGACATTCCGGGTTTTATAAGTGTAGAAAGAATTGTTTTTCACTTATATGTTGTGTGGCAGAGGCACGGCAATTACTTTTGTGAGAGGCATGAATGTGCCGACGGAACGGGCACGGTCACGTATGAAATAGGTGCAAGGTGGTCCCTAATGTGTCCTTAATGTATCATCTATACACTTTACTGTTACAAGCACGATCGTCGTTCTTGTTGAGGCATGGAGGTGAAGGATGGAGCCTTTGCCTCTGCGATAGTCACGTCCCATATTAAGAAGGAAGCAAATCTTCACAGACCCGATACGTCGGAAGCTGGCCGTAAGGCACGCTCCTGCCTCTGCGTTTTTGATGACGTCGCGTTTAGTGCCAGTGGGGTGGACGTAATGCTCGGTTTGCTGATGTTTTTGTTGTCAGCAACTTTCTTAACATGTTACGCCGACAGAGGTACGGTGTTACCCGACGTAGAGGCATGCACGTAACTAACTGGAGGCACGGAGACGTGATTCTAAGGGAGGTACGGACGCGAAAAGGATCGTGATGCAAGGACGTGAAGGTGTGCCTCTACTTTAAAGAAGCTTTCACTAACACATTTTCATTGTGGGGGGCATGGACTATGAGCTCCATGTGTTTTCGAAGGCATTAGGCCTCATTAATGAACATATCAGAGAGAAGCTGAATCTTTTGGTTGACTTCTAGAATGTTGCGTAAAATGACGTGAAGCCAAGTTACGCATGGTCCCCTTGGTATCAGAGGCACATAGGCACATAAGTGCCTATTGTGGTGCACTGGAAATAAACTTGTGCAGAAGACATGTAAACTGCAAGCAAACTAGAAGGTCAACTGCGACACGAGCAAACCTAAATTTATAACAAGCAAACGAGAGTCTTGAGGGAATGCAAATCTAATGAGAAATCTAGAATGTTCTAGATACTTTTGTTGGCCGGGACCATCTGCTTCAGTAGTTGTAGTCGCCACAGGACCTAGCGCGCTTACTGGTCTGCTCCTTGTCAATTTTTGCCCGGCGAAGCCCTTCCTGGATGATGCTGAGGCGGCTCCATATCTCGTACACAGCGTAAGCGTCCTTTGCCGCGTACTCGATGTGCCTCATAGACAGGGGCATGCAGGCCCAGCGGCTGCCTTCTGCGTTGGTGAGCCCTACGTCGTGGACAAGGATGCCTGAGACGTCCCCAAGGGAGTCCAGAGGCTTGGTAGCTATAGGCACCCTCCATTCCTTCTGGATCTCGACGAAGTGGGCGATCTCCAGTCCAACGTGGCCGAGCATCTCTATGTCGCCGTCGATGGAGAAGCCAACAAACGTGTACCTGGGGTCCGCGAGGAAGTTGTTGAACTTGGTGCAGTTCTTGTCGGCGCGCTCAGTTGGAAGAGCAGCACCGGATGATCCTTGCCGATGGAGAGCTGGACGAGGGCGGGTTTCTGATCTTCGCCATGGTCGTTGGTGTACTTCACATCAACTCCGACGATCTTGTGGCGCTCGAACTGGAGGTGTCGCTCGAACTGCTCAATGGTGGTCGGCGCCCTGTGCAAGTCGTTGGTGTGGATCACGTGCAACTTTGTGTTGCCGTGGGCCTGCACCTCCATGAATTCCCTGGTGAATCCCATGGCCTAGAGCAGTTGGTCCTCCTGCAATCTGATATTTCGTGGGGAACAATGAGTGGGAGCGCAATGGCGATTTTTGTTCTTTGTGTGTGAGAAGGCCGCGGAAGGAGTCTAAATTTAAGGGCGGGGAAGTGGCAAAGGAGTGCACGACCTCACTGTCAACGCGGTTGTGCACATCGTGGTTTTTCTTTATAAAAACTAAAATCAGCAGTTATATTTTTAACAACCGTCGTATCTCCAGCAAGTCGTGGAGATGATCGTTCTTCGTAGTTTGCTGTCAAATGTTAACTTTTACAATCTCGTGAGGCATTCAGTTATATTTTTAACAACCATCGTATCTCGTGAGGCATGCAGGGGCAGTATGTAGAGGCACAAGTCTCTGACCAAGAGAAGCATGCTTCAAGTGGCAGCTTTAACTCTCATACACACGGGCGTGGTACATTTATTGGGAGTGGCAATTGTTTTCAGTGATACATTCGCTGGTAGGAGCAGTGTTGTGTTTCTTCAGAGGCACTGTTGTGTGTCCGTGTTGCAACTGACGCTACGAGATGGTCAGAAGGAACGAGAAGCAACGAGAGGCGTGGTCATGCAGCAGCAAGAAGCACTCATACAACTAGAGGCGAAACAAGAGGCACAGATACGATGCTACGTGATGCACGGAGTTGAAGCTACGTGATTGCACGGACGTCTATTCGTGCTATGGTGCTACGTGAGGCACGGGCACGAAGAAATAGCCGTGCACTCAACTACATGCGCAAAAAGCCACAGATGTGTTTCTGAGAAGCAGTGGCCTCCATGGTTTTACCGCAAGGTGGGATTCGACATTTATCCAGGGCATTCCGAGTTTTACAAGTGTAGGAAGAATCGTTTTTCACTTATATGTTCTGTGGCCGAGGCACGACTATTACTTGTGTGACGAAGGAATGTACGTCGAATGTACGTGACGCGAGGATTGACAATAGGCGTCCGTTACTGTTTTCCTGGAATGTTTTTGAATTAACTGTGAGAGGCATGAATGTGCCGACGGAATAGGCACTGTCATGTCTGAAATAGTTGCAAGGTCGTCCCTAAGGTGTCCTATACGCTTTACAGTTACAAGCACGGTCGTCGTTCTTGCTGAGGCACGGAGGTGAATGAGGGAGCCTATGCCTTTGCGATAGTCACCTCCCATATTAAGAAGGAAGTAAATCTTCATAGACCCGATACGTCGGAAGCTGGCCGTAAGGCACGCTCCTGCCTCTGCGTTTTCGGTGACATCACGTTTAGTGCTAGCGGGGTCGACGTAATGCTCGGTTTTCTGATGTTTTTGTTTTCAGCAACTTTCTTAACATGTTACGCACGACAGAGGTACGGTTTTACCCGACGAAACCGAGGCACGGATGTGATTCAAAGGGAGGTAGGGACGCGAATGATCGTGATGCAAGCACGTGAAGGTGTGCCTCTGTTTTCAAGAAGCTTTCATTGACACATTTTAATTGCAGGGCCATGGGCTATGAGTTTCATGTGTCTTCGAAGGCATTCGGCCTCATTAACGGACGTGATGTCAATTTACGGACGGTCTCCATAGGAGTGGAGGCACCGAAGTGCCTTCGTGGGTGTTTTAAGTAGTTGGTGTTATTGACGGACAACCGTGCCCCTGTAGTGTTCTTCTCTGAGGGTCACGGGCGTAAGCAATGTTTTCCAAGGATAATAAACACCTAACTACCTCTGTATTCAAATTGTTTTTCCAAAGTGTTCCATACGAACGATTTTTAATATTTGTGTGTGCAATGGTTTGTTAGAACATTGTGCACTGCTTTTAGGAGCATTCTGTAATTGTTGTCCCTGCATTAATTTCGACGCTGCATCCACAAAGGTACTAGTGCATTGCATGCTCGTCATTTTTGTGGATTGCTATGTGTACCTGCTCTGTGCGTTACGCTAATCGTATAGTATCTGTACTGTGTTTATATTTTTTAGTTCACGCCAATATATTCTAATAATAGAAAACTGCAACATTGCACTGGAAATAAACTTGTTCAGAAGATATGTAAACTGGAAGCAAACTACAAGGTTAACTGTGACACAAGCAAATCTAAATTTAGAACAAGCAAACGGCAGTCTTGAGAGAAAGCAAATCTAACGGGAAATCTAGAATGGCATGAGCAATCTTCTAGTTACTTTTCTTGGCCGGGACCACCTGCTTCAGTAGTCGTAGTCGCCCCAGGACCTTGCGCGCTTCCTGGTCTGCTCCTTCTCGAGTTTTGCCCGGCGGAGGCCTTCCTGGATGATGGTGAGGCGGCTCCATATCTCGTACGCAGCATAAGCATCTTTTGCCGCGTACTCGATGTGCCTGATGGGCAGGGGCATGAGCTTCTTCTTCATGTTGTTGTAGTAGTCGTGGACAAGGATGCCTGAGACATCCCCAAGGGAGTCCAGAGGCTTGGTAGCTGTAGGCACCCTCCATTCCTTCTGGATGTCGACGAAGTGGGCGATCTCTAGTCCGACGCACCCGAGCATCTCTATGTCGCCGTCGATGGAGAAGCCAGCAAACATGTATCTGGGGTCGGCGAGGAAGTTGTCGAACCTGGTGCAGTTCTTGCCGGCGGCGCTCAGTTGGAAGAGCAACACCGGATGATCCTTGCCGACGGAGAGCTGGACGAGGGCTGGTTTCTGATCTTCGCCAACGTCATTGGTGTACTCCACATCAACTCCGACGATCTTGTGGCGCTCGAATTCGAGGTGTCGCTCATACTGCTCGATGGTGGTTGCCGCCTTGTGCAATTCGTTGGTGTGGATCACGTGCAACTTGGTGTTGCCGTGGGCCTGCACCTCCATGAATTCCTTGATGAATCCCATGGCCTGGAGCAGTTGGTCCTCCTGCAACCTGGTTTTTCATGGGGAACAATGAGTGGGAGCGCAATGGCGATTTCTGTTGTTTGTGTGTAAGAAGGCCGCGGCAGAAGTCTAAATTTAAGGGCGGGGAAGCGGCAAAGGAGTGCACGATCTCACTGTCGATGCGGTTGTGCACATCGTGGGTTCTGGATCGTGGTTTCATCTCCCTGGTGGTGCGGTTGTGCACATCCTGGGTTTTTGATCGTGGTTTTTCTTTATAAAAATAAAAATAAAATCAGCAGTTATGTTTTTAGCAACCGTCGTATCTCCAGCAAGTCGGGGAGATGATCGTTGTCTTGCGTAGTTTGCTGTCAAATGTTAACTTTTACAATTTATCTCGTGAGGCATGCAGGGGCAGTATGTAGAGGCACAAGTCTCTGACCAAGAGAAGCATGCTTGAAGTGGCTGGTTTAACTCTCAGACACACGGGTATGGTACATTCATTGGGAGTGGCAATTGTTTTCAGTGATACATTCGCTGGTAGGAGCAGTGCTGTGTTTTTTCAGAGGCACTGTTGCAGCTGACGCTACGAGATGGACAGAAAGAACGAGAAGCAACGACAAGCGTGGATATGCAGCTGCAAGAAGCACTTATACAACAAGAGGCGCAAGTAGAGGCATAGATACGATGCTACGTCAGGCACGGAAATGAAGTTACGTGATTCACGGACGTCAATTCGTGCTATGGTGCTACGTGAGGCACGGGCACGAACAAATAGCCGTGCACTCAACTACATGCGCAAAAAGCCACAGATGTGTTCCTGAGAAGCACCGGCCTCCATGGTTTTGCCGCATGGTGGGATTCGACATTTATCCAGGGCATTCCGGGTTTTACAAGTGTAGGAATAATCGTTTCACACTTGTATGTTCTGTGGCAGAGGCACGGCAATTACTTTTGTGACGAAGGAATGAACGTCGAATGTACGTGACGTGAGTATTGACAATAGGCGTCCGTTACTGTTTTTCCGGAATGTTTTTCAATTAACTTTGAGAGGCATGAATGTGACGACGGAACAGGCACGGTCATGTCTGAAATAGTGGCAAGGTGGTCCCTAGCGTGTCCTGAATGTGTCACCTGTAACGCTGCACTGTTAGAAACACGGTCGTTATTCTTGTCGAGGCACGGTCTTGAGAGTCGTGAATGTGCCGACTCAACAGGCACGAGATGGGCAGAAACAACGAGAAGAAACGAGGGGCGTGGGCATGCAGCTGCGAAACGCACTTATACAGCGAGTAGCACAGCGAGAGGCACATGTACGATGCTACGTGAGGCACGGATATGAACCTATGTGAAGGCATGTATGTTTAAGGTGACTGAGCCATAGGGGAAGGCGCTAGGTTTTTAGGAGAAGTGTTGTGCAGTTGACAGAGGTGTATGCTTGAGCTCATCGCAAGAAACTACTTGGCATGACGCTATTCTGCGGAGCACCATAGTGAAAAATATGTGTACTACTGACGTGCGGAGCTAGCAACGTCACTAAACTATTCTGAAACATAGTTCACCACAGCCATTCATCCTCCATTATTATTCAGCGAATCCTTTTATTATTATCAGAGATAAATAAACTAACCCAGTGTTTCACCTTCTTTGACAGGGAATTTTCACCACCGTCCTCTTGGACATAATTATATGCTCAGTTACATACCATGACATAACTAAATAACAAAACTGATGTGTACAGGCTGTTCAAAAAACAGACATAAATTACTGAACTAGGAAGTATATCCACCGGCAACGCTCTATCAGGAAAGGTCGTTGATTATCATCCGCAGCAGCTTCATCTTTCCCAATGTTGGCCACCGCTTTTCAATTGTGACAAGGACAATTGAACCAACCCTTAGCTGAGCTTCCCGGGCAAAATCTGAAAAACCGGTCACCTCCATTCTGCCGTCGGTTCGTATGGAGTACGTTGTGCTCATGTCTATTGCATCATACATCTCTGTTAGGCTGATACCACCGTTTTGAGGTAGATATCCCAGGTTCATCTTTAGAAGCCTCACAACGGCAGACGGGATTCTCTGCAGATTGTACCGATATTACTAGATAAAATCAATGTACAAGGACATAAAACATCGAAAATAGCAAACAAAACCATGGCAGTGGATCAAAACAAATATTCAATGACTAACCAGACGACCATTTATGACATTGGTGACGTTTAGACGCTGCACAAAGGGTATGGTGGGGAAGTCGTCAGACTCAAACACATAGTATATCATCTGTCCAAATTGTCTGTATGAGAGGTTTACGCCTCGACCGAACACTGTTTTCCCAATGTACTCCCTCTCCGAGTCATTTAGAAAATCAAGAGCTGCATGGAAAAAATAACTCATTTTCAAACAAATTTGTTTAAACAGATGAACTCGGTATTTAAGTTTAAAATGAATGGTTAAATTCAATGCATGTGATCAAGTTGGGATGATAATCAACAGAATTGCATAAAATGTTTTCAAAATAACTTTGACTGTAAGTATGTCATTAATTTAGTGGACAGGGGTAGGAGTACCAAAGTATGCTGATAAACGTAGTTGATAAAACAGGATGGAAGTTGGTGCACTTACCTAGTGATGGTTTGGGGAGGGGCCTGTGACCTCCTCGAGAATCACTGAGTCTCAGATCTATCTCAATGGACAGACTCCCAGTATCCAGGTTTATGATGATTAGATCTCGATAATGAAGATCGTAGTCACTAATTAACTTTTCCCAGCCAGGTCCATGAATTTTAGACCGGTTAGGTTCATCGGTGATGTAGATCTCATATGACAGATCCTCGTTGGTGATCAGTACTGGATTTCTTTGTTTTCCTTCTTCTTGAAATGCTTCCTCTTTCCACCGATAGATTGAAGAAGTGACTTGCTGCCTGCAGTAGCATGGCACATACTGCGCAAGAAAAAAAATCTTACCAGGCATGTATAACCAAGACAGATAGCGCTTATCATATATGTACCAATTGTTTTCAACAGGTTGCTATTTGATAAAACAAGGTACATCAAAAATTGAAAACATATCATTAAATGCTTAAATGTAGGCATTCCATTCAAACAATATGGTAGAAACTTTTATTTCCTTCATCAGAAAGATACACTAGTTGGTAGTAACTGATGGGCAGCATGGGGTGGCAAACATTTCTCCTTACCAGGCATGTCTTGAAGCATCGAGGAAGATGCACTGTTATCGCGCTGTGAAGAACGCCTGACTCCAGTCCGGAGCAACCGAAGTTGGTACATATATCACAGCACATGGTTTCCCCTGGAATACGTTGCAAAACAACGTTTATATGAAATTCTCAACACAAGGAAAATTTTATTATCTTGAAAAACTATTCGGCTAAACCGGCATTTTTACATAAATAGTCGTTCACAAGCAATTTCCTAAAAGACATGTGCACACTTTGATTAGAAGGTGAACAGTAGATATGGGATATGTAATAACAGAGGAAATATGAATTTAATTAAATCAGCATTTTATTTTCCAAAAATGGTTGCTTAATTCATCACAATTCAGTATTGACTATTTTTAGAGCAGTTCACAATCTTGGTTGTCAATGTCAATCAGTGAAAGGATTTCTGCTGCTTGGTTTTAAAAGCAGCTTTAGCAAATGTATATTTCAAGACAAGACAGGCAAAAAGGAGAAACAATAGTCTATCATCAGGCGGCTCAAAGGAGTGTTTGTAACATTAAAATTATATGTAAATTCGTCGGAGCTGCACCCAGCAACAACGTCATCCGCGACCATACGCCACCGTCGCCGACGCCAACCACCGGAACATGTGTGGCTAGGTGGTATTTGAAACGGGTGATCCATCAACGTTAACCTTGCCTCCAGCGTACAGGACCCCAAACGCTATCTTCAAGCACAGACGCCGACTCCCAGTCAACAGCACCCCAAACGCCGACCTCCAGCACCCTGTGGCCGGTTAAGCAATAGAGCTCAACGTCTGGCCACTCGCTTGGACTTCCGGCCACCGCCGTTGTTTGCAAGACCTAACGGGCTTCAATTTAAACTACCAACCTCCCTCGGCGAAGTTCATCGCTCACCTGGGACTTGGACGCCGCAGGTCGCTGCAGCTCGTAGCATTCTCAAGCACAAACGCCGACTTCCAATCAACCCCACCCCTAAGAGGCACGGGTCGTGTACAGGTTCGGCCTCGTACTGCGTTGATTTGGTCTAGATCACAACGAATTTCCAGGCAATTCCTAGCATAACAGCGCAGATGCGTCGCTTTCAATCACGGAGAGACGAAACCACCATAGAGGAAAACAGATCGTAGCGAAAATTCACATAGAAATTAAGAGAAAATAGACTAACCCTGGATCTAGAGGGAGAATCGAGAGAGAAGAGACGATGAACTCTACAGCGGGTGAGTGGGAGGGGGCGGTCTGGGTTGGCATAAAATAGAACAGTTATAATACGCGCCTGCTCACTGACTGTCGTGGTATTCTCACGGGGGGGGGGGGGTGTGAGGCGACAGATGCCACAAGGGCTTTGTGTGAGGGTAAGACTGCTGCTGATAGGACCGGGAGCGGGTATGCGAGTAGCACGCGCTAGTTTACCCAGGTTCGGGGCTCTCCGGAGAGATAATACCCCTACTCCTGCATGTCTGAGCATATATATCTGGGGTGTACATCGGGCAGTACAAAGTGCTCCTAGAGCTGTATCTGGGGATAGTGCCATGGGCATCTGACTCCATATATGTGTGCACAAGGCACGCTTTAGTGGCCGGCCATGAGCATGGCCGTATGTGTGCTTGGGCATGCTTGCCCGTGGGAATGGATGGATGGATGGCTAGCTAGCTCTCTTGCTAGCTAGCTTGCTTGTGTGTGTACGTGTGAGTCCATCCATGGATGGATGGATGTGTGTCTCCTTTTATAGGAGAGGGTAGCTTTGTATCTAAGCTATGTGGAGGTATGGGAGCAAGGCATGGTGCATGTCATGCTTGTCCCCTAGGTCACTTCATGAATAGTGCCAGGGGACAAGTGACACTATACATGATGGTGTTGCGGTACGGTTGTCTTGTCCGCGGTATGGCCGTCTCGTCGGGGTCTTGTCGATGCCGGGTCGGACTGCAGTCGGCAGCCGGCTAGTCGGTGCAGTCGGTCAGCTGGCAGCCGGCCGGGTGGAGCAGTCGGACGGGGAGCCGGCAGGAGCGGCCCGGCAGTCGGACTGAGGGGCTTTGCTAGCCCCGATGTCTTGAAATATTGTCTCGCCGTCTTCGGGATACCCGCGTCCACTTACTCCGACACTGACATGGGGCTACTGTACAGCGGCAAAGACAAGACTATTGGCTTATTAGGAGCATAGAGGCACGCACTGACGACCCCAACACGCACGGACTTACATGCAAATAAGGCACGGCTTTGTTTCTGTTTTCCAAATTTTCTCAGTGAGGCGTTCACTGAGACAGGTTGTGCATGTCCATGACGCACGACCATGCTTCTGTTTTCCTAAGTATTTTTCCCTAGCACGGTCTCTCGGAGGGACAGGGACGTGAAGTTACGGTGCACATCGTCCTGTAAGGATAAGAATGAGACGCACAGAAAGGCCTCTGTATTCTAAATGTTCTCAGTGACGTGTTCATAGACAGACGCATGGTCTTTAAGCAGTTGGCACACGGTTGTACATGCGGATGACGCACAGACGTCTTTTGTGTTCTCCTAGTTGTTTTCGCGTGACACGGCCACTCCTAGTTGTGTTCTCCTAGTTGTTTTCGCATGACACGGCCACTCCAAGGGACAGTGGAGTGAAGCCACGGTGCGCATGGTTATGCAAGGAGAAAATGCAGTGTAGTGCCTCAGTTTTCGTAACATTTTAAGTTGCTTGTTCACTGAGAGAGGCACGGGTGTATGTTTAAATGACGCAAGACCGTGCTACTATTTTCCGAATTGTTCATTTCTGACACGGTCTCTCGCAGGGACATGGTGTCTGCAATTAAAAGGGGCACGTAGTCTTTCGCTTTGACGAATTCTTCGGATGCATGAGTTTTATTCAATATGATAATGAGAATGGAAACCCAGCATCTAAAAAGTGATTGGAGGTTCGTTGCTGACCTTAAGTCATTATCACAACATTCCAAATGTTTTCAGAGACGTGTTCACACGGACGTAAGATTTTCACAACCTCTTGATGCATGTTCGTTTCCTGTGGGGTGCACGGACGTCCTTCGGAGAGGCGCGGTTGCAGCAGTTGTAGGTTTGCAGTGGACGCATGTTGCTTTTAAAAGACAGAATTTCATGCCAAGCAACTGAGATAAACAAGAGGATACTAGTTTGATTTTTGAGCATCTGTGTGAGCTGATTTCTTTTATCATTGGGTCCAGAAACATATGATCGATATTGAAAACAGAAAGCATGTACATAATTGCTTGACCATGTTTACACAATGCACTCATTCAATATAGCAAGTACATCTCTCCAGACCTGTTTTCAGCATCCACAGTTGAATGGATCTGGCAAATTCAGATATTCAACACCTGTGTTTTTTAAGTCCATGTGCATATGCTCGCAAGTTGTTGTTAATTTAAGCTCTGCGCAATTAGAAGCCCTTTTGTCCATCTCCAGTACCTCTTCTTGCCGTTTGTAAAATTCACGAGTGAAATCTCTGCGCAGGCCAAACTTAAGCCTGATGGTCAGTAGCATCCTAGCACTGAGAATAAAGAATGTCACAAATTCAGTGTTTGCATGTGTGACTTCATAGTCTTCCAGCGTTAATGTCCTCAAACAAATGTCGTGATTATTGAGAAACACCCGCTGCTTTTGGCGCCATTCATTTGTTATACCTCTTTGATCCCATCCTCCCCCCTAAGCACACGAGAAGAGCAAACTTAAGAGATAGTGCCAGTATATTATGCATATTATGCGTGGGCTTTCAACATGTGTGAAATCATCACCTTGATAAACAAGTTTTGCAAGCATTGAAAGCATCACAGCAAGTTAACAATCTCATCCAGATTAAAGCATGTCTGTGAGATAAACAAGGTCTTGACGG
Source organism: Triticum aestivum (assembly GCF_018294505.1). NCBI lineage: Eukaryota > Viridiplantae > Streptophyta > Magnoliopsida > Poales > Poaceae > Triticum > Triticum aestivum. Next base: position 468,840,814 of record NC_057796.1, read on the forward strand.
AATCCAACACCGCGTGTAGGCTACTTATGCAGAGACCCTTCATTGAGCACATAACGTGATATTATTAGCTCGTGGATGTGAATCTCTAGTGCTTTTGAATAACGCAGGTCAAAGTAACGTGCAGAGGTAGTACCTGAATAACTGTAGTCCCAATGACGATATTTGTTTCGTTGGGTAATTCAGAATTTTTTCCCAGTGTGTCCAACACAGGTGCGGACAAAACTGTTATCTGTAGTTGTGCATCTACAGAATCATGTAGCAGTCTCCGGAGGGAAGGCACATCCTCAATGATCAGTTTTCCTCTGTCGGAACGAATGCCAATGCTTACAAGCCTAGCTGAGTTTATTCGAAGACAGCGGAATTTCTTGTTGCAAACAAGTAGCAGGCACTGCAAGGCAGGGCACCGTGGTGGATGAACTTCAGCAAGGAGACATCCGATATATAAACCTCCACCAGCGAAAGTCTCCGGAGCAGTGGGAGGCAAAGCATTTCTACAAGATTGCCTTCTAGTTTGCACATGGCGAAGGTGATGGTGTGGAGAGACGAGCGAAATATCGAGATGGATGCCGGTGGCGACGACATAGAAGAAGGGATTCTGCGTGCTTGCATGGGCCCTGGGTAGAAGAACTTTGGGAATATATGATAGAACTTTAAAACCTGGAGTTGGTCCAGATTCCGAGACAGGAACAACTCATCGACGCCACAAGGTTCGCACTGGAGGTAGCTTGCCGGGATGCAGAGGCGGCGAATCGGGCCCTTGTAATCGGAGAGGATAGATACAGGAAGACCGAAGCCATCAGCGACAGATTCTCCGCGGCAGTTGCAACTAAGATGTCGGCAGTGAGTTCCGACGTATGTTTCCTGGACGATTTGCTTGCCCGGGAGAACGCGGATGATTTGGCAACAGATTTTTTCCAAAGATCTGGTAGAATGAGTATCAAGGATCACACGAAAGTCGAGATCGAGTGGTGTGGTGCGCCATATGCGGCGCCACCAAGATGCGAGCACTTGTGTGCGCATGCCTTCCTTTATGGGCAGACGAGAGATGATCTCGCTGAGGATGGCGTCGGGAAGATCGCTGCTGCCGTCCGGACCAGACTCAACATGGTTCTCGGATCCAGTGGGCGAGCCACAACCGCTCCTCTTAACGAGCTTAGAGGGCACGGGTACAGCCGCGAACCTCGTCTTCTTGTTGCTAGAGGCACGCTTCTTCATCTCCATTGCCAAGCTCGTGCCGCCTCCGTTGCAGGTCTCTGTGCGGTGGATCTGGGAAAAGGGTTAGGGTTTTACGATCCATAAAGATGACAATATATATACGTACCTAATCTAGAAGATTTCGACAGACGTGGTGGAATAGTCACGGCATGGACAGACGTGCGTCTTCACGAGGCACGGGTATCAACTGTCCAGAAAGACAGAAGTTTGGTGGTAGAGGCATGTGTCCGAATACTCAGTTAGAGACGCACGGTTGCGCGGTCTGTAGAGACACGGGGGTGTGGCGCCACGACACGGGGGCAAATGTCATGTGAGGCACGTGCGTGCAGGCGGTGGAGGCATCTAATTGCAGTCTGTACAAGCACAGACCTCGTTGAAGCCTCCACAGAGCCAGCTATCAACTCCCTGGATGCACAAAAGTGTGGTGGCAGAGGCATGCCTGCAAACACTCAGGTGAAAAGACACGTTTGTGAAGTCTCTGGATCCACGGCAGTGTTTCTCCAGCGGAACGTAAAAGCCACAGCTCCTGGCATGTGAGGCACAAGGGTGCAGGCTCCGGAGGCACCGAAGTCTAGCCTCTACAGGCACGTACGATTGTCAACCCTATGAATGCACAAAATTTCGGTGGCTGAGGCATGGATCAGAATACTCAGCTATGAAGGCACGGGTGTGTATTCTCTGCAATCACAAGGGTCAGGGCAAGTGTCATGTGAGGCACGTGTATTGAAACACCAGAGGCACGGAAATGAAGCCTCTTAGGCACGAGTGTCAGCCCAATGGATGCACAAAAGTGTGGTGGCAGAGGCATGGGTGAGAATGCTCTGCTGGAGAGGCACCGTTGTGAGCTCTCTGGACCCGCGGGCGTCTGGCTCCACGGGCACCTAACAGTCACGGCTTATGTTAGCTATGGAGGCACGTAGATGCACGCGCCGGAGGCACTGTTGGGGAGTCACTACACGCACGGGCATGGCATTTCTCCATGACTAACTCAGCATAAACCCTCTCTGGGTGCAGAAAAGTGTGAGCAGAAGGCGCCGAAGTAAGGGCTGTACATGCACGTGTAACAACCTTCTTGATACTCAGTTAGAAAAGCACGGTTGTGAAGTTTCTAGACAAAGTCTGACCTTAAGACGAAGAACAGCCATCATGTCACGAGACACACGGTTTTATTGGCCTACCAATCACGGACTTGCTTCGGTATTGGAAAGGTTCCCACTGACGATTTCATTATCAGTGGGAACATGGTACTATACTAACAAAGAGTCTGTGTCGTGACGGTAAAATACTCAGAATCTTTCCGCTGAAACATTGACGTTTGCACAGTTACAACACTTTCGTTTGCACAGTTACAACACTTTCTAATCAAGGATTGTTATGGCAAGCTTATAGACGGTACAAAATATTACAAGGGTTGTCTGTTCATGTTCAGACGAAACGCACGTTCAAAAGGGCGCAACAACATGTAACCCTGCAAGCTTGGACAACTTACTCCAGCTCTGTGTTCAGCAGTCACATCTGAATGGGTCTGTCAAATCCAGGTATTCAACACGCCTGAGTTTTAAATAAAAGAACCGGTGCTTGCACGCTCCTGATAATATAAGGCGAGCACGTTCAGAAGCCTTTTTGTGCCACAGAAGATCCTTTTGATGCTTTTCGTAAAATTATTCCGTGAAGTCTTGGTGGTAGCGATAGTTAAGCCTCATGGTCTCAAGCTTGCTTGCACTCAGAACAAAGAATCTCACAAATTCAATGTTTACCAAGCAGGGTTCATAGTCATCCAGCGTTACTGTCTTCAGACGAAAGTCATCTCGTTTGACAAACGGTCGGTGCTTATGATGCCATGTATTTGTTTCTCCGCAACAGAGTCCTCCCTAGATGTACATGAAGAATGAAAATACCTAAGCTCTAAAAACAGAGATTCTGTCGAAAGAGCATCAAGTGTAAGGTATTTATTGGATTTTTTGTAGATACGGGTGTATGTAATACTAAAACATGTCTAGCCACGGGTGTATCAATTTACAGACGAATGTAAGACAAGCCTTTTAAGACATACAATAGAAGTAGTACAGTATGCATGTTATGGGCTTTCAATGTGTGTGAGAATCATCACATCGATAAACAAGTTCTCAAGGCTTCGAAAGCATTGCATCAGGGAAACGGCCACGTCCACTTCAAAACACATCTTGATGAGCAAAGTCTTGACCGTTTGAAGCACTGTTGACAGGCTGACTGCCGGCAAACCCTGCATGGTGCACGCACAACGATTTTAAAAATTGAACAAAAGGTTCTATTACATGAAATTTGTTTACTCGGACAAATGCAGCTGAAAACTAGGTACCTGGATAACTGTAGGGTTACGCGTGAGCTTGGATTCAGAGAAAAAATCATCGAATTTGCCCACAGTCTCTAGTTTAGGTGCAGACATGACAGTTATCTGCAAGTTGTTGCTGAGAATATCGTTAAGCAACCGCTGAAGTGAAGGGGCATCCTCTATAACAAGTGCGCCATGTCCACAACGAATTCCAATGCTTACAAGGTTACGTGAGTTTATTCTTATGCAGCGGCTTTCCATATTCCAAGTAAGCAGTAGGCACTGGAGTGCGGGGCAACTAGAGTGGATGATGCTTTCAAGCGAGATGTCTGATATACCACTTGAGTAGTGGTAGTTTAAGAGCCTAAACGTAACTGTCTGGTATTTGGCAAAGAGCAAAGGTGGCGGTGTGTAGGGAGGATGCAAACGGAGAGAAGGACGCCAGTGCAAAAGGCGCAGATGATGGGTGTGTGAGTGGTCGTACGACACACTCTCTCACGAAATCTGGGAACATGTAATAGAACTCAAGCACCTGGAGATTGTTCAGTTTGGATGATTTCAACCAGGCGTCGACGGTGGAGGGTTTGGACTGGAGGTAGCACGCCGGTATGCAGAGATGGTGAACTGCGCCCACATGGGCGGAGAGGATGGCTTCCGGAAGGGCCGTATCGTCAGTGCCAGATTTGCGAGGGCACCGAGTTCCGAAGTGCCTTTCACGGGCGAGCTCCCAGGTAGGAGACGCCACGGAGATTTTCTCGATATGAACTATTTCTAGAGGCTTAAAAAGATGAGCGGCAGGGATCTCACGGCAGTCGAGATTCAGAGGAGCGGTGGGCCATAAAGGATGCCATCGACGAGCGAGGATGCGAGTACGGATGCTATCCCTGATGGGGAGACGACACATGATCTCACCTAGGATGATGTCCGGGAGATAGCTGATGCGGTCCGGACGAGTTTTTTCCCGTGCTCCTCAGATCCGGTGGGCGGACCCTCACCGGTCCCCGCCGGTACCGCCAAACACCCAGAGGAATGCGTCGTCGGTGGCACGAGCCTTGCCCTCTTGGTACTAGAAGCGTCGGACTCCATCTAGGAGCGTCGGGTGCGGTGGATCTGGAAAGACGGTTTGGAGGACGGAGGTGTTGCAAAACACCATTTATAAAAAAAGTGGTATTTTTTAAGTGATGTCGTTGCGAGAACAGTGACATCGGACAGTGGCAACAACTCGTACTCCATGCCTCCACTTGATTCACGCACATGCCTCTCTGAGCAGCGTGTCACTACAAACATACTGAACACAGACGCATGATCGCAACTCTTCTTTTTTACATGGGACACACGACCGCAAGTCTTCTTCCTAATATGGGACTGTGACTCCGCTTGCTCGACCAACGTGCCTATCTGAGTACACGACTCAGCTGAAATAATGACAACTGGGAGGCACGACCGTCCCCTTTTATAATATTGACCGTGCCTTCACTAACTTCACGGTTGTGCCTCTCTTACTGCACAAAGTCAGCTAAGCTAATCATAGCACAGAGGCATGACCATGAGTCTTCTTAACACAAGACGGAACCTGCACTAGGTTCAAGTGCCTCTCTGAGCAAACATGCCGAACCGAGAGACACACCCACAACAACAACAACAGCGACGACAACCACGTTTAGGATCGCATCTGCTTTCAGTACCATAGTCTGAATAAGAATTTGAACTGATAAGTTCTATTAGGTATGTACTATGAGGATTTGAACTGCACTCATAGTTTGAAATAACACACGTACGATACTTAACTTAATACCATAGTAGTTAAAATTTATGTGGTGTAATGCCATCCCAACATCACCGAACACATATCGCGTCATTCCTTTTTTTGTAAAGACCGGTGATCACAAGTGAGAGCGAGTCCTGCACGCGCATAGTGTGCCACTGGATACTGATGAGTACAACGCAATCAACTGTCAGCCTAGCTGCATCTGCAAAAGCAGATATCCCGGTGATCGCCATCCTTCCATCTTTGTGTAGTAGTTGTCAGGCAAATCAACAGTGCTGAAAATTTGTACAAGCCTGATGCTGCCCTTGAGAGGCAAATATCCAAGCTTCATCCTAAGATCATTGGTAACAATAGCTGGGATTTTTTGTACAATAACAAATTATTCTAGCATTAGATTACGAAGACACGCATGTTGACTGTGGTTTAGAGAAAGAAACAACGACGTACCAAACGGTCTGTGTGAACGTTGGTGAAACATAGACGGTGCACAAAGGTAATGGCAGGGATGTGTTTAGCATTTAGGACTAGTTTAATCATGCAAGCCATGTCGATATAGGAAAGTTTTATGCCCCGGGTGTAGACTGTCTCGTCTATGTAGCTCCTTTCCGATAAACTGAGGCCTTCAAGGGCTAAATAAATACAACCATGTATTAGCCACTATGTGTGAAGCAATGAATAGAGCAGTTAAAACTAAAATAAACGAATATTGGCTTTTAAAAGGGAAATTACAGTTTTAAACTACATTGTGAGTACAAAGAAAGATTTAATACATCATATCACAGAGATTAAGCACATAAATATCAACGGCATACCACAGTAAAATTATAATAGATAAATGTTAAACCAGAACAAATATTGATCAGAACATACCAACGGAAGGTTTGGGAAACGCTTTGTGACCTCCTCGAGACTCACTCAACATCAAGTCAATGGGAAAGAAGAAATCTTCTGCTTGCAAATCCAATTGTATAATATCACCATAAAACAGATCATAGTCACGTATCAACTTTTCCCATCCAGGTCCATGAAACTTAGACCTGTGGTTGCCATCTGTAAACTTAATCCTGTAAGACAATTCCTCAGGAGTACCGAACACAAGGTCAAAATCTTCGTCTTCAAAACCATCCTCGAAAGCTTCATCTTTCCATAAAGAGATCAAAGAAAGGACCTAGTTCCGGTAGTAGCATGGGACATACTGCATTAAAGTAAAATTAAGACAAAGGTATATAAATGTTTTACTGATTTTCAGAAGAAAAAAATGCATTAAAGAGTTTTTTTCCTTGAAATTTCTTGGCTTTCAGGCACGGGCACAGGCAACATCTATGACATTTAATTAAACCTATACAAAACAATTGAACTTCTAATTACATCAAGGCCTATAAAATAAAAACAAGCATGCGCAGTATAGTTTGCTCCGAAGGAATACGTGTGGTTGCTGACTGCTGAATAAAGATAACTGTAACAAATACAGTGACGAAGTTTTTTTACTGGCCACACGTGATTTGGTAGCAAAACATACCAGGCATGACTCATAAGAACGAGGCAAAGACACAATCAAGAAAGATTGGGCAACATCAGATTCAACACCGGGACAGTTGAGGTTCCTGCAAACATCACACGCCATCTTTGTCTGCGAGATGTAACAATATATAAGACTCGGGTTCATTAATTATTAAAGACAAATTTATTTCAACACTCCGCTAATGCTACAAAGAATTAAAGGACTGTATATCACTGGTACACGCCTGTTTCAACGAGTAAGACAGAGCAGAGCGAATGCTGATATGGTGATATCCATTGATGTTAGTGTCTCTGTAAAAAATGAAAGAACATGCACAGACCTCTTCAAATCTACAAGCTCTTGCAGCGAACTAGCTGGAAAAAAATCAACTGTTCTCCTCCAAGATTATTCCCCTATAGAACCCCTTCAAAGGGGTAGGATATTAACACAAAAACTAAAATTTAGAGGGTAACATACAACAAGAATCCATCTAAAAAAACACAGTGCGCAACGCGTAAGTATTAAGCAGAGGGGAAAAAATTTACTGTATTTCAGAGCAAGTGGGCGAATCATAGATCCATCTATGTGGACTGTAGAGTGAGGAAGACGAAGCAAGAAAGACGGAAGGAACCATAGAAGGGGAGCGGAAGAGCAAGTGACTCGGGAGGGAAGACGCACAAAACGATGTATTTACGGAGTAATTATGGAGAGGGAAGAAATTTTGTGTACTCGCTCGCCAAAGCTGAAACTACTGACAATAGTAAATGGCTCCTTGCCATCCCAGCGCAAAAAAAGGGGTGTGGGAGGGGGTGGGGGTTGGTGGGTTTGGCGAGTAGGTGGAGTATTTGGTCGAGCCGGACCATGTCGAAGTCCCTCGCTTTCATTTCCCCTCTCGCTCTCACTATATCTCTTCCCCCCCCCCTCTCTCTCTCCCCCTCTCTCTCTCCTCTCGAATTCGACGCCGCCTACGGCATCGCATCTGCTCACATCCTCCGGGCCATGTCAACACAAAAGTTCGGACAAGAGGGGAGGAAGGAAGGCTTGAACTTCCTTGAACTGGATTTTGATTTCTATGTAGGTGATTTCCTGCTACATGCGGAGCGTTGAACTGTGGTTTGTTTTCCAAACAAAAGATCTGAACTCTAAACATTCATGTGCCCTTGTAGGAGAACCCTGACACCATCGAAGACCATGATTTCTGTGGCAAAGAGCTCGACCGTCATCTCTACTGTGTTCTCCACGATACCAAGCCTCTCAGGTGTGTGGCTTTTGAAGGAAGTGACACGGGGAGGAGGTTCTACGGCTGTGCTGTGAAAGTTAGTCACTTTCGAAAATCCGAGTTACTTTCTTGTTGAATCAAACTATTTGGATATAGGACTTGTAGTCTACAAAATAAGACTGATTTCTTCTTGTGTTTTCTGGTTGATTGTAGGAAACATTGTGTAGTCCTTTTACTTTACATAAAAGGGTAAAGGTCACTACTTATTTTACATCATTGAACACAAAAGAAGTGATCTAGACACTCCCTTGTTTGTTTACAAATGGGACTTCTGTTTAATAGTCAGTATATTCTTCAAAAAAAACTCTCTAAATAAGTTGTCTGCAGAGGTAGCTCCAGATTAATTCAAGCTGGGTTAAAAGAAACTAAGTACAATTATGAAATAACTCCGCGGATAGGGAGGGCGAAGCACCATAATTAGTGTTGTGGGTACCTAACCATTGAAGTGCCACATTGCACAAACACGGTTCATAGTTAGTTGAATGAGGTTATAAACCAAGTATATGTGAACTTTATTATATTCCAGAGCTTCTGCAGCAGTGTATTAATAGTCTCTGTTTATTTTGTTCCTTTTTTGTTCGCAGAGAGGAGTGAACTGTGGAGTCGTCGAATGGGTTGACCGCCCATGGCCTATCATTATGCAGAGGTGCCTACTCAAGCTCTGGGGGATGTTAGATGAGAGGAATGATGATAGGCAAGCAAAGGATGAAGAGATAAGCAGGCTTAAAATGGATAATGAACAAGTGAGCCTTAAGCTCGAGAATCTTGTTGCAGCTGTGGAAAGAACTAATGTAACTACCATGAAGATTGACAGGGAGAAGAAGCACATCGGTATCGTTGATAAAGACGTCAAGCTCATTCAGAGGTCTCTCACAAGTGCCATTCATAATCTTAAGGATGACAAGGGTGAGATTAAGATGGCCAGTGATTTTCTGAAGGAGGAGGTGCATAAGCTGAAGGAGAATAGAAAGAAGATGCAAAGCGTCATCTGTGATCTTTTGGGGCAAGGGTTTGTGAACACTGATGATCTCCTGATGATCAAGGCAATCCTCGAAGAATGATCATTAACATGATCAAGGCAATCCTCAAAGAATGATCATTAACAGTTGCCTTCTTTTGAAACGTTGCAAGGGATACTCGTCTAGTATAAGTTTATGCTTGGACATGGTTACTTGACTAAAGGCATGTATCTCATTTTTTGCAATCTTTCAGAGGGTGTGTGACGGTCTACACACATCAAATATTGATCTCCTGAATATTTTTATATTTCAAAGAAACGTGCTACTAGCGAGGCGCATCCGGCAATCTTTCGTCTTGGATCGTTCCACGAGACATGGGCTACTGTAATCTAGCAAGGCACAGATGTCGCTTTGGCAGGCATGGGGAACCATGCCTCTGGTGACGTGGCACTAATTTGTCAAAGGCACGGTCCTATGTCAGACAGGAGCACCGCATAGCACTGACACACATAAAATATACAATCTACAGAGTCGCGCTTACTCCTGAAGCCGACGCACGCCAGTGCCGACTCGATTGTTTGTACTCAGACATAAACTCGTTCACGGACATGCGTTTACACAAAAGGCACGTACAGTCTGAGGTCGCTGGGAGCACGGTTTGAGATTAAGCAGAGCCACGGCCATGTGCACGTACAGTCTGCCACGAAAGGAGGCAGTGCCATCTGGTCACTGCAGACGCACTGGTTTACATGCACTAGATGCACGTTCCTTGAAGAACAGGCAAGGCGGTGCCTCTTCTCTTCCAAATGTTATTGTTCCCTGGTCGACGACCGCACACGAATGTTTTTGTAGCATCACGATAGTGACATAAAACTATCAAATTTTTAGAACAACGGGTGCATAGCACAAAAGCATTGTTATAACAAGCTTACAAAACAGTGCAAAAGGCTTCAGCCATGGTTAGACATAACATAGAATCAGATTGGCGCAACAACATCTAACTGTACTAGCTTGAGGAACTAACTACAGCCCTGTGTCCAGCAGGCACGAGTGAACGGATCTGACAAATCCAGGCGTTCAACACGCCTGTGTTTCAAATCCAAGCACAGATGATTGCAGCATGCTGATAACTTGAGAGTGGCGTGTTTGGAAACTTTATTCTCCCATAGGAACAACTTCTGTTGCTGTTCGTAAAATTCTTGCGTGAAGTCTGAGGGAAAGCGAAACTTAATCCTCATGGTCTCTAGCTCCGTTGCATTCAGAATAAAGAACCTCACAAACTCAGTCTTCTTCCCACTTTTTTCATAATCTTCCAGCGTTACTGTCTTTAAATGAATGATGTGTTCTTTGAGAAGCGCACGGTGCTTGCGACGCCAAAAATTTCTTGCACCATCAGGAACGTTTCCTCCCTGAAAACACATAAAGGTTGAAAGATACTCAAGATCTATGGAAGGACAAAATGAACGATAAATTCCATGACCCCCGTCCCAATTAGTTCGTCGAACATTTCCCTAGATACGGAAGTATGTATAATAATAATAATAACATGCCTAGACATAGGGTGTATCCATTGCAAACAAAATGTAAGATAAGCTTTTTGAGATGCAAGGAGTGCTGCACTAGGCACGGTATGACCTTTTCATTGGGCGTGAGAATCATCACCTGAACAAACAAGTTCTGCAGATTTGGAAGGCACTTAAGCAAGTGAATGACCAGGTCCACTTGATAAGTCATGGCCAAAAACAAGGTTTTGGCAGATTGCCGCATTGTAGATAGGCTGGCCGTCGCCAAACCTTTCACATAACATGGAAAATAAAACATAAAATTATTAGAACAAAAGGTTGGATGACATGAAACTAGTTTCTCAAGGAAATGTAGCTGGAATTATTGTGAAATGTCAGTACCATAAGACCTATGGAGTCAAGTGAGATCCTGAATTTGCCCAATGTCTCCAGTTTGGGTGCAGAGACGATGAATACCTCCATGTTATTGCTCTGGAGATCATGGATCAACCTTTGAAGTGAGGGGGCATCCTCGATGATGAATTTTCCTTTCTCACCACGGATGCCGATGCTTACAAGGTTAGGGGAATTTATTGTGATCCGATGCCTTTCTCTATTGCAAACAAGCAGCAGGCACTCGTGTGCAGGGCAACTAGAGTTGATCATGCTTTGCAACGAGAAGTCTAATATATCAACCTCAACAAGCGAAAGTCTCTTGACCAGTGGTAGTTCAAGTACCTCTACATAATGGTCTGGTATCTGGCAACACGCGAAGCTCACAATGCGCAGAGAACAGGAAAACCGAAAGACGGACTTCGGTAGTGAGGGCGTAGATGAAGAGCATGTGTGCGATAGTTTGACAGTTTCTTTCACAAATCGTGGAAACAGGTAGTAAAACTCAAGCACTGGAGATTGTTCAATCTGGGGGACTCAAGCCAGGCGTGGACAGTAGAGGGTCTGCATTGGAGGTAGCACGCCGGTATACAAAGGCGGAGAACTGCGCCCACATGGCTGGAGAGGATGGACTCTGGAAGGCAAGAACCATCACCAGGAACTGTTTTTCCCTGATGCCAAGTTCCGATATATCGTATGCGAGCAAGCTCCTCGCTGTAGGCAGAGACCCTACTGATGATCTCGACATGAACTGTTTCTAGGGCGTTAAAAAGACGAGCGACAGGGATCTCACGGCAGTCAAGATTCAGAGGAGCGGTCGGCCAAACAGGACGCCAACGACGTGCGAGCATCCGAGTGCGGATGCCCTCCCTAGTGGAGAGACGGGAGATGACCTCACAGAGGATAGCATCCGGGAGGTCGCTGCTGCGGTCCTCGCCGCTTCCAACCGCTACCGCCAAACCACCAGAGGACGGCGTCGCCGGTGGCGCGAGCTTCGCCCTCTTGGTGCATGGCGCACCGGAGTGGATCTCCATCTCTGTCTCCGTTGCTGGGATCGCGCTGCCTGTGAGCGCCACTATATGTGGCGTGGATCTGAAAAGACCAAGGAAAAGGGTGTGTCTAGGGTTTCGAGACGCCGTCCGTTCGCCTTAAATAGCCGGAGCCTGGCCTTGGGCGACGAGCCAGAGCGGCGTCGCCGGAGGGGACGCCCGTCGGACCCTTGTGTTTCCGGAGCGGTGCCACATGGCGTTCACACCCGAATACGAGGAGACACCCGTCGAAACATAACTGGGGACGGGAGGGAAGGGGAGAAGAGTGGAGGGATCCGTTCAAAATGATTCCGTTGACTCTATCACCAGGAGAGGCACGGTATGGCGGCCCAGACAGGCGTGCTTGCATTTTATGTGGGGTCACGTTCGTGCATTTATAGCTGAAACCCGCGGCAGCCGCCTCATCCTTGATTCAGTGTTTCGGGTCACAGGCACGGGCGTGAAGCGCTCAAAGGCATGGTCGGTGGTATTACATAGAGTCACGCTAGCCTATGACTCTATTAGACGAAGATGCACGTGCGTTTAGGCCCCACGAAGATGAACCTTTGTCTTACGCACAGCCACGGACGTTTACTCTGCGAGGCATGGATTGGCCTATACGAGAGGCGCTGTTTTAAAAAGCTTATTTCCTTGTATTTAAGAGCACGGACATGCAATCCATACAGACACGGTTCCGTACTGAATTGTGTCACGCTTCTTTCTTGATAAAGGCGTCGGCGTTCGTGGCTGTCTGTGTTTCAGTGTCAAGGGTCACAAGCACGGGCATACAACCCTCAAAGGCATGGTCTGCTATTATATAGAGTCACGCACAAAGGTTTTCTGATTGTATTCCGAATGAGTCGGTGGGCTCGGTCAAAAGGAGAGGCATGGATGTCAAGCCCTCGGAGGCATAGTTTGTTCTTACTCGGAGTCTCGTTTGTGCGTTTATTACGGAAACCTAATAGATTCAGGCGACTGTCCTTGTTAGAATTGCTTTCGTTGTATGATTTTAACTCAAATGCATGAAGACGACTTTCTGTGTGTCAGTGTTTCAGGTCACAGGCACGGTTGTCAAGCCCACAAATGCACGAAGGCGACTTTATATGTTTAGTAGCGTCACTGTCCTTTACGCGTGTCAATGTTTCAGGTCACAAGCACGGTTGTCAAGCCCACAAACGCATGTCATGTAATTGTCCAGAGTCACCTTCGTGTCTCTTTGTGTTCCAAATGCATCCGTTGACTATATTACCAGGACAGGCACAGTCAGGATGTCGAGGGAGGCATGCTTGTGTTTTACGCGGAGCCACGTTCTTGCGTTGATTGCGGAAACACAACGTTTCGACGGGCGTCTCCACCTACTCGGGTGTGAACTCCACGTGGCGCCGCCACGGAAACCCAAGGGTCCGACAGACGTCTCCTCCGGTGACGCCGGTCTGGCTCATCGCCCGAGGCCAGGCTCCGGCTATTTATGGCGGACGGACGGAGTTTCAAAACCCTAGCCACACACTCTTCCATCCTCTGCTCGCCGCCAGGCCATTCGTTCCTCTTGCTGCTCTCTATCCTGACCCTCTCCGCCATGGCTGGTCAGGAGGAGACAACTGCGGAACCCAGTGTCCAGACACTGCAGGAGATCCAGGCTGGTGAGGGTTCCTCATCTGTAAGTTCACTCTGCTTTCGCTTCATTCGGTTTTTCTTTCCTTCGGCTACTTGGTTTAGTTGTGAAAGGCGAATAAGCCAGACGGAGTCTCGAAACCCTAGCCACATCCCCTTCGTCCTTCTGTCCGCCTCCAGGCCATCCAGTAATCTTGCTGTTCTCTATCCTGACACTCTCAGCCACGGCTTTGCAGAAGGAGACTCCTCTAGAGCGCCATGTCCAGTCGCAGGAGAAGATCTCGGCTGGCGAGGGTTCCTCATCTGTGAGTTCGCTCTGCTTCGGCTTCATTCATTTTTTCTTTTTTTCGGCTACTTGATTTAGTTGTGAAACATGGATCATTGTGGTGAGCTTCATCCTAATGTTGATGAGGGTGCGTCCTGCCATCAATCTGACATCTTCTCCTTTGACCAGCTGAAGAACCTGTTCAATACTGTGGAAGACTTCGTGAAGATATCCACGAAGTTGGACGACGAGAACAAAGCCATCATTGCACTTCGGATGGATGAGAAGGCGCAGCTCGAACTTCAGCGCGATAAGCTGAAGCTAGAATCATACGTTATGAAGAAACAGATCGAGGAACTTCGCGCCGAGCAACCAAAAAAGAAGTCTCGCCGGACTAAGTAGACAGCAGCGACCCTGATCCTCGTATCTGAAGCTGTTAAGGAGTGCACTAAAATTTTCTTATTTTGTCTTCCGTTACCTTGTGCCATCAGTAACTTTGATAACAAATGCGTTTTACTTTCCTGGGTCACGTTCATTCCAAGTTTATGGGTACAGATGAACATTAACGTAATGGCCAGTTCTAGAGACATTGTTCTTAAAAGCACGGACGTGAAGACTCTGCAGCCAAAGTTTTTGAACCAACTAGAGTCATGTCTTGTGCACACATGAAGGCGTGGACATTCCTGCCTTTCTTTGTTTTAGTGTTTTGGGTCACAGGAAGGCATAGTCGGTGGTATTACATAGAGTCACGCTAGCCTGTGACTCTATCAAACGGAGACGCACGGGCGTTTAGTGTTAAGGGTCACAGGCATGGGAATAAAACGCTCAAAGGCATGGTCGGTGGTATTACGGACACAAACTCTTGTTAATAAAAGTTCACAAGATATGAACTCTCTACGGACACAATTGCGTACTGAGTTGGGTCATGCTTTTTTCTTGATGTTACGTATATTATTCGATAGAAGCGTGGAGGTTTGTCGTTGTATGTGTCACAGTGTTAAGGTTCACAGGCACGGGCGTACAGTCCTCAAAGGCATGGTATTGTATTATATAGAGTCATGCTCGCCTGTCTTTGTGTTCCGAATGATTGCGTCCACTCGATCAGATGAAGAAGCACGGTCGTTAAGCCCACTCGATCAGATGAGACCCAGCGGAATTGGTTCAGATGAGAACACCCATTGTTCACTCTGTGAGGCACAGAATGGCTTATTCGAGAGACGTTGGTCCGGTATATTGCTCGCACGGTCGTGAGTCCCAGAAAGTCACGGCGTGCTATTGTGTAGAATCACGTTAGTTTCTCTATGTGTTCCAAATGAATCCGTTGAACTGTCCGCGAGCACAGGCACCGCCATGAAGCCCATATAGGCATGGTTACGCTTTACACAAAGTCACATTCGTGCCTTTATTGGGGAAACCCAACGGTTCAACGGGCGTCTCCTCGAATTCGGCTGTGAACGCCACATGCCGTTGCTCCGGAAACCCAGTGGTCCGACGGGCGTCTCCTAAATAAATAGTGTTGGTACCCTAGCTAATAACAACATATATCAAAATTGGTCCTAGCTGCAGCTTCACAGGACCACTTATGCCACACATGGAGCACAGCCTCGGTGCATGGTTTTTTTCGTCTGTCTGTGTCTGGATAAATGTCTTAAGGAAAGGCAAATAGGTTCGGCCGAACACACTGCATCAGCCGAACTGGCTAGACCCTTTACCTCACACCCGCACGGCCCTGGTTCGAATCCCCGTGAGGCAATTGGAAATGCCAATTTTTTTCTGTGGGTACCGACACGTGGGGTCCCCTTGTCATCCACACAAATGCGCCACCACATGTACCACATTTGGCTAAGTGCACCTAGTACTCCACATCATTTTCAACTTCTTCGTCCCCTGCTCGAGAAGCGCCGCCGCCGCCAGCTCCCGACGACGCCTCTCTTCGCCGCCGGATCTGCGCGGCCGCCGCCAACTCCGGCAAGTAGGTGAGATCTCCCCTCATCCCCCTCGCGAATCTTCTTCCCTTCCCAAACCGCATGTGTCTCCCTCCGGGCGCGGATCTGATCTAGAAATTTTATTTGATACATGCGGTAGATGATTTGTTGATGGATATGATGGTTCCTTCATAGATTGATGGATGTCGTAGTGTAGGATCTGAGCCGTACCAGGGAAAAGAGAGGCCCTGTGCAAATCAAAATGAGACCCTATGTGTGAAAAAAATCAAAATAATTCATCCGTTCTTCACTATAGTATGTAGTACTGACATTGGATTGGATCTGATTGGGATTTATTAGGTAGATGATACTGGCATTGCCATTGCCATTGGCATTCCTTTTTTTGGTAGATGATAGTAAACAGATTTAATAGGCATTGCATTTTAGGTTATCACTATGATTTATTATATGTATGAACTTTGTATTGTACTATGGTAGCGTACAATTCAACTTAGAGTTCAACATGTTCTGTGTAGAATGGAGGAAGCACCATGTCGACTGTGCAAGTCACGGTGCCGGACCAGCCTTTGTACTGCCACATTGTTCGGCATCTACTTCCAGCCTACTTTTGTTTTTGCAGCGGTAACAATTTATATGAACCTTCTGACAATTCATTAATTTTGTTTTTTTATTGCTATTTCCACTAATGCATTGTGTTTTTTATTTGTTTTTATCTTGCACAGATCGTCCCATGCAATGTGAGATTGGCATTCAATGAGCTCGTCGGAGACACCGTGACCTTCGACGCTCTTGGGGGGGCGTACACTATGCAGGTCGATAAGGGGAGAACGATAACCCAGATTGGAGGAGATGAATGAGATCGTTTCATCACCTGCTTGCGTCTTAGTGGGGGTGAATTGATCAGCTTCTCCTTCAGAGGAGAAAGGCCCAGGATTTCTGTTATCTATCTGAATTTGATTTCCGATAGTGAGGATGAAGTTCATGAGGAGGACGATGGGCAGGATTCAGATGATGATGAGAACCCACTTGATGAAGCACTCTATGCCCAAAGACTGAGGCTGAGCGGCGATGAAATGTGCAACCTCTGGGACATGCTTCCGCTACGTGAAGACTATGTCGGGATGCCATTCGTGACCCGCCTCACAAGGACGAATGTTAAACAGCATCTCATGGTATGTTACTTACTGTGGTAATTACATGATATGCATGCTTAATAAGTGTACTAGTTGATATGATATGCATGTTGTAGTACTGTGATGATATGCCATGTGTAGAATTCATTTAGTGCATAATTTTTTATGGTATGCATGTGTTGTAGTAATGCCATATATCCTTATGTAGTGTAGTAATATGCGATGATATGGTTAGTGTATGTAGTAAACTAATGATATGCTTAATTACTGTAGTAATTTGATGATTAGCGTCTAGTGTAGTGATGTGATGATATATATGCTCAGTGTTGAATCCAATGATATATGTGTCTTCAAGTGTATGATTTGCTGAGAATTGCACGTGAAATGCTCATATATCATATCAACTGTTTTCAGAAATTACCTAAGAGGTTATCTGTTAGTTGTGGCATCGAGCCGCATGAAGAAGGCATGGCTGCTGGACTACGCCTTACCAGAACGGGCTCCATCACCACCTGTGCCTACGCAGTGGACACGGACGGTCGCACTGTCTTCAACCGGGCGGGGTGGAAGAAGTTCCTTCATGGCAAGAATCTTCGGGTAGGTCAGGGCATGCTACTCACTGTTGCGAACACCCGTCGCCGTGACTTGAGGATGATGATCACCATCAACCTCATTTAGAACTGGCTGGGCCATGTTTCGATGTGAAATGAACTTGGTATGTTAGCTCTTGTTTCCAAGTACTTGCCGTGTATTACCGTACCTATCTATCTATATATACCTAGGTTCAGTAAATGGGCCCTGTATCGCTGTGAAATGAACTTGTTATGTTTGGGGCTTGTTTTGCTGTTGCCCCAGCGGTTATTTGAGGCTTCCTCCAACTTGAAACTGTCTTGACTTGTTGTTGGATGCTTGGTGTTGTTGGTTTATTTGAGACTTCCATCAATCCTATGGATGAGAAGGCGAAGGCGAAGCTCGACCTTCAGTACGACAAGCTCAAGCTGGACACAGACGTTATGACAAGCTCAAGCTGGACACAGGCACGGGCATGAAGCGCTCAAAGGCATGGTCGGTAGTATTATTACATAGACTCACGCTAGCCCATGACTCTATCAGATGGAGGTGCACAGGTATTTGGCCCACAGAGCTGAACCTTTGTCTTACGCAAAGGCATCATGTGGTATTATATAGAGTCATGTTCGCGTGTGTCTGTTTTCCGAATGATTCCGTCGACTCGTTTAGACGGAGAGGCACGGGTGAGAAGCCCATCGAGGCATACTTTACTATTAGAGAGACTCATGTTCATGCGTTCATTGCGCAAACTGAACAGAACTGGGTTCTGATATGAACACTCGATGTTTACTTTGTGAGGCAATGAGTGACAGATTAGAGAGACACTGTTTTTGAAGCGCTCAAAAGGCATGGTCGATGGTATTACATAGGCTCACGGAGATGGACAGGCATTTAGCCCACAGAGCTAAACCTTTGTCTTCCGCACAGCCACAGGTGTTTTCCTTGTGAGGCACGGAATGACCTATGCGAGGGGGGCTGTTTTTAAAATGTTATTTCCTTGGATTTAAAAGCACGGACGTGAACTCCCTACGGACACGGTTCTGTATTGAGTTGCGTCACCCTTCTTTCTTGATGTTACGTATATTATTCGATATGAAAGGCATAGACGTTCGTGGCTATCTATATTTCCTTGTATTTAAAAGGTAGCGACGACACGCTTTTAAACAAAGCACAAGCACAGTGGTTCCACGACAAGCACTTCTCAATTTGCAGAAACAGCACTGTCGTGATTCTACAGGACGCTATGTTCTAGGCTGTGCACCATGTTTCCACCCAAACGTTCACCACAGGGTCATGGACATACACAGAGGAAGTGTCGTGCAGTGATAACAGACGCACAGTCTTACAAATACAAGAGGCACGAGGAGGCATGTAGATTAACATCACCACAAATGAAACAGATTATACATGCGCACGCATATAGAGAGATGCATAAAAAGTGGACTACAAGAGATAAACTAAGTTGGTAATACTAAACGATCGATGGTATTAATTAATAATGGAAATTAATGACAGGCATACAATATTAGAGTCAAATTTATAGTAGAGCACACACAATAAATAGAAGTCCTGATCATGATAGATCGACTGGGTCACTGGAAACTCAAAAGTAGTAGTAGCTAGCATAAATATATAGAACTTGCCTCCAAGCATGTGGGATGTGGCTTGCAGCAAATGAACGGAGAGCCAAGGCAAGGACCTAATCAAGGCGCTCGGGCTTGTGCCCTTGATGGTCCAGAGGTTGGACGAGAAGTGGGGGCGGCGTCAGCGAGGTGGATGTGCTCCTGAACGAGCTTCGCCAAAGTTTGCCTGTGATCGAAGTAGGCCGCCATTGTCGACTCGTGGACGGCGCTGCAGGTGTCCTCGTAAACAATCTGTCCGTAGATCTAGCTGAACTTGTCAATGTCATCATGCATGATGAGCCGCTGCGCGGCGAGAGCGACCTCCAGGTGGTCCTCCGGCGGCGTGCCGACCGGGAGCTGCAAGGCCATCAGCGCGTGAAAGAGATCATTCCCATGGAGGCCAGCGAGCCGGGTCACGGAAACCGAGGTGGAGGCTCGGCCTTTACGGAGGGGATGCATGGAATGGAGGCGAGCAGTCAGGTCCTTCACCTTGCTGTTGGCGAAGCTGAACTTGTGGATGAAGTCTTCCAGTGCACCCTTGAGCCAGGCGGCGAAGCTGGCGTCGAAGAAGGAACGCGCCGTGGCGGACATCAGCAACCCCTGGAGGCGCCGCAGCGCGTTGGCCTGCGGGTTGCTCTCCCTGACCACCTCGATAAGACGTACGGTGGTCGCCTGAATCGCCTCCATGGCCGATCTCTCGCCGTCTTGCTCTTGCTCTGATGGCCAGATAGTTGGATCGGAGTAGAAGAAGATGGATGGTGACGCTTTTAAGCAAAGCACAAGCACAGCGGTTCCACGACAAGCACGTCTCGATTTGCAGAAACAGCACTGTCATGGTTCTACAAGACACTATGTTCTAGACTGTGCAGCCTGTTTCCACCCAAAACGTTCACCACAGAGTCACGGACATGCACAAAGGAAGTGTCGTGAAGTGACAACAGACGCACAGTCTTCCAGGTACAAGAAGCACGCCCGCCTCTGTATTGTAAAATACTTCAGCTAACGAGTTATTTGGAGCACGGCCGTAACATCACACGTGACTGCGTGTTCCAGATGATTTTAGTCGCTCGCTCTATTCACAAAAGGAAATCCAAACATACAGACGGTGCACAAAAACATGAAAACTTGATAGTTTTTTGAGCTTGTGAGTTGCTTCACGGCTGAAGAGCACAAAAACAAGTTCCTGACAACCTTACAGACAATGGATAAAGTACAAGCTGGAAGTCCAAACTAGAAAGCACGCAACAACACCTATCTTTGATAGTCGAATAACCGTTTTCAACATCCACAGGTCAATGGATCCAGCAAATCCATGACTGGACACTAGTTTGTCCAGATGTGTACTTTTAAATCCAAGTTCATATGCCTACAATACCCTGACAATATAAGACGAGCACATCTAGAAGCCTTGTTGCCCCATTGAAGCACCTCTTCTTGATGTTCATAAAATCCTTCAGTGATGTTGTCTGGGGGGAGAGAAACTTAAGCCTCATAGTCTCTAACTCCTTTGCGTTCCAAACAAAGAACGTTGCAAATTCAATGTTTTTGTTGTAGTGTACATATTTTTCTAGCGTTACTGTCTTCAGGCGAATGTCATGTTGTTTGAGAAACACCCGGTGCTTGTGGCGCCACTTATTTGTTACACCTTCCTCGCGGCATACTCCTCCCTGAAAATGCATGAAGAGTGAGATTACTCGAGGACTACAAAGGGAGATAGAGGACTCCAATATAGTACGCTATACATTGTATGCGCTTTCAATGTGTCTGGAAATCGTTACCTCTATAAACAGGTTCTCTAGGCTAGGAAAGCATCGCATCAAGGCAACAACCTTGTTCAGATTTAATGACATGTGGATAAGCAGGGTCTTCACAGATTGAACCGCCATTGATAGGCTGACTACAGACAAAGCCTGCGTCAAGCACATGTCATAAAATTAGCTGGATAAAAAGGTCGCGTGACATGAAACTTCGGCACTGCAAGGAATGCAAGTAAAGAGTATAGTGCAAAAGGTGAGTACCTCGATAACTGTAGAGCCAAAAACAATCTTGGATTCAGGAAATCCTTCATAAAAATTACCCAAACACTCAAGCTTAGGTGCAGAAAAGACAGTTATCTGCAAGTGTCAGCTCTGAATATCGTGAATCAATCGTTTAAGTGAGGGTGCATCCTCAACAACGAATTCACCATTCTCACAAAGGATAGAGATGACTTCAACCTTGCCTGAGTTTATTCTGATGCAGTGGTCCAAGTTATTGCAAACCAGTAGGAGCCACTTGAGGGCAGGGCAACCATGGTTGATTATGCTTTGCAGTGAGACGTCTCATATATCAACTTCCAAAAACGAAAGCCTCTTGAGAAGTGGAAGATTAAATGATCGTGCATACTTATCAGGTATCTGGCAAAGAGCAAATGTGACGGTGTGCAGTGAGGAGGAAAACAGCAGCATGGAAGTCGGTGGTGAGGGCGCGGACGAAGAGATTTCGTGTGGTAGTGTGATGGTTTTTCCCACAAAATGTGGGAACATGTAATAGAACTCAAGAACCTGGGATTCTTCAGTCTTGGGGATCGAAGCCAGGCTTCAACTGTAGAGGGTCTGCAGTGGAGGTAGCACGCCGGAATGCAGAGACGATGAACTGTGCCAGGTTGAAAACTACATCGAGTTCCAAAATATCTAATGCAAATGACATCTTTACTGGGGAGCATGGACAGTACGTCGATATGAACTGTTTCTAGGGGCTTAAAAAAGATGACCGACAGGGATCTCACTATAGTCGAGATTGAGAGGAGTGGTGCGCCAAACAGGGCACCACCGACGTGCGAGGATTTGAGTGTGAATGCCTTCCTTAGTGGACAAACGGGATATGATCTCACCGAGGACACCGTCCGGGAGGTCGCTGATGCAGTCCGGACCAGTATGATCTTCTTGATCCTCGGATCCAGAGGCGCACCCTCGCCGCTTCCAGCCATTACCGCCAAACCACCAGAGGAAGGCGTCGCCGGTGGTGCGAGCCTCGCCCTCTTGGTGCTCGGGGCACCGGAGTTGACCTCCCTCTCCGTCTCCATTGCTGGGATCGCGCCGCCTGTGAGCGCCGCTTTATGTGGCGTGGATCTGGACAGACGGTGGATCTGGAGAAATGGACTAGCCTGTCAATCCACGAAATGACTTAAATACCCACGACGAGGAGCGGAGGGGTCCAGATTAATTACTTCTTCTATTTTTCTTTCTGGCAGGAGGACCCGGGTTAAGTACTACTTGTACCAAGTCAATGGTATATGGGTGCTTGAAACATTAAATAAAACCACGACTTTCAAGGTATGAAATGCACTGTTGCACATGCAGACCAGGCACGGGCGTGCCCCTCAGTGCTTTAATTATTTACGGCACACATTCACTAGAAGAATCTATTCGACACCGGAAGCACGGTGGACTCAGTAGGAAAGAGACGCACGCACGTGAGGCCCATGAAGGCATGGGCTAGCACTCTCTGCAGCCACGGTTATATACGTTTGTGACTCTCTGTGTTTCAGTCATTAGGGTCACAGGCACATGCGCCAAATCCACAAAGGCATCGTGTGGTATTATATAGAGTCATGTTCGCTTGTGTTCCTGTTCTGAATGATTTAGTCGACTCGTTCAGACAGAGAAGCAAGGACGAGCAGCCCATGGAGGCATACTTTAGTATTAGGCAGGGTCACAATCATGCGTTTATTACGCATGGTCGATGGTATTACACAGAGTCATGCTCGCCTGTGAGACTTGACCAGACGGAGATGCACGACCGTCTAGCCCACGGAACTGAACCTTTGTCTTACGCACAGCCACGGGCATTTACTCCATGAAGCACAGTATTGCCTATTATGAGAGACGCTAATTTTAAAAGCTCATTTCCTTGTATTTAAAAGCATAGAGGTTAAGTCCATACAGACACGGTTCAGTACCGAGTTGCGTCACGCTTCTTTCTTGATAAGGACGTTGACGTTCGTGGCTATCTGTGTTTCAGTGTCAAGGGTCACAAGCACGGGCATACATCCCTCAAAGGCATGGCGTGCTATTATATAGAGTCACGCACAAAGGTTTTCCGATTGTGTTCCGAATGAGTCGGTGGACTCGGTCAAAAGGAGACGCACGGACGTCCAGCACACGGAGGCATGGTTCGTTCCTACCCGGAGTCATGTTTGTGCGTTTATTACGGAAACCTAGTAGAATCGGGCGACTGTCCTTGTTACAATTGTTTTCGTTGTAAGATTTTTAACTCAAATGCACGAAAGGCGACTTTGTATGTTTAGTAGCGTCACGATCCTTTACGCACAAAGACGACTTTTTGTGTGTCAGTGTTTCAGGTCACAGGCACGGTTGTCAAACTCACAAACGCATGACGTGTAATTATCCAGAGTCACCTTGGTGTCTCTTTGTTTTCCAAATGCATCCGTTGACTATATTACCAGGACAGGCACGGTCGGGATGGCGATGGAGGCATGCTTGTGTTTTGTGCGGAGCCACGTTCGTGCGTTGATTGCGGAAACACAATGTTTCGATGGGCGTCTCCACGTATTCAGGTGTGAACGCCACGTGGCGCCGCCACGGAAACCCAAGGGTCCGACGGACGTCTCCTCCGGTGACGCCGGTCTGGCCCATCGCCCGAGGCCAGGCTCCGGCTATTTAAGGCGGACGGACGGCGTCTCGAAACCCTAGCCACACCCTCTTTCTTGGACTGTCTAGATCCACGCCACATAAAGCAGCGCTCGCAGGCAGCGCGATCCCAGCAATGGAAACAGAGAGGGAGGTCAACTCCGGTGCCCCGAGCACCAAGAGGACAAGGCTCATGCCACCGACGACGCCTTCCTCTGGTGGTTTGGCGGTAGCGGCTGGAAGCGGCGAGGGTGCGCCTACTGGATCCGAGGATCAAGAAGAGTAGTCTGGTCCGGACCGCATCAGCAACCTCCCGGACGGTGTCCTCGGTGAGATCATATCCCGTCTATCCACTAAGGAAGGCGTTCGCACTCAAATCCTCGCACGTCGGTGGCGCCCTGTTTGGCGCGCCGCTCCTCTGAATCTGGACTGCCGTGAGATCCCTGTCCCACATCTTTTTAACCCTCTAGATCAAGTACATTTCGAGTTGGTCACCGCGAACTCCGCCACACCGGAGGAACTCGTCCGCGTAACATACACTGGAACTTTTTTTAGAGGAGAACATGTCGGTGAAGATAATTCCTATGATGATTCGTACCTTCCAGAGGCCATCCTCTCCGGGCGTCGGAGTGCAGTTCGCCGCCTCTGCATTCCGGCATTCTACCTCCACTGCAGGCACTCCACAGTCGACGACTGGCTTCGATCCCCAAGACTGAACAATCTCCAGGTGCTCGAGTTTTACTACCTGTTCCCACCATGCTTGAGACAACATGACATAGGGCCATTCTCATGCCCTTCGCTCATGCCATCACCACCAGCATTAAACCCTTAGATTTCCTCCTCTCTCAAAACCATCGCCTTTGCTCTTTGCAAGTTACCAGACAATTATGTACGTGTGCTTAAACTACCACTGCTCAGGAGACTCTCACTAGTAGATGTTGATGTATGAGACGTCTCATTACAAAGCATCATCAGCTCTACTTCTCCTACACTTGAGTCTCTGCTGCTTGTTTGGACAGTCAGGCACCATTGCATCAGAATAAACTCACCTAACCTTATAAGCATCGGCATTTCTGGTTACTATGGGAAAATTGTTATAGAAGATGCCTCATCACTTCAACGGTTGGTTTGTGATGGTGATTGCAAAAAGTTGCGGATAGTTATCACCTCTGCACCTAAACTGCAGGTCATGGGCAAATTATCTAATATTTTCTGTGAATCCGGTGTCACAAATGACCGTATAATTATTCAGGTACTGACTTTCAACAATACTTTCACCTCCATTCATTGGTACGAACAAGTTCCATGCAATTCAACCTTCACTCTACTAATATTATGTTTTATTCTACATGAAGTGTTTGCCGACAGTCAGCACATCCACAACGGTTCATTCTATCAAGACGTTGTCTATCAGCATGGATTATGACCTGCACGCAGTCTTTTCCTTGGTGGAACACTTCCGAAGCTTGGAAAACTTGTATATCGAGGTGATGCTTCTCACACAAATTGTAAAACACATACCATGCATGGTGTAGAACTCCATTCAACAAAAAAACGCCACTTACATTTGTATGTAATGGACAAAGGTGTATATAGTCATGGACCGGTATTAGGACAAAACTAAAAAAAGCTTTTATTACAACAGAGGTTATAGAATTATTCCTTCACTTGCTCTCCCAGCAGAATCACTCTTTATGGAGCTTAACCATTTCAAATCTTCATGTTTATTCAGGAAATAGCCTCTAATGAAGAAAGTCTTACGAACGACTATTCTTGCAAGCACCATCATGATGTTCGTTTGAAGTCACTGACGCTAGAAAGCTATGTTCAATGCGAGAAAAGCATTCGATTTGCGATATTCTTTATTCTCAATGCAGCACAGTTGCAGACTATGAGGATCAAGTTTCTTCTTCAGGAAGACTTCACGGAAGAATTCTACAAACAGCAACAAGACGTGTTTCAGTGGGACAAAAAGGCTTCTAAACATGCTTGCCTTAGGTTGTCGCCAAGTTGCAACCACGGGAACTTGGATCTAAGGAACGCATGTGTTGAGCACCTGGATTTAAAGGATCCATTCACTTGTAAGTGCTGAAAACAGTGCTGGAGTGAGATGTTGCCGCCACTTTCCGGTTTGGAATTTACGTAGGTGTGGTGAAACAATGCCCATACCTTTTTTGCTCAATCTGTAACCTTGCCAACAGCGAACTCGGTATTTCGGTCTTTTGCTCATGCCGTACATTTCATTAACTAAAAGGGCTTCAAGTCTCTGCAGCCACGGCTATGTACATTTGTGACTTTCTGTGTTTCAGTGATAAGGGTCACAGGCACGGGCGTCAAATCCGCAAAGGCATCGTGTTGTATTATATAGAGTCATGTTCCCTTGTGCTAGCGTTTATGTTCCGAATGATTTAGTGAACCACGGTTTGTTAGCAAACACATAGACGATCATGCCTTTGTAGAAAAGTGATTCGAGACGCACTGTTCTACCTGTCACACAGGCACGACCATGGCAAACGCACGGTTTGCCACGAACCACACAACAGCCGTGAAGTGATACGACGCGCACTATTCTACATGCCACACAGGCACGCCCGTGATTCCACGTGCTTCAGTAGCACGTAAAGACGTAATTCTTTCACAGGAAACGCCGGGAACCTACTGTCAGGCAATATATCCATTTGTAAAACAGAAACGCAAACACAACCGTGACCCGTTGTGTTTGAAATCTTTGCATCACAGAAGCACCGCGTGAAGGCACATGAAGTACGGTTGGACACGCATCGCAAGGACGGTTATGCACATGAGGTACTGTTGGGGATATAACTATTGGTGTAACCCGCCCAGGAGGGGCCGGGTTACGCTATAGCAATTCGTTATATGAAGCCCAATATCAAGCTTGAAGATGGCGGTTCAGTAAAGGGCCTAAAGCCCATGGGCGACTTAAGGCCCGTAGTGATAAACCGTCGTAATGGCGTGACTTGTGTTGTAAGGCAAGATTAACTAGTTACCGAGCCGGATACTGTTTATAAGCCGGCCGGGACTCTGTAGGCCGCGGGGCGTCAACCCGTGTATATAAGGGGATGACCCACCGGCGGTTTAAGGGAGAGAACATCAAATCGGTAGCCAGGCATAGCGGATTTGCTCCCTGGTCATCGAAACCCTAGTAATTCCACCTCAACTGGAGTAGGCTTTTACCTTCACCGTAAGGGGCCGAACCAGTATAACCCTCGTGTCCTTTGTCCCGCTTTAACCCCTTTAAGCTTCCTAGTTGCGATGGCTCCACAACTAAGTCCTTTCACAAGGGCATCTGCCGTGACTATTCCACGACAGTTGGCGCCCACCGTGGGGCTAGCACACGGTGGATTTGAGTTCTTGAAGGGCAGCTCCGAAGGGCTCAAGGGATACGCTGTGGGCCAGATGACCAACAGTCGTCGTGGCAAGCTCTAAATCAATGACGCAGGCTGGCGCCCCGACGCCGGCTCAATCGAGTACGGGTACCGGGTCCCCTTCGGCGGAATCCACATTTTCATTGGCAAGATCGGTGAGCCGGGCCCTGAGCCGGACATCTGCACCGACCTCATCGAGACGGCTCAGCGTGCGAGACCCGCCCGGACTCTGCCTGCCTTGAAGCGTGCTTTCGTGGGATGCATCCACGGAGGACTCTCTGAAGGATCTAGATCTAGCGATGAGACGACCATCTGTTCTGATGATGAATCATCCACAGGTGAGACAGACTCGTTGTATCAACTTCGAGACGGCAGGCTCGGGGGTTGTTCCGATGGCGACAGTATTCCGGACCCTTTTGAGCCGCCAAGCCGGGTTGGAATCTTCATGGCCGGCACGCAACCTGTTTAAAACTCCACCGCTGGGGCAGGAGGCCCTGTGCACTCGCCGGCTCAGGTGCTGATGGATCTCACGGATAAGATGACTGCCCTGCTAACCGCCACGGTCGTCCCAGCGGATCAAGCTCAACATGATGCGGAGGTGGCACAGTTAAAGCTGGATATAGCACGAACCAAGGAAGACCTGGCAGCGGAAGGAATCAGGATGGCTGCAGAACGGGCGGCTCTGGATGCCCAGACTCAACTGATTCACGCGCAGTCTTTCCGGCTCACGATGGATCAGAACGCATCCAATGAGGTCATGAGAAGGAGGCATCAGAAGGCTCAATCTCGGCTCCCTCCGGTTTATGATCCTCGAAACCTCTTCAACACGCCCGGTGCAGGGCCCAGTAACCCGCCAGAAATCACGGCACCCGAGGCTGGAACGCCGGTTCAGCCGCAAGTGATGGGGCCTCCCCGTGTGAATACTGCCCCACCTCAATACGTGCCAATACCATCGGGTCATTATCCAATCCGTTGGAAAACATGATCGCTGCAGCGGCGCGACTGGCGGCTCTCCCAGTCGAGGGTGACTCTCCAACGGCGGTCGAAACCCGCAGGGTCAGAGAACTTCTTCAGACGGCTTTGGCACAACAGGAGGCATATTCATACAGCCGGGACAGGATTCATTCAACCCCTTGTCCAAGCCGGAGCCCAAGTTATAGCAGACACATGGTTTCAGCGGCCGACTCAAGCAACGTCCGGCGCCGTGACTTGCCAGCTGGCCATGGCCCGGCGCATAATGGAGCCTTTTACGCGGTAGACCAAGACAGAGCACGTCAAGAGGCGGAGCAGGCGGCTCAGCTAACAGCTTACCAACCCCTCCCGGTTTATCCGACGGCTTCTATCGAGGCAGGCATAGCTACGAGGACCGGAGGTGTCCCTTGTCTGGTGCCGGCTCTCCGTAACGAACGTCTGCCCAAGGATTTCAAAGGACCTAGGAAGGTACCTAATTACACGGCTGATTTACAGCCCGGAGCATGGATTGAAAGCTACGAGATGTCTATGGAGTTGCTGGAGGTCAGCGAAGTGGCAACGGCCAAATACTTCACCATGATGTTGGACGGGACTGCCCACACTTGGTTGAAGGGACTGCCACCTAATTCAATCGGGTCATGGGCAGAGCTGAAAGCCCGGTTCATCCAAAACTTCAAAGATACATGTAGGCAATCTATGTCAATTGTGGATTTGACTAACTGCAAGCAGCAAGAAGGAGAGTCTACAACCCATTGGGTACGCCGGGTCAAGGAAATAATACATTCGTCTGATAAGATGGATGCCGGCTCTGCGGTCTTAATGTTGGAGCAAAATTGTCGTTTTGCGCCCCTGAAGATGAAGCTTGGGCGGCTCAAGCGCGATTGCAACGATATGGGTACACTGATGGTGGCTCTGGTCAAGTACACCGACTCTGATAGTACCAAGGATCCCGCGTCTGATGAGGAAAAGACAGGGAAGGGAAAGAAGAATGGCAACGGCAAGGGCCCTCAGCATAACCCGGCGAGTCGGGGAGGTAATAACTGTAAGGCTGATGATGGTACGGAGTTTGTGGCCAACACCAACACGCAGGGTAACAATCACCGACGTAAGGGGAGACAGCCTCCCCGGTCTGGCGGGTCAGGCCCGACGCTTGAGCAGTTGTTAAATGAGCCCTGCCCAAGGCATGGCTCTAGGGAGAAGCCGGCCACTCATCTATGGAAAGACTGCGCGATCATGAAAGCTTTCAAGAATTCCAGCATGTTCAACGGCAACAATGGGCAGGGCGGCCGCTTTCATGGCCCGGGCGGCGGTTCAAATTCCAATTTGCAGAATTCTCAAAGTAATCACGGTGGTTTTAACCAGCAATCTAGCCAGGGTAATCAGCTGCAGCAGCAGGGTGGATACCAGACCCATCCAAAGCAGCTCAACAGTGGACAGTATCATGTGTTTACTACCAGTTTGTGCAAGCGACACCAGAAGCTTCATAAGAGGGCTGTGAACGCTGTTGAGCCGGCAGTTCCACGTTACTTGCGATGGTCTGAGCAGCCGATTGTATGGAGTAGGGAAGATCACCCTCCCCGGGTTGATAATCCAGGTCACCTGGCCTTGGTGGTGGCTCCTCAAGTTGGTGGGTATAAATTCACTAAGGTACTCATGGACGGAGACAGTAGCATCAACATCCTCTATTATGAGACCTTCCGTCGTATGGGATTAACTGATAAAAACCTCAACCAGTCCAATACTATTTTCCATGGTGTGGTGCCCGGTAAGTCGGCGTATCTCGTTGGTAAGATCGAGCTGGAAGTAGCCTTTGGAGATGAGTACAACTACACGGCGGAAAAGCTGACTTTTGAGGTGGTCAAAATAAGAAGCCCGTACCATGCTTTATTTGGGCGGCCGGCTTACGCCAAGTTCATGGCATGGTCGTGTTACGTATATTTGCAGCTCAAGATGCCGGGTCACAGTGGGACCATTACGGTTCATGGCAGCCGAAAGATAGCCTTGGAGTGCGACGAAGGTGACGCTGCTTACGCTGAATCTGTTTGTGCGACAGAGGAATTAAAGTTCTACAAGGATAATGTTGACCCGGCAGATATGACGTCTTTGAAAAAGCCGACCACGGAGCATGAGCCGGTAATGTAATTTAAGTCGGCCAATGAGACTAAGCTTATTGACTTTGTGCCAGGCGACTCATCTAAGCAGTTCAGCATCAGTGCCAATCTGGATCCTAAATAGGAAAGCGCGCTCATCGAGTTCATCCGTGAGAACCGGGACATCTTTGCATGGAAACCTTCTGACATGCCGGGTGTACCGAGAGAACTCGCTAAGCACACTCTTAATATTGATCCAAAATTTAAGCCAATCAAGCAATTTCTCCGGCGGTTTAATGAGGAGAGGCGGAAAGCCATTGGTGAGGAAGTAGCCCGGCTCTTGGCGGCCGGGTTCATCGTTGATGTCTTTCATCCAGAATGACTAGCTAACCCGGTGCTCGTGCTCAAGAAGAACGGTACCTGGCATATGTGTGTGGATTATACGGATTTAAACAAGGCTTGTCTGGCTGATCCTTTTGCTCTCCCCCGTATTGATCAAATTATTGATGCTAGGGCGGGTTGTGAGCATTTAAGTTTTTTGGATGCTTACTCTGGATACCATCAGATCAAAATGGTAGTTAAGGACCAAGAGAAGATAGCGTTCACTACCCCTTTTGGAGCCTTCTGTTATGTGTCTATGTCGTTTGGGCTCAAGAGCGCCCAGGCGACTTACCAGCGGTGCGTACGGAATTGTCTTCATAATCAGATTGGGCGCAACGTTCATGCCTATGTGGATGATATTGTGGTAAAATCCAGAGAGAAGGAGACCTTGATAGACGATCTAAGGGAGACCTTTCGTAATCTCCGGGTCTACAAGATGATGCTTAACCCGGCCAAGTGTGTCTTTGGTGTTCCTGCAGGCAAGCTCTTGGGTTTTCTGGTTTCTCATAGAGGCATTGAAGCTAACCCGGAGAAGATCAAGGCAATCACCTCTCTGGCTAAGCCGGCGTGTATAAATGACGTCCAGCGTCTGGCAGGTCGGATCGCTGCTTTAAGTCGATTTATAAGCCGGTTGGGGGAAAAAGGCCATACCGCTGTATCAGATGATGAAGAAAACAGATGACTTTGTCTGGAGTGATGCTACCAACACCGCTTTTGAGGATTTGAAAAGACAGTTAGCTGAACCGCCAGTTCTTGCTGCTCCTGTTGATAAGGAGCCCTTATTATTGTCTGTAGCCGCTAACACACGAGCCGTCAGTGTGGCCATCGTGGTGGAGCGCAAGGAGGCGGGTAAGGAACATCTGGTTCAGCGGCCGGTTTACTACGTCAGCGAAGTACTTATTGAGTCCAAGCAACGGTATCCATATTGGCAGAAGCTTGTTTATGGGGTATTCATGGCAAGTCGGAAGCTTAAGCAATATTTCCAGGGCCACCCTATCACTTTGGTTAGTTCTGCTCCTTTAGGAGATATCATCCAAAACAGAGAAGCCACAGGGAGAGTCGCTAAGTGGGCCATTGAACTTGGGCCTCATGGTCTAAAGTATGTGCCACGCACGACTATCAAATCACAAGCATTGGTAGATTTCATCAACGATTGGACAGAGCTGCAGATGCCTGAAGAGAAACCGGATAACACATACTGGACTATTCACTTCGACGGGTCCAGGCAATTGGAGGGCTCGGGGGCTAGAGTCATGTTAGCTTCCCCTCGAGGTGACAAATTTTGTTATGTACTATGGTTGATGTTTCCCTGTACTAACAATGCAGCTGAGTACGAGGCCTTGCTCCATGGTCTTCGGATGGCTAAGGAGATGAGCTTAAGCCGGGTAAGGTGCTTTGGCGACTCAGATTTGGTGGCCCAACAAGTATCAGGCAAGTGGGATTCCAAGGACCCCCTCATGGCGGCTTACCGCCGGGAAGTTGATGCCATTGCCGGACATTTTCAGGGTTACCAAGTAGAGCACATTGACCGCAGAAAGAACGAGGTGGCTGATGCCTTAAGCCGGCTGGGCTTTCAGCGAAAGCCGGTGCCGCCTAATACTTTCTTGGATATTCTGCATAACCCTTCTGTCAAGTTACCTACAGAGGAAGACTTGGCTGTTCCAGACCCTAAAGCACAGTTGGTGGCGGCTCTTCATGTTATCCCAGATTGGACAGTATCATACTTGGCTTACATGACCCGGGGAGAATTGCCTGAGGATGAAATTTTGGCCAGACAGATAACCCGGCGGTCTAAGTCAATGATAATTGCCAATGGCGAGTTGCATCATCGCAGTGTAACTGGGGCTTTTCAGCATTGTGTTTCCCCTGAGGAAGGGCAAGAAATTTTACGAGAGATTCACGAGGGGGATTGTGGCCATCATGCCGGCTCAAAATCCCTTATGGCCATAGCTTTTCGTCACGGTTTTTATTGGCTGACGGCTCATGCTGATGCAGAGGACTTAGTCAGTAAATGTGATGGTTGTCAGAAGTTCTCAAGACGTGCTCACGTGCCGGCTCAAGAGTTGAGGATGATTCCAATCACTTGGCCGTTTGCAGTCTGGGGGCTTGACATGGTTGGACCTTTCAAAAGGTCCAAGGATAAGAAGACCCACCTCTTGGTGGCGGTTGACAAGTTCACAAAGTGGGTTGAGGCAGAGCCAGTTAGTAAGTGTGATGCGGCCACGATGGTTCAGTTCATGAAAAAGGTGATATTTCGCTTTGGTTTTCCACACAGCATTATAACTGACAATGGTACCAATCTGTCTAGAGGCGCCATGGAACAATTTTGTCAACGAGAGCATATTCCACTTGATGTTTCATCAGTGGCTCACCCCCAATCCAATGGTCAAGCTGAGAGAGCCAATCGGGAAATCTTGAAAGGCATCAAGCCCCGGCTTTTGGTCCCTTTGCAGCGGACGCCGGGTTGTTGGGTGGAGGAGTTACCCTCTGTGATATGGAGCATCAATACTACTCCTAATAGGTCTACGGGTTATACGCCTTTCTTCATGGTTTACGGAGCCGAGGCGGTTCTCCCTAGCGACATCCGTCATGACTCGCCTCGTGTGGCGGCTTATGTTGAGACGGACAATGAACAAGCGCGTCAGGATGCTCTTGACTTGTTGGACGAACAGCGTGATATAGCAGCAGCTCGCTCGGCGATTTACCAATAAGACCTGCGCCACTATCACAGCCACCGGGTTAAGTCCAGAACCTTTCAGGAAGGTGACTTGGTGCTCCGGTTCATCCAGGATCAAACCGATGCACACAAGTTATCCCCACCTTGGGAAGGGCCCTTTGTGGTCAGCAAGAACTTGCACAACGGGTCATACTACCTCATCGATGTTCGAGAGCACAAAAATTCACGTAAGTCGGAGGAGGAGACCCGCCGGCCGTGGAATATAGCTCAGCTTCGGCCTTATTACACTTGAGCCACCGGCTCTCATAATGTACATACTTCCGTGACAATGTATATATTATGATAAATAATAAAGCAGGACCTCTGTCCTTTTTCCCCTCAAAGGTAAATGTGTCATTGTTATTTCCATTATGATCTCACATGGTCACTTGGGGGCTGATCTGGCTTATGATCGTATTCGAATCTAGCCGCTAAAAATCATGATCACTAGGGGGCTTCCTGTTCAAACATAGGTCGTATTCGAACCAAGAGAACATAGCTGTCGATACCCTTTTGATCGGCACACTGCCGAGCTCATTGGGGAGTTTCTTGGTCATATTTGAACCATAGCTCAACCCCCTTTGAGAACCGACCTGGATCGTATTCGAATCAGCGTCGTTAAACAACTCTCAAGGTCATTTGGGGGCTTCCTGTTCAGACATAGGTCGTATTCGAACCAAAGAGAACATAGCTGTCGGTACCCTCTTGATCGGCAACGCCAAAGCCATTGGGGGCTATATGATCGTATTCGAATCTTAGCTTAACCCCTTTGGGATGGTTTTCTGATCGTATTCGAATCAGAAGCCTCTAAGTTTTTTGAAGTCTTTTCTTGTAAACAATGTGTGGATTCCATTTGAAGTTCTTTTTGATCATGTCTAGAGTGTTCAAGGGTGGTTCCTATTCCACCGGCTTAACCTTGACCAATAAAGATGATCGCACATAATAGACATCGTATTACAGAGTTGGGTTCTCACCCTCATTGTTCGAGTCACATAAACCGGAAGTATAATCGAAGGGTCACAGGTATGATGTTGTGGTTGTTTCGAAGATATAATTGAGAACCAGCTTTTTATGATTTTGACTCCGGGTTATATGTAAAATATATGACCCTCTATGCGGTAAGCCGCCAAGGGACTTGTAATTGGTTCTCTATGCAGGACAGTTAAAGGCAGCCCTTTAAACATAAGGAAGTAGAGGATCAGCATAAAACAGGGGAATATAAGATGGCGGCTTAAACAGTGTTGAGCGCCACACAGGTGCGCGATGGCACGACAAAAATAAGTGTTTTCCTACTCTATTACATGACTCCCCGAGTCCAAATAGTGAAGCATTGTTTTTTATCAAAACATAAATATGAGTTGTCTGAGGAGTCAAAGGTGTTGTTGGGCTGATGCTTCCGGTTCATCCCTTTCCACTCCTCCGGCTGTTTCCCTGTCCTGGAAAGTTGATGATTTCCAGTCAATGCCACTCAAGGCTTCAAATTCAGCTTCATCATCAATTAACCCGGCCGGATCAACTTCAGGGGCGAAAGAATGCTTATGAGGGGGAGGGATCAGACTGATTGCCTCATAGTGTGGTGTTGGAATTCTCTGATTATCGGCGTCATAACCCGGTTGATATTTGCTAAGATCCGTATCATTACCGATAAGAGTGGCCACAGGACGTACGTCCTTCACGCAAGCGGCGAAATCCTTCTGGTCAAATGGGGTGCTGTCCTCCTTCAAACTGGGATAACCAAGGGCGATGTCGGCCGAGTCTAGCTCCGGTAGCCACGCCTTGGCCCGGCTTAAAGCAGCTATGGCTCCGGCTCTCGCAGAAGCTCGTCTCAATTCCTGGAAATGTTGAGGTAGCACGGCAAGCCGCCTTAGCACATCCGCCAGATGAGTGGGAACTTCATTTGACAG
Source organism: Triticum aestivum (assembly GCF_018294505.1). Lineage (NCBI taxonomy): Eukaryota > Viridiplantae > Streptophyta > Magnoliopsida > Poales > Poaceae > Triticum > Triticum aestivum. The sequence goes on from NC_057796.1 coordinate 468,875,997, forward strand.
AGCCACGACGGCTAAGGCGCGTTGTGACCCGGTGTAGAGTTGTTCCACCAGGGTATAAACGGCCTTCAGTTTTGTCAGGATGTTCTGGTTGAGATTGGCACTCCTGGAGCCTGCATTACAAGGTTAGGTGAGCTTAGGACAATTGAGATATTTGTTGAAAAAGATTCAAGCTAGCTAACACATGCAGAATAACTTACCACGACAGGTACGGTTAGGCACAGTGCAGGGACATAATTGCAGGTGTCACCGTTGTTACGCGTTTTTTAAAAGCACGGGCTTGCACTCTTTGTGTTTCAGTCATTAGGGTCACAGCCACGGGCGTCAAATCCACAAAAGCATCGTGTGGTATTAAATAGAGTCATGTTCACTTGTGTTTGTGTTCCGAATGATTCAGTCGACTCGTTAAGACAGAGAAGCATGGACGAGCAGCCCATGGAGGCATACTTTAGTATTAGGAAGGGTCACAATCATGCGTTTATTGCGCATGGTCGATGGCATTACACAGAGTCATGCTCGCCTGTGAGACTCGATCAGACGAAGATGCACGGGCGTCTAGCGCACGGAACTGAACCTTTGTCTTACGCACAGCCACGGGCATTTACTGTATGAAGCATAGTATTGCCTATATGAGAGACGCTGATTTTAAAAGCTTATTTCCTTGTATTTAAAAGCACAGACGTGAAGTCCATACAGACACGGTTCCGTACTGAGTTGCGTCACGCTTCTTTCTTGATAAAGGCGTCGACGTTCGTGACTATCTGTGTTTCAGTGTCAAGGGTCACAAGCACGGGCATACAAGCCTCAAAGGATTTCTAATTATATATAGTCACGCACAGAGGTTTTCTAATTGTATTCTGAATGAGTCGATGGACTCGGTCAGTCGGAGAGGCACAGACGTCAAGCCTACGGAGGCATGGTTTGTTCTTACCAGGAGTCACATTTGTGCGTTTATTACGGAAACCCAATAGAATCGGGGGACTGTCGTTGTTACAATTGTTTTCGTTGTAAGATTTCAACTCAAATGCACGAAGGCGACTTTATATGTTTAGTACCGTCACGGTCCTTTACGCATGAAGACGACTTTCTGTGTGTCAGTGTTTCAGGTCACAGGCACGGTTGTCAAGCCCACAAACGCATGACATGTAATTACCCGGAGTCACCTTCGTGTCTGTTTGTGTCACCAGGAGAGGCATGGTCAGGATGCCGGGGGAGGCATGCTTGTGTTTTACGCGGAGCCACGTTCGTGTATTGATTGTGGAAACCCAACGTTTCGACGAGCGTCTCCTCCTACTCGGGTGTGAACGACACGTGGCCCCGCTCCGGAAACCCAAGGGTCCGACGAGCGTCTCCTCCCGTGACGCCGCTCTGGCTCGTCGCCCGAGGTCAGCTTCAGCTATTTAAGCCGGTCGGAGTCTCGAAACCCTAGCCACACACTCTTCCCCCCTCTGCCCGCCGCCAGGCCATCCATTCCTCTTGCTGCTCTCTATCCTGACCCTCTCCGCCATGGCTGGTCAGGAGGATACTATTGCGGAACACCTTGTCCAGACACTGGATGAGATCAAGAATGGCAAGCGTTCCTCATCTGTAAGTTCAATCTGCTTCCGCTTCATTCGTTTTACCTTTCCGTCGGCTACTTGATTTAGTTGTGAAACGTGAATAAGCCAGACAGAATCTCGAAACCCTAGCCACATCCCCTTCCTGCTTTTTGTCCGCCTCCAGGCCATCCACACCTCTTGTTGTTCTCTATCCTGACACTCTCAGCCATGGCTGTGCAGGATGACACTACTCAGCAGATCTCGGCTGTCGAGGCTATCTCATCTGTAAGTTCTCTCTGCTTCCGCTTCATCCATTTTTTCTTTCTATCCGCTACTTGATTTAGTTGTGAAACATGGATTATTGTGGCGAGCTTCCTCCAAAGTTGATCAGGGTGCGTCCTGCCATCAATCTGACACCTTCTGGTTTGTCCAGGTGTAGAACATGCTCGAGGATCTCCTGGAGAGAGCCACGAAGTTGGACGAGGAGACCAAAGCCACCATTGCACGTTTTATGAATGACAAAGCGCAGCTCGTCCTTCAGCGCGACCAGCTGAAGCTGGAATCATATGTTATGAAAAAACAGATAGAGGAACTTCGCACCGAGCAACCAAAAAAGAAGTCTCACCGGACTAAGTAGACAGCAGCGACCCTGATCATCGTATCTAAAGATACTAAGCAGTGCACTGAAAGTTTCTTATTTTGTCTTGTGTTACCTCATGTGGTCAGTAACTTTGATAGTTTTGCTTTCCTGGGTCACGTTCATTCCAAGTTTATGGGTACAGATGTGAACATTAATGTAATGGCCCATTCAAGAGACATTGTTTAATAACACGGACGTGAAGTCTCTGCAGCCAAGGTTCTTTGTACCAGCTACAGTCATGTCTTGTGCACTCACGAAGGCGTGGAAGTTCATGCCTTTCTTTGTTTCGGTGTTTCGGGTCACAGGCACGGGCATAAAACGCTCAAAGGCATGGTCGTTGCGTTTACTCTGTGAGGCATGGAATGACCTATGTGAGATAGCCTGTTTTTAGAAGTTTATTTTCTTCGATTTAAAAGAACGGATGTGAACTGCCTACGGACACGGTTCCTTATTGAGCTGCGTCACGCTTCTTTCTTGATGTTATGTATATTGTTGGATAAAGGCATGGACATCGTGGTTGTCTGTGTTTCAGTGTTAAGGGTCACAGGCACGGGCATAAAACGCTCAAAGGCATGGTCATTGCGTTTACTCTATGAGGCACGGAATGACCCATGTGAGATAGCCTGTTTTTAAAAGTTTATTTCCTTCGATTTAAAAGAACGGATGTGAACTCCCTGCGGACATAGTTCCTTATTGAGCTGCATCATGCTTCTTTCTTGATGTTACGTATATTGTTCGATAAAGGCGTGGACATCATGGCTGTCTATGTTTCAGTGTTAAGGGTCACTAGCACGGTCATGAAACGCTCAAAGGCATGGTCGGTGGTATTACATGGAGTCATGCTCACGGATCGAGAGGAAGCACGGTTGCCGCTTCCTTCCGCTCCGACGACAAGCACACCATGAGAAGGCGGCGTCGCCGGCGGAGACACTCTGGACCTCTTGGCGGCACACCACGAGCAGCGCATTCCATCTTCACCTCCATTGCTGCGGTGGTGCCGCCTACGACCAGTGTTCGCTGGATCTGGAAGAGGCACGACGAGAAGCCCATGGAGGCATACTTTAGTATTAGGCAGAGTCACGTTCATTCGTTTATTGTGCAAACTGTACATTTCATTAGCTAAACGGGCTTGAAGTCTCTGCAGCCACGGTTATCTGTGTTTGTGACTTTTTGTATTTTAGTGATAAGGGTCGTAGACACGGGCATCAAATCCACAAAGGCATCATGTGGTATTATATAGAGTCATGTTCGCTTGTGTCTGTTTTCCGAATGATTCCGTCAACTCGTTTAGACGGAGAGGCACGGACGAGAAGCCCATGGAGGCATACTTGAGTATTAGGCAGAGTCACGTTCGTGCGTTTACTGCAGAAACATAACAGAATTGGATTCAGATGTGAACCCTCACTGTTTACTTTGTGAGGCAATCAATGACCGATCCAAGAGACACTGTCCTTAAAAGCACGGGCAAGAACTCTCTGCAACCACGGTTCTGTACCAAAGAGCCACTGTCAAACGCATGGAAGTCATGCAACAAGGGCCACACTTTTAGTAGTATAAAAAGCACTTTATCAGCTGGCGTTGCTCCTTTGCTACGCGCACAGTAGGGTGGCTGTGGAAGGCACGTTATTCAAGCAGAGAACGAACATCACGATGGCAGGACAAGGTCAAAAGCATGGTTGTGAGTCTGCTGTGTCACGGCTAGAATCCTCGAGACGCATTTCGGTGTGGCCTGTTGAGTAGAAACTCGGTTGTGCGGTAACCAGAAGCACTTCGTAACGCCCCGCAAAACAGGTTTGGTTCACCGTTGTGGTGGCTCTCTATGCTTTCAACTCTTTTCATCTCTCCTGTGTCGCAGCAGAGACGCATGGTTGTATTGTTACACCATCCAACTTCATAAAGAAAGGGTTGTAAACATTTACAAACAAACCTATCACCCTTATAATATTTTCCCAGCTGAGTAATAAAAATACCTAAACAAGCAAAATCTGTTATGCTTACATTTGCTTTGTTTCTACAACTGCACCAAATAAACTTACAAGCCGTTTTTTATAACCACGGTACGAGGACCAGAAACAGTGGAGCGGCTCAAATGCAGCTCTATCAGTGCAAGGCTCAACTGCAGCTCCTCAGTGTGTATGGTAGGTACATCCGAGAAGCACCGCTCTACCTGCAACATAGGAACGGTTGTGCATGCATTGTGTGCATGACAGGTACATATATAAGACAGGCACCGTCGTACATACAACAGAGCACGGTTACACATGCAGCGCGCATCTCTCCACTGAAACATTAAATCTACTTTATGTCTCTTAACCTTGGTGCCACAGCATTTTATGGTCCTTCAGCCCGTACAAAGCCGCACAACCACACATTTCCTTCATGACTGCACGCAACACAAAACAGACAAGCCTACACATGGTGCAAAGACTACAACGGTTGTCTGATAAAGTTTACATAAAACCCAAGCTCAAAAGAACGCAACAACAACTAACACAAGGCCTGATTTCAGTATCCACACCTGAACGGAACCGTCAAATCCAGGTATTCAACACTCCTCTTTCTTAAATGCAGACGCGCGTGGCTGCAACTTGATGATAATCTAAGATGTGCACGTTTAGAAGCCCTTCTATGCCATTCCAGAACCCTTTGTTGCTTTTCGTAAAATACTCCCGTGAACTCTGCGGGAGAGGAGGTAAATTAATGGTCATGGTCTCCAGATCCTTTGCACTAAGAACAAAGAACGTCGCAAATTCAGCGTAACTCCCAGAGCGAACATAATCTTCCAGCGATACTGTCTTCAGACAAACGTCGTGATGTTTGAGAAACTGCCGGTACGTACGACGCCATTTGTTTTTTTCACCATGAGAAATCAACGATCCCTAAAATATAAATGATAGGTTGAAAATACTTAGGGTCTATAAAAAGAGATACAGACCATCAAAAAACCAAATGAAACAATTAGTTCTACCACCTCCGTAACAAGAAGTTAGACATAGAGTTGTCTATATATGGATGTATACAACAATAAATCATGTGTAGATACGGGTGCATCAATTTCAGTCAAAATTAAGACAAGCATTTCAAAAAGGAACGAGTACTACTTTATGCAAATTTCTGAATATCATCACCTCGACAAACAAGTTCTCCAGTTTTGGAAAGCATTGCAGCAATTCAACGACGGTGTCCACCTTATAATACATGTAGATAAGCAAGCTCTTGACAGATTGACGCATTGCTGTTGGACTGACTGCCTTCAAACCCTTGATGAAAATTAACAGAAGATGGATCACAAAACTAATAGCATAAAGGTTGGATGAAATAAAACTTGTTTCCTCACAAATAAAGTTAAGCTGGAAGTATCATAAAAACTCAATACCTCAAGACACGTGAGACGACATGGATACGGTTCAGACGCAGAGACAGCGGTTACCTCCAAGTCCTGACTCTGCATGAAGAATAGAACATAGACCATCAAATTAATAGAACAAACATTGGAACAAGTATAGCTCTATTCCAGTATTAAGGAAAGTCAGTACCTCAAGACACTTCGAGGGAGACACAAACACGACTTCACCCAACGTCTCCAGTTTAGGTGCAGAGACAACGGTTATCGAACAGTCGTCAACCAGACAATCCACAATCAACCGTCGAAGCGAAGGGGCATCCTCAATAATGAGTTCTCCGTGTGGACAACAAATGCCAATGCTTACAAGGTTAGACGAGTTTATTGTGACGTGATGACCTCCTCTATTGCAAACAAGCAGGAGAGACTCAAGTGCAGGGCAACTAGAGTGGATTATGCTTTGCAGCGACGCGTCTGATATATCAACAGTCACAAGCGAGAGTCTTTTCACCAGTGGTAGCTTAAGCGTCCCTATGTAATTGTCTGGTATTTGGCAAAGAGCAAAGCCGAGGGTGTGGAGAGAGGAGGAAAACCGAAACACGGACTCCGGTGCCGAGGGCGTAGTTGAAGTGCATAGATCCAATAGATTTACCTCTTGCGTCAGAAATTCTGGGAAGAGGTAGTAGAACTCAAGAACCTGGATATTGTTCAACTTCCAGGATCGGAGCCAGGCATCAACGGTGGAGGGCCTGCACTGTAGGTAGCACGCCGGAATAGAGAGGCGGCTAACCGAGCCAGCATGGCCGGACAGAATGGATTCCGGAAGACTGACAACAGGATTTCGACAGAGCCGCGTTCCGGAATAGCATTTGCGAACGGGCTCCTTGGTGAAGGCGCACAGATGAGATATGGTCTCGATATGAACTTTTTCACCATCGTTAAAAAGACGAGAGTCAGAGATCTCGCGGCAGTCGAGATTCAAAGGAGCGATGGGCCAAAAGGACGCCTGCGACGTGTGAGGATTCGAGTACGGATGCCATCCTTGATGGGAAGACGAGAGATGATCTCACCTAGGACGCCGTCGGCGAGATCACTGATGCGGTCTGCACGACATCCCTCTTCTTTCTCATCGGATCGGGAGGGAGCACGGTCGCCGCTTCCATCCCCTCCGACGACCATCACACCACCAGAAAGCGGCGTCGCCGGTGGCGCCACTCTCGACCTCTTGATGCTACGAGCAGCGCTTTCCATCTCCACCTCCATTGCTGGGGTGGCGCCGCCCATGACCAGTGCTCACTGAGGTGGATCTGGAGAAATGGATTACAGCATGTCAATCCACGAGACGACTTAAATACCCACGACGGGGGAGCGGAGGGGTCTAGATTAATTACTTCTTCTTTTTTTGTTTCTGACAGGGGGGCCCGGGTTAATGGTAGGTGACTGCTTGAAACATTAAATAGAACCACGTCTTTCAAGGTATGAGATGCACTGTTGCACACGCAGACCAGGCACGGGTGTGCGCGTCCATGTTTTAATTATTTACTGCACACATTCAATAGAAGAATCTGTTTGACGCCGGAAGCACAGTTCTACAGTCATCTTGCCTCTACGAGCAGCAAAATTTTCCATGGACACGTTCACATTTAAGTCAATAGAAGATTCAAGGCCATGCCTCTACTTTGCAAATGATTCTGCTGAAACGCTCCTATCACGGCTTGTCACGTACCAGACACACGGTACGGCTTGGCATTGTCACGTACCAGACACACGGTCCTGCCTTTGGCATTGTGACGCACTGTTCTACATGCCACACAGGCATGTAGAACAGTTCGTGTCTACGTTCGTGTCTCTTTGTGTTCCAGATGATTCTGTTGACTCTAACACCAGGAGAGGCACAGTATGGCGGCCCAGAGAGGCATGCTTGCATTTTACGCGGGATCACAATTATCACAGGCATGGGCATGAAGCGTGTAACACTACAAAAAAAGACACATCCGTGACATTTTGGGCCGAACGAAATTTTTTTCTGTCATAATATGACACTTCTATGACGATAATTGTGACAAAACCCGGTATCATCATAGATGTGGTGGGCTCCTACTTCTATGACAAAAAATCATGACAGAAAATGGGCTTTTCGTCCTGGGCGGGCCTGAGACGCAGCTGCATGACATTCTTTGGGCCGTCCATGACGGAAAAAACCGTGGTAGAAGCGAGGGCGAGGAAAATTTCGGGGAGTTCCCGGTTACGGTGGGAGGTCGGGGGCCGAGCGATGCGCGTTTCTCTCGTACACGTACGCGCGTGTGTGCGAGGCGTTGGCGCTAACTGAACCCGAGCGAGGCGTTGGGCTCTAACTGAACCCAAGCGATTGCACTGCAGGCTACGCGTTACTGAACCCGAGCGATCGATCGATGGCTGTTAACTGAACCCGATCGAGCGATTCCTTCGCTACTGCTGCTAACTGAAGCCGATCGATTGGATGAACAGTGAGCGTTGCCGGGGGGTTGGATGAACAGTGAGCGGTGGCGTTGCCTCTGGATGAACAGGACCCCGTGGTGTGGAGGGCTGGATGAACAGTAGACGGTGGAGGGGTGCCCGTGGAGGGGTGGTTGTACAGGACCCCGTGGTGTGGAGGGCTGGATGAACAGTAGACGGTGGAGGGGTGGTTGAACAGTAGCCGGTGGAGTAGCGCGCGGTGGAGGCTGGATGAACAGGAGCCTGTGGAGGCTGGAGGAGGTGGACGGTGGAGATGAACAGTATCCCGTGGAGTCCCGTTTTGCGGTACGCCACACCCCTCCCGATGAACAGGACCCCCGTTTCGACTGTAGGAGGTCTGTTTCGTCCGTTTTGCGGTACGCCACACCCCTCCCGATCAACAGGACCCCCGTTTCGACCGTAGGAGGTTCGTTTTGTCCATTTTGCGGTACGCCACACCCCTC